>NC_136520.1:54896970-54974470 GCF_053919585.1 Euprymna scolopes | reverse complement strand
ACGTGTCCTTTTCGCATTCATGCCCAGGTGTTTTGCGTTATTCTCATTTTTTATCATCCTTACGAATCCTCCATGTAGTTCTTTCTCTTCCCATTTTTCTTTTCTTGTCTTATTCTTTGTCTGTCTGTTTTCTGGTTTGTTAATTTTTGCAATGTCTCTCACTGCCGAAATTATCCTTTCAGTGTTTTGCATTATGTATTGTTTTAATTCTTCATACATTCATTCATACAATCATCTATGCATACCAGTCTCCTCACACCGTCTTTCCTTTTCACGTAGAATCAGTCAACGTTGTCTTTCGGTTGTAGTGCTTTGTGCATAGTCATGAGTTTCCTGGTCTTCAGATCGAGCTGTCTCAGTTCTCTTTTAGTCAACCCTATGAACGGTTCAGCGTATCTTACTAATGATACTGCCCATGTATCTATACCTTTTATAAGGTTTCTGCTATATATTTAAGTTTCTAGCAGTTTTCTTGTTCTCCTGATGTATTCATTTCCAATCCTCCCTTTCATTTCTGTTGACTTGATGGTGTCTGCTTCCAGAACTCACAGGTATTAATAGGCGTCTTGTTTCCCCTAGTGGCCCCATCTCCGTTTGGTTGAGTAGTTCGGTACCTTCTTTCGTCTCCAGTTCTCCCTTTCTCATAACTATTATTATTATTATCATTATTATTATTATTATTATTATTATTATTATTATTATTATTATTATTATTATTATCATTATTATCATTATTATTATCATTATCATTATTATTATCATTATTATTATTATTATTATTATTATTATCATTATTATTATCATTATTATCATTATCATTATCATTATTATCATTATTATCATTATTATCATTATTATTATCATTATCATTATTATTATCATTATTATTATTATTATTATTATTATTATTATTATTATTATTTGCATTATTATTATTATTATTATTATTATTATTATTATTATTATTCAAAATTAAATAACGCGCATATAGAGGATACGCATACTTAATTATTTCATGCAGCCACATGATTTGCTACAGATAGCACTTTCGAAAATCCTGCAGTTGAAACACAGAGTTTTATTTTTCCGATTATTACCATAATGTGAAGAGAAACAAAAGAAGGGGGGGGGACAAAAACAACATCAAAGGTGTTATAGCACCCAAAATTTAATTATAATTAAATAAATATTTATTTAAAAAAAAAATTTTTAAAAAATACAACAATTTCTACGATGGACTAGCTTTCTTACAGCTGCAGATTTTATTCTCATTTACTTCAAAAACAACTCTACACAAGGGAACTATCCGAAAACAGAACAAAAAAAAATAATAAAGGAAACAATGGCGTAAACAAAGAAATCAATATGAATTTGTTCATAGATGGCGACTAAATCAGAGTGAATGATGTCTGCTTCGGATTGTGAAAGAGAAACAAACTAATAAATAATTAGAAAAAAAAAAAGATGAAAGCCGACGCCGTTATAAAAAGAAAACAACCACCAAAATTAATTAATACAAAATATAACAAACGGATTGATTAGGAGAAATCGCATTTTGTTAATAATTTCGTTGATAGAAAGAGATTTCAGATGAGAAATCAGAGAATACTTGAAAGACTGGGCGGTGCACAAAACGAATGGCTTCGGAGTACACGAGTTGATTAATTAAAAAGGATTGATTAATATGATTACTGGTTGATTGATTTATTAGGCGCAAGACCGTATACAATAAAAGAAATGAAAAGAATTGACAAAGCTTTTATTCAAGGATTTTTAATCTGTAGACCACATTACCTCCAGACAGCTCCCTTACAAACTGCAACATATGCTGAGCACAATTTGGGGTATATACATACATATATATATATATATATATATATATATATATATATATATATATATATATATATATATATATATATATTATTCCTTAATTGGAATTCATTTTTGAGATGAGTATTATATATTAATTTATTTTTTTTAGTTCGGACTATTATTCTCATCTATATTAGTTGTTATTACTAATAAAGATGAGAATAATAGTCCGAAATAAAAAGCAAATTAATATATAATGCTCATCTCAAAAAATGAATTCCAATTAAGGAATCACACACCAATCGGTACGGACCCAACTATGGAAGATCAGATAAATAAACGTGGATTTATAAGATCAAAAAATCCAACCTTAATCGCCCTTCGGGGCCCGTGGCGCAGTTGATAGAGACGTTGAATCGCTACAGTTCCAGATGAACATTGTCTGAAGATAGCGGTTTCAATCCCACCCAAAGCTTGCCAGAGGTTAATTGGCCAAAATGTGGTGAGACGATGGCAGTGATGGCTGAGAATGCAGTTAGGAGATTCGAAGTTCCTATCCGTCACGGTTACCACCTGACGAAGGCCAGAGAAATAGTTGGCCGAAACTCTGTGAATAAACAAACCAATAAAAGATCAAAAACAACAACTAATAAAGATGAGAATAATAGTCCGAAATAAAAAAACATAAATTAATACAATTTGGGCTGCTGAATTGCTACCCCATTTAAAGGTTCTTGATAATGTGTATGGGAAGATCTCATAATTTCCCTGTCTCTGCAACCTCTCTCTCACAGCCGTGATGTTGCTAGTCTCAGTCATTGTTTTTTTTTAAATATATTTACTACTAATCTGGGAGCACGGCGTTGCCCAGGTGATTTGAGATGTATGTTGAGTAAAAAAAAAAAGAAGCGGGAATTTTTTTAAAAATTTGACCCCTATTATGACCCCATGAACCTTTATGGTTTTGGGTTCAAATAAAGTTATTAAGTTGGTCCCTGTCTAAATAACCTATATCTAAAATTTTAAGTGTTTAGACCCAAAATTAGCGGAGGATTTTGGTAGGGTTCTCAAAGGTCAAATCGTTAAACGCCAAATTTCTGGCCGAAAACCGATTACAAAGATTTTCCCAAATCTCTATACCGTGCATATTATATTTCGAGTCTGTAAACTAAAAATTGACAGAGTTATTGTGTAGGGAAATTTACACAGACACACAGACAGACACTTTCACTTTCATAGTTATACTAGCATTTCAGTCTGGTGTTGCACCGGTGTTTGGAGGTGTATGTTGAGCCAAAAAAAAAAAAGAAAAAAAAAAGAAAAAAAAAAGAAAAAAAGAAAAAAGAAAAAAGAAAAAAAGAAAAAAAGAAAAAAGAAAAAAGAAAAAAAAGAAAAAAGAAAAAAGAAAAAAAAGAAAAAAGCGGTCAATTTTGACCCCTATTATGACCCCTTAACATTCAATGTTTTAGACTCAATTCAAGTTACTAAGTTAGATCCATGTCCAAGGAACCTATCTCTAAAATGTCAAGTGTTTAGATCCAAAATTGTCGGAGGAGTTTGGTAGAGTTCTCAAAGGTCAAATCGTTGAACTTTGGCCCCTTAACAACCAAATCTATGGCCGAAAATGGATTGCAACGATTTTCCCAAATATCAGTACCCTGTATATCAAATTTCGAGTTTGTAGACTTAAAATTGACAGAGTTATTGCGGAGGGAAATGTACACACACAGACACACAGATACACACACATACATACACACATTTTCACCTTTATATATAGATATAGATTATGGCATGTGTTCTTCAGAATTCTCTAATCTATTGTCTGCTTTTTCTGTTCCAAATAGTTTGACTCGTTTTTCTGATGGTCTTCACCAATTCACTGGTTTGATATCTCATTGTAATACATATTGGTAATACATATACAGATTGGAGCTCAGTCGAATATCTTCCATGGGTATAATGATAGGACTTAGGAGGAGAGGGGAAAAGAAAGAGAGACAGAGAGAGAGAAAGAGAGGGGGAGGAAAAAAGAGAGAGAAATTAGTAATACATTTTATGTGAGAAAGAGCTGACAGTCACAGAAATGATAATACCTCAGGCTTTGAAGTTCATCCTGCACTCTATTTAAACATGGAACAGATCTCTTAGACGGGACTACTCAAATGTTGCTACAGTACTAAACAATCCAATTCAAATTTTTGAACCGTCTATGTCATTGTCCCCGGAAACATGATATAAAACATACGAGTTTTACTAGCAATCTTTAGCAATTTTTAAACAGCACCAAACACCGCCTCCAGACTAGATATGAATCTGTGGTACGTAAAACGTCTCTCAAGAGATGCTAGAACACAAATCATCTTGGCAGTTGGTATTACAAGCGTTACAGTCTAAGTTGTCTTAACTGCAACCCACATAGATAATATGCCACAAGTTTGCAAGCAGGTGAGATGGTGACTATACATTGTTATTAGGGAAGTAATTGGAGTTCTTAAAGACAAAGTTAATGGTGTAACGCAAAATGGAGTCCTTCACCAGTTGATAGCAAGTGTATAGAGTCAAATTCATTGTATATAAGAGAAGCTGAGAACTCCCGAGAAAGATTAGCAGAAAAGCAAATGGTAGTAGCGATCCGATGTTGTTACAAATATGACAGCCTGGAAATCCAGTTTGCTTCGGAATCCGTTTAATCTCTTCAAATTGATGTTCACACACACACACACACACACATACCCATACACATATATACACATATACACACATACACACATACACACACATATACACACATGCACACACATACACATACCCACACATACACACATAAACACATGCACACACAAATATACACACATATACATACACATAAACACACACATACAGACACATACACACACACGCTAGCGGCCAATAATCTGGGACAGTTTAGGGTTTTTTTAAAAAAATTTCTAGAATATTCGGGGGGAATTGCAACTAAACTTACACACATTTAAACATATCTCTTATGGGGATACACTGTATAAATTGCACTTCATTATAAAATTTAGAAAAAAAGGTTATGAGCATTTTAATTTTTTAAATTAAAATGGCCAAAACAATGGGACAAAGCAAAGAAAATAATTTATTGTGGACTGTGTAGTCAGTTGTTCCACTTTTTTTAAGTACGAAAATGACGAATAAGTCGATTATGTCATTTTGTAGTCATTGCAGCCGGTTCCACCATCATTATGACGCCTAAAATCGATGCTTCCGTCAAAAAATCAATTATTGAAATTCATGGGGAAAACTATTCAATACGGATGATAGCTGATTACTTGAAGCTGTCGAAAGGTACTGTTGGGAGAGTTATAAAGATTTCAAGATACTGGGAAAATTCTACCACCGAAGAAAATGACAGACCTCGAATAACTTCTCCTATACAAGATCGATTGATTAAGAAGATGGCACTGAATGATAGGTTTCAGATAGCTGCTAGCATTTCTCGTGAACTACGTGCCTATCGTGACATCAAAGCGTCTGGTAAAACAGTATCCAGAGGCCTGAATTAAACTGGTCTGTTTGCGATATCACCAGCTAAGAAACCGTTGATAAACAAGAGGGACAAAAAACTCAGATTAAGCTTTGCTGAAGAGCATGTGTTGCGGACAGATGATCAGTGGCGAAATGTTATTTTTTCTGACGAAAGTAAGTTTAATGTATTTGGATCTCACGGAAGGTAATTCATAAGGAGGCTTGCTGGCGAAAGATTTAATAAAAAAATGCACGCAGAAAACGGATAAGTTTCGTGAGGGTAACGTAATGGTGTTTGGAATGATTTCTTGGAAAGGAACGATTGATCTGGCCCGTCTAAATACCAGAGTTAACAGAACAATATACTAGAACTTGTTGAGAGATCATGTCATCCCAATATTTGGAAATTCTGAGTGTGAAAAACCTATTTTCATGCAGGATAACTCTCCCTGCCACAAGACTAAGCATGTAATGGAATTTTTGAACGAGCAAAATGTGAAGGTTTTGGATTCGCCTCCTCAAAGTCCGGACCTTAAACACATTGAAACCCCTATGGTCTACTTTGGGGAACCGTGTGAGTGCAAGAAACTATCTCAATACTGAAGATTTGTGGCTAAAACATAAAGAATAGGCGAAAGTTTTACGTGATGAATGTCGCCATCTCATTCAATTTTGCAGTAGAAGGTGCGCGACAGTTATAGAAAATAAAGGCTTGTTCACAAGATATTAAAGGTGTGTCCACGTATTTTGGTATTTTGATGTTTCAATGTTATCATTTTTAAATTTATTGTCTTTGTCCAACGGTTTTGAGCACTTTAATTAAAAAAAAAAATTGAAATGCTCATATCTTTTTTTATATCCTTTATAATGAAGTGTAATTAATACCGTGTACCAACATAGGGGATATGCTAAGTGTGTGTGAGTTTAGTTGTAAACCCCTCCCCGAATGCTCTGGTAAAATTAGAAAAAAAAAAAAACTAGACTGTCCCAGATTTCTGGCTGCTAGTGTATATATAGTGTATATATAGTGTATATTTAGTGTATATTTAGTGTGTATATAGTGTTTTATATAGTGTATATTTAGTGTGTATTTTGTGTATATATAGTGTATATTTAGGTAGCAATTTTACATTTAAACAAGCATTGGTACAAACAACAGAGAACTTTTGTTGGATTATACCTTTTTTATTTTTCCGATTTTTCTGAAGATGTTGTTCGTGTATCGATCAACGGTATTAATAAATGTTCCTAAGTTAGTTTTGTCTCTTCGAAGCATATCGCGATTTATTTATTTATTTATTGCTTTTGTATTCTCCTGACGATGTATTGAAGAAAGATGAAAAAAAAATGTCGCGACATGCTTCCAGAACAGTATATTTCTTCGACCTTGTCATCCAGCGCTTTCCGGGATTCCAATATTAACACAAAAAGAATTTGTTAAAATCCGACTTCAAAAACGGCCAATTTAAGTCCGTTTTAGATCAGGTTGAACTAATGCATTCCAGCGATGGGTGAACCTTAAAATATAAGTATCATATATATATATATATATATATATATATATATATATATATATATATATATATATATATATATATATATATATATATGTGTGTGTGTGTGTGTGTGTGTGTGTGTGTGTGTGTGTGTGTGTGTAAGGGTAGTTTAGAGAAATAAGGGTTGATTTTCCATAGCCCAGTCAGATTAACACTTACACCCCAACCCATTCCATTCCATAGGATCGAACAAACGTGTTTGGCGTCAGTTTGGAAGAAGCTCCGTACCGACATCCAGCTAAACACCGTACATCAAACGAACCTACTCTCTGGGTGGCGAGATTCCGTGCTACTGGGCTTCCGTGCTCGGAAAATGCCGAACGCAATTCGCAGCAATATACGAACAAAGGAAATCAGTAATGGTTGACGCAGCAGCAATGGTGGCAGCAGCGACGGCTGTGCTTTTCGATATGTTTGCGGACAATTCTCGCTTCGCCAACGGCGTTGCTTCAAAACCGGAGGTCGGTGAGGTGTGCCTGCTCGTAGAAACACAGGTGAATCGAAGATATTTGCACGCAAGCTTTGATTTACGGCCGTCATGGCAAAAAAAAAAAGTTATCAAAATAAGACGTCCTTGGTAAGATAACATGAATTACATTAATTAATAAAAAAAAAAGTACCAATTTACTTGCCTCCTTAGGAGGGCTGAATTGGTCGTTTTGTTATAGGGAAAAACCAAACTCCCTAAAAAAGGGAACACTATATTAGATAAAAATGACAATAAGAAATTACCTTAATCTAGAAGGATATGTCCCTCTTTATAAAAGACAAAACGTCTGGTTCTAAGCTGAAAATCAGAGTCTGGTTTCGAAAACAAATTTAACACATGCGTTTTCAATGCTACGATATGCTATCGTTTTTCGCTGGCAAAAAAAATGCATTGGGAACGATGATGAGTATATCGAATAATAAATTATGGTAAACAAAATCTCACTTTTTATATAGTACTACTTGCGATATTGTGGCTCTTCAGCTGAGTTTAAAAAACAGGAAGACGTTTTGGGACACCTGTGTCTTTAGATATATATATATATATATATATATATATATATATAATGTATATAGATAGCATCCACATACAGTACTGTTTCGCTGTATTACAATTCATCAGTGCGGCTATACAGGCAACTACCTCAAGCCAGGATCGAGAACCCGGCCGTCCATAGGACAGGCAAGGGTTCTGACCATTACGCTATACGGTTGCTGCTCTAGACGCCGGTGAATTAACGATGTTTTGATATCGTCCGAACACCTAAGCTCGATTAGTTTACACAAAGAACATCGCTTTTTAATTATTTATCAGTTCATAGGCGTGTCACTTCGGCACAGTGATATATATATATATATATATATATATATATATATATATATATATATATATATACATATAGGTTGGCAGTGTTTTGCGCGAACAGTTGGCAGAGATAGCGGAAATTTTCTGTTTCTATGTCTATCCTTGTAGCCATGTCACTAGTAAGGGTGCTGGAGGTAAACGTTTTGTCTGGGCTGACGTTATCCGCCTGATAGTCAGGGACCCGAACCTTGGATTAACCACCAAGGAGGCTGTCCTATCAGCAGGTGCAAAGTACTAGAGCTGCTGTATTGCCATTTGGTGAGTGGATTCAGGACCATGCAGTAGCTTCTGGTGGGGCCTCTCGATGCCATACTAGTGGGTAATTGTTACGGCTTTACCTTATCATTAGCTACAAATAAAAAAAAAATTCTTCGTTTCTTTTTCTCTCTTAGTTTCCCCTCTCTGTCCTGCTCTAAGCAAATCCGACGACCTAGTCCACAAATTCCAAAAATTCATCATGACAAGTTTCAAGAAAAAATACACGATTAAACCCGGTTCTCAAACTTCCAACGTAGACCCCTACTTCCATGTCTCCTTCTCCCACATCAGGGGTCTACGTTCTAACCTTCCAGAGGTTGAAACCCAATTACAGGAGACTAAACCAGACCTTTTATTTTTAAGTACAACTGGCATTGGACAGGCTATTTCCCTAGAAGAGTTCGCAATTAAAGGATACTCTAACTTAACTTCTAAATCTGACTCCCAATATCGCCATGGGAATGGAATATGTGCCTATATTAGGGATAACTTTCTATGTGGTTAGGGACATCTCCTGGGAAGATCCTAACTATATGTGCTTCCGGGTTGCTTTAGCTCACACTACGGCATTTACATTTACTCTCTATCGCCCCCATAACAGCGGAGTTACTATCTTTCAAAGCATATCTGCGAAAATTGACCAAGTCCTATCTGCTTATCCTTCAGCTAACATTCATGTATGTGGTGACTTCAATGTTCACAACGTCGAATGGTTGACCCACTCTAACAAGACCGATGACGAGGGGAAGTTCTGTCATGATTTCTCCATTGCCTATGACCTCACTCAGATTGTTCAGGAACCCACCCGTGTGCCCGACAATGACGGCCAGTATGCGAGCCTACTAGACCTTTTTCTCACAACTTGTCCTGAACTATGTTCAGTTTCTGTTCTGTCGCCTCTTGGATCTTCCGACCACTCTTATGTATCAATTAAGATAAAAATGAAATGTAATAAGTCCCCAGACGTACCTCTCCATCGTACAGTATATCGATACATTAAGGCTGACTGGGATAGCTTCCGTACATTTATATCCGATCTACCTCTGCATTCCATGTTTAAAAAGGATGTGTCCTCTATAGTATTAGACTTGACGGAATGGTTAATTGTAGGTATTGACCGTTTCATACCCTCGAAAATGTTTCAGCAAAAACCTAACAGCCAGCCATGGTTCTCTCCAGGATGTGCTGCTGCAATTGCGCAAAGAAATCACTTTTTCCACTGTTTCCAACGTAATAGATGTATGAAAACTAAAGACGCTTTCAGGACTGCCAGCAACCATTGTAAGAAAGTAATAAAGAATGCAAGAGAGTTGTATGCTCAATCTGTTAAGTCCAAAGTAGCTGAGCAGCGGCTTGGTTCCCACCAGTTTTGGCAAATAGCAAACAGAATCCTGAACAGAAGCGTGTGCTCCATCCCAACTATCATCAATGGACCTGAGGTAATCTCGTCAGCATCAGAAAAAGCCAAACTCTTTGTCAAGAACTTTGAAGCTAATTCTACCCTTTGCGATCAAGGCTGCCAACCCTCAATATTTCCTCCTGTATCAGAAAACACGCTATGTGATATACGTATATCTGTACGTGATGTTGCCAAGCTAATCAAAAACCTTGATTCGAGTAAAGCAACTGGCCCTGATGGTATTCCAATTATAGTACTCAAAAAACTTCAACCTGAACTAGCGCCCATACTTACAAAACTGTTTAAACGTTGTCTTAAGGAGAATAGTTTCCCATCTCCCTGGAAAATTTCATCAGTATGCCCTGTATTTAAGAATTCAGGTGATCGCTCATCCCGCTCTCAGTACAGGCCAATAATCTCCTGTGCGTCATGAGTAAGTTGCTGGAATCTGTATTAAATACAGAAGTAATCAAACATCTCAACAAAAGTAACCTTCTTAGTGACACTCAATATGGTTTCCGTTCTGCTAGATCTACAGCAGATGTGCTTACAGTTATATCTCATAGGATTAGCAAATCTCTCGACGGAGGCAACCTTTCTAGGGCAATTGCTCTTGACATATCTAAGGCCTTTGATAGGGTATGGCATAAAGGTTTACTTCATAAGATCTCTTGCTATGGTATTGCTGGAAATGTCTTCTCAATTATTAGATCATTCCTTTCTGATAGGTTCATAAGAGTAGTAGTTAGAGGCAAAAGTCAGAAGCTCACAGTATTAATGCCGGTGTCCCTCAGGGATCCATGCTGGGCCCAACTCTTTTCCTGATCTATTTTAATGATCTTCCAAATCACATCCTTACATCATTTGTAGACATATATGCTGACGACACCACCATTTATAGTAGCACATCTAAGACAGTAAACGACCAAGTTATCTCCAATTCTCTCTCCTCTGATCTTGAGCACGTAGTACAATGGGGTAAGGAGTGGCTGGTTACTTTTAATGCATCTAAAACCAAGCTTCTCTCTTTACATCATCAACATTCTGATCCACATCTGGCATCAATTGAAATGAATGGCTCTCGTCTTCAGGAGGCCTCAAGTTTTGACAAGCTTCTTGGCTTGACCATTACTCCTGATCTTAAATGGAACACGTACATCAAATCTGTTGCCAAGGCCGCTGGAAAAATGGTGGGATCTTTCTATCGATCCGGTAGATATCTCACTGCTGATGCTATTCTCTATCTATATAAGAGCCAGGTACGTCCAAGGATGGAATACTGTTGCCACATCTGGGCAGGAGCTGCTAGAAAGGACTTGGCCTGCCTTGATAGAGTTCAAAATAGACTTCGTAGCTTCGTAGGAGATGTCCTTTTTTCTTCCTTGCAACCTCTATCTCACAGAAGAGATGTTGCGAGTTTGTCTCTGATGTATCGTTATTTTCATGGAAAGTGTTCGACTGAGCTGCAATCTATGGTACCCCCTCGCCAAACTTTCACAAGAAACACTCGTCTAGCTGTAAACACTATCAATAATTCCCCCCACTCTTTATCTGTGCCTAAACCTAAACGTAGATTCCATGAACAGAGCTTCTTTCTTAGAACTGCACGCCTGTGGAATTGTCTTCCATTTTCCTGCTTTCCGGCTGACTACAATATGGTTGTCTTTAAGTCTAACGTAAATAAGTTCTATATGAGCCGTTCCATATAAGTTATCAAATTTACCAAATTTTCATTAATAATGATTAATATATTTTCCAATTTCTAATGTACACTCTTTAACTCTTATCCTTGAGTGGCCTCTTGGCCTTGATAATGTGGTGATGCCTATGTATATATATATATATATATATATATATATATATATATATATATATATATGGTTGTGTGTGTATGTGTGTGTGTTTGTCTGTGTGTTTTCTCGTTGTGTCTCTATGCGTGTATGTGTGTGAAAATCCAATCTATGCGTAACGAAAATAGGAATTCAGCCTAGAAAGATATATTCCTAAATCGACTGCAGGTCTCCAGAAGAGAAACCATCGCTGGGCCGAAAACAGGCGTAAGGTAAAAAAAAAAAATAATAATATATAAAACAATCTCATCACATTTGTGTTCAATAGTGCAAAGTGTGCAATACTTGGACTTAGTATTTGTTATTCTTCACAACAAAAGATGTTGAATTATGAGAGGTGTCCCGAAAGTAATTTAACGGCTACACTCTTATCTGTCTGTATGACTGTCTGTCTGTCTCCATATTTCAAAATCGATCGCCTCCGAAGCTAAAAGTTGCAGAGCGCCGCTGGATGGGTGAAATGACTGGATCTTTTTAGAGACCGTTCTTTAATGGGCCATTAGCCGGTTAAAATAGTTTTTAAAGGGTTAGAAATAAGCCAAAATTGAAAAAAAAAAGTGACATATATCTTCTACATTCATCTTAGTGTATTTGGAATTTTTTATTTTTAATCAGTTCATATGCGTGTCACGTTGGTACAGTGGTAACGTCACCAGCTTTGAATGCTAAAGATTCGAGTTCGATTCTAGCTGATGGTAAAATGTAAAATTTCATGAAAACTGACCTGGCCGTTTTAAAGTCTTAGGGGAACTAACGCTGACACACAATTACAGACACACACGAACACTGACAAAGTTCCTTTGCATATATATGTATATATATATATATATATATATATATATATATATATATATATATATATATATATATATGTGGCACTCTCAATTTGATGGTTCCAAATTGGGCAAAGGGAAAATTGTTCACAACTCGCATTTAGGTAAAAATGTACTTTCGTATAATTCATTTCAAAACAATTATCGTAAAAACAAATAACATCTACATAAAACGCCATACATTCAGCAGTCGTGCGAGATAGCCTACAGGTAGAGGTTTACACTTCTGACCATGGGGTCCCGATTTCGTATCTTGCTAGAATCAGTCACTCTGATGAGTCGTAGACGACAAAACACAAACACGATTCAGTGGATAATTATATTTTAAAAATAATACATATGCCGCTCCCCATTACGGGGTACTAAATGGGTCAAAGGGAAAATTGTATGCACTCTCATTTAGGTAAAAATGCACTTTCGTATTATTCATTTACAAAACAAGTATCGCAAAAAACAAACTCTCTCAATCTCTCACTTTCTTTCTCTCTCTCTCTCTCTCTCTCTCTCTCTATATATATATATATATATATATATATATATATATATATATATATATATATAAAGCTGGATGTCAGTGTGTGTGTGTGTGTGTCTGGTCACGAATAGGTTCCTATATGGTTGACTATTTTAAAAAACTGATTGCATATAATGATAGAATATGTATCGAGACAGAGGAATGGTTATGTTTGATCTGGAATAGAGGTGGTTCATTAAAATTGTGGGGTCTGCGTTCGCACCTGGTCCAAAAAGTATGGAAATTAAAAATTAAGAAATTAAAAAAAAGATCGTTTACAAGTGTTTTTTTTTTTTTTTATATAGATGTATATAAGAATACTTTTATAAGTATGTTTTAACTTAAATAGGGATAGTATGATAAAATTGTGGGGTCTGCGTTCGCGCCTGCCCTCCATGGAATGAAAATAGGCACAAACTTTAATAAAGACTTTTCATATATATCTGCGTAAGTATACTTTGATAATTATGTTTCAATTTGAAGAAATATGGTATAATAAAATTATGGGGTGTTCATTCGCACCTGACCTCAATAGAATGGAAATATGTCACAAAGTTTAACAAGTTTTTTTTTTAAATATAGATCCACAGAATATTGTGATAAGTGGTTAAGTGTGAACAGGTATGGTATATGGGGTTTATCTATTTTATTTTTACTTTCATCATATTTTGATTTGGTTTTGATGCCCATCAAATTGAACCCAAATTTACAACCCTTCCTTTTCATAACCTATCATACTTTCATAAATCAGTCCATTTTCTGTAGGCTATTTTTGAACCCAGTCAACGACGGGTACTTTTGCTAGTATATATATATATATATACTAGTATATATATATACTAGTATATATATATATATATATATATATATATATATATATATATATATATACAAGCAGTTCACCCGGCTTTGTGCGGGCCCTATGTACTGTTATTAACTTAATGTGCATTGTATACATCAAAAAGTATAAATATGAACTGTAATGCCATTCTATATAATAGGCTTCCTTAATTACTATAGAGAAAACTTGGTTGAGACAGCAGATGTCAATTTGTTTTAAACTTCGATCCGACTTATGACCCCTTAATATTTATTGTTTTGGGTCCAAATCAACTTATAAAGTTAGATCCATCTCCAAGTAAACTATATCTGAAATTCCAAGTGTTTAGACCCCAAATTAGCGGAGGAGTTTGGTAGAGTTTTTAAAGGCCTTATTGTTGAACTTTGACCTTTTAATAGCCAAATTTCTGCCGAAAGCCGATTTAAAAGATTTTCCCGAATCTTAATACCCCTTATGTTAAATCTGGAATGTGTAGACTGAAAAAAGGACAGAGTTATTTGGTAGGAAAGTGGAAAGACAGACAGACAGACAGACAGACAGACAGACATGCAGAGAAACAGAGACATTTTCAGTTTTATATATATATATATATATATATATATAATTTAATTCTTAAGTAATAACTTGTTGCATATTTCAGTTGACCCCTTCTTTGCTTAAAATTTTGGCGCCTTTTTAAAGTCATCTTGTCTGGGTCATTTTTACATTGGCTTTTTTTTATTCTAAAATTAACCCAATCACCATTCAATTTTTTTCTTCTGTTTCTTGTTCACTCATTCTCCCAAAATTAGCCCAGCCTTGACAGTCGTTTAATTCTTTTTTCTACGCACATCCTATCTTCTTATTCTTTAATAATATTGTTTGAACTCCTTCCCTCTTCCTTGCACCCATTTGTGAATTATTCCACGGATTTCTGCCTTTTGGATTACTTTGGACATATCTTCTAATTACGCGATTCCTTTGGATTTTATTGTGGAAATGGAAACTTAACCAACTGTTTAAGATTTAAATTTTTGGATTTTACCGTTATTGGATAGTTTACCATTAACCGGACTATCTAATCACCTTTTTCTTCACCGTATTCCCACTGCTTCACTTTTTGTTATCAAGTAAGATCTATGACTTACTTGTAGTTTCATCAAATCAAATACTTTTGCAAAATCCTACCCTTTGATGAGAAGGAAAGTATTTCTTCGAAATTCCTTGGATTAAGGACTACCCACTTATTTTGTGCTTCCTTTTTAAAATTAAATGTTTTCAACTCTTTTTCAAAGTGTTTTTTACACGTTTTATTAACTAATTGTTCTTATATATATATATATATATATATATATATATATATATATATATATATATATATATATGTATATTTGTGTGTATGTATATGTGTATTGGGGTAGAGAGGGCTCCCGTAAGCCGTGGTGAAGGCAACCTTTCTAGGAGAAGCAAATCTCTGATTTAAAAAACCATAAAGCGGAAGACCATTATCCGCATTAAGCTGGTCTGCAGTTTAATTTGTTGCTGTTATCTTGCTCTTGCTTGTTGCTGGATCTCAACATTTTGAACCGGGGGAGAGACTTAGCTGTCGTACAAAGCTAAGACTCTGTAACATCATCTTTGTATAGATACTCCCTCAGCTATTTGGGCTCATGGATTTTAAATGTCTGAAGGAGTGGCACTCGTCTGACAAGACGTTGCAATCATCATATATATATATATATATATATATATATATATATATATATATAAGCGAGATAAGTCACAGATTAAAGATAAAGTAAAATATCCTGATAGATATTACTTTGAGGAAATACTTTCAGGGTGGTCCTAGCCAAAAAGGTAGAACTCAATATTAGAAGCTAATCGTCTTACACATCGGATCGAATAAATCTCCTTCCGAGCATTTTTCAATCCAGGCCAACTAATTTTCGAGTACTATCGCACCAGAAATATATAACTCAACGTACAGATTCCATCACCGACGGCAATATATGCAATGGAATGGACCGTTTATTTAATATTTGATACACTGTTTTCACACTCACAGGGACTTAAGATCTCATCTACAAAAACATATTTAAATCACCAACAAATATGGCCGCTTCTTATACCCTTCGGGGAGCAACCATATATTCTTGTTACATGGGATTACTGCCTTCTCCCCTGGACCACTATTTTGCCGACCTGGCAATAATACCCCGGAAGATATCGTACTCCTTCCGATAATGGACTGCCCAGGTTGTATGAAACTCCTTTTTCTATAATTATTTTCATTTAATTATTATTCACCCTCAAAAACTTTTTCAATATATGTGCTGTAAAGCAAAACACGTGTTTATTTACAGCTGAACATTTTGCTAACCGCATTTCATTTCCTTTGATGATGTGGGCCATAATTGAAAATCCATGGATTAAGAAAATTAACATAACTCCCCTCTCTATATTCCTAGTGTCAAACAATAAATTATTAATTCGAATATATGTGCTTATATTTCCAGAATTTAGCTTTACTCACTAAACTTATATATATATATATATATATATATATATATATATATATATATATATATATACTATAAAGCTGAACGTCTGTGTGTCTTGTCACGATTTGGCTCCTATATGGTTGGCTATTATAGAAAACGGATCACATATAATGATAGAAGATGTATCGAGATACAGGGAGGATATGTTTGATCTGGCATAATGATGATTCATTAAAATTGTTGGGTCTGCGTACGCGCCTGATCCACAAAGTATGCAAATAAAAATGTTTAAAATAAAAAAAAAAACGTTTACAAGTGTTTTTGATATAAATGTACATGAGAATACTTTGATAAGTATGTTTTAACTTAAATAGGGATGGTAAAATAAAATTGTGGGGTTTGCGTTCGCGCCTGGCCTCCATAGAATGGAAATAGGCACTAAACTTTAATAAAGACTTTTCATATCTATCTGCGTAAGTATACTTCGATAATTATGTTTCAGTTTGAAGAAATATGGTATAATAAAATTATGGGGTGTTCGTTCGCGCCTGACCTCCATAGAATGGAGATATGTCACAAAGTTTAACAAGTTTTTTTTTAATATAGATCCACAGAATATTATGATAAGTGTTTCAGTGGGAACAGGTATGGTATAATAAATTATGCGGTTTATCTATTTTATTTTTACTTTCATCATATTTTGATTTGGTTTTGATAGCCCCAAATTCAAAGCTATCTCTTTACAACTCTTTCTTTAAATAACCTATGATACTTTCATATATCAGAGTCAATTTTCTATAGGCTGTTTTTAACCCCAGTTAACAACGGGCACTTTTGCTAGTATATATATATATATATATATATATATATATATATATATATATATATATATATATATAGTGTGCGTGTGTGTGTGTTTGTAAGTAAGCGCATAGGATCCGAAATTATTCCAGAAAAGATGCATAAAACGGAGACACCACACATATCAATCTTTTCACTTCTTTTGTCAGCTTATAATTGGACTTATTCCTCCTTTTGTACCGCAGACCCCACCAATTATAAAAGGAAACATTCGGAGAAGAAATAAATAAAAACAGACACACAATCAATTATGTCGTAAACTAAACACCGTTGTTCTTTGCCCTATATTAATAATAGTTGTAGTAGCAGTAGTAGTATTAATAGTTTGAGTCGTTCTGAATAAAACTCGACAGTAATCTGAATGAAAGAGGCCTCCGACGTTTTCTTTGCACATTGTACTCTTTTCTATTTCATATGACTGAGATTATAGTAATTATTTTAAAACTAGGTTTCTTAACAAGGAGGAACAACTATGACCCCGTACCGCTAGGAGACTGTGAGAATAATTTCTAGCAAGGGCGGAAGTCCAGCTCATATATATATATATATATATATATATATATATATATATATATATATATATATATATATATATATAAACTTATATATATATACATGTATATATACACACACACATATATATACATATATATGTGTGTGTATATATATATTCATATATATATATATATATATATATGTATATATATATATGAAGATACGCTGTTCGTGGCCATCACGTCAAAAATACATTTTCTAATTTTATTTAATGCTAGCACTTCAGCCCAGCTTTGCTTGGGCCCTATTTACTGTTCATAACTTTATATGCATGTGTCTATATATATATATATATATATATATATATATATATATATATATATATATATATATATATATATGTATATATATATATATATGTATATTGAAAAGTTTGATTCATGTTCGGGCTACCTACATCTAAAATTTCAAGTGATTAGACCTAAACTTTTCGTAGGAGATTTGTAGAGACTTGGCAGCCGAACTTTCGCCCAAAAACTGATTAAAATCTTGCTGCATGTCAAATTTTAAATGTTTAGACCCATAATTTGCCGAATAGTTTCGCTGAGACCGCACAGGTAAAATCTTTTGAACTTAGATTCCTTGGTAGCCAAATTTTCGAACAAAAGCTGCCTCTCTGTCTAAATGCACTTCATGTAAAATTTCAAATGTTATGACCAAAAATTGGCTGATAGGTGAAATGCTTTGAATATTTGACCCCAATTTTGACCATTTAAATTGTTTTAGCTTAAATCAAGTTAAAAAAAAGTTACATCCATGTCCGAGGAAACTACATATAAAATTTTAGGTTTTTAGACTCAAAATTTGCGGAGGAGTTTTGTAAAGTTTCAGAGGTCACATCATTGAACTTCAACGTTGAACACATCGTTGAAATCCATTGACAGCCAAATTTCTGTCCAAAAACCGATAAAAAAGATTTGTCTAAATCCCAATAGCCCTTATGTCAAACTTCGAGCCTGTAAACTGAGAATTAAGAAAGTAATTTATTAGGGGAATGTTCACAGACAGACAGACAGACACACCCACAGACAATTTCACTTTTATATATATATATATATATATATATATATATATATATATATATATACTAGCAGTTCAGCCCGACTTTGCTCGGGTCCAATGTACTGTTCATAACTTATGTGCATATGTATATATATATTAAAAAAGTTTGACTCAGGTCCAGGTAACCTATATCTAAAATTTCAAGTGTTTAGACCCAAAATTGGAAGAGGGGTTTCGTAGAGTTTGCAAAAGTCGTCTCTTTTAACTTTGACCTCTTGGCAGCTAAAGTTTCGCCGAAAGACTAATTAAAAAAGCTTGCTGCATATCTGAATACCCTTCATGTAAAATTTCAAATGTTTGGACACACAGTTGGCTAAATAGATTGCTAGAGGCCGCAAATGTCAAATCTTTTTAACTTTTGCCACTTAGCAGCAAAATTTTCAGCCAAAAATCGATTAAAGGCTTGCTCCATGTCGGAATAGACTTTTTGCAAAATTTCAAATCTTTAGACCAGAAATTGGCTGAGTAATTTTGTAGAGACATCAGAGTTTGAATTATTTAAAACTGTGACCCCAGTTTTAACCCTTTAACATTTATTGTTTCTGGTTCAAATCAAATTAAACAGTTTAATCTCTGTCCAAATAACCTACAGCTAATATTTCAATTTTTCAAACCCAAAATTTTCGGAGGAGTTTTGTAGAGTTTTCAAAGGTCAAACGTTGAACTTTTATCGCTTGACAGCCAAATTTCTAGCCGAAAGCCGATCAAAAATTTGCCAGAAAAATAACGATAGATTAGAGACACACTCGCAACTTCTGTGGAAAAGAGGTTGCAAGGAAGAGAAAAGGGCATCCCCTACTAGGTTACAAAGTATATTTTGAAGACTGTCAAGGCAAGAGCAGTAGAATGATTCTTGCATTTTTTTTCCAGCGGCATTGACAACAGATTCAAAGGTAAACAGAATTCCTAGAAAACAATTTTGCACCATTTATATTCCTTTACGAAGACAAAGATCAAGATACAATAATATTAAATATGTTTCCGGTTTGATCAAAATTCATGACAAAATTTTGATCCTTGAAAATGTCTAAAATTACAGGCTTGAGAAATCTTATGTTACATTGCACACGTATACACTATGGACCCAACAGATTGTAGTAGAGCTCGTTACATGGAACAAACGGCAAGTAATAACTCGATTTATTATTATTTTTTTCAATTATAACAACGACATCTATTTCCGAGTATTTTCTCGATTAAAAAAGTGATCCTGAACGTAATCGTTCCTTTAACGTGATCGTCGGTTTGTACACATATTCTGTTTTTTTTTTTTTGTTTTTTTTGTTTTTACAGTGTTTCTCTTTTCCAATGCCGGGACGTCACTTCGCACATGACTCTGCCCTCTGTTGCATTAAGAAATAAATGGAATTCGAAAAATCTTCTTTAATATGGATCTATTAAATATTTTTAACGCTGGATCATACGCATTTATATATATATAATATTGCGCTTCCTAAAACTTCTTTAAAATCCTCTGAAAACACTAATTGATGTTCAATACAGTCTTTTAAAATTTTACAAAAATTAGAGCTATTTAAATTTTGACAAAACTCCCTTTTAATTTATATATATATATATATATATATATTCTTTTAAAAGAACATAATTAAATTTTAGATATAGGTTGCCGTTGTCACACTACAGGAAAAACCTCTTATGATAATTAATACATATAATCAGTCAATAAATTACATAGGAAAATATACTCATTTCATTTAAGTTACAGATCTATGTTTGAATTATAATGAAACATTTGTTTCAAAACGATTATGAATTGCATCATATCTTTTTAAATATATTAACGGTTAGAAGACGTTATAAAAAATCTTATTTAATTTCACAATTTTATTCATCTGCCTCTTTTTTTTTTGAATTTCCAAGGAGTTTTCCGTTTCAGAAATGGAACAGTGGCATACATTCTATCACATTAAAGATACTTTTTCACATATTTTACTGGTGCTTTGTTTTCTTGATTTTATTCGCCCAGAGAAAGTCTCGAAATAAAGACGAAACGTTGATGATCATATAACCTGGTTTGTTTCTTTTTATTTCTCTCTCTCTCTCTCTCTCTTTCGCTTGATTAGACATTTTCATTTATTTCTTATTTGCTGCTCTTAAAAAAAAAATAACATCCCAATCTAGCGAAAACAAACTCAAATGCTTGTCGTAACCCTCTTCCTTTACGCAGCCCTGGCCACAGAACTGAGCATCCCACGCTCCCAAACTGAACACTCACAGCTCGAAGGTATTTATGTTTTCTCCTATATAAAAAACCTTCCGGCCCTTTTCGCAATAATATTTCCATAGTCCTCCTGATAATGTTTCCCTTTAAAAATAAAAAGTGAAAATGCGGCCAACTTCGAACTACATCAGAAACTTATTTTAATTATTTCGATCTACTCTCTGTAAGGGGCCATTATAGAAATTGAAAAAAAAAAAATGTCTAAGCGAACGGAAGCTTTCTGTTGTCTTTAACAATGTGTGTTTAAATAAAAGAATGCCGCCTAAATGCACACACACTATATATATATATATATATATATATATATATATATATATATATATATGTGTGTGTGTGTGTGTGTGTGTGTGTATGTATGTATAAGATGTTATTTGTTTTTGTGATACGTTTTGAATGAATTCAATTATTTACGAAAGTGCATTTTTACCTAAAGGCGACTTGGAAATAATTTTCTCTTTAACGAATTTGTTACCCCCTAGATGGGGAGACGAACACGTGTCAGTGAGTAATTATATTTTAAAAACTATATATATGCCGTTTCCAATATGAGGGTACCACTTGGTTAAAAAGAACATTATTCCCAACTCGCATTTTGGTAAAAATGCACTTTCGTAAATATTTGACTTCATTCAAAACGTATCGAAAAACCAAATACAAATGACATCTCTCTCCCTCTCTCTCTCTCTCTCTCTCTCTCTCTCTCTCTATATATATATATATATATATATATATATATATATATATATATATAAATGACCTTTTAAACATAATTAAAAACTTAGAAGTCCACAATCAATCTAACAATTTCTAATGGAAACTACACAAAATCGTTAGAAACATAAACAACTCTAATAAAATCTTTGTAAAAGCAGATAAAACTAGAAATTTTTATAAAATATATAAGCAAGAATATAACAAACTAATCACAGAAAACATTACAAAAAACAACAAAAAAATAGACACAAACGAATGCGACTACATCGATATAATAAATACTGAAAGTAAACAAATTACCGATAAATTAAAAATTAGCGATAAAGTTGGGAAATTTAAACCTAGAGAGGCATAATTCTGCTTAAAGACCAAAAATGGGACTTTAATAATAATCCCAGCACCCGCATGATAAACCCAACTAAACCAGAAATAGGTAGACTTAGCAAAACAATACTTTCTAGAGTAAACACACAAATCAAACAAGACCTAGAATTAAACCAGTGGGCAAATACTGCCGAAGCAATCACCTGGTTTAAAAATATAGAAAACAAAGATAAATGTACGTTTATACAGGTTGACATCATAGACTTTTATCCCTCGATATCCGAAGAACTTTTTAACATTGCCCTAGAATTTGCCGAGGCATACACTGATATATCCTCGGAAGAAATCAACATCATTAAAAAATGTACAAAATTAGTTCTAATAAATAACAATAACCAATGGATAAAAACTAAAGTGACAAATTCGTTTGATTTGGCGATGGATGCCAGGGATTCTGCAGAGGCATCAGATCTTGTGGGATTATTCATTCTATATACCGTCACAAGCATATTTGATACTACGGATATCGGCCTATATAGAGATGACGGACTAGCTATAATAAACAACTCCAACAAAGTCAAGGGATATAACTTTAAGAAAATTATACACAAGGAAATGAAAAAATTAGGCCTAAAAGCAGTCGTATCAGCTAACATAAAAATAACAAACTTCCTTGGTGTCACGTTTAATTTAGATAAAAACACATATGAACCCTACTTAAAAGATAACGCTACTCCAATATACGTAAACCAGAAGTCCAATCACCCACCATCAATTATAAAACAGATAACTAACTCGATCGTAAGTAGACTCAACAATAACTCAAGCGATGAAAATGCATTTAACTGGTCAACCAATATCTACGAAACAGCCCTAAAAAATGGTGGATACAAAAATATTGATATCAAATATAAGCAACGAAACACCAATAACTATATTAAAAATAAAAATAGAAGAAAAAAGAACTATAATTTGGTATACGGCCCCATACAATCAAATGTTAAAAACAAAACTTGGCAAGAAATTTCTAGATCTTATTGAAAAACACTTTCCCGCAACCAACCCCTTACAAAAAATTTTCAATAAAAATACCTTAAAGTTATCCTACAGTTGTTGCGAAAATTTAGAGATGATAATTAAAGCACATAATAAAAATATTAAATAAAAACAATGTAAACAACAATAAAATAAACAATAAAAAAGTATACACCATGACAAAATTAAAACCAACACTAGCAGAAATAATAATAATAATAATAATAATAATAATAATAATAATAATAATAATAATAATAATAATAACCCAACCCCGGACAAGAACAACCATACTATAAATAAAAATGCTAATAACGAACAAGATAAGACACCGCACACTTTGCCCACTTCAAAATAAATGTCTAACCAAAAGCGTAGTTTACCAGGCCACAATATTTGCGAAAGAAAACCCGAATAACAAGAAATATTACGTAGGTATGACTTCCTTAGATTTCAAAACCCGATACTATGACCACAAAAGTACATTCAACAATAAAAAAACACCGTATGAAAACAACACTAGCGAATAAATACTGATAACTCAAAGAAAGCGGACATTCGCCGGTAGTCGAATGGAAAATAATAAGACAAGCTACCACGTGTAGGGAACTAGACGACCCATGTAGATTATGTCTTCATGAAAAATTTGCTATCCTGTACTTTAAAGAACCCCAACATCTATTAAAATGCAGAAGAGAAATAGCAAACAACTGTGTTCAAAAAATAAAATTTACTCTAGGATAGCGATACAAAATTGTTTTAAAACTAATTAAAACAATAGAAAATAAACAAATAAATAAATTAAATAAACATGAATATACATAAACGATCACACATATATGTATATATATATATATGTATATGTCTATATATGTGCATATATGTAAGTACACACACATATATATATACTTATATATAACCTAACATTAAGGAAAAAAAACAAAAACACAAAACACTAAGCTAGTTTTAAAACAGATCAAGAAACTAAATAGAGCACACACAAAGGAACAGGTCAAGTAGAGGCTAAATGTCCGATAAATGCATGCTCATTGGCTGATAGGAAGGGTGCGGTGGATACTAGAAAGCTGATTGGCTAACTAAAATTTCAATAGAAGAGGAGCATATAAAAACGATACACAATCACAGAATTTGCGCATAAGCCTGAAGAGTCCTATAGTAGATGAAACGCGGAATATTCAGTGTAGCTTCCTCGCCATATATATTTTATAAATCACTGTCCATATATATATATATATATATATATATATATATATATATATATATAGTTTCGGATATACAAACCTGTTTATAATTTGTTGACCTTATTTTCATAAGTATGTATACACAACTTAGAATTAATAAATTTACTAATATTTAAATATAATATTTTGTGGAAGATTCATAAATTAAGTAAAACACGAATAGTTGGGTTTTATGGCTTCATTTGATAAAAATTCAATATGGGGCAATAGAAAAATAAATAGGTTTTTGCAGCTTCTCTTCCGATTTTCGGATTTTTACCATGTAAATCACATTTCAATTCCTTTTGACGGAATGATTATTGCTATTTCTTCTGATGAGTTAAGGGCATAATAGATTCACTGATTGATATAATAATTAAGTGATTGATTTTGCGCTACGAAAAAGATACTGTCAATAATTGTATAACTGAATTAAGGGAATAAACTATAAGATGGTCAACATCATGCATTTTGGAATATAAATTTTGTCATTTATTCTCTAAATAAGGATTGGTATATAATATAAGAAAATACATTTCTACAGAAATATATATATATATATATATATATATATATATATATATATATATATATATATACAGTAGTCTACACAGACAAAGATTAGCAGTAATACCAAAAGTGGTTTTTGGTTATACACAAAGCCTTTACCACTATAAACAAACCACCTGTGTTTATTTTCGAACAATTGAGTTGTTGTGGCGGAATCTCATACATCAAAATCAAAATCGACGGGAGAGTATATATATATATATATATATATATATATATATATATATATATATATATATATATATATATATATATATATATATAAGGAATCGTTTAAGATGAGGCTTCATCATTTGTGTATTTACCTTTTGCGGACTGTTATCCTCATCTTTATATTTATTGATGCTTCACCATATATAGGCCAACTCAACCGCTGGCCTACCTCATGTATATAGACATACTAATATATATATATATATATATATATATATATATATATATATATATATATATATATACGTTCTATTTTTTATTACCGTGTTTTTTCCTGGTCAGTTACATTTTTGTATCAGCTACACGACCATTTTTTGGCCGCTATGTAGCCTTCTCAGACTTTACAGAAAAGGAGGCTCCATAACGGCCACAAAAACCGGTCGTGTAGCTGATACAAAAACGTAACTGATTAGGAAAAAAAAACGGTAATGAAAATTAAAACGCATATTTGCTCTACAACAGTATTGAGCACTTTCTTCAGGTTTTTATTAATTACCATTTCTACTAACTCTCTCTCTCTCTCTCTCTCTCTCTATATATATATATATATATATATATATATATATATATATATATATATATATATATATATATATATATGTGTGAATAAAAAGTAAAAACCTAAAAGAGTAAAAACAAAAATAAAATCAACGTTTCGTCCCTATTTCAGGGGACATCATCAGGATTTCTAGGCGAGGATGTACAGGAAGACGGTCATATATCACATGCGAAAGAGGAGAGGTTCAGTTCTCCAGAACAGAAAGAGAACTGAACTTCTCCTCTTTCGCATGTGATATATGACCGTCTTCCTGTACATCCTCGCCTAGAAATCCTGATGATGTCCCCTGAAATAGGGACGAAACGTTGATTTTATTTTTGTTTTTATTCTTTTAGGTTTTTCCTTTTTATTCACATAACGTCTAAAGCATCGTTTATATCTCGCTTTATTTCATTCACACACACACACACACACACACACACACACACACATATATATATATATGCAGAGAGAGAGAGAGAGAGAGAGAGAAGGAGAGAGAGGAATTCTTATATGAAAGTAACATCGTCTGCATGTGTTGGGGTGTATGGGTTCGTCTCTATGGACTCAGACACGGCTGGGCTGTTTTTTGTTTTGTTTTGTTTTGTTTGAAACTCACATGAAAATACTTGACGTATCTGAGATTGTTCTAACGATATTTTGTATCGGAATGCGGATGATAAGTACAGAAAGTCGATAACCGAAAAAATCCGATTAAAGTAAGATGTCATATTTTGAGTATAGTTCATACTTTTATAAAAGCTCACATTATATTTTATGAAGACGACAG
The DNA here is from genome assembly GCF_053919585.1 of Euprymna scolopes. Classification (NCBI taxonomy): domain Eukaryota; kingdom Metazoa; phylum Mollusca; class Cephalopoda; order Sepiida; family Sepiolidae; genus Euprymna; species Euprymna scolopes. The sequence goes on along the minus strand of NC_136520.1, from coordinate 54,947,909 downwards.
AATCTTCCAGCTTATAATATCAACTGTAATTATTTTTTATAAGACAAAGGCACGCTGAAAATGAATGTTTTCAGAGCACAATTGAACCATGATACTTTGCCGTTGTACGTTTTACTTTTATTTAAGTGAAAAGTCATTTCGTAAAAAAAATTTTTTCTTAAATAGAAAAGGGGCACAGTCGAAATAAATGTTTCTTTTCGGAGTGCAATTGGACCATTATACTTGACATTTGAATTTTGAGTAAAACCATTATGTAAAAATAATTTTATAAAATGAAAAGTAGATTCTCTTCAGTGTAATGTTGACTACAATATGTTGTGAACTAAGTCATTGCAGATAGGCAGGCAAAGATTCCTTCCGATACACTGCGAGGGAGTGGGATAACGAGAACTGGGGATCGATTTCATAAAAATTACATCGATTTCGATAACAATAGAATTAGAAGAATGATGGAGCATTTGTTAATACTGATTAACTCCCAGACAACGTCGGGTTTCCCTGCTTGTCTCTGTTTTTATGTCTGTCTCAGTCTGTCTGTCTGTCTCTCTCTCTATCTCTCTCTCTCTCTCTCTCTCTCTCTATATATATATATATATATATATATATATATATATATTGTTTTTAAAATATAATTATCCACTGGCACGTGTTTCGTCGTCTACGACTCATCAGAGTGGCTGAAACACGTGTCAGTGGATAATTCTTCTTTAACAATAATATATATGCCGCTCCCCATATGGGGGTAACATGTTTGTTAAAGGGAAATTTATTCCCAACTCACATTTAGATAAAAATGCACTTTCGTACATAACTGAATTCATTCAAAACGTATCGCAAAAACAATAACAAATAACATCTCTCTCTCTCTTTCTCTCTCTCTCTCTATATATATATATAGAGAGAGAGAGAGAGAGAGAAAGAGAGAGAGAGAAACAGAGAGAGCGAGAGAGAGAGAGAAACAGAGAGAGAGAAATAAAAAGGAACAACCGAGTTATGTGTTCATCAACGTTTCGTCTTTATTTTGATACTTCCTCCTTCCTATATATATATATATATATATATATATATATATATATATATATATATATATATAAGGAGGCCCCCTAGTCTTTAACAAAGGGGTGTCCGTGCGTGAAATTATTGTGGCAGGAGGTGCGCAATCCTCAACCACACATCTCCTGAGTCGACATTGTTAAATACCAGTGGCAAGTTAAGGACGACTGGAAACAAACGTCGAGATAAGCGGAGATAAAATATAGCACCTAGAACTTCCAAATTGTCACCTACCTGTTACTAACCAGGCTCAACGTTTCTTAACTTCGGTGATTTCACAAGAACAGGTGTGTCAACGGGTTTGTCAACGTGATTATGCCGTATAGATATAGATATAGATCGCCAGACTTTCACGAAAAAAAAAAACTCGTCTTATCAAAACCACTATCAACAATTACCCACACTCTTTATCCGTGCCTACACCTAAACGTAGATTCTATAAACAGGGTTTCTTTCTTAGAACTGCTCGCCTGTGGAATTCTATTCCGTTTGCCTGCTTTCCAGCTGACTACAATCTGATTGTCTTCAAGTCCAACGTAAACAAATTCTTATTGAACCGTCCCCCCTAAATAATCCAAGTACAAAATTCCCACTAATATTTACTACGCTAAAATCAGTGTCATATGACCGAGTGGTCCTAGACGTGGTATCAAAGTTTACAGTTACCTAAAGGTGCTGAGTTCAATCCTGAACGAAGGCAGTGAAAAGTAACATTCAAAACAGAGAATCAGCAACTATGTCGCAGAGCCTAGCTGGAGTCCGAACACGGTACCCCCGTAATAATAATAAAGGGTTGGGTTCGAGACTCTTAACAAACGGTTCCCTAGTTCGATACAAAACACTTGACGAAGGCCGGAGGGCAAAACGGCCGAAACGTTGTGACTATAACAACCAAGATGAGGAAGTCAGTCCGACAATCTCAATAAAAAAAAAACTAAAACCGCAATGACTAATATATACCTATTAACCCTTATCCTCAAGTGGCCTCTGGGCCTTGATAAACGGTAACCCCCCCCCATGTAAATATATAGATAGATAGATAGATATAAATGCGTCAGTGTGCGCCTTTTTCACCGTCATCTATGTTTAACGAGCGTCATGAGAATGTCCCTGTTTCCGCTGTTACTGTTTAGTACGTGTTCCAATTTGATTGTATCAAACCCAACAATTATTAAAATGGCTACTATTAAGGCGGACTCGTCTTACTTTATGTCTCCTTGCTGAGACCTAGTTTAGGAACTCTAGTCGAACGTGTTTTTTTTTTTTTTTTTTTTTTTTTATCTACGTACCTCGACCGCTGCACGTATTGTCTTCTTTAGTGTCTTACAGAAGAGATTTGTTTTCCTCACAGTCATCTTTATGGCCACTGTCATTGCTACTACCCCTGCCACCAATACGCCTTTTTTTCTTTCTTTCTCTTTACATCTTCGTCGATTTAATTTTTTTTCGTTTTCCTTCTTTATTTTTCCTTGCCAACTAACGTTTTTCTTCATAAACAACTTTAATTCTTCTAATTCATTTTTTTTTTGTTCTTTCTCTTCTCTTTTTCTGTCTTCTTATTATTCATGTTCTGTTTTCATTTTCTTTCTTTCTTTCTTTCTTGGGAGTCATCACTTATCAAGACACGAAAGCTGCTTGAGTATAAGAGCGTAACGTGACCGTTACACTTTAATTTATACTTATATAGTTTTTTTAAATTTATTTTGTGTGTGTATTGATATCTATATTTAAAAAAAAACACTTTTTCTATTCATACAGGTATTTATTTGTTTCCCATCAGAGAAAATGTGACACAAGGTTGTTTTTTATGTGTCTGAAAGGGAAGAAAGGGAGATCTTTGGCCATGTCCCAAAGTAGTAATTCTCAATATGAAGGGTTTCCTCTACATTGACCAAGTATCAATGAACTTAAGGGAACCATCAGAACAGATACTACACTTTGAGTTATATATTTTTATTTACTCTGAAAAAGTTGACAACGAAACAGAAATAAACAAAAAATTAGGCACAAGGCCACTCAAAAATTGAGGAGGGGGTGTCCATGGCCATCCTCGTCCCTGTACCTTTGCTAGTCCATGCTTGATTCTAGCTAAAGTTCTCATTCACAACAATACCTCAAGCACACCGGGTGTCCTCCTACCTAAGCTTCTCAAATCATGTAGTGTGTGTATGAGTTTGTGTGTATGCGTGTGTGTGTGTGTGTGTTTTCTTTTTTTATATAAACAATAAAATAAATTTGTAAACATAAAAATTATAAAAAGTCATTTGTTTAATTATATTTCATTGGTTTAGGGTGGGGGAAAAAGTAAAAAAAAGTATAATCAAGATGTAAGTTAGACCCTCCCAATCCTATCTAGATGATAGAACGCCAATTGTTTTCCGACTTGGTGTTGTCCGAAAACATGCTTTCTATCTGGGGTTGAAATTCTAGGCAAGATCAAATAAGCTGTGGTTGGGGTGTGGTATGTGAAGTTTCTCCAAGATTGTTTATTGGAGTAACCGGGGACGAACATGAAAGATTCGGGTGTGGGTATCTTGAAAGTTTCCTATCAAGGATGGAGGAGGCCATTCACTCGGCTAGCTAAAACCTAGTCTAAACGATTTTTTTATGAGTCTGGAGTCCGGCAAGATCTGAAACCGTGTACGCCATCCTAAGACGGGGAACATGGACTTTCCCTACCATATCTGATCTTTAACTTCAACTTGTGCTTAAAGAAGGGGACCAGATCCTGATCAGCAAAATATTCAACCCTGCGCTTCTCTTGCACTCTTGAACTCCATATTACCATTCCTTCCACGGCCAGGATCGCAAGAAACACCATTCGTCTCTCCCTGTCACACGGCGGCTCTGCGTTGTGGATGACGTAGGACATTTCCAGCGTGCGAGACTGCTCGATATTGCCATCGGCTCGTTGACATACGCCCAGTATTGTCTAAGTCCGCTACAATAGAAGAACGCGTGTTCCGGCGTTTCCTCGGCTGGGGTCCTGCAACTGGGACACCCTGATGACCTCACTAGTCCGGCATTTTTCAGTGTAGCGTTGATAGATAGAGAGTGAGAGAAATTCATATATAATGGTTGTAGAAAGTCAAGTATTTTTTATGATAGTTTGGCAAAAGGGACGATAAATTGGACCTCAGTCGAGCACTTGCCAAGAAAATAACGATAGAGTAGAGACAAGCCCGCAACGTCTCTTCTGTGGAAAAGAGGTTGCCGATAAGAGAAAAGGCATCATCTACTAGAAAGGCTGGATAAAGCGTGCCGAGCAACTCCTGCTCAGATGTGGCAACAGTACTATTTTATGGCGGATCTGGCTTTTATAGAGATGGATAATTATATTGGCTGTGAGATAACTACTGGAGCGGTAGAGTGATACTATCACCTTTTCCAGCAGCCTTGCCAACAGATTTGATGCATGTGTTCAATTTCCATCAAATTATGAGGTCAGTCCCATAAGCTTGTCAAAACATGAAGCTTCCTCGAGCTGAGAGCCATTCATTTCAACTGGGGCGTGAAACAGGGTAAATGATTTTGTTTTTCTCGCCTTGTTTTTTTTTTTAATTTCTTTTTATATTTTTTCTTATTTTGTATTATTTAGATTAATCGGACAATTACTCTCATCTTTGGTGTTTTCTGCACAACATTTAAGTCGATGTAACATTCGATCTTTGTCTAGCGAAAAAAGTTGCCATCTTTTGACAGAAAAAAAAAATAGGAGAACAGGCCCGCATTCTAAGGTTTAGAATTTTCGGATCTAGTTGGAAGTAAATTTACACGAATTATAAAACTAATCTAATTATCCGGAAAACCTAGGAGGTGTAAATTTCAACTTATTATGATTAAATGTTTAATTATATCCATCAACCAATTGTAAGCTCGTAGAAACATATTTACGAAACTAAGAGGTCGCTAGTGTCAGTATGATTAATCGCATGCTATGCGTTTTTACCTTAGTGGAAATGATTGGGAAGAGCAAAAGTGTTGTCTCTTTTTGTAGCTACATATATTTTCTCGCCGTAAAGCATATTCTTTTTTATCCGTCTTTATTTATACGCATCCCCAGCCTTTCTTATTTCGATTACTGCGTCTCTCTCTCTCTCTCTCTCTCTCTCTCTCTCTCTCTCTGTCTACGTCTTCATTAGTTCATTTATGTTTTCTCCATTGAACTTTCTTTTCTTTCTTGCATGCATCGTCCTCGTCCTTCGTTTTCCTCTTCACCACTTTTGTTACTTCCTTCGTGTGTTTTTATTTCTTTTCATCATCATCATCATCATCATCATCATCATCATCATCATCATCATCGATGACTTCCTATTTTCTTCCCCTTTTACACACTACTCCACGTGTTTTCGTTTCACCTCGTTCGTCCTGGTAATCTTGTAGGTATTCGCCGAGTTTCTAGTAGTATTTTGTATAATGTTTTAGTTTGGACTCATTTTCCACAACTTTACGTGTTCAACAGTGGGCTAGCCGTCATTCGTGTTTTTCAAATATACCAATAAACTGTGCATGTTTTTCGAAACGATTAAAAATCTTACATTAATAAAAACACTAAAATCTAATCCAGTTAGGTAGAAAAGTAACTTATCTTGCATTTGGTAACATTTATTTGTTATATATTTGTTTCTTTGACAACTTTTTCAAATCTATCTGTATAGTAATACAAACCCCCTTCTCCTCCATGTTCACTCTCCCTCACCAAAGAGCCCTACGCTGGATAGGCCATTTGTACCACATGAACAATGGAATCATCACAAAAATCATTCTTCTACGATGAACAAACTAATGGCAAAAGGAACATTTGCCTTCCTCATTTCCGCTATGTCGATGGGTGCAAACACGACAGGAAAGCATGATATTGACCCTATCAGCTGGGAATCCAAAGCTGAAGTCCATCCCCATCTGGAGACAAACGATAACCAAAGACATGACCACAAGGGAAAGGTCCATAGCAGAACTGGTGGAGACAAAAACACTATTCAGGAAATTCAGTAAACAAAATTCAACAAACCACATCACGGCGCATCGACTTTAGACCGTTACGTCTGAAACCGACATTGTAGATTGAGGATGAATTTACTCAGCCATAGAAGACGTTGTTCAACAACTTCTACCGGAGCAACTGCATGTTCTTCTAGACAGACGGATAGCAACAACTTGAATTCATACTATTTTTCTTTTTGTGCTCTCGTGTTCCCCACGAAATGCTAAGCATACAGTAGAGTATTTAAAGATTTAATTCAGAACTAATGAAATAGAGTTCAAAGCACCTTTTATGAATGAATTATCTTCGTCCACACGTATTAACAGGAAGCAATTCCAGTACAAAAGCATTGAAATATTCTTACTCCTCATTTACTCCAACATATACGGTATAATCACGTTGACACACCGGTTCTCGTCAGATCACGCAAGTTAAGAAGCATTGAACCTGGCTAGTAATAGATGGGTGACCATTTAGGAATTCTAGGCGGTGTACGTTCTCTCTGATAATCTCGGCATTGATCCCAGTCGTCCTTAACCTCCACTTGACACTGCCTTTTAACAACACTAAATAAATAGAGGTGTGGTTTGGTATTAGGCAACTCTTGCTACAAATATTTCACGCGCATGCACCCTCACAGTACGTATCCATAATCGATTAAGACTGAAGAAACTTATCATTTGCTTCAGGACATCGACCTTCTATGATCTAAAATCTCTCATGACGGTGATATCTTATTGTGGTACTTGAATGTTTAAATATTATCGCAACCGCATCATACAGTTTGAGATTGCATCATTTAGAGAAATGATTTGATAATTTACCGGCTGATTATGACTAGCACTATGATAACAGAATATTCTTATCATTGTCTTGACTCACGACTCTATATTCGGTACATGTAGACAAAGTTAATCAAGCGCGAACCGAACCACTCTATATAAAAGCATATAAGATATCAACAACACCACTCTATACAGAAGCATATAAGATATAGAAGCATATTAAATATCAACCATATGACTCTATACAGAAGCATACAGGATATCAATCACATCACTCTATATAAAAGCATATAAGATACCAATCACATCACTCTATAAAAAAAGAATATAAGCCATCAACCACATCACTCTATATGGAAGCATATAAGATATCAACCACATCACTCTATATAGAAGCATATAAGATATTAACCATATCACTCTATATAGATGCATACTTGATATCAAGCACATCACTATATATAGAAGCATAGTAGATATACACCACATCTTTCTATATAGAAGCATATTAGATATAAACCATATAACTCTATATGGAAGCATATTAGATATCAACCACATCACTCTATATAAAAGCATACAAGATATCAACCATATCACTTTTAATAGAAACATATAAGATATCAACCACATCACACTATATAAACGCATATAAGATATCAACCATATCACTCTATACAGAAGCATATAAGATATCAACTACATCACTCCATACAAAAACATATAAGATATTAACCGCATCACTCCATGCAGAAGCATATAAGATATCAACCACATCACTCCATACAGAAGCATATAAGATATCAACCACATCACTCCATACAGAAGCATACAAGATATCAACCACATCACTCCATACAGAAGCATATAAGATATCAACCACATCACTCCATACAGAAGCATATAAGATATCAACCACATAACACTTTATAGAAGCATATAAGATATCAACCGCATCACACTATATAGAAGCATAAAAGATATCAACCACATTACTCTTTATAGAAGCATATAAGATATCAACAACATCACTCTATATAGAAGCATATAAGATATCAACCACATAACACTTTATAAAAGCATATAAGATATCCACCACATCACTCTATATAGAAGCATATAAGATATCAACCACATAACACTTTATAGAAGCATATACGATATCAACCGCATCATATAAAAGCATATAAGATATCAACCACATCACTCTTTATAGAAGCATATAAGATATCAACAACATCACTTTATATAGAAGCATAAAAGATATCAACCATATCACTTTATAGAGAAGCATATAATATATTAACCATATCACTCTATATAAAAACATTTAAGATATCAACCACATCACTCTATACAGAAGCATACAAGATATCAATCACATCACTCTATATTAAAGCATGTAAGATATAAACCATATCACTCTATGTAGAAGCATATAAGATATCAACCATATCACTCTATGTAGAAGCATATAAGATATCAATCACATCACTCTATATAGAAGCACATGATATCAACCACATCACTCTGTATAGAAGCATATGATATCAACCACATCTCTATATATAGAAGCATATGATATCAACCACATCAATCTAGATAGAAGCATATAAGATATCAACCACATCACTGTATATAGAAGCACATAGGATATCAGTTACATAACTCTACATATAGACATATAGTATATCAACAGATACACACTCGAGAGTCAAAACAATGAAAAGAATATGCTCTTCTCCTAGCCCTTGCTATGATTTAGAGGATATAAAAAATAGAAAAAAAGTATTTAGAAGAGCAAATGTTCTGCATGTTTGGTCCGTTCGCTGATTGTGTTCGGGTGTTATTTGAAATGTGTTCCATTTCAGATCAGGAGTTAAGGACAGTCCCAGAAGCTTGTTAAGACACGGAGAGTCCCCGAGACCAGAGCCATTCATTTCAGTCTTGAGAGAGCGAGAGAGGGGGGCAGAGATAAAGAGAGAGAGAAAGAGAGAGAGAGCAAGAAAAGAAAAACAGAAAAGATGTAAAGACAAACATGACGCAAGAACAATTTATTGTTTTTTGTTGTTGCTATAAACTTATACCAGTAATTAACATTAACTTAACAGTAACCATTATCCTCGAGTGACCACTTGGCCTTGATAATGTGGTGATGCCTGTTAGGATTAGGGTTAGGGTACATGAGTTTTTGTGTTCTCTACCTCGTTTTTTTTTTCTTCATTCCTTTCTATATATTTTTCTCTTTTTGTATTATGTAGATTAATCGGACAATTATGCTCATCTTTAGTGTAATCTCCACGGCATTTCAGTCGATGCAACCTTCGATCTTCCTCTAGTTATAAAGTTGCCATTTTTGGCGGGAAAAACAGGAGGCTAGCCCTTCACTCTAAGGTTTCGAAATTTCGGATCTAGTTGGAAGTAAATTTAAAAACGAATTATAATAATAATAATCTAATTAGCCGAAAATCCTAGGAGGTATAAATTTTAACATATTATGATTAATTTTATTAAATTATATCCATCAACCAATTTTAAGTTCGTAGAAACATATTTCGCTGATTTTGTTCGGGTGTTATTTGAAATGTAATCTCTGTTCTGTGGTTATGGTCATATCTGGCCACGGTTCAATATCACCTTTTTCTTAGGAATAAGCGAAGTGTAAATGTCAACTTGGGTATCATGAGACCACCCTCACAGACCTTGTTCCCTTCTTTTTGGTAGAATTGATAATGGACGTAGCTGTTCTAAAGTTATAATACTATCTTAACAAATGATTGTGAAAAGTGGGACAATAAAATTGTTGCAGTAGAAAAGACGACATGATTCCATTTCCGTTTGATAAAAACCGTTTTTTTTGTTGTTGTCGAGCATATACTAGTTGCCCAGTTCTGTAAAAATCCAACGTGCGATAGGAGCCTACTATCATGTTTAAACGATAGGAGCCTACTGTCATGTCTTCAACGGGCGAGAGTGAAGATGTGACGCTGTACAACTCATGCTCTCTACCGATCCAAGTTATGACAACAAGACGAACACCATCAAAATGCAAAGCAGGACAGCTGAACGCTTGCGGTTACAGCTCAACGCATCGGACGAGCCACGGTTATGGTCTTTGATGTGGTACTAAGTGAGGGCCACATCATGCCACCCCACATCTTCTAAGTTGGTTTAAAAGTCAACACCGATAGGTATCATGATGTGCTAGAGAGTGTGGTGATCCCCTGGTGTAATCAGGTACGCACCGACAGACGCTGAGTGTGGCAGCAGGCAGTACTCGGCGCCGGCCCACAAGTCCAAAGAGTCCCAGGCTTGGCTTCAGAAGGAGTGCTGAACCAAGTTGACTACTTTCTTTGGTTATACTTTAAGAACATCACAAACATGACCTCCCACAAGACCCAAACCAGCCGGATCGCCGCTATCCATCGGGTATTCGCCGAACTCCTGTTGTCGCTTGTGTAAACCCCATTTTCCTAGTTCCTGACCCATATCGAGGCGGTGATTGAGGCTGAAGGCGGCTACATTAAATAAATGTCAGCTTTACTACATAATCAAGTAACTGAATTGATTTTTTTTTTAAATAAAAGTTTAAAATTACAGTTGTAGTGTTGTTTTGTTTAGAGTGAATTAGTTTTATTGTCCTACCCTGCATTTTAACATTTTATGATGGCAGATAAAGGAAATTAGAAACCGGAATATTGATCATATTCAACATTTCGGGACAGAAAATTAATTCAACTCGTCCTGGTACGAGAAATTGGAGATACGCGAGGTTTTTTTCTTAATTAAAATTCTGTAACTTTCTTTAGGGTGAATATTTAGCTAGTATTTAGCTAGTATTTGGCTAGTTTGTATACTGTAATGTTTTCATTTGTAAAAAGGGAAGTTAAATAATATTATTTCAACTGAACGAATGAATGGACAATAAAAGCGGATGGAGATAGACAATTATGTTGATATTTCCCATTAAAAAAAGATGATGGATCGAGTGTCAAAAACATTGGAAGAATCAAATTAAATGACCAATAAATAACATTATATGTCACTAATTCTTGCCTTCTTATTATTTTCTAAGATTTCATTACGACTACGAGGAATAATTAATATTAGTAATGGGAAGATTTCAATATTTTGCCAGATGCCGAAACACTTAGCGACTGTTCTAAATTCCCGATTCCGATGCAATTACCGATAACTAATCTTTAAAAATATCTTTCACACACACTCTCTCTCTCTCTCTCTCTATCTTTCTATCTGTCTATTAATCTCTCTGAGTAATAAGTAGGTTTTACTTTTGGAACTATCTTCGCACATAGATACATACATACGTACATATATATATGTAAGTGTGTATATATATATATATATATATATATATGTGAGGACGTGCACCGATGTTTATAGAGTGAGGCAGTTCCGCTTCACCGACGTGCGATTCGATGTCATTGGAAGTTTGTTTATATACTTCTCTTCCTTTGTTTTTTCTTCTCGCTCGTTCCTCAAACACCGATGTTGGGACGTCTCATTCCCACATATCTGAGCCAAGGTTCATTCGTAGTTTTGATGCATTCTCTTTTCGGCCCCAGGAATAAGACTGAATTGAGAGGGTCGCAATTTCACAGCATACACCACGTTTCTGGTGTTCATCGCGTCTCTTTGTTGTTCTCCCCACTTGGGGACGTATCTCATTCCAATATCTCTGAGTCAATGTGTATTCACAGTCTTTGACGTATTCCTTCTTCGCACAGCACAAAATCAATCACTTAGTTATTACATCCATTCGTGAATCTATTTTGCCCTTAACCCATCAGAAGAAATAACAAACATCAATCCATCAAAAGGAAATAAAGTGTGTTTTGACATGATTAAAAATTGGAAGATTGGAAGAAAAGCTGTAAATACCTTATAATATGTTTACATTACGGCATTCAAAATGGCGTAACGTAAATATATATATATATATATATATATATATATATATATATATATATATATATATATATATATATATTACAACGAGCACCTTCTCTTTCCTGTATTTTAATTAAACTAGTAATTTCACTGTTACATTAAAATACACTCAGCTCTTTAGACTATTGTTCTAATCTCCTTTAAATTTGTATATATATATATATATATATATATATATATATATATATATATATATATATATATACTCCTATCATTCCGTAACCACCCATCCTGTATCCGACAACGCACTGACAACCGATCTAGGTAAAGCTCTCTTCCACACTAGGCACTTACAGCTCGCACGCATTCACCGTTACTTCTATATAAAAGATCGTCCAGTCCTTTCCGCAAATAATAATTCCACATCCTTCCTGATGATGTATTCTTGTGAATACGAAAAGCAATACTTCAAGCTACACATGGAACATATAAATTCCTGCGCTCTACATTCAAAAAATATCTTTATCAAAAAGTAAAAAGGTCTATTCAAACGGAAGCTCTCTTTTCTATTAAACAGGGTTTGTTTAAATAAAATAATACTGCCTAAATAGACACAATACATATTTCTATTTATGAATGCTCTATAATAAAGAACTGATATTTATTGCGCTTAATAATTGAAATTTAAACAATATACATTAACTCTAAATGTATCGAACAAAAATAAACAATATATTTTCAAAAGCGCCCAATACATATGTAGATCTTTATTAATTAAGTTTTATAAAGATTAGAAAATCCCCACGTGGATTAGTCCACGTTTTGGCGACTTTAACCGCCTCTTCAGGGATTTAAAAATATATAATAAATATCTATTATGGGCTCCTAATGAAATAGTTTACGTCATCGTAACGTAAGTCTATCCGCGTAAGGATTTTCTGATGTAAATATAATATATATTCTATTCTTCTATGCATGTATGCGCGTATGTACGTATGTATGGATATATGTAACTCTTCCACGTTCTTTCCGTACACACACACACACACACACACACACACACACACATATATATATATATATATATATATACATTTCATAATTTTCCTTCTCTCTCACGCTCTGGTTTTCTAAAAATACACACACGCGCACACATACATGCACACACGAAAAAAGCACAACACACACACACACACACAAACACACACACACACACAAACACACACACACACACACACACACACACACACATATATATATATATATATATATATATATATATATATATATATATATATATATATATATATAATTTCTTTTCTCTCCCACACCTTGGCTTTCTAAAAATACACACAGAAAAACACAACACACACACACGCGCACACACCCACACAATCAACGCCCCCCCACACAGATACATATGAATATACACACATGCACATATATATATATATATATATACATATATATATATATATATATATATATATATATATATATATATATATATACACTCTCTTCATGCGCACTCATTCGATAAATGCAGTCAAGTGTTTTGGCGCCATATTTGCCTATCGTTTCATCAAATGATCAGATCGATACACGAAAAGAACAACAAATAAATAAATAAATAAAAAGAATCGTAAAAAACGAAATTCCCGTCACAAAACCTTATCTAATGTCCGCCAACGGTTCGATTCAAAACTGGCAGACAGCTTGTCCACCATGTTAAACCTCCTACCACCGCCACCACTACGCCATTACCACTTTTTTCCCGATCGCCTCGCTTTCGAATCAGACCGTGATTATAATCTCCAGCTGTGACAACATCACACTTAGTTTTTCGCGTTTTTTATTTGCTAATGCGTCAACGAATCCTAATAACACGCGCTGTTCGTCCGCCCACACTCTTTGCACATTTAGTCATGCTTCAATGCGTAATAGAATTTTGCTTATCTTGAACTTTTAAGCTTTAAATTAATTTACGTTGAAACATTATTCTAAACGTATTTGGCCTAATTCTATAACAAGGTCGTATGATTACTAACGCAATACCCATACAATACCGTGTAAATATAATTCTTTTATGAAAATATGATATTTTACCATGTTAAAATTATGCAAAAGTTATACCCCGTTGAATTAGAATGAGATCTTTATGCCATATTAATGATTGAATATGTTTAACCTTTATTAAATACTAATCTATATTGATTCCCATTTATAATATTTATATATTATATATACTAATATTTTTAAATATTATTATTTACTGTAATAATTATTAAATACCTATAGACACTAGTGTTTCATCCTTTCGGGAATCATCAGTGCACGATTAACGCCAGTCGAAAGACTAGAACCCCGGCAACAGAAGTCATGTCCGGCTTCATTAGCAAGGACGCATCCCACTAGGCTACCGTCAATCGCGGGAGATACGGTTGAAGTTAAACATTTATTCTTATTAAATGCTTTTAACGTCAGTTAGAGAGTAATCTTACTATATGACGATCTACGCATATGAGCTAAGTTTACTGACATTATTAAAACTGAAAGTGCTCAACGATAAGAAATAAGTTTCTTAAAAGGGCTGACGTTATAAATATAAGTGTATATATTATATAAATGTATATTTATAAATATATATATGTATTATATAAACTTATATTTATAAATAATTTATATATTATATACACTTATATTTATATATTATATATCGATCGATCGATGCCTTCGTTCAGTTTCGAAAGACAAAGGATACCCTATGTAGGGGAAGCTGCGGGTGTAATTGTGAGGCAAGGATCGCGCAATCCCAACCACATCTCTCCTGAATCGACACAATTTGAATCAAGTGTCAAGGAGAAGGCCAGGACGACTGGAAACACATACAGCACCTGGAAGTCTCAAATAGTCACCCATTTAGTACTGACCAGTCTCAACGTTGCTTAACTTTGATGATCCAGCGGGATCCGTTGTGTCAACGTAATGATGCGTGCGTGTGTGTGTGTGTGTGTGTATATATATATATATATATATATATATATATATATATATATATATATATATATATATATATATATATATATATATATATATATATATATATATATATATATATATATATATATATATATATATATATATATATATATATATATATATATATATATATATATATATATATATATATATATATATATATGGGAATAAATATAGATCAGTCTATATAATATATAGTTAGTGTATATATATATATATGTATATATATATATATATATATATATATATATATATATATATACACTAACTATATATTATATAGACTGATCTATATTTATTCCCATGTATACATGTATCTATGTATTGGACGGATATCATAATACTTAGTTTGCTGCATGTCAAAATATAAAAGGTCCATGCATAATTTCAGCGTTATCGATTCTGTATGTTATATAATTCGGTACCAACATGACGTATGTTGTACGTACTAGAGTTTGAGTGCATGTATGTGCCACTATTCTCTATCTGGTGGTTCTTCACTGCTGCTAATAATCATAAATAATACATATTTTCTGATTTTAAAATTCAAGTAAAGCTAAAATCTGTAAATCATCTTCCACAAAGGTAAATTTACGTTTAGGAAAATATCTACATATTGAACATGTTTTTTTAAATATTTTTTTACATAAATCGGGGACAATAGCAACTCTATAGTTAAATATTTAGAGATTTAAAAAGAATCGGAATCGGTAATTGTATCGGAATCGGGGAAATATTGGAATCGTCTCATCACTATTTTTTACCTATTTGAGTTCTTTATAATGTTATGATCGTCTAAGTCATAGACCAAAACAGACCAACCTTAGTCTGACATTATATTGATTTCGCAGTGTCACTTAATGATCGATATTATAATTGTGATCTACGACTACAGAAAATGCGTAGATGCAAGAGACCCATTACATCAATATTTTTTTTATTTCCATCCACTAATTATTTGTCAGTTTTGTAAATGCTTAATAAATGATAACAGAACTCAGGTTATGCCCATCTACTTTAAGGAGTTTTGTGAAATATTCTATTTTTTTTTACTTCAAGCAGTTTTGAGAAATGTTCTAAATTTTTTACTTCAAATAGTTTTGTGAAATGTTCTAATATTTTTACTTCAAGGAGTTTTGTGAATTGTTGTAAATTTTGTTACTAAAAGGAATTTTTTAAATGTTCTAAATATTTTACTTCAAGGGGTTTTGTGAAATATTCTAATTTTTTACTTCATGGAGTTTTATGAATTGTTTTAATTTTTTTTTTACTTTAAAGCGTTTTGTGAAATGTTCTATTTTTTACTTTAAGAAGTTTTGTGAAATGTTCTAATATTCTTACTTCAAGCAGTTTTGTGAATTGTTGTAAATATTTTTACTTCAAGGAGTTTTTTTTAATTTTCTAAATTTTTCAATTCAGTGAGTTTTGTGAAATATTCTATTTTTTTTTACTTACAGGGTTTTTATGAATTGTTCTAATTTGTTTACTCCAGGTTTTTTTTAAATGTTCTAAATTTTTTACTTCAAATAGTTTTGTGAAATGTTCTAATATTTTTACTTCAAGGAGTTTTTTGAAATATTCTATTCTTTACTTCAAGGATTTTTATTAATTGTTCTAATTTTTTTTTACTTCAAGGAGTTTTGTGAAATTTTCTAAATTTTTTACTTCAAGGTGTTTTGTGAACTGTTCTAATTTTTTTTACTACAAAAAGTTTCGTGATCTGTTCTATTTTTTTACTTCAAGTGGTTTTATGAATTGTTGTATTTTTTTTTACTTCAAGGAGTTTTGTGAAATGTTCTAAATTTTTTTCTTCAAGGAGTTTTGTGAAATTTTCTAATATTTTTACTTCAAGCAGTTTTCTGAATTAGTGAAAAATTTTTACATCAAGGATTTTTTTAAATGTTCTAAATTTTTCACTTCAAGGAGTTTTGTGAAATATTCTATTTTTCTTGCTTCAAGGAGTTTTATGAATTGTTTTAATTTTTTACTTATACGAGTTATTTAAAATGTTCTAAATTATTTTACTTCATGGAATGTTGTGAAATGTTCTAATATTTTTACTTCAAGGAGTTTTGTGAATTGTTGTAATTTTTTTACTTCAAGGAGTTTTTTAAAGTGTTCTTAATTTTTTACTTCAGGAGTTTTGTGAAATGTTCTAATATTTTTACTTCAAGGAGTTTTGTGAATTGTTGTAATTTTTTTTACTTCAAGGAGTTTTTTTAAAAATGTTCTAATATTTTTACTTCAAGGAGCTTTGTAAAATATTCTATTTTTTACTTCAAGGACTTTTCTGAATTGTTCTAATTTTTTTTTACTTCAAGGAGTTTTTTAAAATGTTCTAAATTTGTTACTTCAAGGAGTTTTGTGAAATATTCTAATTTTTTACTGCGAGGAGTTTTATAAATTGTTCACATTTTTTTTACTTCAAGGAGTCTTGTAAAATTGTATTTTTTTTTACTTCAAGGAGTTTTCAAAATGTTCTAAATTTTTATTTCAAGGAGTTTTGTGAAATATTCTAATTTTTTTACTTCAAGGAGTTTGATGAATTGTTCTATTTTTTTACTTCAAGGAGTTTTTTTAAAATGTTCTAATATTTTTACTTCCAGAATTTTTGTGAATTGTTGTAAATTTTTTACTTCAAGGAGTTTTTTTAAACAGTTCTAAATTTTTTACTTCAAGGAGTTTTGTGTAATTTTTTTTTACTTCAAGGAGGTTTTTGAAATGTTCTAATTTTTTTACTTCAAGGAGTAGGGAGAGAACGATTCGTCAAAACGTTGAAACGAACATTCAAGAAATCATCCGGTACATATGTTGTGAGGTTTCAGTGTGTGTACGTGTCACTATCTAGTTGCTCTTCACTATCTGAACTCAGGTTGTATTTGTGATCTATTTGAGTTTTTCTAATATTGTTATCGTCTAAATGTTCATATGCGTGTGTGTGTGTGTGTGTGTGTGTGTAAGAGTGGGTGTGTTTGTGTGTGTGAGAGAGAGAGAGAGAGAGTGTGTGTGTGTGTGTGTGTGTGTGTGTGTGTGTGAGAGAGAGAGTGTGTGTGTGTGTACCTGATACATGTATTCAACATACCTTATTCAACTGCTTCAAATTCGTTGATCTTGGTCGATCTGGAAAATCATCTTTTTCTTGGAGGAGAAGCTGGAACCTGTTTAAACGAATGCATTTCACTCCAAAAACCATGGTTGGGCTCATGTTAGCTTTTTTCAGCTTCCAGATGTCTAACGCAGATGAATGGAAAATGAGTTTCTTTCGATTGTGGTTAATTCTAATAGTCTCCATTTTTTTTAGACACACTACCTTCCTCCCAAGAGTGTGGTGGGGGCAATCGTTAACCCGTCCGATCTTCTCTCTGTTCAAATACCAACCCCGACTATGTTAGATACCCTGATCCCGTGACAATCACATCCTTCCAGGTCTGTTATTTTTATAGCTTCCGGTGAAACTTGTCAATTTTATCCCTCAATAATGTTTTGACAACTTTATCAAAACATGTTCACATCTAATCTTTCTATTTATTTATTCAATTTTCACCCAAAACAAGGCACAGTGCCACTTTAAATTAGGGGGGGGGGCTTCTATCGGGGACATAATTTGCAGGAGTATTATGAAGGGAAATGAGTATCAAGATGTCTGGTCACGTTAAACTTGAACTTCTGCGTGTTAGTACAGTTGGGAAAGCAGAATCCCGGAATGGAGTTTCAAAGTCCAGCTGTCCTGGGGAAGAAACTTTTGGAATAAAAGTCTTTCTTACACCTAGGGGTGTCTACTGTGTAGGGGTGGAATTTAGCTTCTTGTGGGGTTTATCGGGGGTATTTAAGTCGAGGAGGTAAAAATGCTTGTAGTTCGTCAGCGCATTCATCATTAAAATACTTGTAGAACAGGCAGAGGATAAAACATTTCGTTGATGGAACAGAGGCTGAAGCTTAAATGACAGTTCGGGACCTATCAGGTAATCGACCTTCTATTTAATCCTTCCAGGAGTGAGAGACTAGTAGCAGATGCACCAACCCAAATGTGACAACAGTACTCCATACATGGGCAAATGGTGGCCTTGTAGAGCCAAAGGATAATTTCAGACGTACGTAGCTTTCTAGCACGGTAGAGGGAGCCCTCCTTATTCGCAGCAGCCTTGGCAATGCTCTCAATGTATCTGTTCCAACTCATGTTCCCTGTGAACATAAGGCTGAGGAGTTTAAAAGAAGTACTTTCAGGTAATGTGCTTTTGGTCATTGCTATTGGTGGTAGAGAAGGTTTCTTGTAATTATTGAATGAAACAAGTTTAGCCTTGGCCGCATTGAATTGGACCATCGACTTTTGTTCCCATTCCACTACAAATTGGAGGTCTTCCTCTAGTGTTTCTGCCATTTCCTTGGATATGTGTGTATTTTCCCCCTCGTTCCTGTTATAAAGAATAGTGTCATCAGCAAATATACCCATCTCAAAGAAAATTTTATCAGGGGGGGGGTATTTATGAATATTAGGAATAATAAAGGTCCAAGGATAGACCCCTGAGGTACTCCTGCATTTATGTCATATTGTTTAGATATACGACCATCGAGGACAACCTGGATTCTACTTCTACTAAAGAAGGAGTTAATTAAGTTATGTATTCTACCAGTGATTCCATATGATCTGATTTTCCTGAGAATACCATCGTTCCATCAAAAGCCTTAGATATATTTAGGGCTACCGCTCTACCCTCCCCTGCTTTGTCTTGTTTACCTTGACAGCTTGATAGATAGCTAGATCGGTCGATCGATAGATAGATAGCTAGATCGATAGATAACTTGATAAATAGATTGTTAGATAGCTAAATCGAGAGAGATCATATAGGTATATATAGATACATCGAGAGACAGATAATTACATAACAAGTAGATTCCGAGAAAACATATTATTGCAATGACTAATCCCTATTGCTCTCTATTAATTTCTTACTTCACATCAAACGGATGAATACAATGTTCGCTGAACCTTATCTAACAAAAGTTTATACAAAATTTGATATTCATCCGACCAGTACTTTCGGAGAAAACTTCTAGATTAAATGTGATATTTTAGAACCTAATTCTTGTTAATCTCTATTAATGTCTAACTGTTCATCTGAGGAATATTATAATGTTTATCTCGCTGCATCTCTTTATATCAAAGGCCCATACAATATTTCAGTTAAATCGGCCCAGTAGGTTCCGAGAAAAATAAACATATGAGAAGATTAAGAAAATATATTTTATATTAAAGTTTTAATTAAACCACTTATTTTAAAATTGGAATCAGTTTTGTTAAGATACTGTTGTTTCAATATCAGTCCTCTAAAAACTGAAAACTTACAGATAACCAGAATTTTAACTGCTACACGCGCAGAATAAGTAGAAGCATTGATATTTTAAACGAGATGTACGCGTCCGGCGTTGCAGAGATACATGGAGTAAAATTGACTTTAAAATATTTATTTATGAGAATAAAAAATAGCATTAAGTTATATAATATTTTTTTAGTTAAACCATGAGTCATCCTTTCTTGATCTATATTCATAATTTTGCACTAGTAGGGAGACCCAACATTACCCGGAATTGAATGATAATCAACGAAAATTTAACACTCTAATATTTTTATTATCATCGAAATCGGTGAAACCGCCCAATGTTTTTTTTTTTTTTTTTTTTTTTTTTAAATCAAATCAATTACGTGGTCTTGTTAGGGACACATAACATGCTTCCTCTGAGTTAATTATTCGCAATACATTGAAATCTACATTGCACTGTGGAGAAACTACTGCTGATTTAAAATATTATTTATGTAATGAGCTGAATTAAAGTTTTAATAATGCTATTCTAAAATATATTTATGTGATAAATACAAATCTCGTATAAAAAAATATACAAAAATACACTAGAATAGCACTTTGTTATTGCTTTGGTTTTCGTGTAATAAAATACATTAACGTTTTGCTTTGTATCGGATACTTATTGCAGCCGCTATATATATATATATATATATATATATATATATATATATATATATATATATATATATATATACATATATATATATATATAACTACTTCATTTACTCACATAAAATTAATGTACAAAAGTATAAATTTATGCGTAAACTTTAAGTATTTACTATATATATATATATATATATATATATATATATGTATATAGATATATAGATATATATAACTACTTAATTTACTGACATAAAATTAATATACGAAAGTATAAATTCATGCGTAAACTTTAAGTATTTACTTCAAAAGTGCCCAATACGTAGGTAGAGCTAGTTAGTAAGTTATAAAATATATATAGCGATTAAGCTACACTGAATATTCGGCGTTTCATCCACTCTAGGATTCTTCAATCCTAGAGTGGATGAAACGCGGAATATTCAGTGTAGCTTAATCGCCATATACATTTTATAACTTACTATATATATATATATATATATTTAAAAACTCAAGCATGCTCTGTGAAACCCATCCCCTTCAAAATACATAAAACAATTGCACTCTATAAAACAGTCAATCTAATGCAGTGAATGTATACTTTAAGTAATAAAGAACTTGAAATATTAAACTTTTATCTGAATAATTAAAAATGAATTCAAACACACGCACACACCCACAACACACACTCACACACACACACACACACACACACACACATATATATATATATATATATACGGACAATTATTTTCAAATTTGACCCCTATTATGACCCCTTAACATTTATTGTTTTGGACTCAAATCAGGTTATTGAGTTAAATCCATGTCCAAGGAACCTATATCTATAGTTTTAAGTGTTTAGACCCCAAATTGTCGGAGGAGTTTGGTAGAGTTCTCAAAGGTCAAATCGTTGAACTTTGACCCGTTAACAGCCGAATATCTGGCCGAATACGTATTGCAAAGATTTTCCCAAATCTCAGAACCATGCATACAAATGTCGATTCTATAGACTGAAAATTGACAGAGTTATTGCGTAGGGAAATGTACGCAGACACATACACAGACAGACAGACAGACAGACAGACACTTTCACTTTTATATATATACTAGCATGGGTGCCCGGCGTTGGCCGGGTGTTTGGATGTGTATGTTTAGCAAAAAAAAAAAAGTGTTAGTAGGAAGGCAGACTCGAACCCGTACAGTAGAGGAGGAAAAAACGGGGTAAAACCTAATATTTATGTTGTTACGACCACCACCAAACCAGAAGCGACATTTTTTTTTAAATTAAGGCTAAACAATCTAAAGGAGAGGATAACTTCCAAAAATGTCGGCGAAAAATGTGACCCATCCACCTGTAGAAAAGTGCCTTGTTTTAGGGGAAGATATTAATGTTTTTAGCCAATTTTTCGATATTTGGCGTATGAAAAGTCGAACTTTAAAAGGATACTGATCTTGGTAAAATCCGTTGCCTCTATTGAAAGTTTAAGGCAGACATGCAAACAGACATACATACATACATTTATATATTGGTAACTAAAAATGTTCGACCAAAACTGATGAAAAAGCTTGCCCTATCTCTGAATACCCTTTATGTAAAATTTCAAATATTTAGACCAGAAATTGTCTGAGTAATTTGGAAGAGACCGCAGAGGTAATTTATTTTTTTAATTTGACCCCCATTATGACCCCGTAACATGTATTGTTTTGGGCTCAAATCAAGTTATTAAGTTAGATCCATGCCCAGGAAACTATATCTAAAATTTCAAGTGCGTAGACCAAAAATTGTCGGAGGAGTTTGGTAGAGTTCTCAAAGGTCAAATTGTTGAACTTTAACCCCTGTATCGCTAAATTTCTGGCCAAACACCGATCACGTCGATTTTCCCAAATCTCAGTACCCTGTATATCAAATTTCGAGTCTGTCGACTAAAAATTGACAGAGTTATTGCGTAGGGAAATGTACACAGACACACAGAGACACTTTCACTTATATATATATATATATATATATATATATATATATATATATATATAACAAATAAAATATAATAAACATAAATAAAATATAATAAAAACAATATGCATGCAAAATAAAAATAACAGTCAACACAGCTCATGTAGAAACCAAAACACACCTACTCGCATTTTCTCTGTATCGATGTTTTTTTCTGCCGTTTTTTCCTTCTCCGTACTTCGTCTTCTTTGTCCCTTGTTCCTCATCTCCCTCTTTCTCGAAGAAATGTATCCTTCTCTATCTCGCAAGATCACACTCTCGGTCGCACATACAAATGTCCACGCGTATACACACACGATTTCCCTATATGGATGTATCAGATTATTGCAGGAGTTCCTGCCGTTTCATAAAAGATTTTTTGTTTTAACACACGTTTTGATATTTAGTTAAGTGTTATATATTATTAGAAAGCACGTATTCTCTTCTACAAGATAATGGTCATCGCGTTTTGCTCATGAAAATTTTTTTCTCCTATTTCAGAACCAAATGGATTGTCAAGTAGATTAAAAAAATCACATTTTCGAAACCTAAATCAAAAAATCAAATTTCGAAACCTAAATCAAAACGCGGATTCCATGAACAAAGCTTCTTTCTAAGAACTGCACGCCTGTGGAACTCTGTTCCGTCTGCCTGCTTCCCAACGGACTACAACTTGGATGTGTTCAAGTCCAACGTTAACAAATTCCTAATGAACCGCCCCCTTAAGTAAACACTTCATCAAATCTCCACACTAACGTAATGTACTTGCAATAACCCTTATCCCTGAATGGCTTCCGGGCCTTGATAAGTGGTGATCACTGTGTAAAAAAAAAAAAAAACTCTGCTTTTGGCCTTCAATCGAGTTCAAAAAGTGAGTGAACTGACTAAGGAGATATGTGCCGTATATGGAGAAAACTCTATAGCTGAGAGAACTGTTCGCGATTGCTTTACCAGATTCAAACAAGCTAATTTTGACCTCAATGATTCCCCTCGTTCTGGAAGACCATTCAAGATAGATGAAGACCAACGTAGGGTTCTTTTGAAGGAAGATGGCCACCAGACATGTAGAGAATTGGGTGAAAAGATGAAGTGTGATTTTGCGACAATTTCACGCCACTTTCAGTCGATGGGATTCACACAACAACTTGGAACTTGGGTTCCGCACGAACTCACCTTTGCTGTTAAAATTCTTTGATGCTCTTAAAAACAAGCGACGGGAACTTATAGAACAACCAAAGATTTGCTCTCTTTCCTGCTCTTTCTCTCTATTTTCTTAGTTTCTTCTTTATCTTTCTCTACGTATCCCCTCAAGCCCCCCCCCTATTTCTCTCTCTTGATATTTGCTTTCACTCTCGATAGATGTACATGGGTGTCTCTCTTTCTCTCTTTCTCTACATCTCTCTCTCTCTTCCTTCTTACTCTTCCTTCTTTCTCATCCTTTTCTCATACTATATCTTGTACATAGACAGACGTGTTCTCCTTAACCCTCGGTAGATGGCCACACGTATCTTTCTCGCGCTCCTCACACATAACTCCACATACTCGCCCTGGATCCTGCATCTGTCTTTCGGGTGATCTTGCGAAGATCGGTGTAGATCGCTGACTGGGTGGTCGAAAGCAGAATTTCAGCGTGAGATGATTCGTATAAGAAGTGATAGGATTTATTTTCCCTCCTACCATCCAACACATTAAAAACATGGATTTAGGTGAAAACAATGTTAGCAGTCTAGCTCTATACACAGACGAATACATTCATTCTGACGGCTGTTAACTCATTAGACAAGCATAGCAATGGCTGACAGGTTGCTCTATAGAAAATTACGTCCCACAATGGATGTTCAGATTTAATGCTACTGGGACAAAAATGATTTGTTTATTAACTAGTGGTGATACCCAACGTTGCCCGGGTGTGGTAAGGTATGTGCGTGTGGAGGGGGGTGGGGGTGAATCAAAACAATAATAAAATGGAAAATAAAGAATGAGCAAACGAAAAAAACCGTGTTCAATGTTAAAACTATTTTTTAAAAATCGAGAAAAAAAAACAGCGACCGTGATGCAAAATAATGAAAAAGCGAACAAAAAATGCATAAATAACTCTGTTTAAATATTAAAACTTCTTAAAAAAAAAAAAAAAAACAACAACAAAAAACAGCGAACGTGATGGAAAAAAAGAGAAAGTAAAAAATAAACGAACGAAAAAAATGTCATAAATAACCCTGTTTAAATATTAAAACTTTAAAAATCGAAAAAAAAAATGTCCGATATGTCGGCGCGAACGTACAACCTTAAAACAACGGCGCCGTCAACATAACCACTACTCTACGATCGCGTGAGCAAGGTAACAACGTTCTTTTTATTCATTTTTATTTAAACTAATTCAAGAAAGAACGTTTTTCGCGCATGCTTGTTTCGTTAAATTGTCGTGAAGAAACGAATTTTTGCTACCCCCCTCATCGCGAACGTCAATTTCTATAGGAAATAAGTGACCGTTTTTTTCTAATTTTCACATATTATTTGAACAAGACATCGCCCTTTCAGGCGATACCAGCGGCGACCCCGTCCGATGCCTACGAGAAAAGTTTTAGCGAGATATGCATACATACATACATACATACATACATACATACATACATACATGCATACGTACATTTAAACAGGCACGTGAGATTTATATAAATTACAAAAGAAAACGCTTAATATGTTTATCCCGGAAAAATATCTCTACTATTATATAAAATGGACTTTCTCGATGTGTCTGCATGTTCGTTCTCCATGGACTCAGAAGCGGCTAGGACAATTTCTTCTAAATTTTAACCAGAGGTATTTGATGTGTCTGGGGTTGTTCTTACGTAGGTTTTGTATCGATATGTGTTTTCTAAGCTCAATAACTGAATCAATCCGATTAAACAGGGCTGACTGCGAATAAAATTTATATTATTATAAAACCCAACATTTTTATTAGGTTGGTGCAAAAACAATGTTTTTTTTACCATATATATATATATATATATATATATATATATATATATATATATATATATATATATATGTCAAAAACGACGTTATTTTTGCACCAACCTAATATCACCGCACAAGCATAAAAGCTCAGCCTAAAAAATCAACTATAGATTCTTTTATAAGATAGGGGCGCGTTCAGAATTAATGTTTCTATCTAGAGCACACTTGCAACAATGATACTGTATTTTTGCATTTTTAACTTTCAGTAACGCCATTATTTACAGAACATTTTATAAAATCAATTATAAATTCTCTACAGCGCAATGTACATTACAATGTATTGTGAATAAAGTCACATCTGCAAGGAATGTAGAACTTCCACCCGGTATACTTAGGGAGGGGTCCTTAACTAGAGCAGGCAATCGATCGATTTGATTTAAAAATTATTGATTTATAAATTTCGATGACAATAAAAGTATGGGACGGTGCAACATTTGTTGATCCTAATTCAATCCCGGCCAACGGCGGGTCTCTCACTTCGTGCGCACTGAAAACTGTGAAACTTGTATAATTTATGTTTATTGTATCATATTTATTTATCTTCCTCAGTTAGTTTTTCCGAACACAACATGTCATATTTGTTTATCTTTCACGAACACAACATATCATATTTATTTATCTTTTCACGAACACAACATATCATATTTATTTATCTTTTCACGACCACAACATATCATATTTGTTTATCTTTTCACGAACACAACATATAATATTTATCTTTTCACGAACACAATATATATTATTTATTTTTCTTTTCACGACCACAACATATCATATTTTTTATCTTTTCACGAACACAACATATCATATGTATTTATTTTTTCACGAACACAACATATATTTATTTATCTTTTCACGAACACAATATATCATTTATTTATCTTTTCACGAACACAACATATCATATTTCTTTATCTTTTCACGAACACAACATATCATATTTATTTATCTTTTCACGAACACAACATATCATATTTATTTATCTTTTCACGAACACAACAGTTTTATTTATCTTTTCACGAACACAACATATATTTTTTATCTTTTCACGAACACAACATATCATATGTATTTATTTTTTCACGAACACAACATATATTTATTTATCTTTTCACGAACACAACATATCATATTTATTTATCTTTTCACGAACACAACATATCATATTTATTTATCTTTTCACGAACACAAAATATATTTATTTATCTCTTCACGAACACAACATATCATATTTATTTATCTATTCACGAACACAAAATATCATATTTATTTATCTCTTCACGAACACAACATATATTTATTTATCTATTCACGAACACAAAATATCATATTTATTTATTTTTTCACGAACACAACATATCATATTTACTTATTTTTTCACGAACACAACATATCATATTTATTTATTTTTTCACGAACACAGCATATCATATTTGTTTATCTCTTCACGAACACAACATATAATATTTATTTATCTTTTCACGAACACAACATATATTTATTTTTCTTTTCACGAACACAACATTTATTTTTCTTTTCACAAACAAAACATATCATTTATTTATCTTTTTACGAACACAACATATCATATTTATTTATCTTTTCACGAACACAACATATCATATTTATGTATCTTTTCACGAACACAACATATCATATTTATTTATCTTTTCACGAACACAACATATATTTATTTTTCTTTTCACGAACACAACAGTTTTATTTATCTTTTCACGAACACAACATATCATATTTTTTATCTTTTAACGGACACAACATATCATATGTATTTATTTTTTCACGAACACAACATATCATTTATTTATCTATTCACGAACACAACATATCATATTTATTTATCTTTTCACGAACACAACATATCATATCTATGTATCTTTTCACGAACACAGCAGTTTTATTTATCTTTTCACGAACACAACATATATTTTTTATCTTTTCACGAACACAACATATCATATGTATTTATTTTTTCACGAACACAACATATATTTATTTATCTTTTCACGAACACAACATATCATTTATTTATCTTTTCACGAACACAACATGTCATATTTATTTATCTTTTCACGAACACAACATATCATATTTATTTATCTCTTCACGAACACAACATACCATATTTATTTATTTTTTTACGAACACAACATATCATATTTGTTTATCTCTTCACGAACACAACATATCATATTTCTTTAACTTTTCACGAACACAACATATATTTATTTTTCTTTTCACGAACACAACACTTATTTTTCTTTTCACGAACACAACATATAATATTTATTTATTTTTTCACGAACACAACATTTATTTATTTTTCTTTTCACGAACAAAACATATCATATTTATGCATCTTTTCACGAACACAACATATATTTATTTATATTCGTCAGTTTGTTTTCACGAACACAATATATCATATATATTTATATTTTCACGAACATATCATGTCAATATTTTAATCTTTTCATGAACACGTCATATTTATTTATTTTTTCACGAACAGAAATATCATATTTATTTATCTTGTCACGAACACAACATATCATATTTATTCATCTTTTCACGAACACAACATGTCATTTTTATTTATCTCCGTCAGTTATTTTTCACGAACACAACATGCCATATTTATTTATCTTTTCACGAACACAACATATCATATTTATTTATCTGTTCACGAACACATGTCATATTTATTTATCTTTTCACGAACAAAACATATCATATTTATTTTTTTTTTCACGAACACAACCTATCATATTGTTTCGTCTTTTCACGAACATTACATATATTTATTTATCTTCGTCAGTTTGTTTTCACGAACACAATATATCATATTTATTTATCTTCGTCAGTTAGTTTTCACGAACACAACATATCATATTTATTTATCTTTTCACGAACACAACATATCATATTTATTTATCTTTTCACGAACACAACATATCATATTTATTTATCTTTTCATGAACACAACATATTTATACACAGCTAACACAAAAATATTAACGAAAAATTTTAATGCAGAGACAAATACACGTGAGCTGCAGGTGTGGCACTATATGTTAGTGCCACGATTGTGCTGGTTGTTAAGCCCCCCTCATCCACACCCCCAGCATGGCCAGGAGGTGATTTGGCCGTAAGCGGAGGGATACACATAAATAAGCAAACAGAATGCAATCCCACAATTCCCTACCTTTTCTTGATTTCTTTTTTGTCCGGACAGCATGGGGTAAGACGTATGGTTTTGTCTCTCCGTAAATGATAGGAGGGGGCATCCCCTTTGCACTAGTTAGGGGTAATTAGTTTTGGAGAGTTTATTGTTAAGTTAATTGTGAAATGTAATTATGATCTGTAAATTGTATTGTAATCTATTGTAATATATATTTTTGTGAAATAAATAGATAAGATTATTTCTCATATATGACAATTCTGTCGTGAATTGTTTGTGCCTGCATTTAATGTATGCATTAAGTCAAACGAAACGGGCCTGAAGACGAAGAAGATTCCAACTATGTCAAACACACAAAGTACAAGACGTCATTCTGGGAGAAGGAAAAAGCAGCCACACCCAACATCTCAGGTATGGCTTTTCTCTTCAGAAAGCAAAAAGACGTCTAATCGACAGATCGTCATACGTGGACCGTTTCCAGGACATTTAATGTAACACATGGGTCAATCACAGGCCAATGACAAGCCTATAGGTGTATAAAAACGCTAGTCGGGCACATAAAACTGCTATAGAAGTAAAACACAAAGGCACACTACATGGGCTTAAGAAACCGGCATAATTTTAAATATCCCATTTTGCCTTTGAAATGTCCTCTCTGCTACATCTTTGTCGCGACTGTGCGAATATACAAAACTTTAAATGTAATTTGAACAAACATCTTGATGCACAATAGGTGTGATCAAAACTTAAAGATATGAATTTAATAAAAAAAATAACAAGTAAACCATGCATCGTCCCCCTTGGGTGCACAGTGAACGAGGCATTAAAAAATGACTAAGTTCAGAATTGTCCCGTCCCCCATTTAGATCAAATTCTGATGAACATGAACAAATGATGCAGTTTTAGGCCTTAACATATGTAAATTTGAGGTCTGCATCATGCAAAAAAAAAAAAGAAAGAAATGACTAAGTCCATTATTTGTCCCCACCCATTTAGCCCCCAAAATCCTCAAGTCCTTAACATATTTAAATTTGAGTTCAGCGCTCTGCAAAACTGCTTAATAGACATACACAGAAAATTCTGGACAAGTATGGTAAGAATAGTCCCCAAAATTAAGTGCTTTTATTAGCCCTAAAAGAACCCATGAGGCACACCCAAGAGTTATCGCGAAATATAGACAAGCAAAATTATATACAAATCAGTTAGTTACAACTTTGCAGAAAGTTTTATAAAAATTCAAGGCGTCACTTTTTTAATAAGCACAAAAGTGTCAATTTAAGCACTTTTAATCCGCAAGGCATCCCTAGGTGGGCAACCGGAGTTTTCCTATCTGTTACATTTTTTTTACTCATATCATGTTTAATGTTTGTGCAAAATTTCAAAAAATTCCAAGGCGTAGTTATTGAGAAAAGTGCGGACAGACGAACGGACGAACGGAAACGGGTGAATTCACAGGTCCCTCTTCCTTTTTGTTGGGGGACCAATAAAATATATATATATATATATATATATATATATATATATATATATATATATATATATATATATATATATATATATATATATATATAAAGAATAGTGCTATGGATTTCATGCGATTCGAACACGGCATTTCAAGTCGTTAGCCTATACTGATATCTACTCTTCGCCACTGATAAATATCCTTTTAAGAAAAGCATTACATTTCTCCACCCACAAAGAAAACTAAAAGATTGAGCGGGTTGACGGGTACTTTCGCCATCTCTGAAATATCTGAGAGAGGTTTCGGGTGCATTGAGGCTCTATGGCGTCTGGCGTCCGTTTTTAAGCGATAATCTTTAATCGGAGGAATGTGGTTGGATTTGACGACATTGCTGCCTGTCACATACACTTTGTTTCGTACGAGTGAGAGCAAAAAAAAAAAAAAAAAACGAAAAAAAAAAGGGGGGACATTTGCAATCTTTTCGCACAACACAAGGGGGCAGATATGGCGTAACTCGTAGACAGTGAAAAAATATAGATGTTATTATATCTTGTCACCGACAAGGATTGTCTGTGTGCGTGTTTGGAAAATAAAGAAAACGAAAGAGAGAAAATGTGTGTACGTGAAAGAGAGAGAGAGAGAGAGAGAGAGAGAGAGAGAGAGAGAGAGAGAGAGAGATAGAAGGGGTAGGTAGAGATGATGGGCATAGAAAATTAAACACACCCAGTCCGATAAAATAAAAGAGAAGCGATTTGCAAACACACACGCGCGTGCGCGCACACACACCCGCGCACACGCGCGCACACACACGCACACCCACACGCGCGCACACATACGCACGCAAAGATAGCTGGTAAGAGCATGCTAGTTAGAAAGACTAACAGAAAAAGAAGCAAAAGAAAAATAGACGCAGCTATCAATTGTAAGAGACTAATAGATAGAAATAAACCTGTGTAGAACAACACAGAGAGAATGGTGAAAACTTAAGCCAAATTAAGCAAAAGAATAATATATATTCCTCTTTATCTGTCCGTCTGCCCGTGGCCGTTTTTTTTTCAGGGAAACTTCTGGACGATCTTGCTTTTGATTTTGCATGGATCTTTGTTATGATAAAGTTAAGCGAACTAGATATAAGGGTACCCGATCGATGCACAATTATGGATTAATAGTAATTAGTTGCAACAATGTCAGATTTACTGTGGAAGTATTCACAGAAACTAATGACCGATCTGGTTAAAATTTTGTATGAACTTTTGTTATAACAAAGTGCAATATATATATATATATATATATATATATATATATATATATATATATATATATATAAAGTGCTGTCACTTTCGTAAATAATTGAATTCATTCAATAGGTATCGCAAAAATAAAAACAAACAGCATCTAAGTAAATCGCGATATATCAAAACAGTCGTGCGAGATGGACCAGCGGATAAAGGGTTTAGGCTCATTACCGTGGGGATCTCGATTTCGAATTTCGCTAGGTTCAGCCACTCTGATGAGTCGTAGACGACGAAGCACGTGTCAGTGGATAATTATATTTTAAAATAATATAGATGTGGGGGTACCAAATTTGTTAAAGGGAAAATTATTCCGAACTCGCATTTATGCACTTTCGTAAATAATTGAATTCATTCAAAACGTGTCGCAAAAACAAAAACAAACAACATCAAAGTACATCGCGATATATCCAAACAGTCGTGCGAGATGGACCAGCGCATATGCATATATATATATATATATATATATATATATATATATATATATATATATATATATAGATGTGCGATCACGTTGACACACCGGTTCTCGTCAAATCACCAAAGTTCAGCAATGTTGAGCCTGGCTAGTACTAGATGGGTAACCATTTGGGAATTCTAGGTGCTGTATGCTTTTCCCGCTTATTTTGGCATTGTTTCCAGTCATCCTGAACCTCCACCTGCCACTGGTATTTAACAATGTCGACTCAGGAGAGGTGTGGTTAGAGACTGCGCAACTCGGGCCACAAAAATTCACGCGCAGGCACCCTTACAGTGGGTATCTATAGTTTGTCAAGATTGAATGAAGCCACTAGTATATATATGTATACGTGAATAGCTCCAGATCAATTATCGAGCCTTTATTTTATCCTTTGTCGTTTATCTTAGCTTCTATTTTTTTAAATATTTTATTTTTTACATTTTGATTTTTGAATTTTACTTTAAACACGTCATTCCCACTATTGTTTTAAGAACGACGGCGATTGTTGCTCTCCAAATAGTAGAAAACTAGTATTCTTAGAAAGACGAGTAAAGACGGCAGTTTCCGGTTGCTTTCTGTCTTGATTCGAAGATTTATCTTGCGAGTTAAAAGCGCGCTCTGATACCAACCTAGAAATATTTACCACTCGTCGCGATACATACAGCGCCCAGCCTCATAAAATGATCACGCATCTAGTACTGGCCAGGCTCATCAATTTAATAGGAATCCATATGTCATCGTGATTGTGTCGTATACAAATTACGTATATCATGAAATTATGTTTTTTTTTCTTCAAGCCAAACCACTTATATGCAGATAAGGGCTATTTCTCTATATTGAGCCTTATATTAAACTAGCAGTTGATCCCGGCTTTGCTATGTAATCATTCATAACTTTATGTACACATGTGTGTATATATATATATATATATATATATATATATATATATATATATATATATATATATATATTAAAATGTATGACTTATGTCCAGGTAACATACATCTAAAATTTCAAGTGTTTAGGCCCAAAATTGGCGAAGGAGTTTGGTAGAGTCTGCAAAGGTCGACGCATTCAACTTTGACCTCTTGGCAGCCAATTTTTCGCCTCAAAACTGATTAAAAAGCTTGCTGCATGTCTTAATACTCTTTATGTAAAATTTCAAATATTTAGATCCAAAATTGACTGAATAGTTTACTAGAGACCACAAAGGTCAAAAGTTTTTAACTGTAACCTCTTGCCAGAAAAGTTTTCTGCCAAAACTGATTAACAAGCTTGCCCTATGTCTGAATAGACTTTATATGAAATTTCACATGTTTAGATAAAAAATTTCACACGTTTAGATAAAAAATTTCACATGTTTAGATAAAAAAAAAAATTGCTGTGTAATTTGGTAGAGACCGCCGAGGTCAAATTGCTTTTATAAACTTTGACCCTAATTTTGAACGCTAAACATTTTTTTTTGGGGGGGGAGCTCAAAAAGTTTGATCCCTATCCACGTAACCTACAACTTAAATTTCAAGTGTTTAGAACCAAGATTGGCGAAGAAGTTTGGTAGAGTTTTCAAATGTCAAATCGTTAAACTTTGACCCCTTAACAGACAAATTTCTGGCCGAAAACCGATTAAAAAGATTTTCCTAAATATCAATACCCCTTATGTCAAATAACGAGTCTGTAAACTGAAAATTGACACAGTATTTTATTAGGGAAACACACACACACAATTTCACTTTTATATATAGATTTAATATATTTCATCTGACTTTAAGTTTTACTTTTAAGGCTATCTATTGTTATAGCAAAATATTTATTTCATATTTTGTTCTATGTTATTTTGCCAGGTCATATAGGAGTCCCGACGAAACTTGTAGTGGTTGAAACATTGATTTCTCCGCGTAAACTCATTAAACTAATTACTATTATTTACTATATATATATATATATATATATATATATATATATATATATATATATATAATGGACATTTAAAGAAGTAATTTGCGATCACTGACCCAAAGGGCTAATGGTTAACGCGATGGTTGTAAGTTCAATCACGGCTAGAAAAAGATGCTAGCCCACTGATGAATTGTGTTACAACGAAACAGTGCTGTATGTGGATGACAATATATTTTAAGCGCTCCTCCCCTGCTTTAGTCGCATATGCATACGCTACTTAATTATTTAAGGGTAAACAGTTACACATGGTCGCTAAAAACAGCCATCTGTTTCAGTCAATGAGACTTCCTCAGGCGACCCTGACCCCATCAACGCCACAAAGAAAAATGGAAAGTTTCTTTTTTTTCCATTTTTGTTTGTGGCGTCGATGGGTTCAGGGTCGCCTGAAGAAGTCTCATTGACTAGAACAGATAGCTGTTTGTAGAACGATATGTAACTCTTTACCCCCAAAAAGATATTTTGCTCATTTTATTGAGCACTATCTAACAACCTCGTTGTTTTCATTAGTCCTGAATTTTGAAAATCTGAAACTATATATATATATATATATATATATATATATATATATATATATATATATATATATATATATATACTTCATTTAACCACATAAATTATTATACGAAGGTATAATTTTATGCGTAAATTTTTCAGTATTTACTTCAACAGTGCTCGATACATAGGTAGAGCTTGGTAGTAAGTTATGAAAATATATATGGCAATTCAGCTACACAGAATAATCCCGAGGAATTATCAGGAAAATGAAATACGGAACATTCTGTGTAGCTTAATTGCATATATATTTTCATAACTTACTGTATATATATATATATATATATATATATATATATATATATATATAACTTGAAGGGGTCTACATTGTTGGCCGGCTGGTGTTGTCTGTGCAAAGACAAGAGGCGCCGTCACGCAAGACTGATTTGCAATAACAATGGACAGCAAATATCGGAACCTGGGAAGGGCGTATATCGGAAAAAGGAGTAACCAGAGCATTGTCAAGTGGAGAGGAGTCGCTGGATGCGGCAGGGTAGGGGGAGATAAGCGAAGTAATTGGTTGGGTGTGAGAGAGGAAACAAGATGTCGAAATAGAGAAAAGCAGATATATACGTAAAACGTGGACACATAGAGAAAGAGCTTGTACGAATGATGTTGATATATCGAATAATGTGAGGAGATAGAGATGAATTTCGCTTTATTGATAAAAGATAAATCATCCAAGTATGTCTAAATTAAGAAAAGACAGATTGGGAGACAGGTATAGATTTTGTTTTTATTTATACGCGAGAAGCAGGCCGCTCAGCGTTACGCCGTTGTAAAATACGCTTAATTATGATATTTTAATTCATGCAAATTTCTTATATATTATTATAGAGACAATTCTCTATTAAAAAGTTCATAGTGCCAATTATAATAGAAACACCCCTGCACACTTCCAACACTAAGCGATTGGAGATGATGATTAAAGAAAACTAGGAGGCGCCTTTAATAAGTTTCCAGACATTTTTCGTACAGGCGTCTAAAATGGCCGTAGACTCTTGAAAATTCGTTTTTTTTTTACATTTTTATTTTATTATTTATTTATTTATTTTTTTGCTATACATCTTATTAGATGACTGACCAATTTTTATAATTTCAGACTCTAATGAACAGCTAAAGTTTAGTTGCCAGAGCTGGTGAATTTCCAAAATGCAGTCTGGATTTTAAAAGGACGATATGTATTAACATTCCGTTTTAAATTTAACAAAACGCGACAGAAACGTACGGAATGATTCACATTGTTTTTGGACCATCTTGCACGAATAGAACATCAGTTTTTTAGTTGCACAAACGTTTCAAGAAAAACAGGGAGTCTGCGAGAGGTGATGAGAGGTGTAGGAGGAGTAAGGAAGTCAGAACACCAGAGTTGATTGGCCAAATAAAAAATTTCATAAATAAGAACCGTTGTGTGTCTATAGACACAACGAGTGCATAATTTGATGTCAGTGTGGGAACTGTACATACAATTAATCGCGAGGATGTAAAGATGTAGATGGTTTGCGCGAATGAATAAGTCCACAACTCCATCCTTATCACAGACTATTTCGCAAAGATGGGCCTCAAGATAGTTCTTAGTCCACATTTGCTTCCCTTTGACGATAGGCGAGCATCTAATTTCCGTGAGCTTAAGTACTGAGTTGTTAATACTCCTACCATTCGCAGTATATTTTTTGTTTTCGAATGTAGTTCTGTGGTCGTAATATCTGCGTTGAAAATTTAGGGAAGTCAAACTTTGAAAAGCAAATTGAGAGAAATTGAAATCAAAGGGATGGCTGAGAAGATACGGAGGATAACATTAATGTAAATGACAGCAACGTGAATGCGACGACTAATACGCATGCTTCACAGGCGCTAGCTGGTTGGTTGGTTGTTTTTGTTTTACGGCATATCAACCCTTTTCGGATTATTTAATGCCGAATTCAAAGATTTCGAAGAAAAATTTTTTAATAGAATATATTCGTTGTTTTCAAGTCGGTTTCTATTTAACCCATAGTTGGAACCCTAACAGGTACTACCACTCCGGGTCAGAGTGGACCTGGGAGCAATGGTAATTAAAGGGTGGCTCCACACTCCCAAAAGCCCGCAAGCTTGGGCCTCACCACTGGATATAGTTTACGGTCATATCCAGGACCCCCATTTAGGGACTTTTACCCTCTGTATGGAGGCAGTCGGTGTATTCTAATGCCCCAGGCGCTAGCTGGACATATAGAAACTGCTACAGAGATAGAACCCCCCAAAAAAAACAGCATATGGAATCATGAAAAATGATTCTGCAGAAGGATAAATAAACCATTCTTGTGCCCCAGACTCTGGGTGCCCTATTTTGTGTCAGCATAAACAAATAAATGAAGGGAATAAAAACTGAAGGGAGAAAACGCTAACTAGATCTCCGCTGGATGAGTGAAAACAGGATTGGGACCTTGGGGAGGCTTAGTGCCATCCGAATCCCTGTAAAGACCAATGGTCGCCACCAACAAGAAATCAATGGTAAACAGTTATTGTGAAAATGTAAACTAGTTTGAAAAGGCAAAATATGGAGTGAGTACTGGAAATCTGGGGAGATTTGTTGTCACTCAGACTCCAGGGAACACTGCAAGTTGTTTTCATATAGAATTATTTTGATGAAGGCCTGCATCAAAATTCCTAGTGTGTAGTAGTAGCAGT
This sequence comes from Euprymna scolopes, assembly GCF_053919585.1. Lineage (NCBI taxonomy): Eukaryota > Metazoa > Mollusca > Cephalopoda > Sepiida > Sepiolidae > Euprymna > Euprymna scolopes. The sequence continues at coordinate 54,910,575 of NC_136520.1, read as the reverse complement.
AATAATAATAATAATAATAAGAAGAAGAAGAAGAAGAAGAAGCCGAAGAAGAAGAAAAAGAAGAAGAAGGAATAAAAGAAGAACGCGCATAACATCACAGATGCAAGTAAAGAGTACATAACAGTTAACAATGACCTCTGAATGTAAATCGAGTGCGAGTGAGGATGATCGCCACCGAGTGAACCCTCAGCTTATATGCTCAAAGTCTCTTTTAATAATGTTATGAATAATTTTATTTTTGACAGCCAGTATTAAGGTTACGAAATTTAGTAACAATTCAGTGAAGCGCAAATATCAAATGCGGAACCAGTTCCTAATTATTGATCTATCCAAAAAAAACAATTATATATATATATATATATATATATATATATATATATATATATATATATATATATTAATTATGTATATTTCGGCAGCATTTTCTCATTTAGAAAAATATTATTGAATAGCACGGAATTATTCTGTTTTACAATTTTCCTTTTTATCTTCTCCAATCTCCGAACAGTCCTTTTTGTGTTCTCGAAATTGTATATGTTGGATCCATAAACGCGAGCGCTTTCGACAGAAGTACTTCTATCATCTTCAGGCATATTGTAGAAATAAATGTAGGGATCGTATTTTAATTTACTTATATATACATTTTTTCTAGTCACGTGGTAATTTGTTGCAAGTTAGGTGGGCGGACTTTTTTTTTTTACATATATTAAACACATTTATATATACAAACACACATATATATATATTCAAACATTTATCCCAAACAATTCAAAACGTTCCGGCTGCACTCATAATTAATATTATTTATCTGAGGCTTCTTTGTTTTAATGTACAATGCTTCGAGTATTCTTAGCCTGTTTACATTTCTCTCACTCTGCAATACTCTTGTATTTTCTACCATAATTCTTCGAAATTCCGAATGGTGGTAGCCATGTCCCTTCAAATGTTGTGATATGGAGCGAGAGTCAGAGAGGTGGAGAGTCAATCTTCGCGACAGTGTGTTAGTTGTTGAACCAATGTAGCTACTAATATTGGAGATACACTCTCCTATTGGGCAGCTAATTTTGTAACCTACATTGGTCCTTTCCAACAGGTCATTTGTTTGCGAAATGTTGTTTTTCATTACAAGGCTGTATTTTTTTATAATATATAATAAATTTATTTTTTTTATTATTTTTGGGAGCCACATATCTACGGATTATATTTTTAAGAATACTCTCATCGATTTTTGAGTGTTTGTGTAACTGATTACGGTAATATATATTAACAGGTTGATAATTTTCTCGAACATTACTTATTTGATTCAAATTACTAATGACTAATTTTATTTCTTTATCTACAAGAGAGTTAGGGAATTGATTATATACTGACACTTGTTTTATATTTTTTAATTCATTAAAGAATATTTTTTGGCTGGAGGAAATCACCTTCGCACGATGTACAAGATTCCTTATTATATTCATTTTATAACGGAATGGACATTCACTTTTAAAATTTAAAATACAGGAATTAACGGATGTAGGTTTTTTTAAAAACGGAGGTGATAAATTCATCGCTACTAGAGTCAATGAGAACGTCTAAAAACGAGGTTTTATTATTAGTACTTAATTCATATATAAAGTTAAGAACTGAATTATTCTGAAAGATACCCTTTAAATATTATATATTTCTCTGTGTTATTGACAAGAATTAGCATATCGTCTACATATCAGACGTAAATAGAAGGTTTCTCTATTAAATTAAATACCTTTTTTCTAGATCAGCCATATAAAAATTACTAAATGTTAGTCCGAATACGGAACCCATTGCCACGCCATCCGCTTGTGTGTATATATTTCCCAGATGATCATAAAATGGAACTTTAGTTGTACACATTACTAATAATTTTTTTAGGATTGTTTAACTCATTTTAAGTGTCAATAACATATATCTTTCTAAGTGCTGCTATGGTCTCAGATACCACTGCTAAAAAATACAAACTTAGCATAAACTCATATCTCATGTAAAATATTTCCCTTAGCCACAACACATCTACATAAATGGTCTAAAAAAAACTTCTTTCAACTTATCCTATATTCTCTCCGAGAGATTAAACACTCATACTGTATATGTACATTAAATCACTTACCATGATAAACAAGCTATACACCCACTTACATATAGATCAATATATCTCTCCAAACAACCTCAATAATTTATTTCGCTCCTATAGAAAATATTGCTAGACGCCGCATCCCCATTATGTTACTAAGCATCATCTCTACTTTTCTGATGAGAAGTATAAGGCTTCGAAATATCATGGTATAAAGAGCCTCTTTTTACTCCCTTCCTCCAATTGATGTATATCCTGATTAAATAAATGAATAAATCTCTCTCTTATATATTTACTACTATATAGTTTTTATACCTTCATTTTCTGCCTAAGTTCCGGACAATTGTTTGCCTCAAGACTGTTACTGTTTACAACAGCACGTTTGAACCAAAGTCAAATAAATATCTGATGAAGAGATCCTTCTCGAAATATATAACACAGATATACCACCAGACCGACTTTCCCAGGTGACCACGGTGCAAATATAAATATAATGTGTATAAGAAATATATGAATATGTACACATGTATTTGTAAGCTGTATTAATATAACTTTCTCACCTGCTCCAGCCTGTGTCATTCCGTTTCCTCTGCATTGTACCGCATTCTACACATTTCATATATATATATATATAAATGATTTAATAAAAAATGTGTATATTCCAAAGTTCATGATGTTGACCATCTTGCAATTTATTCATTTAATTCAGTTTACATTTTACAATTCTTCACAGTATCTGTTTTGTAGCACAAAATCAATCAGTTAATTATTATATCAATCAGTAAATCTATTTGGCCCTTAACTCATCAGAAAGAAATAGCAATATTCAATCACCCAAAAAGAAAATCAAACGCATTTGGAAATAATTAAAAATCCGAAAATTGGAAGAGAAGCTGTAGATATCTTATTCTCATCCACTGTTCAGATTTTTAATATTGTCAAAACGCACCTGATCTCCATTTTGAGTGATTGATTGTTGCTATTCTTCTGATGAGTTAAGGGTAAAATAGATTCATTGATTGATATAATAATTAACCGATTGAGTTTGTGCTACGAAACAGATACTGTGAAGAATTGTACATGTCAACTGAATTAAAAGAATAAATTGTAAGATGGTCAACATTATGAACTTTGGAATATAGACACTTTTCATTCAATCATATATATATATATATATATATATATATATATATATTAAAATGAAAGGTCATTCATTCATTAGATTGCTCTGTAATTACATTGAGCTTCTTAAATAAGGATTGTTATATATTATAAGGAAATAAAGTATATTGCTACAGGAGTATACATACATACATACTTTTTTTTGTCCTTCCCTCGCGGTGCCATTTTAAACGCTTTTTCTCTTCACCAATTAAATTTACTTTTAATCGTCTTTCTGGCACTTTTAGTACTCGTTTACTCGTTCCCCCCTTTTGCTCTTTATTTCGGCATTATGTTATTTAATTTTATACTATCGATTCTCTCCTGACGAGATGATAGTCGAAAGAGCTTTTGAGAGATTTCCGCCCCTTTTATTTAAATATATATATATATATATATATATATATATATATATATATATATATATATATATATATATATATATATGAGAGAGAGAGAGGGGAAGAGATATAATTCTCTGCATTTTTGATTAGTCTATTTGATAGATAGGCTTTCTGTTAGGTTTGGAAGGGTGATCTTCTAGGCATTGGTAATCTGGTACCCCATAAATATACTTAATTTACATCAAAGTCGCCACTAGATTATAGTAGGTGTTAACGACATCTTGATATTATGAAACGAAATACGACGGTATAATTTAATTTATTTGATATATAGCCTTAGAATTATGTATATTTTCAAAAAGATCAATGTAAAATTGTAACACGGGAGTTTACGCGTTGGATGGCTACTATACAGTAGACTCGTTGATTCTGGTTAAACTTCGTGTGTGTCTTGAAAGGGTTAAATTCAACCAACGCGCTGAAATTTATTTCAATTAATGTCACTTTACATGGACAACATTATAACTAATCATTTATGTTTATATATGCTTGGACTCCGTCCATAAAAGCGAAAATTATGGAATGTAAAAAAAAAAAAAATAAATAAATAAATAAACATCTAAAAAAAAAAGTGACACCCCATAGTGTATATCATTTGATTTTAGTCCAAGCTGGGTGCTCAAAATCTCACACACACACACACACACACACACACACACACACACACACACACACACACACACACACACACACACACACACACACACACACACACACACACACACACACGCACACACACACGCACACACACACACACACATATATATATATATAATTATAATACTTAAATGACCGTGTAACAAGTGTTGTAACCTAACATACGGTTTACGACTGTTTAAATTATCCAAATAAACAATTGTTAATACTTTCTGCTTTTTTTTTACATCGTTCATTTCCGCATTGTCTAAATTAGTTTTATTGACCTTATTATTCACATATAAATTAAATATTTGACCCAATGGGTCATGAATGTTTGTTTAAAATAAATGACCAAAAGTTACATTTCATTTTCATTTTCTATTTAGAAAGCGATTCTTAACATGGGGAGACAATATTATTTTAAAATGACGTATCAAAATTAGAATTTAGCTTGAAGTATTATGGTATATGTTCAGTGCACATTTATCTATAAGTATGGCAAACCACTTATAATTCAATGGCTGTAAGTTTTTTTTTCAAAAATAAACAATTATAAACAGAACGACCCATAGAAATCTATATATCCTCTTTTTTCATTTTAATATACTTTCATAGAAATGTTTTTGTTACGTCACAAAAAAAAAACTATTTTCTTTACGCCACAAGTGTCACGCTCATACATTAATTCCATAGCTAATATAACATACTGACCCAACGTCAGTATATATATATATATATATATATATATATATATATATATATATATATATATATATATATATATATATATATATATAGGCGCCAAAAAGAAAGAATGCACTTATCACTTTTTTCCAAAACCATAAATTTAAACTAAATTGAATGCACTGATTAAACAACCTATACCGCAATGATTCGCTTTTTATTCCTCTATAATTTTACCTGTTCATATTTTACCTTTAATTTAAGTGTCAATAATAAAAAAAAAATAACTTCAAATCTAGAAGGCAAAAAGAAACACCGCAGCAACAAATGAACTTAATAATAGCTTTAAGTATGCACTTTTTATGCAGCAAAGTCTTTATTATTAATAAAAAATTATTTACACGGGGAAATATTTGAAGCTAATATTGAAAGCTAATACATTTCAGCAAATCATTTTTTCTTAAAATAAAAAAAATATCACTGACATCTAAAATTTAATTCAGTGGTAGAGCATTGGACTAGAGATCGAATTATCCCCTGTTCCAGCCCGGCTATACCTCACCATTTTATTTTAATTTTTCTTATGAATGGGCCGGTGCATCTGCTACTAGTCTCTCACTCCTAGACAAGGTTCAAAAGAGAGTCGCCAAAGATCCTGAACTATCATCCAAGCTTCAGCCTCTGTCCCATCGACGCAATGTAGCATCCCTCTGCCTGTTATACAAGTACTTTAACGGTGTATGTTCCGACGAGCTGTAAGCACTTGTACCCCCTCTATGTAAATACCCCCCGACAGACCCGACAAGCAGTACAATCCCACCCCTTCAAAGTAGAGATCCCTAGATGTAAGAGAGCTTTCTACTCCAGTAGTTTCTTCCCCAGAACCGTTAGACTTTGGAACTCCCTGCCAGGTTCCTGCTTCCCCAACTGTACTAACATGCAGAAGTTCAAGTGTAACTTGAACCGACATCTTGCTTCCCAACTTCCCACCTAGTACCCCTGTAGCCTGTGTCCCTAATATTAGCCCCCTACATCAAAGTGGCAATGTGCCTTGTTTGGGGTGAAAATGTAATTAAAAAAAATTCAATTTGCGATAAAATGGCGAGGTACCATTTATAATCGACGCAATTTCTTCGTTTGCATATTTTAAGCTAACCATTAATCAGAAGTGACTTTTCCAGGGCATTCATTGCCAAGCCCAAATATCAGCTTACATTTATTTATTTTATTCATTTATTCATTTTTTTTTTTTTTCGTATTCGTCCACCAGACAAATGAATCCATCATAATATATATTAATCAATAGAGGATTTATTCTATAGAAATACATACTCAATCGGCATAAATTAAAAATATCATGTTTAAGCGTATTGTAGGACCGGACAACGCCGGGCGTCAGCTAGCTTTCATAAAGCTATTGTTTATTGCAATAAAAAATATAACTAAGATATTTTTAGGCGATCAGAGTATCACGTATTTCGGACTGGATCTTCGCAGATTAACATATAAGCACTCGACTCCAGTCACTGTATTTGGGGTTTAGAACATTGTCATAGTAAGCCGCGCCAATAAGCCGAAGGGCCGTCGAAACACAAAGAGATAGATCGATAGAGAAAGAGAGAGAGAAAAGAGGGGGAGAAAGAAGGAGAGAGAGAGAGAGTGTGTGTATGTGTGTGTGTGTGTGTGTGTGTGTGTGTGTGTATGTGTGTGTGTGTGTGTGTGTAAGAGAGAAAAAAAGAACAGGTAGAGGGAGAATGATCTGATCAACGGTAAATCCTGGCCATTTTCAAGCAAGAAACAGCTAATATTAACTCTTCGAAACGCGATGTCTGTTTGTTTTAATCTGCTTCTATTTCTACGCGTTTCTTTCTTTGACGTTAATCTTCCAATGGATGTTGACGTGACTGATCAGTCGATCGAAATAAATCCGTTTGGGAACGAAATAACCATAGGCGAGCGGACGTCCATATAGAACCCAATGAGGCGATTGATGAAAATGAGGTCAGACCCATTAGGAATGAGACGGAAGTCTGATCAGGGATTGATGCTGTTCCCTCCTAGATACAACTTTCAAAGAGATATTTCGTTGGATTATGCTTAACTTAAGTTTTTTTTTTTTTTTTTTTTGTTGATTGTAAAGTTTTGAATTGAGTATCGGAACCTCTCCTATCAATATTCTGAAATAAAGGCACGTCATTTGGCTTGTAATAATGTATGCAAATTTAATCTTATGTTACCAAAACAGAGAAGATGATCTTAATAATAACTGATAATAATAAAAAAAGAAAAAAAAAACGTTTTTTGGTTTGTTTGTTTTTCAAATACACATAAATATTCCCGTTTTCTTTTTGTTATTATTGCTACTAGTATTAGCAGTGGTATATTTGCGAAAATATTTAAATTGCGAAACGATAGCACGCCTGCGAAGCAAGATAGTTTATAGTTAGAAGTAAATGCCGCTATGATTCAAAGAAAAAAATCTACATAATATTAGGTTGTCCCAAAGGTTTATAAACACTTTCGAAAAATTAAATGTATATGCAACTTTTACTTTTTTTTTTGTTTGAGGGGGGGGGGCTATGTGGTGATAATCATCTTCATATTTCTATTCCTAATAGCAATTGATGAAATTGAGCTGCGAGTTTTGATTCGTTACTGGAAGCAATGTCTTTCAGCCAGGGAAGCCGCAGAAGAGATTTGTGCTGCCGAAATCGAAAGAACAATTGCATATGCGGCGATCTCAAAGTGTTGCATGTGTTTTGATTCTAGCGACATAAGTTTTAAAGATAAGCCTCGTTTAGGACGGCCGTTTAAGTTGGACATGGATTCTTGCAAACCGGGTGTGACATTGTACAATCATCAAGCACTCGAGAATTGGCTGATGAGCATGGAGTTAGCAAATCCACAATTCGCAGACACTTGAAGCAACTTGATTTTGTTCACAAAAAGCCGCGCCAAGATTCGCATGAGCTCATCAAAGAAACAGACGAACTGGATTTTGCCGTCAATTGTTCAGCAATCTATTAGGCTAGCGTTTTGGAAGCGAATTGTGATATGGGACGAAAAATGTGTTCATCTGGTCTATCACACCGATAGCTGAAAGTCTTGCTAAATTATGGTCTTTATTTTAAAGGCTTATTTTTTTTTTCTTCTTACTTGGCGAGTAAACTTCCATTTTTTTGCAAGTGTTTACGAACATTTGGGATAACCTTATAATATTATCACATACTCACGGGCTCTCTCATTTATATATGTACACATATTGACGACTCACATGCAGAGTTAATGTCGCAACAGTCTGACAAATCTTACCTACATTGCCTGCAGACATTTTTCAGTTAACAGGCCTTCTTCTTACTCTCGGTGGCCGTGGTATAACCCTCATATACTCTCTCTCTCTCTCTCTCTCTCTCACACACACACACACACACATACACACACTATTATAAGACAGTCGTATTTCTGTCTGTTTGTTCAACAAGTAAACTAAAAAGATACACTATTTCCCAAATTAATTTGCACACAAAAAATAGACTTTTTTTTTACAAAGAAGTCACCACTTATCAAGGCCCGAAGGCCACTCGAAGATAAAAGTGAAAAAGTGAACATTGGTCAAGGGAACAGATCATAGAAATCATCAGTAGTGAAAATATCGTAAATTGGATTACTTAATGGGACGGTTCATCAAGAATTTGTTTACGTTGGACTTGAAGACAACCAAATTGTAGTCAGATGGAAAACAGGCAAACAGAAGAGAGTTCTACAGTCGTGCAGTTCTAAGAAAGAAGCTTTTTTTTCATGGAATCTACGTTTAGGCCTCGGCACAGATAAAGAGTGAGGGATATTATTGACAGTGGTTTTAGCTAGACGAGTGTTTTCGAGCACTTGCCATGACTTATTTGCTCTTTTACTCTAGCATGGTTTCTTATATATTACTTATGTCAAAGAAATCTACATTCAATAAGTAACCTCATTTGCATACTATATTCGTCAAATGATATATATTTCCAATCTTTTAAAAATCGTGTTGACTGAATATATAAAGCAGTAAAGCTACATATGTTATTCCGTGTTTCATCCATATCAGTAATCAGGCTTAGCTTCCACGTATTGGTCACAGAAATAAATACTGAAAATAGATAAATATATATATATATATATATATATATATATATATATATATATATATATATATATATACATATATAATTTAGGAATACTCGTCCCCGAAAAACTCCCCTCAGGAAAACTCGTCTCTGGAAAACTCGTCTCCGGAAAACTCGTGCCCGAAAAACTCGACCCCGAAAAACTTATCCCCTTTTGCTAGGTAGGAAAACTGGTATCTTATTGAATAAATATCTATTGAAAACACATTTTATGACCGTTCTTGAAGGAGATATTGTTTTTAAAAGAGACTATGCACCCCCCCCAATATATTTAAAAAAATACTCTAGTTTTAACACCTTTTATTGTTATTATTACGAAAGAAAAATAAAAGAAAGAAAACACTTACGTATTATCAAAGAGAGCAATTATTTTATTAAGAAAAATTAATTCAGTTTAAATAATTCTTTTGTTATTACAAAACAACAAAAAAGAAAATACGGCACTTATGTAATTTTGGTACCGCGCTGAAATACTAATAATTTTACTAATAGATCTAGTCCCGTATAGGCAAACAGGTATAATAGTTTATTATTATGAGATCCCACAATTTTAATAAACCACCTGTCCTAAAAATGTAACATACACATTTTACCTTCTTGATACTTCCATCATTATATGTGGTGAGTTTAGTTTAATAGTAAACCATATAGGAGTCGATTAGTATTTATTTGCTTTCCCACCAAAGCTAAATGTGACACAAGGTCGTTTTTAATGTGGGGTTAAACCAGCTCCGCGAAAAAAAGGCAAAAGGGACACTCTGGTTGGGTCCAAAAATAGCAATTGTCCCAGTATAGAAGGTTTCCCCTCCATAGACCGGGACAAATTACCTTAAGTGCAGATCTGCAGAACAGGGTATTTATTTGCTCTCCCACCGAGCAAATTAGGCACGAGGCCGATTTTTAAAGTGGGGAGTGAAGGGGAAATGGGGACCAACTCCCCGGGGAGTAGGGGAGCTGGATAGTGACAATTGGTATGAAGGGGTTTACCTACATTGACCAAGGTCTTATATGTGAGGTTGCCTACAAATATGGGCTTTGTTTGTAGTATCTGCCGGAACAGATGGTATTTATTTGCTCCCCCACCGAGCAAATTAGGCACAAGGCCGATTTTTAATGTGAGGAGTGAAGGGAGGGGGAAGGGAAAAAGGGGACCAGCTCCCGAGAGGTGGGAAATGGGAGCTGGTTAATGGTCAGGCATGTGGAGTTGCCCCCACATCTGGTCTTTGCTAGTCATAGCTAGTCATAGCTTGCAGCATCTGCCAGAACAGATGGTGTTTATTTGCTCCCCCACTGAGCAAATTAGGCACAAGGCCGTTTTTAATGTGAGGTAAAAACCAGCTCCCCTAAAAGGGGTCACTCTGGTTACCAAAAATAATAATTGTCCCAGTATAGAGGGTTTCCCCTCCATTGACTGGTACAAATTATCTTAAGTGCAGCATCTGCCGGAACAGATACTACACTTTGATCCCGGCCGGAAGGCAACGAACAACAGGAAAAAAGGCAAGCCTCTATCCACATACAAACGCAGACATGGACGTTCAGCTTTATATATATATATTTAAATTAATGTGGGTTAAAATTAAAATCGATTTATATAAGGAAAACATTTTTTTCGAAATTAGATTTTAAATTTGAATAATTCAAAGTTTAAAGTTAATGAAATCATCATCATCCGATAAATAAACGGGGGGGGGGGTAACAAAACGAGATTTAAACGTGGAGGTATATATATATTTCACACTTCCGGTTATAAAATAGACGAATATTGGCTGAAGAGAGCTTGACAGGGATACCTTAAACGGTCCTTAATATCGGGCTTGAAACCGACGGTACCAATGATTTGTCTCATCTAACAACTTTCTGTACACAATATATATATATATATATATATATATATATGTGTGTGTGTGTGTGTGTGTGTGTGCGTGTGTGCGCACGCGCGTGTGTGTGTGTGTGCGCGTACGCGCGTGTGTGTGTGTGAGATACGGGAATATTCAATAAATGCGCGCTAAAGAATGAGAAGCCAGCGAAGAAAACAAGAAGGTTTGGTTATGGAAAGCCAGAAGTGAATTAACAACGTTAAGAGAGTGAGGCGAAAGAGGGGCGATGATGAGGAACAATATTTGGCGAAGTGATATATTTATCGTCCAGTGCGATCTCCAAACAGCGTTATAGTGTTTGGGGGCCTCGCGGGGGTTGCACTAAACAGCGTTTATCTATCCTGCTCGCTGCAGACAGTGCGACGACAGCTCCGACAATCGCTTTACGAGCCCCCTCCTCCCCCATGTCCGCTTTCAATCTCGTCGGCTGCCTCAATCTCCAATTTTCTTCTTCTTAGTCGGTCGTTAGCTGCGTATGATTACGCACCTATATCTGGATACCGATATTAAAGATTTATGCATACACACACACACACACACACACCTATATATATATATATATATATATATATAGTCATCGACATACAGTCTTGTTTCATTCATACTTAGCCTTTTTGGTCAAGATCAAAGTGTAGTATCTGTTCTTCAGATGATACACTTCCATTTCTTGTTCTCTTTCGGTGGAGGATCAGTTCTTCACGACTGAGACAATTTTTTTTTATTTTTGTACCTTTTCTCCACGTTAAAAAACGACCCTGGTGTCTAACTCTGTCCCGTGGGGAGGCATAGTAAATAGGTACAGTCCTGTTTCATTGTATCACAAGTCAATTAGCACCTATCCCAACCCGAGGATTGAACACAGAACCATCGCGTTGACAGTCAGCCCGTAAATAATCTCGCCAAAATGTCTATTTAAACAAATATCCGTCCACCACTTTTCCAGTGTTCTAACTGTTTTGTTTATAAACAAAGAGCGGGCGTTGCATTTTTAGCGGGTGAGATTACTTACGACAGTGATCTACCCAAAGAGGGGGGGGGCTTAAAATATTTATAGTCATCGACATACAGTCCTGTTTCGTTGTATCACAGCTCATCATTACCGCTAAACTAGCACCTCTCCGAAGCCGAGGATTGAACCCAGAACCATCGTGTCAGTCAGCAGTTCTGCCGATCGACCCACGGGGGCGGCGTCCGAAAAGAATCTCGCCAAATGTCTATTTTAACAAACATCAGTTCACCACTTTTGCAGTGCTACAGTCATTAAATACCTACATACACTAGTGTTTTATCCTTTCGGGAATCAGCAGTGCAGGGTGTCACGATTAAGACCAGTCGATATATTCGAACCAGGCGACAGAAGCAATTTCTGGCTTCATTAGCAAGGGCCTAATCCATTCGGCTACCGTTAACCGCGAGAAATGCTGTTGAATTTTAAACATTTATTTTTTTTTAATGCTTTTTAACGTATGGCAGAGTGATCTAATCATTATATGATGATCTCGGCATGGTTCTGTCCATCTGGCAATTCTTGTGCTCACTGACTACACGACTAGGGATTTTTATCCTTGGGCCCCAAAATCAATTTAAAAAAATAGAAGACCATTCTTGTAATGATCTGGTTCCTGTTGATTGCGTTGTGATGCTAGTATTGTACAGTCCTAGGAGGTCCTCCCTCCCAGGCCTTTCCTTTTCGCTTTGCGAAGAAGTTATTTTTTGCTAATTACCTCAGGCGCCCGTACCTGGAAATGCCGACGGAGCTGCCCAGACAGTTTTTGCAGGTCAGAGTCCTCATCCTCGGGGCGCTGACTTCTCAATCCTTCTTTCCGACCTGGCTGTCTAAGTTCCTACAGTGAGAGTGAACTAAATATCTTTACTTTCTTAGTCATAATTTACAAGCAGGTTTATATTCATTTCCTCCCAATACGTGACAGCGTTACACCTGACATCAGTTTTTTTTTTTTTTTTTTTTTTTATAGGGAATATCCAGATTCTGTAAAGAGATATTCTGGATTTGATAACAATAAAACATGGAATGATTTTTTCTTAATATGTATTTATTTCTCCACGAAAACAAAATGTGACAGAATGTCCTGTTTTATGTGAGAGAACCCAGCTGCCTCAAAAGTGAAGGGCACTTTGTCAGTGTACAAAAAAAAAACTTGTCTTATTATAGAAGGGGTTTCCCTTCCATTGATTAAGAACAATTTGAACTTGAGTGCAGCGTCAGAGCAGACCCAAACCCTGGTCGACCGATTCCTTCTCTACTGATGTGGGGAAATCATATTCTAATTATATAAATATCATATTTGAACAAATACTATACTTTGTGCGTGTTTGTATGTCTGCCAAAAACTTCCGACGGATTCGTCGGAACATGACCAAACGTGTATCGTTTTCGACCTCCGTCTTTTAGACGACAAATATCAAGCAATTGTACAAAAATTTTAATTCCTTCAACCTAAACTCGGCCGTTTTATACAAGGAGGTGTCAATTTTTGCGTCGATATTTTTTGCAAGTCATCCTTTCTTTTCGAGTGACTAGCCTTAATTTCCACGTTCTCAACTCCCCGATGGAGACA
>NC_136520.1:54886970-54891970 GCF_053919585.1 Euprymna scolopes | reverse complement strand
ACTAATTTTGCGTGTTTGAAGTCCAAAGTATAATTATTCTGCAATGAATGAAAGAATAATGCATTCAAAGAATTGCTATATATATATATATATATATATATATATATATATATATATATATATATATATATATATATATATATATATATATATAAATATATATATATATTTATATATATATATATACCTACTATATTTACTCAAATAAAATTAATATACGAAAGTATAAATTTATGCGTAAACTAATATATATATATATATATATATATATATATATTAGTTTACGCATAAATTTATACTTTCGTATATTAATTTTATTTGAGTAAATATAGTAGGTATATATATATATATATAAATATATATATTTATATATATATATATATAAATATATATATATATTTATATATATATATATATACCTATTATATTTACTCAAATAAAATTAATATACGAAAGTATAAATTTATGCGTAAACTAATATATATATATATATATATATATATATATATATATATATAGCAATTTTCTGAATGCATTATTCTTTCATTCATTGCGGAATATATATATATATATATATATATATACATATATATATTTGTATGTATATATACTATATTATACCATACTATATACATATATACTATACTATGTATATATCTATACTATACTATATATATAATATATATATATACATACTAGGGTTGGATCAAATACAATTGTATTTGTATTTCAATTGTATTTAAATACAATTTTAATGTAATTGTATTTGTATTTTGACATCACAAGAAAAAGTAATTTGTATTTGTATTTGTATTATGGCATCCAGGAAAATAGTATTTTGTATTTGTATTTATATTTGAGAGAGAGAGAGAGATAGAGAGAGAGAGAGAGAGAGAGAGAGAGCGAGAGAAAGAGAGAAGGAAACTAATGATAATATAATGCAATGAGGACATGATATAGAATGTAATGTCAAATTTGGAAGGAAATATTTTTTCTTTTTCTTCTTTTTTTTTGCATTTTTTCAGATTTCTTGATTACTTTGAAAAAAAAGTACTTATATTTGTTTTTGTTTAAATCAGTTATTGTATTTTTATTTGTATTTTAGAGATTGAGGAATAAAAGTATTTGTATTTGTATTTTTAGACTTAGGAATAAAAGTATTTGTATTTGTATCTGTATTTCTGGTAACCTAAACGAAAGTATTTGTATTTGTATTTCAATTGGTAAAAGTCAGTATTTGATCCAACCCTAATACATACATAGTATAATATATATATATATATATATATATATATATATATATATACATATATATATATATATATATATATATGTTTATTGACCCTTTTCTGTAATCTCTGTTGGGTTTCACCAACGTATATATATATTCTTTTGGAGATGTTTTGTGGTTTTTATGCTTGTTTTAGGGTTTGTGATGTGATTTGTATTGTAAGGATTTCTAGTTATTGTATTATTGGGGTTTATGTGTAAACGTAGATGTCTGTTTATATGGAAATGGTCTGGTGTATGTGATCTTCGCGTATTTATTCTGGGAAATATTTAAGTATCTTATTTTTCTTGTCATTTAATATAAGATATGTTTCGTATTGCAAAGTTACAAGTATTTCTGAGGTACTTGAATTATTCACCCAGATATACTGGGCAGCTAATTCTGAATGCACGTAGGAAGAAACACATTATAATACCTGTTTTAAAAAAAAATTTTTTTTGTTATTATGGTGTGATTAGAATGTAATCATTTTGTATGTAGTTTTGCGGTAATCTTGTAAGCATAATTTATGATTGGATTTTGTAATAAGTATTCTAAAAAAGTAATGAAAGTTTTCTGTTTCTTAGATATATATATATATATATATATATATATATATATATATATATATATGCATATATATATATGTACACATCTATCTATCTATACATATCTCTCTCACTCTCTCTCTCTCTATGTATATATATATATATATATATGTATATGTATATATATATGTATATATTAAAACTTCATCACATTTTTAAATGATAGAATCGCCCCATCGTCGAAAAAAAGATTCAAGCAATGAAGCAGGCATATATATAAATGTATGTATATATATATATATATATATATATATATATATTAATTTTAGAGGTTGTATTCCTAGAAATAGAGTGGTTCATGTGTAGATCGTCTGCTAGTGATTTGGCAATAGTTCGTAAATAAGTTGCTTTGTTTCTAAGAGTTTGTGCTGATGTGCTTAGATACTGCTCAATGTGTTCAGGGAAAATATGGTGGGAGGATTGGAAGATCTTATTGGTACATTTGGGAATGACCTTCTCGTCAACAATCCAGCTCAACAATCATACTGTCGGAATGGAAGGACAACTTTACAAAAGAAAGCTGCGTAAATATACTAACACACTGATCGCAGCTCACTCCAACACAAACAGGAGTTCTTTCTTACAACGATGCATTGACGAGAAGGTCATTCCCAAATGTACCAATAAGATCTTCCAATCCTCCCACCATATTTTCCCTGAACACATTGAGCAGTATCTAAGCACATCAGCACAAACTCTTAGAAACAAAGCAACTTATTTACGAACTATTGCCAAATCACTAGCAGACGATCTACACATATATATATATATATATATATATATATTTAACTGTCACATTTTTTGTAAATCGTTGGATACAAGATGAAAGCGTCAAGATAGCAAGCGAAGTCCACACACACACACGCACACCCACATACACACAAACATCCCTCCCACATATATATATGTGTGTGCGTGCAAGTGTGTGTGTGTGTGTATGTGTGTGTGTGTGTGCGCGCGAGCGATTGCTTAAAAGAAACAGTCATCCATTTCGGATTAGCTAATCTCGCAAAATTCAATTTATTTTTTTTTATTTATATGCTTTCTCCTTTTATGTCACTAACACCGGATTTTTGTCATGGCTGCACTCTATTCGCATTGTTTGATTACATTGCCCAATGCGAAAGACGACGTACCCATTCGGTGCAGGTTAATTTGTATATTTCTTAAAGCTAATTCGATAAATAGAGATAAGAGTAAATTACCTTTCAGGATATTGTGGAATTCCTTTTAATGTTTCATTATATGCTGCCTTTTTATTGTTGATATTGATTGTCATTTATTGTGTGCGTTATTATTCCCCGTAGTTTCAGTCATATTTTTTTTTATCTTCCTCCTCGACATTTTTTCTTTTTTTATATATTTGGAGTCTGTTTCTTTTCTACTTTTCATTTTTTGTCTTCTCTCACAGATTTTATCTTTCGGTTCTGATATACATACATACATACATACATACATACATACATATATATATATATATATTTATTTATTTATTTATATATATATTTATTTATTTATATATATATTTATTTATATATATATATATATTTATATATATATATTTATTTATATATTTATATATATATTTATTTATTTATTTATATATTTATATATATATATATTTATTTATTTATATATTTATATGTATATTTATTTATTTATATATTTATATATATATATATTTATTTATTTATATGTGGATTTTTTTAACAATCAATTTTAATACCTTTTAAATGGTATTATATTGATTATTGTACCAATATTAACCTCGGTTTAGCTCGATGAGAATTCAGAGCAATATAATTTATAATAAATGGATGTAACTGCCGTGTAGCTATGGAATGCCCGTTAGAAGGAAATTGCCTCGTATCAGATGTTGTATATAAATGTGAAGTTAAAACTAATAGAGGTGTAAAAGCATACATTGGTAGTACGAGCACTCAGTTTCAAACCCGGCTAAACAATCATATTTCATCATTTAACAAAAACAATAATAGTAGCAGAAATATAATAAATAACACAGCAAACACTAATAATACTAATAATAACCATAGTGGGAGGGAAACAAATAGAAAGAAAAATAATAATGACACTGCACTTGGGGAATGGATACGTGAGCTAAAAAGCAAAAATATAGAGTACACTTTGAAATGGTCCGTGATAGGTAGGGCAAAAAGTTATCATCCATCAAAATCAGGCAAATGTTCCTTATGTTTACTAGAATCCTACAAAATACTAACATCTGATAAAAACTCATTGTACAGACAACATACAAATATGTCTGCATAAAAATAAGTTCCTAATATCAAGATATAGATAATAAGTAAACAAATAGATAGACAAAAAACTGAACAAAAATATTTTCTTTTCACCAAAAAAAACCGAGTTTTAGATAAATGAATAAAATATTAGAATAGCAAATAAACTTATAAATAACAAACCTGAACACAACATAAATACACATGATTAATAAATAATAATATGATAAATAAAAAAATTAGGAAAAATGACAAAGATTAATAATTGAAACAAAAAATAAATAAGTTATTTCCCTTTGACTACTAAATTATAAGGTAAATGCACAAATTCTAAAAGATGTAAGTTAATGACTGAATAAATAAGAAACAAAGAATTGATAGAGTTAATTCCCTTTAATCGCAAAATCAGAAAAGACCGTAAACTTGACACTAAACATTATAAATTGGAAATAACGAAGATAATTAACAAAAAACATAATATAAGAATAAGAAATAATAAATATGTACATAATGATAACCATTTTAGCCTAATAATAAAATAAATACGAAAAAAAAACAATAACAGAAAAAAAATACGTATAGACGGCTAAAAAATAAAATGTAACGTAAACACCCAAGAGATACGAAGAAAAAAAAGGAAAAAAATTACTAGCTTAAGAAGAAGTTAAAAAATTAATTAAATAATTTCGTAAATAATAAATCAAACATAATAAAAGAAGAAACAAAATAAGAATGCAGAATTAACATAATTGATATTAGATACATAAATTGGAAAGAAATTAAAAAACCAAAAAATACGAAAATAAGGCTAACAAAAAGAAAATATAGATCTATAAAAAAACCATGGAAAATTTTTAAAGATGG
>NC_136520.1:54876970-54884470 GCF_053919585.1 Euprymna scolopes | reverse complement strand
AAATCTCCACACTAATGTAATGTACTTGCAATAACCCTTATCCCTGAGTGGCTTCCGGGCCTTGATAAGTGGTGATCACTGTGTAAAAAAAAAAAAAAAATTAAATATCTGCATATCAGTACAGCCAGGGAAGCAAATAGCAGGACGAGAATTCCAAAGTATAGCTCTTCGAGGGAAGAAACTACTGGAATAGAAAGCTTTCTGGTATTTAAGGACCTCAATAGTGAAGGAGTGAGATTTTGTTGCTAAGCGGGGTTGTCGGGGATATGTACGTCAAGGGAACACAAGTGTAAGATCATATTCCAGTAAAAATAGTTTTAAAACAGGCACCGATATGCAACATTGCGGCGATAGGACAGTGGTTTTAACTTAGCTGACAAAGTGGGAGCTATTAAGTTGAAAATTCTATTTTTTGGGGGCGGGGCCCTACTTTTGTATTGCGTTTTTCTTCGACCTGTTACTTTTTTCGTTCTGTTGTCTTTTTCACTTCTCATAGATTTTATCTTCTTTATTTCAAGTTTTCGTCATCTTATCGATTTTATTCATCATTGAATTTTTAATATAATCAATTTCAATATCAGAGGCATTTTCCCTGTTTATATTTCTGTCAGTATTTTGAAATTTGTCAAAGGAGAAACCTCCGGCGTCACTGATGTTCTGATGACAGAAACTAGAATTTGATCTTACCCAAACAGCCAAGAAACCCTAAAATGTGTATTGTGATTAAGCGATTTTACATGAATGAATGAAAAAAAAGACAGAAATTTATAATCTAAATCTCACCTGTCTATTTAAACGTATGTATGTATGTATATATGTATGCATGTATCTATGTATGTATGTGAAATAAAATGGAGGTGGAAGGACCTGAATACTCAACGTTTCGCCCGATTTATACAGGCTTCTTCAAGAGGGATGGTTATTGGCGAGAGAGTCGGAGGATTGGGGCTATATATAATGATGGGGGAGAGCAACGTGTTTTCCTTATGTAAATTAGATGTCATATATACATTTTATGAGAGAAAATAAATTAGAGTAAACTAGTGTGGTGGATTACGTCTAAAAGTTAAAATATCGTAGAGATTTAAAAAAAAATTGTGTCTGGAAATATAGCGGTGATAGATTCAGTAAATAAAATGACACGAGACACGAGATTGCAAAGGAAGTTTTTTTTTTTTTTAAATTAGAGATAATTGAATTGGGATAAAATAGCGTAGTAACTTAAAAGATGGTGTCTAAAAATAAGAATAGGAGGTGATAAAATGGAGTCTAAAAATAGATAATGATAAAATAAAATACAGTAAATAAGTAAAATAAAAATAATAAAATTAAGTGAAATTACGATTTTTTTGTATATATATTATATATATATATATATATATATATATATATATCGCGTTTAACCGGTGTCTAAGTTGTTCTCTTTAATAATTATTTTCGACAGAAAGGGAGCAACGTGGAAAAAACCTTTTCTTTGCTTAATTATATTGCTGGAATGGGAGATTATAGCCGACTCAATTAAACGTCGTGTGGAACTGTTATGTATGTGTTTAAGGAAAGTTGTTTTGTTAAAATTAAAATGTATGTATGTATGTCGGCCTAGCACTTTCGACAGCGGCAACGGATTTTCACAAGATCGGTACCGTTTTAAAGCCCGGCCCTTCAGACGACAATTATCGAAAAATTGACTAAAAGCATTAATTCCTTCACTCTCAATTAGACACTTTCTTTCAGTGAGGCGTCGCTTTTATCATCCCTTCCTTTCCATTGACTAGCCTTAATTTAAACCTTCCTTACTTCCACTTTCGTGATTTCAGGGTTTTTTACGTTTTTTTTTTTTTTCGTTTTCCCGGTACTGGTTCGAGCCTGCCTGCCTTCCACTTCTTTTTTTTTTTTTTTTTTTTACTCACCACACACCTCCAAACACCCAGGCAACGCCGAGCACCCATGCTAGTTATATGTATATAAATGGCTATATGAATATCGATCTGTCTGTCTACCCTTCTCTATATTTTCAAACTCTATCTCGTCCGAAACTAAAAGTCGCAAGGCGGCGCCAAGGGTATTAAATAATTGGGTTTTTTTTTTTTTTACAAACAGTTCTTTTATGGGCTTTTAGCTGGTTAAAATGGGTAAAAATTGAAAAAATCTTGATACATTGTGTACATTGATCTTAGTTTATATTTAATTTTTAATTTTTTAAACAGTTTACATGCGTGTCACGAGTGTATCGTGGTAACGTCACCAGCTTCAATTTCGATTCTAGCTGATGGCGTTCAAATACTTGCGTTTTGCTTTAAAAACCATGACTCTATAATAATATATACGAAATCTGGCCCAATAAAAATATCATATTTAAGCGTATTTTACGCCCAGGTAAAACTTTTATATTTTTATAGTATGTCAATTTGGAGATTTTTTTAATAAATATTTGTATTTTAAATTTAATAATACCAATCATATTGAGGGAGCTGCTTTCTTGATTGGAAAATTTAAAAATGAAACACGTTTTACATTTTATTTATTAATTTTATTTATAGCAGAATTGTGGAGGATGCATTTGCTCTTGAGATTCATAAAAAGGAAATGCATTTTTTATTTTGCAATTTGCGTTCGCGTTTGACATTGATAAAATGAAAAACGTTTTGTTTTTAATTTATTAACATCTCATTTATAAAACTCTCTATGTCTGTCTGTCTGTCTGTCTGTCTGTCTCCATATTTTCGAAATATCTTCCGAAACTAAAAGTCGCAGAACGGCGCTAAGTATTCTTAAATGATTGGATTCTTATGGGCCGTTATTTTATAAGTCGGTTAAAGTAGTTTTTAAGGGATAAAAAAGAGGTCAGAATAGAAAAAAAATTGTTATACATTTTGTACATTTATCTTAGTTTATTTTTAAACAGTTTGTATACGCGTTACCTTGGTGTAGTGGTAACGTCACCAGCTTTGTACGCTAGAGATGTGTCTTTGTCTTGATTCTAGATGATGGCACCCAAATACTTCTTTTTTTTAAATCATGACTCTATAGTAATATATACGAAATCTGAATAAATTAAAATATCATATTTAAGCGTATTTTCGACCGAGCGGAGCTCCTCCCCATCGCTAGTAAATGATATTGTGATAGGCGCCGAGGATCGTGTCTGTTGAATATAAAAAACTAACAGTTCAGCTCAGATTTTTTCGGGCCCTATGTACTGCTCATTACTTTATGTGCATATATATATATATATATATATATATATATATATAAATATATATATATATATTAAAAGGTATACATGTCAATGTAACCTACATCTAAAATTTCAAGTGTTTAGAACCAAAATTGGCGGAAGAGTTTGGTAGAGTCTGCAAAGGTCAACTCTTTCAACTTTGACCTCTATGCAGCTAAATTTTCGACCAAAAACTGATTAAAAAGCTTGCTGTATGTTTGAATACCGCTTATGTAAAATTGTAAATGTTTAGACCCAATATTTGCTGAATAGTTTGCTAGAGACCGCAAAGGTAAAATCTTTGGAACTTCGAGCCCTTTATAGTCAAATTTTCGTCCGAAAACCGATGAAAACCCTTCCCCTATGTCTGAATACACTTTATGTAAAATTACAAATGTTTAGACCAAAAATTGTTTGAGTGGTCAATTTTTTAAAGACTTTGACCCCAATTTTGATTCGATAACATTTATTGTTTGGGGCTCGAATCAAGTTAAAAAATTTGATCCATGTGCAAGGAAAAGTTTAGACCAATATTGGCGGAGTAGTTTGGTAGAGTTTTCAAAAATCAAATCGTTGAACTTCGACCACTTGACAGACAAATATCTGGCCGAAAACCGATTTAAAAGATTTTCCCAAATCTCAATGCCCTTTTATGTCAAAGCTCGAGTGCGTAGCCTGAAAATTGACAGTGTAATTTGGCAAGGAAATGTACACAGACAGAGATACACTAGGTGTGTCAGAAATTTTGTGAAAAATATTGAATAATTCTACCCCGTCTTTCCAAGCTTATAACTCCTCGAAAAATTTAATTCAAGCCCTAATTTTTATTTTCAATTAAAGGAGCAAGGACCAAGGTTTGATTAAAAAAACAAAAAAAAACAAAGTGTTTTGTTTTGTCTTTTTAAGTTTTAAACTTCGGACTTTACAGGTAAATTTCTAAAAAACACAATTAACGAAATTAAAAGTCGCAGCGCGGCGTTATGATTCTTAATTTTTTTTTTTTTTTACATAGGCATCACCACTTATCAAGGCCAAGAGACCACTCGAGGAAAAGGGTTAAAGAGTGTACAGTAGAAATTGGACAATATAGTAACCATTAGTAATGGAGATTCGGTAAATTTGTTAACTTATACGGAACGGCTCATCAAAAACTTGTTTACGTTAGACTTGAAGACAACCATATTGTAGTCAGCTGGAAAGCAGAAAAACGGAAGACAATCCCATAGGCGTGCAGTTCTAAAAAAGAAGCTTTGTTCATGGAATCTACCCTTAGGTTTATGTACAGATAAAGAGTGGAGGAAACTAGTGATAGTGTTTTCTGCTAGACGGGTGTTTCTTTGTGAAAGTTTGGCGAGGGGGGACCGAGCACCTGCCATGAAAATAACGATAAAGCAGAAAAACATTTCTTCTGTGAGAAAGAGCTTGCAGGGAAGAGAAAAGGGCATCGCCCTCAAGGCTACAAAGTCTATTTTGAACTCTATCAAGGCAGGATAAGTCCTTTCTAGCAGCTCCTGCCTATATGTGCCAACAGTATTTCATCCTTGGACGTGCCTGGCTCTTATATAGATAGAGAATTGCATCAGCAATTGATTGGAGTTTTTATCGACCCTTCTTTCATGGCCCTATATCGTACATTATTCTTAGTTTATTTTTAGTCAGTTCATATGCGTGTAACGTTTGTACAGTGGTAACGTCACCAGCTTTAAATGCTATAGTTTGGCTTTTGGTTTCGATTCTAGTTGATGGCACCCAAATACTTAATTTTTTACTTTTGAAACCACGACTCTATAATAATATATCCGAAATCTAGACAAATTCAAAAACCATATTTAAGTGTATTTTACGACCGGGCAAAGCTCCCTCTCCGCCGCTTGTACGTAAGTAATGATTTAATTCTTCCTTTTCCTTCCATTTCTATATCTTTTTTATTTGACTCGTCCATTATCTCTTAGTTTTATTTACTATCACAATACACGTATCTTTTATTCCTTCAAATTGTTGCCATCTTACCTGTTAAAAAATAAACTAGAAAATTAGTCAAAAATTTGCTATATAATAAGGCCAAATCGAATATAAAAACTATTGGAAATTTATCCATGTTGCTGGGTTCTTCATGCTTGAAGAGTTGTCTCCCTTTGACGCCTATATGATGTAAGGTCTTAAGTAAACTGGAGTTGCCTCCCTCTGTCTGTTAAGAGATGACGTGTGTTTTTAGTATTTGGTGAGTCGGAGTTATCTCCTGTTTGATTGCATACCTATAAAATCGCGTAAGCGACGTGACATATCTCTTACTTGACTGTATATATACAGTACTAAAAAACGTAAGTTTGTATATATTTGAATCCATGTGAATTTGGATGTGTATACTTGACATTACTACATGCCTTTGTGTTCTTTATCATAAACGGACCATATATATGAATGTTGTACGTTGTGTTGTCGTCGTATAAATGTCTATTTAAGCGGCATGTGATTCATCTATGTGTGGGTGCGTACGTGTCAGAACATATAACACATGACGACATACCTATTTCTGCTGTTGGTCGCCTCTGTCTTTTGGGCCTTCCTGGGGATTTGTCAATCATCGTTGAGGGAACTGGAACCTGTTATAATAAAGGCAGTTCAAGACGGACCCAAGATGAATGATTGTTTTTATACATATTTTTTTAATTCACTCCCAGACATCCCATCACAGCGGAACTGGAGTAAATAACGATCTTTGGCTTGGATTTCTATGTCTCTATTATAGCGAGGATTGTTTAACCTATCTTGTCTGATTTAACGCCTTCAATCCAACTCGACTTTTCTTGCCCAAACTGGAACACGTGAGATGCGACACGTCACGTCCGGTTACATGTTCGGATACTTTCCAGTGCAAACTTGACCAGGTCAAAATTTGACATGTTTAACAACCTGTCAAAACATGGCGATTCCGATATCTGTTGTCCACTCATCACTAGATAGATAGATAATTATGTAGACAGAAAGATAGGTAGATAGATTGGCTTTAATATGTAGAAATTGTGCTCTAACAAAGGGACATCAATCCCTATTATACTATCTTCCTCCACGAATTATTCAACATTCGCCATACGCACTATTGCCCTTTGCAATGATATAAATCTGCAGTTTTATTTTTTTTATCTTGCCATACCTAAATATCTTTAAAATTTACTAGTAATCTACTCGGTATTGCAGGTTGTAAAATACGCAGAAATGATATTTTACTTTGTACAGGGTGGAACGATAAAATTGTCGCTCTAGAAAATACGCCATGATTCCATTTCAATTAGATGAACACCTGTTTTTTTTTGGGGGGGGGGTTGCAGGCCATCTACTAGTTGCGAAGATGTGTACAAATCTCAAGAACGACATAACCTTTCTATCATGGCTGAAAGTGACACAATGTTAAACGAGCGAGACCGGAGAAGTGCCGCTGTACAACTCATGCTCTCTACCGATCCAAGTTATGGCAACCGGACCATTTTCATAACCCTCTAAATGCATCGCTGGATGCCATAATAAAAGAGGAGTGCCCAGGATGATTAAAACAAACTTTCCAGCCATGGTTATGGTCTTTCGTGTGATTTTAAGTGAGGGCTACATCATACTACCTCACATGTTTGAGGTCGGCTTTAAAGTCAACACTAAAGTGCACCTGAATGTGCTGAAAAATGTGGTGATCGGCTGGCGCAATCAGGTGGCTGCTGGCAGGTGTAGCAGCAAAATTCGCCGACGGTCCAAAAGTTCAAAGAGGGCAAGGCTTAGCTTCAGAAGGAATGCTAGCACTTTGTACCCTTCTCTGACTGACCCGCTCTACCCGCAACCTGAACCCGCTGAACAACTTCTTTTTGGGCATACGTCAAGAACATTACCAACATGACCTCCCACAACATCAAAATTAGCCTAGTTGCTGGCGCTTGTGGAAAAGGCACGCTCCCAGTTCTGGGGCCGGATCGATCGGGGCGATTGAGGCTGAAGGCGGCTACATTAAATATATGTCAGCTTTATTACATAATACGTTTACATGAATCGATTTTTATAATAAAAGTTTTAAAATAAAGCTGTAGTGTTGTTTTAGGGCGAGAAATTTATCGTTCCCCTCTGTATAGTAGTGATATCAAAAGTTAAATCAAATATAGCGTCGGTGCCATCAGTTAGAATTGAAACCTAAACACATAGCGCTCAACCGTACTCGTTAACATGTGATTTCACGCGTTTATAAAAACTTAAAATATAACATAGATGTATGAATATATATTTGCGCATTGATAAAAGTAACA
>NC_136520.1:54861970-54869470 GCF_053919585.1 Euprymna scolopes | reverse complement strand
ATATATATATATATATATATACATATACATACATATATATATACATACTAGCAGGGGTGCCCGGCGTTGCTCGGGTGTTTGGAGGTGTATGCTGCGCAAAAAAAGCAAAAAAAACAAAAAAAAATGGTTAATTTTTTTAAAATTTGACCCCTATTATGACCCCTTTAAATTTATTGTTTCGGACTCAAATCACTTTATTAAGTTAGATCCAGGTTCAAGGAACCTATATCTAAAATTTCAAGTGTCTAGACCCAAAATTGTCGGAGGAGTTTGGTAGAGTTCTTAAAGGTCAAATCGTTGAAATTTGACCCTTTAACAGCCAAATTTCTGGCTGACACCCGTCACATCGATTTTCCCAAATCTTAGTACTCGGTATTTCAAATTTCGAGTCTATAGACTAAAAATTGACAGAGTTATTGCGTAGGGAAATGTACACAGACAGACAGACACACAGACAGACACACAGACAGACACGTTCACTTTTATAGATATATAGATATATGTATATATATATATATATATATATATATATAGAGAGAGAGAGAGAGAGAGAGAGGGGTGGGGGGAGAGGAAAAAAGGAAACAATAAATATTTTTTTCTCCTTTTAAAAAACATTGTAGTTTTGTCAATCTTCCATTGACCCATGTTTTTTAAAATTCTTATTGCATCATTTTACTGCTTTTTAAACACTTTTACACTTTATGCTGCCCATTTTGATAGTTATTATTTACTAAAACGGAAATAACTACTCACTAATGATAGTCACACAAGCCATTAACAAATATTTTACTTTGAGAAAAACCTGTCGTGTTTTATGGAGTCTGAGTGACAACACGTCTCTCCAGATTTCAAGTACTTTTCATTACTTTCGATAAAGTTTGCAGCTTAATTTGCGTTATTACAACAACCGCTTACCATTGATTCCTCGTTGGTAGCAACCATTGGTCTTCACCGGATTTTATGTGGCAATACACAACCCTAATGTCCTCATTGCACTAAACCAACGGAGGTCTGGGTAGTGCTTTCTCTCCTTGATCTTTTCATCCTCCTTGACTCTCCTTACAAAATTGCTGTGGTGCCAGTTCATGATGACATGCACAGAAAAGTGGCGTTTAATTACATTTATAACGTTTCAGTTTTTATGATTCCACGTAATGTTCCTTTGTGTTTTATGTAAAGTTTGTGTCTGTAGCCGACATGTGTTAGTCTCCGCATTCGAGGATTTTCCTTAATATTTCTGCAGTTTTAATTCCTGTTACCCGCTATATCTTCTCAGCCATCTCTCTGCTTCCAATCTCTCCCACTCTCTTTAAGAATCTTCCGGTATTGTTCCTAACGCTCCTCCTATTAATGGTGTTATCTTGACTTTCCCCATTTTCTAGATCGCTATAAGCTCTCTGGCCAGTTCCGTGTATTTGCTCCGCTTCTTCGTCTTCTTGATTTTTACTCTTTGGGCTGCTGGGACGGCAAAATCTACACCCTTGCAAACATTTCTTTCTTATTAAATATTATAACATTCGGTTTTCTTGTTTAATATTTTGTATTTTTTATTATTGTTATCCGTTGTATTTTCTTAGTTATCCTTCTGGTTCTAATTTTATTTATAGTTTTTAGGTATTGGTCCTAGTACTCCTACTATTAGTAGTGGTATTTTGACTTTCTTTATCTTCCAAATCCTTTTGAGCTCTCCTGTTTATGGTTCTCAGTCTCCTTGATCTTCCCTCTGTGGTCTGGTGGAACGGAAAAATCTACGATCTGGCAAGACTTTTCCTTTTTGTTTACTATTATGACATCTGGTTTTCTTGCTTGGATGGGTTAATCTGTTTGTATACTAATGTGCCATCGGATCTCGTGACTATTATTATTATTATTATTATTATTATTATTATTATTATTATTATTATTATTATTATTATTATTATTATATAAAATAATACGATAGCGTGTGTCACGCTTACATCCGGGTCGTTTAATTTTTATGCTGTGTTTCAGATTAAACCTGCATAATAATATTAACTACTTGTATTTTTTCTGTCGCTCACTCTCAACCAGGACTGTTAAACAAATTCCCTGACAGCATAGATATAGCACTCTCACTCGATACTAGCGCACAAGCACATGTATTTGGTGACTTCAATGTCCACCGCAGTAACTGGCTTGGATTCTCTACTTACACAGACGCAGCTGGTAGCAGAACACATAGCTTCGCGATATCTCATTTCCTATCATAGACGGTTACATTTTTGACACGTTTCTCAGACCAGCAAGATCAACATGCCTCACTTCTAGATCTATTTCTGACCACAGATTCCGATGATTTTATAACAAATGCCCACAGCCCACTCGGGAATGATGATCACGCTGTGATAATGGTAGAAATCGCCCTTAATTCTCCGCCCAAAACTGAAGACCTACTACTCAAAACAACGAGGCATTACAAAGAGGCTGTTTGGGAAGCCATCAAGCATCTCATCAGAGATGCCCAATGGGAAAATATATTTTCTCTTTCAGTTGAATAGTGCGCAAATGAGACCACTGAATGGTTCAAAACTGCAATTGAAGCACATGCTCCCACACGCAAATTCTATAGAAAGCCCCACTCTCCCCAATGGCTTACTTCTACTTGTGCAGCTGCCATTGCTCA
The DNA here is from genome assembly GCF_053919585.1 of Euprymna scolopes. Classification (NCBI taxonomy): domain Eukaryota; kingdom Metazoa; phylum Mollusca; class Cephalopoda; order Sepiida; family Sepiolidae; genus Euprymna; species Euprymna scolopes. The sequence continues at coordinate 54,866,826 of NC_136520.1, read as the reverse complement.
AATGCAGCACGCATACCGCAGATTCAACCGACATTCAATCCAGTTCAAACAGACAGAAGGATATAGAAGCTAGAACTAATTGTAAGGGAGAAATAGCGACAGCTAAGACTGAATACACTGAAATCACCAGAAAACGCATCGAAGCACAGAAATTAGGAACCCGTGATTTTTGGAAAATCTACAACAGTGTAGTAAATAATGGGCAGTCAAGGATTCCCCCACTATCAAACAATTGTGAGGTTGCTTGCACGGCAACCGAGAAGGCTAACCTACTTGCCAGTCGGTTTGCCTCTAACTCCACATTGGGCCCGGTACACCACTCCCGCCCTGGCTTTCCTTTCCGGAAAGACGCCAAACTAGATGATTTTAAAATCACCCCCTTCTCAGGTACATGTTATCATAAAAAATCTAGACACCTCAAAAGCATGTGGACCGGGTCTCATCCTGGCTGCGCTATTAAAACAAATGCTCCGCTTAGGTTGCTCCAGTTCTCTCCAAACCTTTCAATAAATGCCTAATTGAATCTTTCTTTCCTTACTGCTGGAAAACCGCTTCTGTGATACCAGTTTTCAAGAATTCCGTCGAACAAACTGACCCAGTAAATTATTGCCGCATTAGCCTTATCCCGCTTTTCGCCAAAATATTTGAGTCCTTAATTAATCAAGGTCTAGTCCATCACTACAGCTGATAAACTCCTGACCGACAAACAATATGGATTTAGGCAAGCACGTTCCGCAGCAGACATCCGAACTGTAATCTCTGAAAGTATATACCGTTCAATAGAAAAAAAAACAAGGGAGGATAAAGCGGTAGCCCTCGATATATCTGAGGCTTTTGATAGGGTGTGGTCCGATGGTCTTCTAAGGAAAATGAGATCATATGGTATCACTGGAAGAATACATAATGTAATTAAATCCTTCTTAAGTAAGAGAAAAATCCAGGTGTCCTCGACGGTCGTACATCTAAAAATATGATATAAATGCGAGAGTGCCTCCTTGGGTCTTTATTATTTCTGATATTCATAAATGACCTCCCTGCTAAAATTATTTCGGAGATGGCTATATTTGGTGATTACATTATTCTCTATAACAGGCACGAGGGGAAAACAAATGAACACATATCCAAGGAAATGGCAGAAACACTAGAGGATGACGTCAAATCTGTAGTGGAATGGGGACAAAAATGGATGGTCACATTCAATACTGCAAAGACTAAGATTGTCTCCTTCAATAATTATAAGAAACCTTCTCTATCACCAATAGCAATGGCCACGAACACATTACCTGGCAGTACTTCCTTTAAACTCCTCGGCCTGACCTTTACAAGAAGCATGAAACTGGAATAGATACATTGAGGACATTATCAAGGCTGCTGCGAGGAAGGTGGTCTCTCTACCGTGCTCGAAAACTACTTACGTCTGGAAGTATCTTGCACCTCTATAAGGCCACAATTCGCCCATGTATGAAGTACTGTTGTCACATGTGGCTTGTGCCTCTAGTAACTGTCTCTCACTCCTGGACAGAGTTCAAAAGAAAGTAGCTTAGGCTTCAGTCTGTGTCTCCTCGTTGCATCTCCCTGCCTGTTCTACAAGTATTTTAATGGTGAATGTTCTGACGAACTACAAGCACTTGTACCCCCTCGACGTGAATACCACCAACAAACGCGACAAGCAGCTAAATCCCACCTCTTCAATGTAGAGATCCCTAGGTGCAAGAAGGCCTTCTACTCCATAAATTTCTTTCCCAGAACTACTAGACTTTGGAACTCCCTTCCGGGATTCTGCTTTCCCAATTGTACTGATATGCAGAAGTTCAAGTGTAATGTGAACAGACATCTTTCTACTCATCTCTCTTCATAATACCTCTATAACTTAGGTCCCCGATAGTAGCCCCTACCTATAAGTGGCACTGTGCTTTGTTTGTGGTGAGAATTGAATTAAAAAAAAAATAATAAATAAATGTACTTCCATTTCTTGCAATAAATATATTTACCAAGAATTCTTCCTAAGTGTTGGTTTTCGTTTGGATTATAGTTGACGACACTCAAGTCATTTAATTTTTTATTAATAATTTTACTAAGAATTCTTCATAAATTTGGTTTCGGTTTCGATTTCGATTATAGCTGATGGCACTTAATTCATCTATTTTCTTATAAATTATTTTACCAAGAAGTCCTTCATAAGTTTTGATTAAAGCTGAAGACACTCAAGTTATATATATATATATATATATATATATATATATATATATATATATATATATATATATATTTATAGTTATTATTATTATTATTATTATTATTATTATACTTATTATTATTATTATTATTATTATTTGTACTTACTAGGGGTTATATCACATTCCCCCAACAACCTGTGGTTTTCCCTGCAGTTCCAGTACTCTCCTCTTCTTTCGATAACATTTGCAAATACAAGTGTGTTATTGTAACAGCCGTTTGCCAATGATTGCCCTTTACTGGAATTTGCGTGCGAATAAATTTCCCTAAACTCCCCGTTCTATTTAGACTCATCCAGTGAATGTCTGGTTAGTGCTCTCTCTTCTCGTGTTTTTTTTTCTATCCTTAATGACTTTTTACGATTTTTGGTATAGTGGCAGTTGATTACCACACTACCGTTATTTAAATATTTTTTTGTAAAGGAAGAAGGAAACGTTCGATTACATGATTTCTATGTTTTGGTACGATTTTGTTTTAATTCTCTTGTAGTTTCTATATGTATATTGCATCTTATATGTGTTTGTATTTGCATTTTCTTAATATTTCAGCCGTTTTTATAATTGGTAGCTCTTATATCTTCTCAGTCATCCTCTGATTCCACTCTCTTTTATTCTTTTGTCGAAGTTTTCAAGATTGTTCCTAGTTTTACCACTGATAGGTAATCTATCCGAGGTTACGCCGGCATATTGAAAATTGGGATTTTGTTGTGAAGGTTGGTTAGTACAAAAAGATTTCAAGGGTAAAGTGCTGACGTATGTAAACCGCGACCAGTGAAAGCACATGAAATAGGTTATACGGTTCGCGGGAAAGAAAGTGTGGAAAGAAAGAAAGAAAGAAAGAAAGGGAGAGTCAGAGCATGAAAGAATAAAAGAAATATATCTTTACTCTCGCATGCAAGTTCAGTTTGATTTTCGATTTTGAGCGGACCAGACCCGTAGAAGTGATGCAAAAATGCGCCGGAAAAAGAAACGCAAAAAACATTTTAGTCAACAATGCAAAGGGGTCCCCCAGTTCATCCGTAGACGAAATAACATCATCTATGCCAGAAAATTCGCGTCTGTGTTCGTTACAGCTCATCGACCAGTGACGGAAAGAATCGCATCTCAGAGAAGACCAAGATAATAGAAAAAAATGTAGAGTGAACTTTATCGGTTATGTATATGCACACACAATAGATGTATCACGATTACATACATAGATACAGACAAAGATACACACGTAACACGATATACCCGCACCAGGCAAAAATCATCCTCCCCGAAATCTTGCACTATAAATATTAGAGTTAACTTGAAGGTTTTCATCTTCCAAAACCCTGTTTGTTCTCTGGCCAGTTCCGTGTATTTTATTCGCTTCTCCGTCTCTTTAATATGGTTTATTGGAACGAGGAAATTGGCGATTTTTCAGCACTTTTCCTTTTTAGTTAAATATTTTTACATGCAGTCTTCTTGCCTGGTTTATCTGTTTGTGCGTTAGCCTTACGGTTCAGAGTATCTTACTAGTAATCCCCTGCTTGAAACTTGATGACCTTACATTTCAAGATCAGAAATTCACAAACACATCGAAGGAAGGAGTAGAATGTTTGTGCGTCCATTTTCGTTTTTAAGTAGTGTTACCGTTTTGTGCTTGCACCATTTGTCTGGGTGTTCAAGATGCAGTTCCTTCCATAGATCCTAGTCCAATCCCTTCCCCACTTGATCGTGCATATCATCATACCCTTTTGCTGCGTTAGTTTACTGCATCAACTTATTATATAGTCAGTCTCTTTGTTCACAGAGTCTGCATTTTCGGTTTTATGGTGCCTTCTGTATCTTCGGTTTGATATAGTTGGTTCGAATCGCGTTACCTTATGGGCTGTTATTTTAAATTCAGTTTCTCAATTGAGATCTCCTTTTCGTTGCCATGTTCGAATGTTTTTGTGACTCTCGTATTTATTCATCCTAATGAATGGTTAATGTAGCTGTCTCCCCCTTTTTTCTCGCTTTTCCCCTCCTCTCTCCGTTATCGGTCTTGTTTATTTTTACAGTATTCCTTTCTGTAGTGATTAGCCTTTCTGCATTCTGCGTTATGTATTCTTCTAATTGTTTTTGACATGCACACAGACTATGATACAAACCAGCCCTCTTCCCCCGTCTTTCCTTTTTACATAGAGTCCAACAGCATCATCCTTTACGTGTAATGCATTTTGCAAGGTCATAAGTTTCCTGGCCGTTCGTTCGAGATTTGTATGTTCTCCTTTGGTTTAGTCTAACGGTTCAAAGTATCTTTCTGGTAATTTCCTGCTTGAAACTTAATGACTTTACATTTCGAGATCAGAAATTCACAAACAGCTCGGAGGAAGGGGTAGAATGTGTTACTGATGTGTATATTTTCCAGAAAGTAATGGTATAGTTGACCATTGTCATTACATCGCCAAAACAATTGCTGCCAGAATACAGTGTTCGATTCCAGAACCTGCATATTAGTATGATGTGACACCTAAGGTCGATGTAACACCAGAAACTATGCCATCCAATAGCTAGAGACAGCATGTAGATGGAATAGATATAACATCACCGCCATGTGTTTAACGTTTTATTAGGTTTCGACTATATAATTTATTTTCTAAGTGTTTTCTTGTT
>NC_136520.1:54786970-54856970 GCF_053919585.1 Euprymna scolopes | reverse complement strand
AAAAAGATTATATATCATTCCAAGACTACCGTGTTTTAATATATGGTTAAGTGGAAGTTTTAGTCATTTAGAACTGCTTTATAGCTTCACCGCTTACTCATTTGTCGAACAAATTTCAGACAATTATTACAGTTTATAGATCACCTTCTCAGCTATCTTGTGGAGAAATCTTTTGTAATTTTTATTCAGTAAAATAAAAGTTGTGATGAATTTACTGGTGTTCAGAATCGTAAAATATGTAAGGAGGTGATCGACGTTTTTATTACTGGTTTCCATAGCAACCACGTCGCTTCAGCGACTGCAGTTGCTACTAATTCGAAAAGAGAAGTAACAAGAGAAACAGAGAGAATAAAAGATGGAAGGGAGATAATTGGGGGAATTTTATTCAAAGCAGACAAGTTCCGCACATTTACATATTACATATGTGGTTTTTTTTTTGGGGGGGGCGAAATATAGGGCTGAAATTAAACGAAGAACAAATGGATTTAGTGAAAGCCAGGAGAAATTCTAAATTAATATAAAAAAGCAAGCATGAAAAGTTATATGGTAAAGCTTAAACATGGAAAAGTAAAGGACTTGTTGTTAAAACTGGAAAAGAAAAGAACAAACTATTCTAGTAACTGATATAATAAATTTATAACTTAAAATATTGCAGGATTAAGAACTTTTAAAATATTTTAATTTATAACATTATATAATCATTTCTTAATGCTGCAATATTATATATATAAAACATTACCGACATACCAAGCACCCCCTCCCACCCTTCCCCCTTGTTCCCTTCCTCTTATTTCTGCTCTTCTCGCACCCCTCCCCTGAAATCATTCACTCTTTCATCTCATCATAGCGAAAATTTCTGTAAAAGTATGAGGAAGCTACAGACGGCAAAAATAAAAAAACGACCGGGTAGCTGAAACAATAATGTAACTTAACAGAAAGATAGGGCAATAAAAAATAAAACGCGCATATATATATATATATATATATATATATATATATATATATATATATATATATATATATCTTTGAAAATATGATTTTTCAATTATATTTTACTTTTAAATATACACATTCTTAATATTATAAGCGCCATGTAATCACAGAGTATATAAAAAATAATTGACAAAAGTCTATATTCCAAATTTCATGATGTTGCCCATCTTACAATTTATTCCTTTAATTCTTTTGACACTTACAATTCTTGACAGTAACTATTTCGTAGCGCAAAATCATTCATGCAATTATTATATCAATCAATAATTTTATTTGTCAACGATATAAAAGGAATAAATTGTAACATGGTCAACATCATGCAATCGAGAATATAGTATTTATATATCCACAATTATATTAATGCAACTTTGTCTGTGTGTGAGTGCGTTCCACATAGACGCGGAAACGGCTAAACAGATTTTCTTTCAAATTTACCGAACTTTAGTGTATAATTTTAGGAGTGATCTTAGTTAATTAGTTCAATTTTGTCTCAGAATACCTCCTATAATTACAGTTAATCGATAATCGAAACCGTTATTTTAATTTATCTATCATCGCGTAAGCAAATTGGTTCCATGTCGTCGCTTAGCAACAATGATAGAATAACGGGCCGTGAAAATTCTACTGTGGCTAAGTTGATAGTGTTTTTTTTTATTTTGTATGAAGTGGTCTGTAGGTTCAAACTCCGTACGTAAATTTCTTATTTTTTTATTTTCATTAACTGCAAAGAATTTTATAAAGCTAGAAAATGATCTGTTTTTTGGCAGTGCAAATATAAATTATGTTTCTGTTTTTTGAACGTCTATTAAACAAGCAACTCATCCTGAGGAAATCGTATAACAGTTTCCACACATGTTTAGTGAAAATTTGATTCAGAGATTTCTTATATGCCGGTTTAACAAAACCAAGCACAAGGAGTATATCCGGCAATCTAAGTTAAGGAATTTTTCGACACAGTTGACTAATTTTAGAACTATACAGCGACAAACAAATACATTCTTATAACAAATAAATAGTCGATGTTGATTATGTGGTTTCTTTCGTATATGGTTCAAGAAATTATGCCCCCCCACAACCTCGCCTAAGTAGTTGGTTTTGAGCTGGAAGAATAGCTGCTAAAGGGACAAATCAAAGAACTTGGATTGTTGCTGGCACGTTGCATCCACTATTTTGGGGCTACGTTGATTAATAAGGTGTCAATATAACAGAAATTTACTAAAATATTTTTAGGATTATAAAATTTGGAATTACAAAAGATGCAGATCAAAATAATCATCAAAGCAACCCTGGAGCAGGTAATACTGCTAGTGAATAGACACACACACACACACACACACACACACACACACACACACACACACATATATATATATATGTGTATGTGTGTGTATATATATATATATATATATATATATATATATATATATATATATATATATATATATATGGAATGGAAACGGTATTAAGCTTATGCGGCTTCTTCCAAAAGAGAAAATTCACAAGCGGTCCCCAGTCACATGTATATCTCCGTTAGGGGAGATGACGACGTTAGGTTTTTGCAACTCTTGCAGGGAGGTGTCCACGCCCTCGTACATACACCGCCTGGAATTCCCAAATCAGTCACCCATCTGATACTGACAAGGCTCAACGTTGCTTAACTTCGGTGATCTAACATCTAATCATTCTTCATGCATTCCAACGTGATTATGCCGTACTTGATCTTGAAAAATGGTGTGCACCATCACTAGGTCGAAAACCATTATTATGTCAGGTTTCGTCGTGACCGGTCCAGTGCTGTGGGCTTTAGGATAATATATATATATATATATATATATATATATATATATATATATATATATAGATAGATAGATAGATAGATAGATAGATAGATAGATACGCTATGATCTTTGACCTTTGTACCTTTACATTGAAAATGGCGTGTATCATCCCATCATGATCCCAGGTATGATAATGATCAGTGTTGGCTGTAGCAGAATTGTACACACAGAAACACATATACACACTAACGCTGTTACTTTTTATATATGGAAGATAAACCTTCGACATGGGCGACGGATTTCACAAGATTGGTATCATTTTAGAGAACGCCCCTTCGGAAGACAAATATCGAAAAATTAGCCGAATTCTTTAACCTCAACTGAGCATTTTTGTACAGGGAGGGTCGATTTTTTCGCTAACATTTTTTGCAAGTCATTCAGTTTAGTTAAAAGGCATTATTTCAAACGTGCTTGCCGTCATAGCCACAGCAGACACATCGTTAAGACAGTGTATTTTTTTAAACCAATTTTTCCTCTGGCACGTTACGAGTTCGCGCCTGCTTAATACTCCTATGTTTTTTTTTCGCTCGCAATCCCCCCCTTTTTTTTTGCTCAACCAACACTTTTATACGCACCTCCACTTTATTTTCTGCGTTCGCGCTAGGGTTCGAGCCTTCCTGCCAACTACAATGTTTTCTTTTTTTTCTTAACACACACCTCCAAACAACCGGGCAACGCCGGACACCCAGACTCGTACTTAAATATATACAAAGAGGTTTTACTTGAGCGCGTTGTCCCAACAATATTGCGCGTTTTTGAACACACTAGATGAAAAAAAAATGTTCACTCTGCAAATGAAACGGACCCGAAATGTTGTAAGCTCCGTCGCAAGGGACAGAAGAAAAAAAAAAGATTCACTTTCTTTTTTTTTAACAGAAGCCTTTATATCTAGTATTTCCAGCAACTGTCTTTCTCTGAATATTTAAACATGTTCATTTATCCCGTTAGCCCGCGTGTGACGTGTCTGTATCGGTTTTGACGCCCTCACCGCGAATCCCACTTCTTCGGACCCTTGTGTTTCCAACACATTCATTTTCCGCTCTTTCGTGTCTTGAGCGCGTCTCGACTCCTCTACGTCTCGAACTCATCTCGAATCTATACTTCTTGGGACATTAGTCACGCCTCGAACACCACTGCTCCGAACACTGCTTCTTCGAGCACGTGTGTCTTTTTTATCCCTGCTATGACGTCACATCGTTCGGTACCATACATGACGACCATGTAATCCCTACAGCCACCTACTGTGAAACTGCTGCTGTAAAACCTGACATAGTTATATGGAATAAGTCAGAGAGAGTGGTAACCTTGGTTGAAGTGAGTGTCCCTAATGATGGAGGCCTGAACAGAGTTGAAAGGAAGAAACAGACCAAATATCAGGGTCGCATGCATTATACGAAAAGAAACTGGAATCTTAGGGAGATATCAATCATACCAGTTATTATAGGTGCCAAAGGGATTATGAAGAAGAACTTGAAGTCCTATCTAACTAATATTCCTGGTGAACCAAGTGCAAAACAGATCTAGACAATTGCACTTAAGGGAACAACGAGGATATTAAAAAGAGCTCTCGGTTGGTTTCAATAAAAAGCAGGGCAATATCGGCAGCTGGTTTCGACGCCCCATACCTAGCGTTACAACCTTAAGTGAGGAAAATTTAAAAAAAACAAAAAAACAAAGTTCGGCCATTTGCATACCGCGTCTGCTGTTAACCCAGCGTCAGTGGTTCGGTTACACAAAGCCGATTCCGGAGTCCCTGATGTACCTATGAATCCAATCATGCACGACCACACAGATAAAGCCAAACACGTAAAGAACATCTCGCGTACTTACAACTGCGTAGAAAATAGTCGCCCAAATGCAAACGATGCACGAATATATTCAAAAGTAGAAAAAAAAAGAAATAAGAGAAAGTGAATTAATGCCAAATTGAAAACACATGAGGTTCGCTGAAAATACACGGGAAAGGTTTGACGCCATTTTCGTTTTTACCTGCACTGAGCGCATGCGCATGCCTGCGAAGAATGTCACTGGAGACACAATGTCTCTGTCATCTGCAATTAGAGATCGCTTTGATCTAGCCGCCGTCTTTTTCTGCAGAGCTGAATTCGGCAGTAAATAAAATAAATAAATAAAACAATATTATATTAGAAAAATACTCTCCGTCTTTTTATCTCGTTCTTTCACGTGTGTATTTTTTTAAAAACTTTATTTCCATTTCTGTTTCTTTAAGATTTGTCTCTGTCTTCGGATTTTCTTTGTTTAACATTTTCGTTTATTTTTTTCATTATTTTTTTCCTTTTCTACGGCTTTCTTCTTCTTCTTTTTTTTTTTTTTACAAACTTAACTTTACAATCTTTGTGCTCCAGAGTATATTTATGTACATAGTCACCACCATTCTCAATGGACTTTTTACATCGATGAACGATGGCTGTACATGGTCGTCCGGAGCTCGCTTTTCCATATTAAGGCCGTTCCAAAAGGTAAACCTACTATTTTCTAACTCAAAATGTTGAAGAGCTTAGAAAACAGTATGGTACCATTAAAACGAGTGACCAGATTTAATTTTTATACATAGTCATTATTATTCTTCATACATTTTGTCAGAAATTAAATGACGCGTCTCTGCTTCTGGTGTGAGTCCATGAATGTAGTTACTTTCCCGGGGCCTCACACTGTCAATATCTAATGCACAATTGCACCATAATACTTGGCTTTTATGTTTTAAACTTTAATTGAAGCCATTAGATAAAAAAAAATAATTTTATATAATTAACAGTTGGTTCTATACAGTGCAATGTACACTACAATGTATTGTGAACTAAGTTACTGCGGAGAGGTATGTGAAGCTTCCTCTCGATGCACCGCGATGGACATAATAAATCAATGGATTTCATAAAAAAAATGGCGATTTCAGCGATTTCGATAACACTAAAAATCTGGGAGTGTGAAATGTCCGTTGATGAACATTCAATCCTGGGCAACATCAGGTTTCTCTGCTAGTGTTTTTACAAATTTATTATTTTATTAATAAAATACAAATGAATTGAATTGAAAGGAGAACTCAATCCGTTTGAGAAAGATAGCCTCGTTGTAAAAACTGATAGAAAAAGAGCGACTGTAGAGAGAGAATGAGAGAAAAAGAGAGAGGAAGAGAAAGATATATATATATATATATATATATATATATATATTACTGGAAGAATTTTCGGTGATTTTCTGTCCACCTGCAGTGCGTATGTTATTTTTTTAATTCCTAATTATTAAACCATCAAAAAACATTTGAAAAGGCGATGTTGTGCAGGGAAGACGGAGGCAGTCACTTCCCTGTTACTCATAACGAAAGTAGTATTGAATCGTCGTACCTGTTCAGCAAGTGTCCGGGAGACTTACTGTAAAAGGCCGGCCCAACTGACCCAGGGTGAATGCTGCAACCATGATAAACATTATAGCATGATCATCTATTTATCTAGTTGGGCTCTTTGCCCGAACCAATGTGACTATCCTTCTCTCTCTCTCTCTCTCTCTCTCTCTCTTTCCCCCCTCTCTCTCCAGATATCCCTCTTCTGTCTTTTATATATATATATATATATATATATATATATATATATATATATATATATATATATATATGTGTGTGTGTGTGTATATATATATATATATATATATATATATATATATATATATATACAGGGTGTCCACAGAGTGTGGCTACATAATCTAAAGGGTACCCACAAAGTCTGGCTACATAATCTAAAGGGTGACCACAACGTCTGGCTACATAATCTAAAGGGTGCCCACAAAGTCTGGCTACATAATCTAAAGGGTGCCCACAAAGTCTGGCTACATAATCTAAAGGGTGCCCACAAAGTCTGGCTACATAATCTAAAGGGTGTCCACAAAGTCTGGCTACATAATCTACATGGTGCCCACAAAGTCTGGCTGTATAATCTACAGGATGTCCACAAAGTCTGGCTACATTAAGTAGCCAGACTTTGTGGATACCCTGTATATATATATATATATATATATATATATATATATATATATATATATATATAAATATATATATATACATATATATATACAGAGAGAGAGAGAGAGAGAGAGAGAAAGAAAGCGCGCGCGCGAGAGAGAGAAGGTAGAGAGTAATAAACCGAGTAAAAGAGAAAGGCAGTCAGCCTTAATTCTTCTCTTTTCCGCAAGGAGTCGTGGCGCAATAGTTAGAGTACTGGGAAAGGGCACGCTACCTACGTGAAGTAAATAACTGGTTCCGCTCGAAATCTCGTCCAAATTCCCGAGTTCGACAGAAACATTCCCGAGTTCGACAAGATACATTGATCGAAACGTTTTGCAAATCACTCAAGATAAGAACAGTAGTCCGATGAACAATAATACAAATAATATCGTTGTATGTTTCTTTGTTCGGGATCAGTTGGCATCATGTGTAAAATGCTGAATGTATGTGGGTCTAGGTCGATCTATGCTCGTGTGCCCGTGCCGTTGAGTCTACAGACATACATTTCTCACCATCTCTTGCCAGCTTCTCTTGCGTAACCGTAGACCTCGCTCTCTGATGGTAGTAGATATGGCAAGTAAGTTGCCATAAAGCTGCTGATTCGTGAGATCATTTTGCCAAGAGATATTTAACACAGATAGAAGCGTTGCGAAAATTTTCAAATAAAATACGTTTCAAGTTTATATTTCGGAAATAGACTCCATCCTCAAAAGTTCATACATTTAATGTTCTTTTTTTTCCAGGCCATGATGTTAAATCGAAGAAAAACTAGTTAGTAAAGAATCTTCGTGTTGTTTGTCTGTGGTGTTATTTTAAAATGCCGGAAGAATACGCTTGGCGCACGTGATATGAAAGTCAGAGCTGTGTATTCCGTGAGTGAAGCGTGGTTTAAATTTTTAAAATAAAACGCGTATAAAATAAGTTTAAAATTTAAACTACGCTTCTATTACGGAAAACACAGCTGTGACTTTCATTCTCCGAGCGCCGAGCAATTAGAAATATGCGTATTGTTTTGTCTATAATTCGAAGAGAAATATAATGTGAGTATAATTATAATGTGAGTATAATTATAATGTGATTAAGTGCTTTAACACTTGGCGCCAACGTTGTTTTGTGTCGCTTTTAGTGCCCGCTGCCAGACAAAACGAATAAAGTAAAGCAAAGAGATTTCTGGTCATCTAATATGCAAATTTAAGTATCAAACATATTTTTTTGGAGATTGATTTAACGTGTCAGCTTTTGAGAGTAGTGGAACGGAATTTCGAGCGGAACCCTTTATTTACTGTAGGGTGCTCTTGTTCCGTCAGCCATGACTGGATGGAGGCCCTAAGTACTTCGTAAATGTATTTTTCGGTCGACCACATTGACGATTTGAACCTTCAACCTTCAGGAGAATATCAGTTTTACAATTGATTTTCCCAGTATTCTAACTACTGCACCACGCTTCCTTGCGTCCGCAAGGAAGCGTGGTGCAGTAGTTAGAATACTGAGGAGTTCGACAGAAACATCCCGAGTTTAACAAGATACACCTGAAGAAGGTCGGAGGTTACATCGACCGAAACGTTGTGAAAATCACACTCACGATGAGAACAGTAGTACGATGAACAATAATACAAATAACCCCGTTGTATTTTTCTTTTTTTTTCGAACAGTTATCGCTTCACAATACTGGTGACGAGGATTTCAAAGAACTTTTATTAGAAAACCTTCAACAGAAGGCGTCTGGAGAAACCAACGGCGAAATGACTCAGAAATTAAAATAATCATTCTTATCGACGAAATCCGAAGTTAGCATTGTCTTTTCTTTCATTCTTTTTTTTAGGGGGGGGGCTTAGGTGAATTCCTTTTTCTTTTCCTCCCAAACAAAGAAGTCGCCGATTGTCACCGTAATCAAGCTTAAGGAGAATGATACTGAGACTCCTGCAGGTTTAAGGATTGTGATGACGGCGTTATGGTATTCAACTTACGGGTTAAAATAAATGACTCTGTTTACTATAAAAAGAAGAATATGTCTCTTTGCGTTTCACACGTGGGAGTCAAACTGACCTGTAATGACTCACATTATTGGTTCTTTTTAATATATTTCGTTTCCACAACCGAGCTGAATCTTTCTTCTAGACTTTTCTTGGTTTACAACAGATGAGTTTCCTATCTTGGCGAATAATGATGTGCTCAAGTATATCGTCAAACTAAATCCCGTGTAAATGAAGTATACGGCGAAAAAAGCAGATTATTAATGTAATTTTTGTTTATTTCCGATGCATATGGTAATTGGGCCTGCTGAATTCAACAGGAAAGAGCGAATCATTGTCCACTCACTTAATATGCGCATTGTATTTTAGTAGATCCAAGTTGTCTACTGCTTGATTGATTATCCAATGTTTCTGGCTTGTGATGTGTAGAACACGGAAGCGGTTGATCAAACTTGCAGACTTTATCGCGCTACATTATTAGAAATGTCTGCAGAGCGAGATATTTGCCCATTTTGTTCAGAATTGTAGGTCATCCTAGAAGCTTGTGTAACTGTGATGCTTATCCAAGACGAAGCTTATTAATGTTAATTTGAGCCAGATGAGGTACAGTTGACTTCAGGTTTACCACTTCTCTTTGTGTGTAAGAGAAGGCGTGAACCTGATGTCAACTGTATTTTTGTCCTGTAAGTGCCAACCTATTGGCTGATTACCATGGGCGCGGTGGTAACTAGGATGCTGATTGGCTTACTAGAAACTTAAATAGCATGTGCGTATATAAGAATGCACGATAACCACAATTTTTCGAATAAACCTGACGAATTATCCCGAGAATGAAACCAAGAATATTCTGTGTAGCTTAATTGCCATATATATTTTCACAAATTACTATATATATATATATATATATATATATATATATATATATATATATATATATATATATGTATATATATAATTCACTGGGAAAGATGCACTCTCAGTCTTCGTTGAGACATACAGCTAGAAAAAAAACTGTGATGTAAAAACCTGCGGTCTATTGTGTACTGTGCCAATTATCTGCACCGTCGGAGGTTTGCAGTAATACAAACAGTGTGAAGGGTTCTACACAAAGTCTTCACCACTATAAACAAACCATCTGTGTAGATTTCCGAGCAATATATATATATATATATATATATATATGTGTGTGTGTGTGTGTGTGTGTGTGTGTGTGTGTGGGTGTGTGTGTGTGTGTGTGTGTGTGTGTGAATAAAAAGGAAACCTAAAAGAGTAAAAACAAAAATCAAATCAACGTTTCGTCCCTATTTCAGGGGACATCATCAGGATTTCTAGGCGAGGATGTACAGGAAGACGGTCATATATCCCATGCGAAAGAGGAGAAGTTCAGTTCTCTTTCTGTTCTGGAGAGAAAAAAAAATCATGATGAAAAGAGAATTTATATCTAGTGTGTGTGGAGGGGGGTCGGGTTATATACATATATGCATTTTTTTTATCAACCAGGATCTAAATTAATTTTTTGTTCATTTATTATTATATTGCCTATGATTGGGGCTACATTATAAAATCCTTTTCTTTATTTGATGGTGTGAATGTTTGAAATTAAAGCAGATTCAATAAGTCTCCGTTTGGCTCTATCTGGGATGGATTTTAAGATTTTTACACGTCCAAAGCCGAAGGAGTGGCCATGTTCGACACAGTGAGAAAAGAGTGCATTTAAGGGGTTGGCATTTCTTATGTTCCTTTTATGTTCTCTTAGTCTGATTTCCAAATTTCGCTGTGTCTCACCTATGTATGATTTTTTGCAATCATTACATGGGATGGCGTAAATACCGGCTTTGGATGTGGAGATTTCAGCGGAATGCTTGCTAGTTTTTAAAGTTCGCTTTATAGTTAAGGAAGTGGTTTGTACTGTTTGTATGCCTAGGTTATTAAGAGTATCGCAAATTGTGTCGTTGTTAGTGTGGGTAGGTATAAGAAGATGTCTATTTAGTAGTGGTGTATCTGGTGTGTTCTGCTTTTGTTTGTCTTTTGTTAGTATATTTTGAAGGCTTTTTCTTTGTTTTAGAGATAAGGTAAGTTGGGTATTGTAAAAGTTTTAGTGATTCGGTGATATGTGTGATTTCATTTTCGAGATATTGAGGGCTGCAGATTCTAAGGGCACGTAAGAAAAAACCGGTGATCATGCCCGTTTTTTATTTTATCACTATCGGTGCGAGTGTATATAATCATTTTTGTGTGTACTTTTTCGATGTAATTTAAACATAAGATCGTTTTCAAATCTTATGATAAGTACATCAAGAAAGGGTAGGGAGTAGTTATGTTCGGATTCATATGTGAATTTTATGGAGGGTTCGACTGAGTTGAGTTTATTTTTTGATTCTTCTATGTGTGTATTTTCGGGGAGAAAAATGAGGATATCGTCAATATATCGAAAATAAGTTGTGTTTGCAGGTATTCTAAATTTAAAAGAGCTAGTTTCTAAGAATTCTAAGAATAAGCAAGCGAGTACCCCACTAAGGGGGTTTCCCCTGGGGAGTCCGAATTTTTGTTTATAAAAATAGTTATTAAATTGGAAGTGGGTAATGTTTGTGATAAGTTTAGTTATTTCTATTAATGTTTTCGGGGAGAAATGTAGATCAATTTTAATTTTGTTTAGATGTTTTAGAAGTAACGTAAGACATTTTTTAATTGGGACATTGGTGTATAGCGAGACTATGTCCAAACTGTGCAATGTTTTATTTTGTATATTGATGTTTTTAGTCTATTTAGTAGGTCTCCAGAATTTTTAATATGAACAGTACTAATGTTGCCCATTAGTGGGGTTAAAATTTGGGAGATGGCTCGTGCTACCTTCTGTGTGACACTTCCGATGTTCGAAATTATGGGTCGCATGGGGATATTTTGTTTATGAGTTTTGGGGAGGCCATATAATGTGGGGACAATGGGGTGGTATTCAATATAAGATGCCCATTTTTTATCATTTTTTATAAGTTTTTTAGGGATTTGTTGAAGGTTTCAATATCTTTTTGTATGGAATTTAAGTTTGTGGGAGCATATGTATCTGTGTCGGATAGTAGTGTGTGCATTTTTCATACGAATGTATTTCTGTCCATAATCACTATGCCGCCGCCTTTGTCTGCCTGTGAGATTATAATGTCTTTATTTTTTGCTAGATGTTTTAAAGTATCTGTGTATCTTTTCGGTAATGTTGATTCCTGAGGTTGGGTGGTCGTTATTGAAGTGATTCCTTGTATGAAACCTTTAGTAAAGTCGGAATCGTCATGCCTGTAGTTTTTTAGAGTTATATTAGTAGTGGTGTTTGGATGTGTGCCAGTGGCGAATTTTAAGCCGAAACTGAGGGATTCGGTTTCAATATCTGAGAGAGGTTTTGAAGTGAGGTTTTGAATTAGGTCTGGCCGTCCGAGGGTTTTCCATTTGCTATTCTTGATTAGTTGAGAAAGCTTATTTTTCAGTTTAAGAGAGTGGCGAATGTTATATTTTTTGATAGATTTGTTAATATTTTTGATTGAGCTGGGTAGTATTTTGTGTTTCTGTTGAAGATTGGTAATTAATATTCTAGCTTCTCGAAAGAAGTGAGAGCTTTGGTTTTTTAAAAAGGTTGTAGATGATGATAGGTAATTTTCAATGTGCTTATGGAAAATGTGGTCCGAAAATTTAAAATGTTTGGGTATGCATGTCGGTATACCCATGGGGAGTCCGAATTTTTGTTTTTACTCTTTTAGGTTTCCCCTTTTTATTCACATAACGTCTAAAGCATCATTCATATTTTGCTTTATTTTATTCATATATATATATATATATATATATATATATATATATATATATATATATATATACATAAATATTGCCCTTAAGTAAGAAACATTATATTGTATATTATAATTAATGACTACTCATTCCAAGCAATTCATCTGCTTCAATCTAGTGACTCGATTTTTAAGTTATTACTTGTCTATTTACGTTGACCTAATTCTCTGCCTTAATTGCTGCACCACTTCAACGGTATTTTATCTGGATCATTTTGACATTGCCTTTTCTATTCTAAAAATAACTCAATCACTGTTCATCTTTTCTGTTTCTTCATTTGTATTTAAAAAATCGGCCTCGGCAGAAGTGTCTTAAAACCTCTCAATTTCTTCATTCTACTCACAATTTATCTTGATGTTAATAATAATATTTTGAACTGAATCTTTTTTTGCTTATATCCATTTGTGAATTATTTCACGGAATCTTGCATTTAGGATTACATTGAAATATTTTCCAGTAACGCGATTACTTGTGTATACTCAACTTTAACCAACTTTTCTTGGATTTTACCGTTATTGGATATTCTACTCTTCACCCGACCATCCATTCACGTGAAATCAATTTTCTTTTTTTCCCTATTCCCTCTGCTTCGCTATCTTTTACCAAGTAAGCTTTATGGCTTACTTATAGTTTCATTATATAATTTGCAAGAAAAATCTAATTCCGTATTTTGCTAATTCATCAGATGAGAAAGAAAGTATTTCTTTCGAAACTCCGGGAATTAAGGACGCATCATTTATTTGTGTTTTCTTTTTGAAAATTGAATATATTTTCCACTCTTCATAAAGCGTTTTCAACATGCTTTATTTACTATTGTTCTCTCTCTCTCTCTCTCTCTCTCTCTATATATATATATATATATATATACATACATATATATATATATATATATATATATATATATATATATATGGAAATTCAAATGGAACAAACTCACAAATACATACACACACACAGGAAAAGTTTATTCATGTAACAGTTTATATACATATGTATATTCTCTTTTGATAATTAAAAATAATCCCATCAGTTTTACTTGATCAAAAAAGGGCATCAAGCAAGGAGATATGTGTTACTCTAGCCAGTGTTATGCTTAAGACAGAAGAGACTTGCCAAAGCGGTTTTTCTAAAGGTGGACAAATCCTCTCCACTCTCTCCTATGCTGATGACTTCGCTCTTGTTAATGAATCCACACATAAACTTCAAGATTTTGCTAATGTATTAGCAAAGACTGCAAAGGAGCTAGGATTAGAAATAAACCTAGAGAAAACAGAATATGTGTCTATAGCAAATTCACAGTTGAATCTACATTTGACCATTTACAACAAACCAATGAAACAGATCACCCAATTCATTTATTTATGGCATAAACTGAT
Source organism: Euprymna scolopes (assembly GCF_053919585.1). Lineage (NCBI taxonomy): Eukaryota > Metazoa > Mollusca > Cephalopoda > Sepiida > Sepiolidae > Euprymna > Euprymna scolopes. Next base: position 54,842,947 of record NC_136520.1, on the reverse strand, counting down.
TTTAAACAGTGATCACGAGACGACATGGGAACACAGAATCGGGCGGTTTTCCAAAAAACACCGCACCATTCAAAAATAAAAAAGGATACGGATGTTTAAGTAAAAGGTTATTTAATTTATGTGTTCGCAGTAGTTTTATATGGCCTTGATTGTATCAGATTTACTAAACAATTAGCCAATCGCATTGAAGTGTTTCAAAATCACGTACCGCGTTTCATTACGGGACATCGCTTTATCGAAAAAAAAAAATGCACTCTCCGTCAACCTACTTACCCACCCCACTTCATTTGATAACATCAAAAGTTAAACCCTTTTAAAACCCTGTTTTGATGGGATGTGTCTCCTAGCGGCTTCGGCTGCAGGGAGACAGGGTAGTACCAGTCAAGGATTCGTCACTTGACACTCAGCCCAACAGGTGAGGGGCCGGGAACCGGCCCAGCACCTGTTGGACTGAGGTACACCGCCTGGGTAATACCTAGGAGGTCCACCCTCCCAGGCCTTGCCACCGGGCTTTCCGGTGGGGCAAGTTTATTGCTTGCTGCCTGAGGCGCCCCGACCGGGGAATGCCGACGGGGTTATTCAGGCAATTTTTAAAATTGCAGGAGTGCCCCTCCTTTAGGGGAGCCTGCGGGTATCCCACTTTCCCGGCCTTGTGCCAAATATTGCCGATGTGGGCGGCAATTAAATATAAACCCTTTAATCTTTTGTCCATATCACACGATCAACGACTGGTCTCTCACAATATTGCTTTGAGGGTGTGTGAAAAGGCAGCAGACGCAGAAGAAAACCAAGCAGAAAGTGGAGAGAAAATGTTTTTGATTGGACATCTCTCAACATTTGGGCGTCAATCAACCAACTTGTTATAGATCGGAAGAAATGGCGAAAAAGAAGTCACGTGGATTCACAATCCACGCAAAGCGTAATATGCGACTGACGATCAAACTGTCGAATTGAACATGTGATTCTTTTTTTTTATTTCTGTGAATGGTCAGTTCGGAAGCTTCGTAAACATCTGTAAAAGACACCGTCTAAGTATCGGTTAAGCATTCTTGTTAGATTGGGCTGAACAAAAATCGCATATATCTTTCAAATAGCTAGCGCCCGACACTTCAACGTGTATTACTTGAAGGACATTAATTTTTCAAAATTTAAAAGTCTCGTTTAGATTTTGTTCCTTAGAAGCGCCGGTTGAGTTTGAATTAAATAAGCTACGTATTATATACGTTTGAAGCCTGGATCCAACGCATTGTTACAAAATAAACAGATGTTTATTTAGTTAGAAATTTATGTTAAAGTCCATAAATATATTTCGACGGAAACTAAATAAACATCTGTTTATTTTGTAACAATGCGTTGGGTCTGGCTTCAAACGTATATAATACGTATCTTATTTAATTCAAACTCAACCGGCGCTTCTAAGAAATGAAATCTGAACGTGAATCTCGCGTGACCAAACGCACCGTTTTGAGACTTTAAAAAAAAAAACTACAGTAGAAACAACTAACGGCTAATTCTTTGCTCCAACAACAACATAACAAAAAATAAATAAATAAATAAATAAAAATGAAATACTGAAGATGACGGTTTCCGTCGAAATATATTCATGGACTTTAACATAAATTTCTAAGTAAATAAACATCTATTTATTTAGTAACAATGCGTCGGATCTGGGGTTCAAACGTATATAATACGCATCTCATTTATTTAAAAGTCTATTTGTTGGTCATTGTCAATCTCTTTTTTTCTTCCTCTTTTTTCTTTTGCTGTTTAAACAGAGTATTATTTCTCTGGTTCGAAGTATGATGCTGTTCAGTTTGTCAAAATAAAATTCAAATAGCATTTTGCTTTGCCTGTCAGAGTTAAATTTGGAATAACAACTTATTGTTTGTTCTTTCGCTTTTCTATAGACAAGAACGTAACGACATTTTTACAAAATTTGTTCATTTCGGTCACTTTTTTTAAAGTCGTGTTGATGCATATTAATGACTACGTGCAGGACTACTTTTAGAATTTCGGCATTTGTATTTTGATGGAACTGTGAATTAATGCCTTTGATTTTATTAAATCAAAGGCATTACTTTTATAAAAAGGACGATGAAATAAAATCCCAGGCTTACTTCTAATATGTCTGTTTAGTATTGTGTATTTATCTTGCATTTTAGAATTTTATGATATTCGCTATAATCACATTGACACACCCGTTCTAATTAGATAGCCGTTGTGCAATGGGGAAAGAGGTGACTGGTTTATTTTAACGTATCTAAAACAAAGCTTATATCTTTCCATCATCAACGCTCTGATCCCCGTTTAGCATCAATCGAAATGAATGGCTTTCATCCTGGGGTGGCTCCATGTTTTGACAAGTTTCTAGGTCTGATCTTTAATCCTGATCTTAGATGGAACGCGTACATCAAATCCGTTGGCACAGCTCCTAGAAAAATGGTGGGGTCTCTCTACCGCTCCAGTAGATATCTTACTGCCGATACAATCTCCTACCGATATAAGAGCCAAATACGTCCTAGGATAGAGTACTTTTGTCACATCTGGGCAGAAGCTGCTAGAAGCACTTTATCCAGCCTCCGTAGCCTAGTGGGGTTATGACCGTTTCTCTTCCTTGCAACCGCTTTCCCGCAGAAGAGACTTTAGCAGCTGATACTCGCTACAAACACAGGTAGGAGCTCCTTCTCGAGACTTCGAGATTTGGAATCCATTTTCTCCCTAGCTTGTCGAATCACTAGCCAGCTCTCAATCACATTACAGACTATATAAAAGGCGAAATTTGAAACTCTCAGCCCTTTTCATTCTGACCCTGCCGGGCAGCAGACTTTGCATGGGATTTGGCTCCAGGCCGAACGTGAGTACTACACACTACCAATAGCTCTTCTGAAAATCCCGTTTGTTTCCACGTGCGGTACCCAAACGAACATTCTTTAACATGCTAAAGAACATACACGGACACATACATCCACACACACATACACACACACGACAACGCGTAAACAGACTTAAGTCTTTGCCCTCTCTTTCTCCTTTAATCGGCTTCCTTCGTCGCGATGACTACTAGCCGTAAACACGTGTAAACGGAACTGAACTATTCTCTCCTTCTACCAGCCGGCATTATATTAAATCTACTTTATACAAGAACACTTCAACCTACTAACACGTTTCTCTTTTCTGCTAACGAAAATGAGAAATAAAGTTGTGTATTAAATGTTAGAATGAGGCTTCCTTTCGTTGTCTTCATTATTAACTAAAAGATATTGCAGACCTATCTCTGTTTTATCGTTATTTTTATGGCAAGTGCTCGTATGAGCTTCAAACTATAGTCGCTCTTAGCCTGATATTCACGAAAAAGACTCGTCTTTTGTACAAGAGCGAAAGAGAAGAAGGAATAAAAGAAATTGGTTGTTTGGTTTTCTATGTTTTAACGTATATGAAGCTTAGTGAATTCTTCAATAATTATAATTAAAAAAATGAATAAGATAAAGAAAAAATGTTTATGAATTAGATGAAGAAGAAAAAAATGAATAGAAATTATGGATGATAAATAAACAGTAATAAATTATTAGTTCTTAAATATAGAAATAAACCTAAAAATTAATCAAATAAAAAAGTACTAATTTGAAGAAATAAAATGAAAAATGCGAAAGAAACCGAAAAATATTTTTAAAACGAGTAAGAATGAAAACTTAGGACAAAATGGAGGTTACGAAAAAATATCTATATATATATATATATATATATATATATATATCTATATATATATATATATCTATATCTATATATATATATTTGTATTTCTGTCTGTTTGTTTGTTTACAATTTTATTAATATATTCAAAACGCGTCTTTAAACTTTTAGTTATTTCTATATATAGCATGATCTTTGCAAAAATATACAATTAAAATATCATCTTGTTTGCATATGACATTAAGAAAAATCGATTTTACTAAATAGCGATATTTTAGTTAATGTTTTAGCGAGAGAATGATTTTAAGTATTCTATTTAAAATAGATATTTAATAAACTTTAAACAACAATTATATTGATAATATATTTAATTTAATTTAATTGGAATTATTATTTCCACAAGCGACCTTTTTAAAAACATTTTAGAGCTATTTGCTCCTAGATGCTATGCATAAAAAAAAACAGACATTAGCCAAATAAAATCATTTGGTAATTTTAATAAGTTTCTAGCTGGAAAAATTATTCTGTGTGGATGAGAAAATGTTTGGCTTCTATTGTTTTTTTTTTATTTTAATATTCAAACAAAAAAAAACTGAAAAGATTTCATTTGTTTGCTTTATTTGATTCCTTAAACGGCTATTCAGAAATCGGTAATTTTTCTGGTGTGATGGGGGCGGAGTGGGAATTACATTGGAAACATAAAATAACGACACATTTAATTATGTTTTATTAGACCATTCTCTATTTTCATCTAACAATTTAATAAATGAAACAAACCCCAAACTATGACAAATTGAAGGGTTTTTTTGGGGGGGCAGTGGATTACTATAGAAACATAAAACAACAAATAAAAAGCAAATCGAAGACGCCGTCCTGTCCCTAAAAATAGCAAATCGAAAATGTCCTTTATTTACAAAAAAAAAAGAAAAAAAAGCCACTAAAAAGTGCCCTAACAAAAAATAAAGGTAAATGTACATTAATAGAAAGAAAAAAAATTATAAAAGCTATTTATTTTCATTAAAAAAAAAAAGCATTATTAGACCCAAAGGCTGAAATAAGACCAAAATAAAAATTCATTTTTATGATTTTTACCATTTTTTTAGACTAAATGTGCACGCCTTAGATGTTTAAAATTTGGCCTTTTTTTTAGGTTTGAGAGTTTGCCCTTTTTAAGGCCAAATTTGGCAATTTCTATGCTCTTTTATTACTAAAAAGATATGGCGGCTAAAAACATAGTTCATGAAAGAACTTAAAATGGCCAATCTGCCAAACCTTAGAAAGGCCAACATTTTCAAAGCAATATAATGGCCTCGAATAATAATTATAAAAGATAAAACATAATAAAAATGATTTTTTTTCTGGTTTTATTGCATCCTTTTGGTTTAACACTGTATTATTTTTAAAAAAATAGGTTTTAAAATTTTTTTCTGGCAAATAATTTACACTGCTAAACTACACATTTACCAAAATAAAAATAAACGCACGCAATAATTTTTATAAACGTTATTTTTCTTAGTTTCACAAAACCGTGAGTTTTCTAAGGATAGTGATCCGTTCTGCCGAAATATCTGGTGGAGAGTGTATAAGATACTTCTTTTTGGGGGCGATTACATTTACATGTTTTTATCCGTTCTTTCATTTTTGAAATTGTTGTGGGGGTATCCATGTTACCCATGAAAAAATGATAAGTATAGCAGGCGTGTTTCAAACGGAACTTCATGTCAACCCAGGCAACGCTGGATACCCATGTTAGTATTTATATAATGTTTAACAGTAGTAGTTGTGGACGAAGAAGAAGAAGAAGAAGAAGAAGAAGAATAAGAAGAAAAACGGCGAGGAGAAGAAAGATGAGGGGAAGAAGAAAGACGGGGAGGAGAAAAATGAGGAGGAGGAGGGGAGGAGGAGAAAGACGGGGAGGAGAAGGAGAACGAGAAGAAAGACGGGGATTAAAAGAGGGAGGAGGAAGGAAAGAAGAAAGACGGACAGGAGAGGAAATAGGAGGAAGAGGAGGAGGAGGGGAAGAAGAAGGGGAAGAAGTGGAAAAAAGGAGAAGTAGGAAAAAGTAGTACAAGCAAATAAGCAAAGCAGAAGTGAAGAAGAAGAGAAAAGAGAATAATAAGTGACAATAGAAGAAGGGAGCGAAGAAGAAGAAAAGAAAGAGAAAGAAAGAAGAAGTAGAAGAAGGAGCAGAAGAAGAAGTAAATGAAAAAGTAAAAAGAGTAAAAAAATAGAAGAAGAAAAGGAAAATTAGAGAATAAGAAGTGACAGAAGAAAAAGGGAGTGAAGAAGAAGAAATAGAAGAAGAAGAAGAAAAAAACAGAAAGAAAAGAGAGTGAAGAAAAAGATAGGAAGGTAAGAAAAGAACAAGAAAGAAACGGTATAAGAATAAGAAGAACGCCAAGAAAAAAAAAATAACAAAACAAAAAAAAAGAAGAAAAAAGTACGAATTTTGCAAAGAAGGTAAAAACTACACGATAATTAAAAATAAGGGCAAAAAAGAGGAGGATGATCGCAGAACAAAACAAAGTACAAAAAAAAACAAAAACAAATAATAAAAGTAAAACAACAAAGGCCAACAAAGTCAAGAAAGAAAACACAAAAAATTAGAGAATAACAATTACACCGGTCTACCCACTAGAAGCAGCAGTAAAAATTGTCCGGGTAGCCAGAAAGCGATTATGTGAGTAATTACAACGGCGACATGGATTTTTACGGGTATATGGCATTTTCCGAAAATACAGCTGATTGTAGCCAATCACGAATATATTGACGATACAAGAAAAACGAGAGAAGAGGGGGTGCAGAGAGAGGTGGAGGTGGAGTGAAAGAACGATTATCGGGGATAGCAATCTCGTCGGAATGACGCGGTCATAGGTGGCTGTGTGACTAATTATCGTAACTGCTGCTCGTCTTGGTGCGCAGTCGGTTTAGGGTGCCAGTCCGTGTGTGGGTGAGAAAAGTGGTTAGAGTTAGAGTTGACTGAGAGGGTTTTAAGACTGTAATTGGCGATAAGCCTTAATCCGGGTTCTTCACGTCTAGATTATCCGGCGTCTCAGCTTGGCAATCGTCGAGTCTGTACGGATTAAAGTGTCTACTGTACGGCTACACATCGTTGCACCAATTAATGTGGGAGTGCGCCACCACCACACCACCTCAACTATAAACATATATCGATGTCAGCTTCCACACACACACACACACACACACACACACACACACACACACACACACACACACACACACACACACACACACACACATTACATATATACATATATATATTCACATATATACATATATATACATATATATATGCGTATATAATTATAAAAATGCTAAATACCTAATATGTGTATATATATATACATATATATATATATATATATATATATATTGTATTAAGGAACATTTTTATGCTTCCTAAATGCACACAATATATATATATATATATATATATATATATATATATATATATATATATATATACACACACACTTCTGATCAAAAATTTAAGATAACTTAAAGATCTTTTAAAAGGAACCTTTTTTTAAGGATAGATTTTAAACTCTTCCGACTTAAGGTTACTAATACTACAATCTAAAAGGTTATGGAAACAAAAGGATACATTCCAAAAATTTTATTTAAAAATTGGCATTTTTATTAAATTAGGCTTTTTACACATGATCAAAATTATAAGAACAAGGGGATAAATTGTTAGATTTATGGTAATTCTAATGTTTTTAGTTAAGTTAGAGATTAGCGATCACTGTGTAAAGGTGTTACCATGCCTAAAGCAAGAAAACTGACCGAAGTTGAGCGCTCTCGAATTCTAGGATTCCATAAGCAAGGCTTGTCACAGCGAACGATAGCAGCTAAGGTATATCGCAGTAAAACTTTCTAAAGAACACTGAGAATTATGGAAAAGCAAAATACTTTCGTAGCCCCCCCCCCAAAAAAAAAGAAAAAAAAATCTACTGCATTGAGTAGGAGAATCAAACGGGTTGTTATGAATGACAGAGGACTTACTTCTAGTCAAATTAAGCGGTTACAGATGCTGGTTGCAGTCCAATAACTATCAGACGACACTTACAACAAAAAATAAATAAAAAGCGTAAACAAATTTCTCGATTGTTTCCACGTCACAGAGTGGACCGCTTACGATTTGGTCATGAATACCAAACCTGGGCGTTGAGAAGTGGAAGAAATTCGTTTTCTGATGATAAATTCAATTTAGATTGTCTTGATGGCTTCCAGCGATATTGGCATGACAAAAATATGCTCTTTGAAATTTTTTCCACATGCCATAGTGGTGGAGGGTGCGTAATAGTATGGGGTGCCTTTTCTTGCAGAGGGACGATGAAGCTCAAGGTGGCACAGGGTCGTCAGACAGCAGCTGGTTATGTTAGCATGCTACAAAAAGCATCTTTGATGATGGAGGGTCATCGTTTATGTGAGGTTGGATGGTTATTTCAACAGGATAATTATGCAATCCACACTGCAAGACAGACCTTGAGCTTTCTACAAGAAAATGAAGTTCATCTCTTGGAACATCCTGCATGCTCACCGGACTTGAACCTAATTAAAAATGTTTGGGATGGATGACAAGAAAGGTTTATCGAAATGGCAAACAATATTTAATAAAAATGACCTACTTGAAGCCATCTTCAGAAAATTGAGCAGGATCCCCAGCACCTTAATGGAAACTCTTATTTCTAACATGCCCCATACAATTTTTGAAGTCATCAAAAGCAGCGGAGGTAGAACTCATTATTAAGTTTGGTTATTGAATGTGTTCATACACTTTTCATGCACTTTTTATTCAATTTAATAGAATTTTTGTTTCTGGTCTTATGATTTTGATCATGTGTAAACAGCCTAATTTGATAAAAATGTAAATTTTAAAAGTAAATCTTTGGAATGTAGCCTTTTGTTCCCATAACCTGTTAGATTGTGGTATTGGTAATCTTAAGTTGGAAGAGTACATCAGACAAGACAAATTAAAGTAAAACAATTAAAAAGGTTCCAGACCTTTTCAAATTTCAAGTAGAGAAGAAATGCCATTACTGACAACGACCAAAAATTAAAGTTCTGCTAAAAAACTTTCATATTTGGCCTTGCCAGTCGTGGTATTTTTTTTTGTCTCCTCAAAATTTGAAAAAAGTCTGGAAACCTTTCAATATTTGTACTTTAATTTGACCTGCTTGATTAAATCAAATATGATTGAAACGGTCTGCACATCGTAGCAAGATATGACTGTATTTACATAAAGAATGAAAAAAAATATATAATTTGTTCTCTTTGATTGAACACTATCAACGCCATTTGTTGAAATTAAATTTTTTGGACATCTTTCTACTTGGAAAATGTATATATATATATATATATATATATATATATATATATATATATATATATATAGAGAGAGAGAGAGAGAGAGAGAGAGATTTGTCGTTGATTTTTTAGACGATGATACGATTAACTAGCGTCTTACAATTCTTGACAGTATTTGTTTCGTAATACAAAAGAATTCATTTAATTATTATATCAATTAATGAATATATTTTGAAACTAGTTTGCCCTGCGTTCATCAAAAGAAGTAGCAACTACCAATTCACTTTTTTGGATGAGTTAAGCGCAAAATAGATTCATTGATGTATATAATAATTAAATAAATGATTTTGCGTCACGAAACAGTTACTGTCAAAAATTTTAAGTGTCAACGGAATCAAAGAAATAAATTGGAAGATGGTCGACATCATGAAATTTGGAATATAGATTTTTGTAATTCATCTGTTATATGCTCCGTAGTCACTAGCGCTGTGACAACAGGATATTCTTTTCCTTCTTTTTACTGTCAAGCATATATCCGACACAGTAAGATACAGGCTATCAGCCCTGAACAGCACGAGTCTATATAAAAACACATAAGATCTTACGGATATATACCCAAGAGTCAAAACAATAAAAAGAATATTCTCTTGCCATATCACTAGGCTATGGTCTTTGGTGTGGTTTCAAGTGAGGGCCACATCATGCCACCTCACATATCCGAAGTCAGCTTGAAAATAAACACCAAATTGTAACTGTGCGTGCTGACGAGTGTGGTGATCCCCTGGTGCAATCAGGTGGCCGACGGACGACTCTGTATGTGGCAGCAGGACTTGGCGCCGGCTCACAAGTTCACGGAGCCCCAGGCTTGGCCCCAGAAAGAGTGCTACGACTTTGTACCCTTCTTTCACTGGCCCAGCCCCACCCCCGATTAGAACACATTGGACAACTACATCTTGAACATCACTAACGTCATCTCCCAGAACACCAATGTTTGATCTGGTATGATGAAGATTCATTAAAATTGTGGGGTCTGCGTACGCGCCTGTTCCACAAAGTATGCTTCTTAAATTAAGAATTTCATTATATTAAAAGTGAAATATAATTGAGAAAATCATACTACGAATTAGATTTCAACTATATAACGATGAAAAAAAAAAGAAAAGAAAACATTTACTATTTTTTTTTTCAAATAGAAATAGACTAAGCATTAGCTGACTTCTAAAGCGTTTGCAATTATAAAAGAGAATTACACTATATAAGGATTAAAAAAAAAACTTAACTAAAACTTTGTCAATAGAGAACGGGGACCCTCAGCTGCCTACCATGTAGCTGTTTCGGATATTTAAAAACAAAATAGTTGTGAAATACATGATTCTTAAGTGGAAAATACCACTTCCCCAATTAAAAAATGTAAAGCAATACGGTTACTATTTATATTAATATATATAAACAAATAAGATAAAGACTTAAATATTAATGATATAAATAATTAAATTTAATAATTATAAGATTACAAGATATTCGATATGTTAACAAGAATAGAAATGGTATGAGAATAAAACTTCATAAAAGCTTAAGTATTTATTATTACTAGAAATAGAAATAACTAAAGTGAAGGTAACCTAGCCATATATATATTATATGGAAAAATGCGCGCATGAAAAGTAATATTCTTAAGATTTTATTAAACCTGGAAAAGTAAAGGACAAGAAATTCAACCTGGAAAAGTAAAGAACAAGATATTCTAGTAAAGTAAAAAATAAGAATTTTTTAGACTTAAAATATTGCAGCTAAAAATAAAATTTGAATATTGATAAATATTTTATTTATTATTTGCATATGTTGTTGTTTATTGTTGAGTTAGAAAGGGTGTCAGTCGCTGGATTGAACTTATTTCCCCCTATTATTTGCATATATTTATGTAGTGAAAATTGTTTGAATAAAATTAATTCATTAGTTAGTTAGTAGATGGAATTAATAATTTTATAATTTACATAAAAATTAATAATTTTATTATATCATAATTAGGATCATTTAATTCTTTCTAACTCAACAATAAACAACAACATATGCAAATAATAAATAAAATATTTATCAATATTCAAATTTTATTTTTAGCTGCAATATTTTAAGTCTAAAAATTCTTATTTTTTACTTTACTAGAATATCTTGTTCTTTACTTTTCCAGGTTGAATTTCTTGTCCTTTACTTTTCCAGGTTTAATAAAATCTTAAGAATATTACTTTTCATGCGCGCATTTTTCCATATAATCCATGATTTTTCCAGGCATTGCTATTGTATTAATATATAAATTTATAATATTTATTAATGATTGTCAAATAAAATTAGCTCTCAAACACACATTTATACAATATTTATCATTCAATCACAGTAGTTCCGAGCCAGGGTCTTTACCGAGACTGCGGTTCATGAATTCGTGATCTGTATAGAGCGTAAACTAACAAAAGAGAAGATGGCACTCGGTGTCTTTTTAGATATCGTTGGAGCTTTTGACAACATACCCTTCAGTAGTATGTTCATGTCGCTACGAGAACTCAATGTGCCACCAGTACTCATCCGATGGATTAAGTATATGGTGAGGCACAGAACAGTTCAAGTAGAACTACTGAGGGCAACTGTTAAAAGGGAAGTAGTTAAATGAAACCCCCAAAGTGGGATTTTATCGCCTTTACTATGGAACTGTATGCTGAATCCTCTTTTAAAGGAGTTTAAAAATAGGAATATTTATGCCCAGGCTGCTGCTGATGACATCGCAGTGCTGGTCGCGGGTTCAAAGCATCATTGGTCAGACGCATTGCCAAAATGGGACTACATTTTTCATCAAATGTGATAACAAAAAATTGTAGTTCATTCAAAGAATATGTATATCATAGAATTCACTAATATTTTTAATCGATAAATTCACCATTTTTTGCTATAAAATAATAAGGAGAGTTAAAAAAATTAGTTATTAAAAAAAAATTCGGTTTTTTAATTATAAAAAAAAAACGATACACGGGATTGAACCTAAAATCATTCCACCAACCCCCGGTACTCTAACCTTTACGCTAACATGTCATATTGGCAAAATCGCAGTAAAAAATATTTATATACAAAAAAGTTATGCAAAATAAAAAAAAAGCGTTAGTCACTTATGTACTTACTCGCCTGTTTGTGAACCCACATATTTTGTTGTAACTTTTTTCTACTGAACCAATTTTCAATTTTTTTTTTTTTTTTTAATGTAGCTAATGAGGTGTTCTATCCAATTATATAACCTGTTTAAAATTTGGTTGGGAACGGAATTAGTGGTGGGGGGTTGAATGTGTCTCGATTCATTCAATTTCGGACTTAAGCACATATTCAACCACTACCGTGGTTGAATGATATATATATATATATATATATATATATATATATATATATATATATATATATATTTACGATCTATAGTTTTCGCTGTATCAAACATATATTCCAAAAACCCAAGCTACATTTTTTTTTTACCCAAAGAGCACGGCGTTATCCGCTAGTGACTGTTTGTTTTTTCACTCGCCAATATGCTCAACTAAAAATATAAAGGATTTATAGTCATCCACAGATATATATATATATATATATATATATATATATATATATATATATATATATATATATATAAAATATATATATATATATAATAGTAAACGTGTATGCATGTCTGTGTGTCTGTGTGTCTGTATACATTTCCCTACGCAATGACTCTGTCAATTTTCAGTCTACAGACTCAAAATTTGATATACAGGGTACTGAGATTTGGGAAAATCTTTGTAATCTGTTTTCGGCCCGACGTTTGGCTAGTAAAAGATCAAAGTTCAACGATTTTAACTTTGAGAACTCTACCAAACTTCTCCGCCAATTTTCGGTATAAGCAATTGAAATTTTAGATATAGGTTCTGTGGACATGTATCTAACTTAATAACTTAATTTGAGTCCAAAGCAATAAATATTAAGGGCTCAGACTAAAGGTCAAATTTTTTTTTAATCGACCACTGCGGTCTCTACCAAATTACTCAGAAAATTTCTAGTGTAAATATTGGAAATTTTACATAAAGTATATTCATAGATAGGGCAAGCTTTTAATCGGTTTGGGTCGAAAAGTTGAGCTACGATTATATAAATGTATGTATGTATGTTTGCATATCTGCCTAAAACTTTCGACAGAGGGGACGGATTTTCACAAGATCAGAATGGTGTTGGTGCTCGACCCTTCAACGACAAATACCGAAAAGTTTGCTAAAAACATAAATTTCTTTACCCTCAACTGGGCAATTTTCTACGGGGAGGGGTCGCTTTTCTCACCGATATTTTCGAATGTCATCCCCTCTTTTCGATTGTCTAGCCTTAATTTAAACCTACGTAACTTCCGATTTGGTGGTAGACGTAACAGCAAAGACGTCACCCTTTTCCTGTTCTTTTTCTCGTTCGCGGTACGGGTTAGAGCCTGGCTTCCCACTACCACTTTTTTTTGGCTCAACACACACCTCCAAACACCCGGGCAAAGCCGGGCACACATGCTAGTGTGTATATATATATATATATATATATATATATATATATATATATATATATATATATATAAGTCAAATTGTGTCTCTGTGTGTGTCTGTCTGTCTCTGTGTACATTTCCCTAGGCAATAACTCTCTCTCAATTTCATGTCTACAGACTCAAGATTTGACATACGGGGTATTGAAATTTGTAAAAATCTTTTTAATCGCTTGCCGACCAGAAATGTCGCTGTTAAAGGGGTCAACATTTTACGATTAGACCTTTTAAAAATTCTACCAAACCTCTCTGCCAATTTTCGGTCTGAAAACTTGAAATTTCAGATATAGGTTCCTTTGACATTGATCTAACTTTATAATTCAATTTGAGCGCAAAACAATACATGCTAAGGGGTAATAAAATAAGTCAAAGTTTTAAAATAATGACCTTTACACTCTCTACCAAATTATATATATATATATATATATATATGCATATATATATATACATATATATATATATGTGTGTGTGTGTGTGTGTGTGTATGTGTGTGTGTATTCACCGAACTTATAGTCTTGATGAAGGGGAGACTAAAACTTGCTGATATTGTTTCAAATGATCTGAAATAACAGCAAGGTGAGACTTGATTCCAAATATTTCTCATATGTTATATCTCCCCATCTTTTAGAAATAGGTACTATTATGAATCGCTAGCTGAGATCGAGGGATGCCAACCGGTACTTCCTTACTGTGGACATTCACATGACACTTTAGACCAAAACTCGATTTGCAGATCGTTGAACAAATAGAATATCCGTGCTCCGAAGTGTTTCCCCATCATAGACAGGCTGATTTCCATGTGATCGCTTGTGGCTAGCTAGACCGACTCCGGATCAAGGCATTTTAACGCATAAATCACAGACGTAGTTCAGCACAAAAGCCTCTGACAGGCCTGACATATCTGACAGATTTTTTTCTCCCGGATATCACGACTCATTTTTGCAGGCTCATATTTTTTCTTCTCAAAACCATCACAGGCATGATAAACCAAGAGGCGCAACTTTTTATGGTCATTGGAAGCCCCCCCCCCATCTAGACATCTCAATACAGAGAGCCATCAGATGCTCGATACATAGTACGTCACCTCGCATGATGACATCCGTATCAAGCATAAAAGAGTCCCACCTGATACCCAAAATGTGTTCCAAAAAATTCTGGTGTACTCTCTCCATAACTTTTATGTGTCTAGCATAAGTTGTCCATACTTCAGAAGCGTAAAGCTGAGATGGTAAAATACAAGATAGCTATACACTGATCCTTTTACGAAAGGTTATACTTCTGTCAGACCATACTCCTTTCTCTAAGCTACCAAAAGTCTTAATGGAACACTATATCCTACAGTTGACCTCAACATCCAGGGTTCCGTCTCCTGCAAATATACAAATATGTCACCCACGGCAAGCCTCTGGTTGTTGGCGAAAATATTTGGTCCGACAGACAAACTACTGGAGTGAGGTGTATAAAACAGAACCATAATCTTCTTAAGGATAAGAGTAAGACCAAAAGACGAACAGACCCCTGAAAACAGATCCATGATACCCTGTATATCTCTCAGTATGGGGCAGGAGATTAGCGTCATCTACATAGAGCAATTCACTAACCAGGTGCTGAAAGACTTTCATAGAAGCATAAAAATGACGAAGATCAAATATTTTACCTGTTGTAAGAAACGCAGATAAACATCCGGAAAACAACACTTAAAGTCATAGGAAAGCATAGTTGAAAAATAAATAGAAAAAAAATGAATGTGCTGGTATATCACCCCGTTTTCCGCCATTTTCAACTGAGATGGGTTCTCATAGACATCCATTGCAGTTTGGACGGACTTTCATATTAGTGTGGAGTAACTGCAGAAATTGAGGCCCATTTTAACTCTCCCAGAATTGTCCATAAGGCATTTCTATTCACCGGATCCAATGTCTTGGTCAAGTCAGCAAAAACCGGAAAAAGCGATATACACTGTTAAGTACATTTCTCATACAGCTGCCGGGCAGAGAATATCATGTCCAGGGTTTCTCAGGCCGGACGAAAGCCACTTTGACTTTCTAGAATGATAGTCGGACAAATATACTTTAACAATCTATTGAGTAGAACTTTGGAAAATACTTTACCAACTGCTTCCAACAAACTTATTCAACTTAAACAAAATTTTCTTATTGAACTAACAAGGAAATTCATATTTTCTTTAACTTGTCCATAGTTTTTTTACATGCTTATGCTCCACCCCTACATATATATATATATATATATATATATATATATATATATATATATATATATATATATATATATACTAGCATGGGTTCCCGGCGTTGCCCGGGTGTTTGGAGGTGTATGCTGAGCAAAAAACAAACAAAAAAAAAACGGTCAATTTTTTTAACTTTGACCCCTATTATGACCCCTTAAAATTTATAGGTTCGGGCTCAAATCACTTTATTAAGTTAGATCCAGGTTCAAGGAACCTATATCTAAAATTTCAAGTTTCTAGACCCAAAATTGTCGGAGGAGTTTGGTAGAGTTCTTAAAGGTCAAATCGTTGAAATTTGACCCCTTAACAGCCAAATTTCTGTCTGACACACGTCACATCGATTTTCCCAAATCTCAGTACCCGGTATTTCAAATTTCGAGTCTATAGACTAAAAATTGACAGAGTTATTGCGTAGGGAAATGTACACAGACAGACAGACACACAGACACACAGACAGACAGGCAGACAGACATACACGTTCACTTATATATATATATATATATATATATATATATATATTAGAGTTGCGAGGATCATTCATATATATATACTTATATATATACATATATATATACATATATATATACATATATATATACTTATATATATACATATATATACATATATATATATATACATATATATATACATATATATGTTTATATATATTCTATTTTCTTTGTTCGTTCAATATTTTCTTGGTAAGTACAAGGACAATCTGGCTGAGTGTTTGTATGCATTTAATTATTATGATATATGTTTGATATCACAGTTAGGTATTAATAGGGATTAGCATTTAATGCAAAAGTGGCCACAGATGTAACCCTATTCAACCATAAATTTGCGATAACGTACCCATTCGAAGTCAACAGACTGTACCATTTGCACATTTTGACAGGCTCTCAAACACATTCTCTCTCTCACTCTCTATTTCTCTCTTTCTCTTTTATTTTCTCTCTCTCTCTTCCTCTCTCTCTCTCTCTCTCTCTCTCTATATATATATATATATATATATATATATAACTACTTTATTTACTCACATAAAATTAATATACGAAAGTATAAATTCATGCGTAAACTTTAAGTATTAACTTCAAAAGTGCTCAATACGTAATTAGAGCTAGTTAGTAATTTATAAAATATATATGACGATTAAGCTACACTGAATATTCCGCGTTTCATCCACTCTAGAACTCTTCAGGCTTAATCGCATAAGCCTGAAGCGTCCTGGACTGGATGAAACGCGGAATGTTCAGTGTAGCTTAATCGCCATATACATTTTATAACTTACTATATATTATATATATATATATATATATATATATATATATATATATATAATACATGACGAGGTTTTAATTTTTCTTATTGCTCTGATGATATAATAATATTATATATAACTTTTATTTCTCATCTTTCATTTATTATTATTGTTAATGCTCCCCTTGATATGATTGAGCTTTTCTTATCTTGATAAATTTTGTGTTGTTAAAGTTGTAAGCTTTGATAACATAATTGTATATATATATATATATATATATATATATATATATATATATATATATTATTAAAAGAGATTACACAACCCGATAATATTTTGTTTTAAATATTTTTACTTGTTTAGTGTTGTTAAAAAAAAACATAATAATAAATTCATACCTAGCTTTGTAATTTTTTAGTTGTTCAACTCATTTTAATGAGTTTTAGTTACAAAAAGAAATAATGTCGAGTGTCCGACATGAGAGGATCACGTCTTAGGAATCTCGCTAATCGCTCAGAAATAGAAAATTAAAGAAAATATTGAGATAGATATAGTTTTAAAACGACCCCCCTCCAAAAGAAAATAACTTTGTATACTTTTAGGAAATGTCTAAGATCACTGCTTGGAAAAAAAATGAAGCTACCGGAAGTGGATACGATTGATTATGTAATGAAACAGAACAGAAGACACGAAAAACGAAACCATATGTTTATATATAAAAAATGCTTACGTTTTTAATATTTATTGTGTTATTATGAATAAAACAAAAAAAAAACACTTCTTGTATTATCAAATAATAAGACAAATATTTTATTTCGAAAAAATCAATTTAGTTTTAACACATTTTGTGTTCAGGAAATTACAAAAGGCACGTGTGCAGTATGCGGACTGCGGCCATTTTTTTTAGGCGCGTTTCACTAAACTGTCGCCAGGAGTCGGTTCTCGGTCCCAAAACATTTAAAATATTAATTTGTAGTTGACCCTTTTAAGTTGCTTTACCTGTGTTTTAATGTGTTTTTTTACCATAATGTTTTATTTAAATTATTTATTTTTTCGAAAAAAAAACAAAAAAAAAAAACAATTTTACTATATAAAAATCCAATGTTGTTTTCATTACAAAATTGTTTTGTTAAAATTATATTTTCTTACGCAGACGTTTTAAATTAATTATATATTGATATATTTTGATTCAATAAATATTTTAGATTTCAAATAATTTTCTGTTCGGAAAAAAAATTATTTTAGTACTTATTTGCCGCATTATTTGACGAAGAAGAAATTCGAGATATCGCCCCCTTTCAATAGCCGCCGTCCGCATACTGCAGATATGCCCCCGAAATGACATTTAAACGATACCCTGCCCATGTTAGGAATCACTTTCAAAATAACGTTATTATTTCAGCGCAGTACCAAAAATACATAAGTACCGTGTTTTTTTTTTTGTTGTTTCGTAATAACACAAGAATTGTTTAAACAAAAATTAATTCTTCTAAATAAAATAATTGCTTTCTTTGATAATACATAAGTGTTTTATTTTTGTTTCGTAATTTTTAAATAAATATATTGTTTCGTTTTTTTTTTGTGTATTGATTCCGTGATTAATTTTATTTTTTTCAAAACAAGACTTACATTTTTGTTTAAAAATTATTTTGGGATTTGCAGTCGCCTTCACAAACAATATCTAATTCAAGATCAGTCATAAAATGTGTTTTCCATCGATATATATTCAATAAGGGACCATATATATATATATATATATATATATATATATATATATATCATAACATCTTGTTATAAATAGCGCTTATATATGCATTTAAAGTTGATCAAAGTGGGACGATACATATCGTAGGGTACGTTTGTGTTGCTTACCAATAAAAAGTAAATACAATACAAACAAATAAAAAAGTAGAAATACTCATATGATGTTCGAGTCTGGTAACAAGAGCATATTTTACTCTCATTAAATCAACTCTGAGTAAATTCAACAATCAGGTATTATAAACGTTTAAAAACAAAAATACAAAGTAAAATGACGCCAATAACTAGGAGCGAGCAGTTCATATGTTTTTCTCCATTTCTCCACGGGCGACGCGTTGTATTCCTTTTGTAAATAAACAAATACACTTTAATATGCATTTTCATAATTTTCATCCTCAAATGGGTTTTAGCCTTGATAAGTTGTGACTCATTGGCAAATTAATAAATAAATAAAAGTTGCAGGGTTTAATTTCGAAAATGAGACGTTTCGAAAATATTTTTTCTCGGTCTGATTTTAAATATTCTGAAATTAATATTTTTATGTTTTTCCTTTGCTAATTCTTTTCTACTTTGTTTCCTTCTTTTCGATTTCCTATGAGATGAAAAGGAGATTAACTAAGATTAGCCAATATCTGGTTTCCGCCATGTTTGATCTTTCAAGTGTACTGCAATCTGCTTCCGGTCGGACTGGCAGTCGCCATTATTCCAGTCTGGCGCGAAAAATCATTATCAGAACGTGTATGCATCAGAATGAGGGAAACGTTTGTGACATAATTAGGCTATCATAAGCTAAACTGGTCTCATGCTTGCTACCCCCTGTCCCTCGTTCTCTTCCGCTATCTCTCTTTTTCTATATATATATATATATATATATATATATATATATATATTTCTATATTCCTATAAATATTAATTCATTATTCGCCTCTTTCTCTCTCTCTCTCTCTCTCTCTCTCTCTCTCTCTCTCTCTCTCTATATATATATATATATATATATATATATATATTCATACATTTCACCCTCTATTCTCTCTATCGCAATTTTCCTTGTTTTTACTTTTATTTCCTATGTCAAAGGCCCTGCCTAATTATCGTTCTTTTTAAGCCCCATGATCCTCTGCCTCTTCTTGTTCTATCACTCATTTTCTTGCCCCCTCTCTCTCTCTATCTCTTTCTCTCTTCATATATATATATATATATATATATATATATATATATATATATATATATATATATATATATATATATAAATGATAACCTCTCAGAACCCTCATTTATTGTCAAAAGCATGAACCAGGGATGCGTTCTGGCGCCGACACTGTTCAGCATCTTCATTAGCAAGATGCTCAAACAGGCGACCGAAGATCTTGACAATGATGACGCTGTCTACATTCGCTATCGCCTCGCTGGTAGTCTGTTTACTCTCAGAAGGCTGCAAGCCACTCAAAAACTCTCAAGCAACTGATCCTAGACCTCTTTGCCGACGACGCTGCCCTCGTTGCCCACTTTGAAAGAGCCTTACAGCGCGTCATACCCTGCTTCGCAGAGGCTGTCCAGCTTTTCAGACTCGAAGTCAGCTTGAAAAAGACGGAAGTTCTCCACCAGTCCGCGACCGGATAGAGTATGCCCCCCCGTACACATCACCATTGGCGAGACTAAGCTGAAGACCGTTCACCAGTTTGCCATCAAATCAACCTCGACAGGGAAATCGACAACATACTGCCCAACGTAAACAGCGATTGTGACAGTCTGTACAACCGAGTCTGGTAAAACAAGAAGAGCACAAAAATCAGTGTGTGCAGAGCCGTAGTACTCTCCACCCTCCTGTACGACCCTGAGTCTTGGGCAACTTACCGTCACTAACTACGACTCCTCGAGCGTTTCTATTAGCGCTGTCTCTGCATCATCCTCAACGTTCACTGGAATGACTATGTCACCAACGTTGAGGTCATTGAGAAGACGGAGATCACCAGAATCGACGGTATGCTGCTGAAGTCGCAACTACGCTGGACCAGGCACGTCTCTAGAATAGAGGATCATCGCCTGGCCAAGATAGCCCAATCTGGCGAACTCTCCACTGGCCATCGTGACAAAGGGACACCGAAGAAACGATATAAAGACACTCTGAAGAAGTTACTCGGTGACTGTCACATTGACCAGGACCATTGGTCTACTCTCGGTGCTGACTGTGACACCTGGTGACGCACTGTCCACCATGCTGTCACCTCCTTTGAGTTCTCCCGCACAGAGAATCTGCGGGAGAAACACTGCAGGAGGCAGATCTGGGAAGCCTCAGCAGCCTTACCTGACGTGATTTTTGACTGCAAACGCTGCAGCCAAACCTGCTTGCCCTGCATACGCTCATCAGCCATAAGCGTGCCTGCAGTCGACGTGGAAAGCCTCCTTTATAGAAGCTTCGTTTGCGAAGTCAGGTTAAGAAGATATATATATATATATATATATATATATATATATATATATATATATACATATATATATATAAAAATATAGAATAAATGACAAAAAGTTATATTCAAAAATTCATGATGTTGACCATCTTATAATTTATTCTTTTGTATCAGTGGACTTATACAATTGTTGTCAGTATCTGCTTCGTAGCGTAAAATCAATCATTTAATTATTATATCAATTAGTGAATCTATTATGCCCTTAACTCATCAGAAGAAATAGCAACAATCAATCCGTCAAAAGGAATTGGAATGTGATTTGACATGGTAAAAATCCGAAAATTTTTAGAGAAGCTGCAGTTACCTTTATATTCTTCCATTATACCATATTTTATATATATATATATATATATATATATATATATATATATATATATATATATATATATATATATATATATATATATATATATAAATATATAAACTTCTTTATGAGTTCTCCGCGTATCTCGGCTTTGGATCCAGTCTTCACGAGCTTCTCTCTGCGATATTTGTTTTCCTGATATTTTTGATATTTATTAATTTTAAAGTAAACTTATATAATAAAAGTAGGGGCAAATGTTTAGTTTAGCGGCGTAAATTATTTGACGAACAAAAATTTATAAAAACTATTTATTTTTTATATAAAACACATTATTAGGCACAAAGGTTGAAATAGAACCAGAAAAAATGTATTTTTTATTATTACTTCATTATTTTTCATATGCTAAATATAATCGAAAGCGCTGTTTTTAAAATTTGGCCTTTCTACGATTTGACATTTTTAAGGCCCAATTTTGCCCTTCCTTTACGCTCTTTCATTACAAAAAATATGGCGGCCAAAAACATAGTTCATGAAAGTATGTAAAAAGGGCAAAATTTGGCCTTAAAAAGTCCAAGCTGTCAAACCTTAGTAAGGCCAAATTTTAAAACCAATATAGTGGCCTTGATTGTCGTACATTTAGTCTACTGAAAATGATAACAAAATAATACAAATTAAATTTTCGGGCGTTATTTCAGCCATAAAGAGTTTTATATCATAATAAATAGATTTTTTAAATTTTTGGCAGTCAAATAATTTACGCCGCTAAACTACACATTTCCCAAAGTAGGTTTCGTTAAATATATTATAGAAATTGTTTAGGTGCTCTACCCCCTATATTTTATGTTACGAAAACTAAACAAAATAAATGTAGGCCCATAAAAATTTCAACATTTTTTAAGCTGAAAAGATGAAATAAATAAATAATATATATATATATATATATATATATATATATATATATATATATATATATATATATATATATAGGTAGGTAGATTGAGGTAGTTGCCTGTCTAGCCGCACTGATGAGCTGTGAAACAGCGAAACAGTACTGTATGTGGATGACTATATATATATATATATATATGTACATACATACGTACATACATATATAGAGTGAGATAGATAGATAGATATATAGATAGATAAATTAACCCGTTATTTGTTTCACTTCCCTTAAAATTGTAAATAAAATTGTATATAAATACAATATTTTTACGTTAAAAAAATAAAATAAACGCTTTTTCTCGATAATTATTTTCTCGGTGATAAAATTATTTGAACTTCAAAAATAATAAAAAAACAGAATTCTAAAAAATAATTATTTTAAAAAGCTTTAAATGATATTAAATTCCAATATTCCGCGATATGGTGTTTAAACAAAGATTTCTCAATAACAGGTTTCCAATATTAAAAAATATATTCGTATACTAGAATATATGGCTCTTGGTAATATCAAAATCGGAAATTAAACATCGGCCTAAAAAATTCCTTTTGATTTGATTATTTGAATTATTATAGTGTCAACTTTACTTTTTGCGGCTTTTTCCAAAAACAGTACGGAGGCTTCTAAGTAACATTATATTTATATACAAAGGTTTCAACAGAAAAGGTTAAAATTAATTTTATTCCATTAACTTTCGTCTGTATGGTACGTTAAAAATCTTGGTTTTACAAAAGGTCTTTTATAATTTTTTATGCATTTTCTTTATTATAAATTTTCTTTAATCATAAATTTCTGAAAAAAAAAGTGTAGCAAGTTTATCGAGTGACGTATAGATTTTGATTTCTTTGAAGCTTTTTTCTTAACACGGACTAGTTTTTTTTTATTATATATGAGAAATTACTTTTTTTAGAACTTATGCACTTATGTTACCGTGCTAAAATCGCGACGTTAGTATTTAGAAAGCCATTCTTAACATGACAAGGGGAGGGAGTTTTTTGTTTACTATTTTGTACTTTTACTTAACAATCTAAAAATATCGTAAACTTGAATTTAACTTGAAAAATAGGATTTTTAAGAATAACGCAGTAATATAAGTACATAAACACCATTTTTATTAACCTCTACGAATTTGGAACAGACTTTCTGAATAAGGACTTTATATTTGTACAAAAATAACTTATATTTAAAAAATAACTTATATTAAAAAAAAAACAATATTTAAAAAAAAAACATTTCTGGTTTCATCATGTTACACCGTGTTAAAAACAGCCTATCCTGCCTTGACAGAGTACAAAATAGACTTCGTGGCTTAGGTGGGAATTACCTTTTTTCTTCTCTGCAACCTCTATCCCACAGAAGAGACGTTGCGACCCTATGTTTGTTTTATCGTTACTTCCATAGCAAGTGCACGCCTGAACTCCAATCCATGCCCCCCCTCGTCAATCTTTCACGATAAACACCCGTCTAGCTGAAACCACTGTCAAAACTTTCCCCCACTCTTAAACTGTGCTAAAACCAAAACGTAGATGCCATGAACAAAGCTTCTTTCTAAGAAGTGCACGCCAGTGGAACTCTCTTCCGTCTGCCTGTTTCCCACCTGACTACAGCTTGGATGTCTTCAAGTCCAACATAAACAAATTCCTGATAAACCGCCCCCTTAAGTAAGACACTTTATCAAATCTCCAATATTAACGATTACTACGATACTATCTCATTGATTACTGTACACGCAATAACCCTTATCCTCGAATGGCTTCCGGGGGCTGATAAGTGGGGATCCATGTAAAAAAAAACATATAGTAGGGAGTTGTATTATTTTTAATACAAGTAAACGAGCTGAATAACTGATAGCCTTTTTCTTGTTCGTTTGAAATACAATTTCAACTCAATTGTTAAAAAGAAAATCTATTAAAATAAGTTTCATTTTGCAGATGATAGAATACGTTTATTTAGTCTATAGACAAAAATATAAGCCAAACGGATTAATAAATACATATATTAAATTATCAATTTTTTTAAATCAATAAAATATAAATGCAAATATAAAAATCCGATTGCAAAAAAAAAAAACCGTTATTCCATTAACCATTATAGCGCCGATGACTATTCATAGAAATTGCCACAAAAATAAAAAACGCATTAAATGATTACGTTTCCGTTGTTGTGTAAAACGCTGACGTTTTACACATGTCTTTGACGTACCTAAAGATCATATAAAACGTCTCCCAATTACTGTGTCTCTTTATTACAACGACAAATACATCTATGTACACCAACGTATGACTTAGTTTTCTCTATAATTGCTATTATACTCATCCATTTATGCTAAGTAAGGAAACTGGTCCATTATTGAATAAATATCGATTGAAAACAGATTTTATGATCGATCTTGAAAGTGATATAGTTTTTAAAAGAGACTAACCTCCTCCCCCCTCCCAAACATTTTGGTTTTACATTTTTATTGATTAACTGTTGTTTTAAAAGTGTCGGCTATTTGGTTTATCTATTTATCTATTTATTTATTTATTTATCTATTTATTTATTTATTTATCTATTTATTTATTTATCTATTTATTTATTTATTTATCTATTTATTTATTTATTTATCTATTTATTTATTAATTTATTTATTTATTTATCTATTTATTTATTTATTTATCTATTTATTTATTTATTTATCTATTTATTTATTTATTTATCTATTTATTTATTTATTTATCTATTTATTTATTTATCTATTTATTTATTTATCTATTTATCTATTTATTTATTTATTTATTTATCTATCTATTTATTTATTTATTTATTTATCTATTTATTTATTTATCTATTTATTTATTTATTTATTTATTTATTTATATATTAATTTATTTATTTATCTATATATTTATTTATTTATTTATCTATTTATTTATTAATTTATTTATTTATCTATCTATTTATTTATTTATTTATCTATTTATTTATTTATTTATTTATCTATCTATTTATTTATTTATCTATCTATTTATTTATTTATTTATCTATTCATCTATTTATTTATTTATTTATTTATCTATTTATTTATTTATCTATTTATCTATTTATTTATTTATCTATTTATTTATTTATCTATTTATTTATTTATCTATTTATTTATTAATTTATTAATTTATCTATCTATTTATTTATTTATCTATTTATCTATTTATCTATTTATTTATCTATCTATTTATTTATTTATCTATCTATTTATTTATTTATCTATTTATCTATTTATTTATTTATCTATTTATCTATTTATTTATTTATCTATTTATTTGTTTATCTATCTATTTATTTATTTACCTATTTATTTATTGATTTTTCTATTTATTTATTTATTTATCTATCTATTTATTTATTTATCTATTTATCTATTTATTTATTTATCTATTTATCTATTTATTTATTTATCTATTTATTTATTTATCTATTTATTTATTTATTTATCTATTTATTTATCTATCTATTTATTTATTTATCTATTTATCTATTTATTTATCTATTTATTTATTTATCTATTTATCTATTTATTTATCTATTTATTTATGTATCTATCTATTTATTTATTTATTTATCTATTTATCTATTTATTTATTTATTTATTCGTTTATTTTTCTGATATGATTTTTTGGCTCGGGTGTTTAAATGTTTTAAGATAAAATTGAGTTTTATACGTGTTCTTTTTCTACTTAGCTTCGTAAGTTTTTTCGTGATTTAACTTATTTTAAAGCGTTTATTCAGTTTAAAAAAAAAAAACAAGTAGTGCCGAGTATTACTTAAGAACAAAAAAAAATGTTGGACATGAGAGAATCACATCTTAGGAGTCCCGAGAGTCGCTCAAAAGAAAATACTGAGTTAGATATAGTTTTAAAACGAGTCCTCCACAACTCCAAAAGAAAATAAATTTTAATATTTTAAAAATATAATTCAGGGAGGGGAAGAGCTTTTTTAAAATGTATATCACCTTTCTAGAAAGTGGACAATTTTCTTGTGCACCACTGCACCATACACACATATTATTTATTGTAAATATAATTATCCATGACACGATTCCCGTCGTCTACAACTCATCAGCGCAGTTGAATATAGCAAGATTCGAAATCGGGACCCCATGGTAAGAAGCCTAAACGTCTAGCACTCGACCGCTTCGCACCACTGCTTTGGATATGTCGCGCTTTACGTAGATGTTATTTATTTGTTTTTTTTTTTTGTTTTTTGTTTTTTTTGTTTTTTTGTTTTTTTGTTTTTGCGATACCATTTGTGGTTACTAAATTTGTAAAAAGGAAAGTTATTCCCAACTCGCATTAAGGTTAAAATGAACTTTCGTTAATTCATTTAAGACATATCGCGAAAACAAAATCAAATAAATAGTGTGTGTGTGTGTGTGTATATATATATGTATATATATATATATATATATATATATATATATATATATATAACTCAAAATGATCTTGTAACGGATGTTGTAACCCAAAATCCGGTTTACGACTTCTTGTTGCGCATGCGTACATAAACAGAAACCCATAACCTCGTAAACAAATAAACATAGATCGCTGGAGCGGTTCTGTTCGAACAAACGGACGTCTTTAGAGAAGTGAATATCTTAAATTTATTGAATAAAAAACTTCCAAATATGGGAAGCAAACGTAAAACGTGATTACAAATGATAGGTATAATCGTCGACCTGTTTCATATATACGATATACATTATACTAAATAATCAACCCGACAATAAAACGTATTGTCTTACTGTATACAATACATTTTCAGCGTCCCATTTTATTATCGCGTTTAAATTATGCAAATAAACAATTGTCAATACTTTCTGCATTTTTTTACATCGTTCATTTCCTTATTACGTTGGAGTTTATTTAACGCAATTTTCTTACAAATAAATCTACTTTAACCTGTTGACAACCATAAGAACATTTTACAACGGCGATTTACCCACCGCCTTCATTTATTTTTTTAAATTTATTCTCCATTTTAATACACCTTTCTTAAAAAAACATTCATACATTTTCTTCTACACTAACAACATAAATAAATAACCCTGAAAACGTTTTTTTTAAATTGCGTTACAAATAATTAATCAATGGTACAATAAAACGCATTTTCAGCGTCCCAATTTTTTTTTTTTTTCGTTTATTAAAAGATATATCAAAATTTGAATTTAACTTTAAGTATCATGGTATCTGTTCAGTGCACATTTACCTATAAGTATGGAAAAATACTTATAATTCAATGGCTGTAAGTTTGTTTTTTCAAAAATAATCAATTATAATAAACAGAACAACTCATAGAAATCTATCTATATTTCTTTTTCGTTTTAATATACTTTCATAGAAATCTTTCTCTTATGTCACAAGAAAAAAAAAACTATTTTCTTTACGTCACAAGTGTGACGCTCATACATTAATTCCATAGCTAACATAACATACTGACCCAACGGATCAGGTGTAGTTTAGTATATATATATATATATATATATATATATATATATATATATATATATATATAATATTCAATATCTTTAGTATTTAGCTATTAAACCAGGCTCGCTAATTCGTAAAAAGAAACTCGTTCAACCAGATCCCCCTTTCGCCTACTCTCCTGGCGCGCTACACAACAAACTAGTCGTTCATCTTATGCAGTGCTTCTACGCAAAGGCGTCGATCCGCCCGAACGATTCGAGATGGCGTCATAACCCAACACGTTTTGACGCCTGCAATTTCATACCGTGTCTGCCTCATGTGTGGTAATCAGTATCAGCGCATTGTAAATTTCACTTTTACGACTTCATTTTCAATAGTTAGTAACTCAATAACCTGTGCACAGTCGAGCTGAATAGTGTCGGCTATTTGGTTTATCTATTTATTTATTCTTTTATTTTTCTATGTTTTTTTTTTGGCTTGTGTGTTTTAATGTTTTACTAAACATGTAAGTTTCATATCGTTCTCAAGGTTCCATAATAGTTCTAATGGATGTTCCTGCAGCTTATGGGAGCTACTGAACTGAATTCGAATGTTATTTCATAATGAGAAGTATATGTTAACTAGCGTAGGGGAAGGGACTTTGCCCGGTCGTAAAATACGCTCAAACATGTTATTTTTATTTGTCCAAATTTCCTATGTATTATTATAGAGTCGTGATATCAAAAGTAAAACAAAAAATAGTATTTGAGTGCCATCATCTAGAATTGAAACCGAAAACAAAACAGTTACATTGAAAGCTGGTGACGTTACCACTGTGTCAATATTACACACATATGAACTGATTAAAATAAACTATGATGAATGTAAAAAATCTGTTACGATTTTTTTTTTTCCTTTTTGACCCTTTAAAAACTTTTTTTTTTTTACCGGCTAAAGACCTATAAAAGAACAGTCCATACCAATCCAATCATTTGAGATGCCTAGCGCCACGACGCGATTTTTAGTTTCGGTATAGATAGAGTTTGAAAATATAAAGACAAACGGACAGACAGACATTGGGAATTTTATATATTAAAATTTAATTAAAGTATTTTTCTTTTGTTTTTTCTTTAAATTTTCAGGAACTCTATTTGCGTAATCAATTTCGGACATTTTTTACCGCCATGTGATACGCCAGGCTATTATGAATTTTAAATAAAGGGAAGAAAAAAAACTGTTTAGTTCTGTGGCTCTCGAATGTAGTTTTTTTTTTACAATGTATGCATCTTGTGTGGTAATCTCTGCTTTCATAGAATGAATATGCAACTTGACCGACTGATGCGGACGTCACGTGAAAAATTAGAATGGCGAAATGCGGATATAGGAACGAAATGCGCTTTACTAATACGATACATGTAATAAAGTATATGAAATGTAATTTAGAATAATTAAAATAAATTGAATTAAAATAATATTAAAATAAACGAATCTCGTTTGAAAGACTTAGGAGATGAATTATCGGAAAACTTAACTGATAAAGTACTTGGTAAAATTCAATTTTAAATTACACTCTTCTGGAAGTTGAAGGTTCAAGCCTAGATGCGAGTGATTTTTTTTTTTTTTACAAAAGGAATCACCACTTATCAAGGCCCAGAGGCACAACGTCGCAATATTTTACGTAGTACGTCATCATTATCATATCGTATGGCATTGGTTTCCCCGATATGTTTCTAGTCAGAATCCTTTCTAGAAATTCATCATGGATTACGAGGTAATCGCGTGAAGATGGACAACATCTTAAATGAAAGTGATTTTTGTAGAACGAATTGAATTCGAACTTCGTCAACCACTAAACCACCGTCATCTCCCGCGTAAGTTAAAGCAAGATCAATTGTTTCGGAATTTAAATAACGCTATTTATATTGTTTACTCATTTTTGTTTCATAGTGTGTAATGTTTGTAAGTCATGTTTGTAAGTCATGTTTGTAAGTAGACTGAATATCTGAAGGTTTAGATTTCAATTTGCTTTCATATTGTTCGTTTGTTTTTTGTTGTTTATTTTGGGTGAGGGATTTATTATTTACTGTTAGGTTGTCGCAAAAGTTCGTAAACACTTGCGAAAAATTGACTTTTCTTCTTTTTAGCTATTATGATATCTGGTCTTGTTGCTTAGATGGGTTTATCCGTTTTCATATCCATGTCCCATAGGATCTTGTGACTTCCATTTTCCAGTACTGCTGCCAGTTTGTGCTTTTGCTCTTTGGCTGGGGTTGAAGATGCAATCACCTGCATAGTGACCCACTTAATCGTATCTATTTTTACATTCTTTTTAGGCTAGATTGTTACATTCACCTATTATGCGGTTTATTGTTTCGTCTATTTGTCCGCAGAGTATGCATTTGCTGTTTTCTTTTGTATTATTATTATTATTATTATTATTATTATTATTATTATTATTATTATTATTATTGGCTCACAAGGAGCTTTCACACAGGTCATAAAGAATCTCTCCTTAAAAACTACCTGTGGTTTTCCCTGGAAGCTGGGTTACAACAAGTCTCCCTAGTTTTCCAGTGCTCTCCACCTCTTGATATCATTTGCAAATGAATTTTTTTATTACCGCAACAGCCGCTTACCATTGATTTCCCGCTTGCAGCTGCCATTGGTCTCCACTGAAATTTCAGTGGTAACAACCCCCCAAGGTCCTAGTTCTCTTCACATCCCCCTTGACCCTTCTCGGCTATTTTGCTTCATTTCTTTTTTTTGGGGGGGGGGAGGAGGTGATTGGGTAATTGGAGACGATGGCGGATGGCACAGAGAGCTTATGGATATGCATCTTCAATGTTTTGGTTCCATGTAACGCTTTTTCATGTGTTGTCTATGCAGTAGCTTGGGTAGTCCGTTATTATTATTATTATTATTATTATTATTATTATTATTATTATTATTATTATTATTATTAAAAGTGCATGGAAATTTAATGCACAGTCAGGTATTAAAAATAGATTAGTGTGTAAGTTTCAGTTTTTCTAGCAAACTATTGGATCGATCCGACTGAAATTTTGTAAGGAATTTTGTTATGATGTCAGAATATTTTCATGTAATTCTTATTGTTGGTACGTTTTTATGGCCCTTTTTAAATTCTTATTTTAGCTTCCAGCACGACGTTTCCTTATGCCCTATCTGTAGTAATTTTAATAAAATATGAACATCTTCAGGATTGGCAATCTATTATTATTATTATTATTATTATTATTATTATTATTATTATTATGATAGTGATGTTGTTGTTGTTGTTGTTGTTGTTGTTGTTGTTGTTGGTGGTGGTGGTGGTGGTGGTGGTGGTGGTGGTGGTGGTGGTGGTGGTGATGGTGATGATGATGATGATGATGATGATGATGATGATGCGGAAAACAAAATGGAGGAAAACGAGAAGAAAGAAACGAAAAGAAAGAAACGAAAATCGGATAATAGCAATCTGCAAATATATAAACAAGACTATTCACATGAGAGGCGCAAAGAAAACACGTAAATATTGCTACGTAGAAGACAACCTGAATAGAGTAACTGAATCGCCACTGACAGCCGAACAAAACAATACAGTCAGAACGAACTAGATCAAATGCTAAAGTAAGAAACTCGATGTAAGCATAAATATAATGTGTATAGATGAGTCGCCATTTATTAACTCCTTTTTGATAAGGTGGGATGAGCCTAGTTTTGTACTCTGGCAAAGACGTAGGAAAAATCACACACAGTCGAAACGATAGTTGGTGAATTAGTAAGAGCATTCCATTGGCGCAAAAGAAGATAATGTTAGTTAAGGGTGTGACATTGCTCCAGATCTGGGACAATGTATGATACTCGGCGATAAGGGTTAATGAATTTGTCTGGTGAGTAGTGATAGGACGATGCTTGAGACAGGGTAACGTTGCTATGAAACGTGACTATTAAGACACCCCAACATGAATTTGTTAACATTGGACTTAAAAAAGAGCTGTATTTAATTCAGCTAATACACCTCCACGCCCATTTCCACACACCCCACCCACCACACACCCACAACACACACACACACACACACACACACACACACACATATATATATATATATGAATATACTTCAGAATAAAATTATCTAACAAAGATTTGATTGTAAAGTCAAACATGTTATGCCATAAATTTTTACATTCATTGAATGACTAAAATTTTATATATATATATATATATATATATATATATATATATATATATATATATATATATATATATATATATAAGTGAAAATGTATATGAGGATATTCTCAACCGATAGACTTTACGAATTTTTGATCTACAACCTTGAATTTTGGTATATAGAATATTCAGATATGCGGGGATTTTTTAAAAATTCGTTTTGATCTACAAAAAAGGGCTGCTAAGGGGGGGCAGAATGGAAAAAAGATACGTGGGGGGGTCATCGGATTTTTATCTCTTTGTCAACTGTTTCACGAATGCGTATGCGTAATTAATTCACATTACAGATTCCCTATGATAATAATTAAGTAGGTTTGAAAACACTTTTTAAGTGTTGTGTCAAGCTGGCTTAATGGTTATCGGCTTAGTGTTTTGGTTCTGATTTCAATCTTTTTAAATTACGCACGAAAGTTCTTTATGTGCTTGGGAGTGTTCTTCCGTAGGGTTTTTTTTATTACATTTTCACCCCAAACAAGGACAATTGCCACTTTGGTGTAGGGGGCTACTATCAGGGGCAACAACTACTGGGGTACTATGTAGGGATTAGGGCAGCAAGGTGTCGGTTCACGTTACACTTGAACTTCTGCACGTCAGTACTGTTGGGGAAGCAGGGACCTGGAATGGAATTCCAGAGTCTAGCGGTTCTAGGGAAGAAACTATTGGAGTAAAAAAATCTTTTACAGCTAGGGATCTCTACAGTGTGGGGGGGTGGGATTTAGCAGCCTGTCGGGTTTGTCGAGGGTGCACACGTCGTGGGGGCACAAGTGATTTCAGTTCGTCAGAGCATTCACCACTAAAATACTTGTAGAAAAGGCAGAGGGATGCAACATTTCGTCGATGGGACAGAGGCTGAAGCTTAGATGCCAGTTCAGGGCCTATCAGGTTTGCGACTCTCTTTTGAACCTTGTCAAGGAGCGAGAGACTAGTAGCAGATGCACCAGCCCAGATGTGGCAGCAATACTCCATACATGGGCGAATGGTGGCCTTATAGAGGTACAGGATACTTTCGGGTGTTAGTAGTTTTCTAGCACGGTAGAGAGAGCCCACCTTTCTTGCAGCGACCCTGGCAATGCCTTCAATGTAATTGTTCCAACTCATGTTTCCTGTGAACGTTAGGCCAAGGAGTTTGAAAGATGGACTCTCAGATAAAGAGTCGTTGGCCATTGCTATTGGTGGTAGAGAGGGTTTCTTGTAATTATTGAATGAAACTAGTTTAGTCTTGGCAGCATTGAACGCGACCAACCACTTTTGTCCCCATTCCACTACAGATTGGAGGTCTTCCTCTAGTGTTCTTTAGAAATGTGTTCATTCGTCTTCCAGTCGTGCCTGCCATAGAGTGTAGTGTCATCAGCATATATACCCATCTCAGAGGCAATGTTGTCGGGGAGGTCATTTATGAATATCAGGAACAATAGAGGTCCAAGGATAGAACCCTGGGGCACCCCCGCATTTATATCATATTGTTTAGATGTACGACCGTCGAGGACAACCTGGATTTTTCTCTTATCTAAGAAGGATTGTATCGAAATGTGTCTCATAAGTATCTAAAATCGAAAAAATCCAATCAGGCAAAGAAAGATCCGATGTTGCCAAAAGTTAACACTTTTATACAACCTAACAAAACAAGTGCGTTGAAAAGTTGTTTTTTTACAATACATTAAGCCTATAAAATCAACTATAGATTTTTTTTTTATAAAACGAGAACGTTCGAAAGAATGGAAATAACAAGCAAAAACTAAAACTTTTCCAAGAGTCTTGGATATAGATGCGCATAAAAATACTTTGATAAGTTTATTTCAGCTTAAACGGGGATGGTATTATAAAATTGTGGGGTCTGCGTTCGCGCCTGACCTCCATAGAATTGAAATATGTGACAAACTTTAACAAATACTTTTGATAACTGTCCGCGTAAGTATACTTTGATAATTATGTTACAGTTGGAAGAAATATGATATCAAAAAATTATGGGGTCTGCTTCGCGCCTGACTTCTATAGAATGGAAATATGTCACAAACTTTAATAAATAAAAATAATAATAAAGGTTTTTAAATGTAGATCTACATAAGAATATTTTGATAAGCGTGTTTCAGGTGTGGTATAATAAAATAATGAGTTCAATCTGACTTTCATAGAATGGTTTTCAGTTTGTTTGTTTGCTTGTTTTTTGGGTTTTTTTTTTTTTACTAAAATATAGTTTAAGAAAATACGTTATTTTAGAGTAATGTTGTAACAAATTTAGGTGAACGAAATAAGAGTTGACCAATATTTAAATAACCTATTATATAAACAGCAAAATATGTGTGTGTGTTTGTATGTCCCGCAAAAACTTTAAATAACCTATTATATAAACAGCAAAATATGTGTGTGTGTGTTTGTATGTCCCGCAAAAACTTTCGGCGACGCGTCCGAACGTGAAAAAAATGTGTATCGTTTTAATGCTCGGTCTCTTCAAATATCGAAAAATTGGCCCAAAACATTATTTCCTTTCAGCTACAAGTGGGCAGTTTTCTACAAGGAGGCGTCGGTTTTTTCGTCGACATTTTCGCAAATCATCGTCTCCTGTCGATTGACTACCCTTAATTCCAACGCTCGCGACATCTGGTTTCGCGATGATGTACCAGCTAAGTCGCTAGTTTTTTTTTTTGTTTTGTTTTTTGCTTACCTTCTTTTCCTCCTTCTCCTTACGGGTTCGGGCCTGCCAGCCTACTACCACTTTCCTTTTTTTTTAACACCCCTCCCAATCCGGGCTGCCTACTGATGTTGATTCCCCCCTCATGGTTTCTTACTACACCACCTCGCCTATCCTGGGTAACGCCAGGTACCCCTGCTAATATATATATATATATATATATATATATATATATATATATCAAGCAGACTCTTTCAGTCTTAGACAGACTATGGATACCTGGCGCGTGAAATTTTTGTGGCAGGAGGTGCGCAATCTCCAACCACACTTCTCCTTAGACGACATTGTTAAATACCAGTGGCAAGTGAAGTACAGGACGACTGGAAACAAATGCCGAGATAAGCGGAGAGAATTCCCAAATAGTCAGCCATTTGGTACTAACCAGGCTCAACGTTGCTTAACTTCGGTGATCTGACGAGAACCGGTGTGTCAACGTGATTATGCCGTACATACATGCGGTACCTATTCGAATTAAATGTGTGTATATATATATATATATATATATATATATATATATATATATATATATATATATACACACACACGCATTTACTTCGAATACTTATATATACACATTTACTTCGAATATATATGTATATATATGTACATATATATATATATACGTCTACTTCGAATACAGACATATATATATGTGTGTATGTGTGTGTGTGTGTGCACTAGAATGAACCTTTATACGCATAACTTTGACAACGTAATTCGGTCTCATTAATGGTCCCACCCTTTTATTTCATTTTGGCGTTATGAGTTGCGAGTCGACCGCGTTTGCGTGAGAATTCTCATCGCGTTTTCCTAGGTCGGCTTGACCTGAACAGTGGAATCATTTCAGATAATCTTAACGGTCGAATAACAATGAATACACAAATTAAGCATTTTTTTTTTAATAAGGAAGTAAAATAAGAGTAGCAATACATGACAGAATATAAAGAAGAGCTTATTCGAAGTATTCTATAATGAAAAAAAAAAAAGGATAATTTGCTGTGGTTGCTCGACGCAAAGACACAGTAAAAGAACATTCGAATAGGTCGGCTTTAAAGGAGAATATCATAAGAAAGCATTATCTATTCTTTTTATCAGTATTCGATGTAATTGGTGGAAAATTGCATGATTCTTCTAAGGCATTTTTGAAGAACCGATAATACTCTCTCTCTCTCTCCCTCTCCCTCTCTCTTTCTCTCTATGTCTCTTTCTTTATATCACTTTACCGTTCCAGCTATGGATATATTAAGTTGACTACTCAGTTTACAGTGGAACCCCGCGATACGACATTAAGAATTAACAACAAAATGCATTACAGTATATAATACACATGTATATAATCAAATAACATTATAAAGAACATTTCGTTCTTGGCATTGGGCCAAGATCAAAGTAATGTTTTAAACAATTGGACTCAAAGTAGGACGTCCCCCAGTACGAAAGGGGGAATGCAGTATCATGGTGAAAGAAGATACTAAGAGAAACTTTTTTTTTTTTTTACATAGGCATCACCACATTATCAAGGCCAAGAGGCCACTCAAGGACAAGGGTAAAAGAGTGTCATTAGTAATGAAAATTTGGTAAAGTTGATAACTTATATGGAACGGCTCATCAAGAACTTATTTACGTTAGACTTGAACACAACCATATTGTAGTCAGCCGGAAAGCAGGAAAACGGAAGACAATTCCACAGGCGTGCAGTTCTAAGAAAAAAACTTTGTTCATGGAATCTACGTTTAGGTTTAGGCACAGATAAAGAGTGGGGGGAATTATTGATAGTCTTTACAGCTAGACGAGTGTTTCTTGTGAAAGTTTGGCGAGGGGGGACCATAGATTGAAGCTCATTCGAACACTTTCCATGAAAATAACGATACATCAGAGAAAACTCGCAACATCTCTTCTGTGAGATAAAGGTTGCAAGGAAGAGAAAAGGACATCTCCTACGAGGCTACGAAGTCTATTTTGAACTCTATCAAGGCAGGACAAGTCCTTTCTAGCAGCTCCTGCCCAGATGTGGCAACAGTATTCCATCCTTGGACGTACCTGGCTCTTATATAGATAGAGAATAGCATCAGCAGTGAGATATCTACCGGATCGATAGAAAGATCCCACCATTTTTCCAGCGGACTTGGCAACAGATTTGATGTACGTGTTCCATTTAAGATCAGGAGTAATGGTCAAGCCAAGAAGCTTGTCAAAACTTGAGGCCTCCTGAAGACGAGAGCCATTCATTTCAATTGATGTCAGATGTGGATCAGAATGTTGATGATGTAAAGAGAGAAGCTTGGTTTTAGATGCATTAAAAGTAACCAGCCATTCTTTACCCTATTGTACTACGTGCTCAAGATCAGAGGAGAGAGAATTGGAGAGAACTTGGTCGTTTACTGTCTTAGATGTGCTACCATAAATGGTAGTATCTTCAGCATAGATGTTTACAAATGATGTAAGGATGTGATTTGGAAGATCATTAATGTAGATCAGGAAAAGAGTTGGGCCCAGGATGGACCCCTGAGGGACACCGACATTAATACTGTGAGCTTCTGATTTTTGCCCCTCAACTACTACTCTTATGAACCTATCAGAAAGAAATGATTTAATAATTGAGAAGACGTTTCCAGCAATACCATAGCTAGAGATCTTATGAAGTAAACCTTTATGCCATACCCTATCAAAGGCCTTAGATATGTCAAGAGCAATTGCCCTAGAAAGGTTGCCTCCGTTGAGAGATTTGCTAATCCTATGAGATATTACTGTAAGCACATCTGCTGTAGATCTAGCAGAACGGAAACCATATTGAGTGTCACTAAGAAGGTTATTTTTGTTGAGATGGTTGATTACTTCTGTATTTAACACAGATTCCAGCAACTAACTCATGACGCACAGGAGACTTATTGGCCTGTACTGAGAGGGTGATGAGCGATCACCTGAATTCTTAAATACAGGGCATACTGATGAAATTTTCCAGGGAGATGGGAAACTATTCTCCTTAAGACAACGTTTAAACAGTTTTGTAAGCATGGGCGCTAGTTCAGGTTGAAGTTTTTTGAGTACTATAATTGGAATACCGTCAGGGCCAGTTTCTTTACTGGAATCAAGGTTTTTGATTAGCTTGGCAACATCACGTACAGATATACGTATATCACATAGCGTGTTTTCTGATACAGGAAGAAATATTGGGGGTTAGCAGCCTTGATCGCAAAGGGTAGAAATAGCTGCTAAGTTCTTGACAAAGAGTTTGGCTTTGTCTGATGCTGACGAGATTACTTCAGGTCCATTGATAATAGTTGGGATGGAGCACACGCTTCTGTTCATGATTCTGTTTGCTATTTGCCAAAACTGGTGGGAACCAAGCCGCTGCTCAGCAACTTTGGACTTAACAGATTGAGCATACAACTCTCTTGCATTCTTTATTACTTTCTTACAATGGTTGCTGGCAGTCCTGAAAGCGACTTTAGTTTTCATACATCTATTACGTTGGAAACAGTGGAAAAAGTGATTTCTGTGCGCAATGGCAGCAGCACATTCTGGAGAGAACCATGGCTGGTTGTTAGGTTTTTGCTGAAACTTTTTAGAGGGTATGAAACGGTCAATACCTACAATTAACCATTCCGTCAGGTCTATTACTATAGAGGACACATCCTTTTTAAACATGGAATGCAGAGGTAGATCAGATATAAATGTAAGGAAGCTATCCCAGTCAGCCTTAGTGTATCGATATACTGTACGATGGAGAGGTACGTCTGGGGACTTATTACATTTCATTTTTATCTTAATTGATACAACAGAGTGGTCGGAAGAGCAAAGAGGCGACAGAACAGAAACTGAACATAGTTCAGGGCAAGTTGTGAGAAAAAGGTCTTGTAGGCTCGCATACTGGCCATCATTGTCGGGCATACGGGTGGGTTCCTGAACAATCTGAGTGAGGTCATAGGCAATGGAGAAATCATGACAGAACCTTCTCTCATCATAGGTCTTGTTAGAGTGGGTCAACCATTCGACGTTGTGAACATTGAAGTCACCACATACGTGAATGTTAGCTGAAGGATAAGCAGATAAGACTTGGTCAATTTTCTTAGATATGCTTTGAAAGATAGTAACTCCGCTGTTATGGGTGCGATAGAGAGTAAATATAAATGCCGTAGTGTGAGCTAAAGCAACCCGGAAGCACATATAGGGTAAGTTAGGATCTTCCCGGGAGATGTCCCTACCACATGGAAAGTTATCCCTAATATAGGCACAAATTCCATGCCCATGGCGATCTTGGGGGTCAGATTTAGAAGTTAAGTTAGAGTATCCTTTAATTGCGAACTCTTCTAGGGAAATAGCCTGTCCAATACCAGTTTCACTTAAAAATAAAAGGTCTGGTTTAGTCTCCTGTAATTGGGTTTCAACCTCTGGAAGGTTAGAACGTAGATCCCTGATATTGGAGAAGGAGACATTGTAGTAGGGGTCTACGTTGGAAGTTGGAGAACCGGGTTTAATCGTGTATTTTTTCTTGAAACTTGTCATGATGAATTTTTGGAATTTGTGGACTAGGTCGTCAGATTTACTTAGAGCAGGACAGAGAGGGGAAACTAAGAGAGAAAAAGAAACGAAGAAATTTATTTTATTTTATTTTTATTTATTTGTAGCTAATGAAAGGTAAAGCCGTAACAATTACCCACTAGTATGGCATCGAGAGGCCCCACCAGAAGCTACTGCATGGTCCTGAATCCATTCACCAAATGGCAGTACAGCAGCTCCAGTACTTTGCACCTGCTGATATGACAGCCTCCTTGGTGGTTAATCCAAGGTTCGAGTCCCTGACTATCAGGCGGATAACGTCAGCCCAGACAAAACGTTTACCTCCAGCACCCTTACTAGTGACATGGCTACAAGGATAAACATAGAAACAGAAAATGTCCGCCATCTCTGCCAACTGTTCGCGCAAAATACTGCCAACCTAGAAAACAGCTTTTTCTTCTCCCTTTGTCAGAAAAATCATTCATTAAAAAATGAGGACTGAGGGACAAATAAGCAGAAGCGAGAGTAACAGGAGCTGCCGATAACGCATCCACAATGCGTTTTCTACTCTCCATTAAAAAAAAAGCAAGAAAAAAATCTATTAAGTATTCTACTTAATAAAGTCCAACGGACGTGTTTAAGGGAAAGTATGGTGATAGATTCCCCTCTCACGAACTAAGAATGAGTACAAATTCGTAATCTATTTTTGCAATCAACTTGGTAGATAAATAAACATTTATGGACGAGAAAAAAAGCTAGCATTTAATAAAACAGAAATACATAAATTAAATACTGAAATAAAATGGAGTTATTAATATTTGAATCTAAAAATATTTTGTTTAGTTCTGGAGTGACAAGCTTGACCATCGACCCCCATTTCCCCCCTTTTGAGTAGGCCTTTTTCCTAAGTTTTCTATTCAGTTTGAACTTGCTTTTTGATTTTAGTCAGAATAAAAGATTTAATATCTCAAAGTGTTGTATCTGTTCTGATGCTACACACCAATTTGTTTTGTTCTCGGTTAGTGGAGGATAAATCATTTACGACTGCGACAATTTTTTTTGTTTCTTTCTCCACATTAAAAAAAAAATATCTGTGCCTAAATCAAAACGTAGACTCCACGAACAAAGCTTCCTTCTCAGAAGTGCACGCCTGTGGAACTCTCTTTCGTTTGCCTCTTTCCCACCTGACTACAACTTGGATGTCTTCAAGTCCAACATAAACAAATTCCTGATGAACTGCCCACTTTAGTAAGACACTTTATCAAGTCTCCATTACTTACGAGTACTACGATATTATCTCATTGACTACTTTACACGCAATGACCCTTATCCCCGAGTGGCTCCGGGCCTTGATATGTGGTGACTTCCATGTAAAAAAAAAAAGAAATAAAAAACACATAGGTGCCTAACTATGTCCTCCTGGAATAGCAAAGTAAATAGGAACATTATAAATAACACTGTCAACGGGGCATATACCGTAACCAGAGGCCGGAAAAAAAACATCGTAACCCGAAAGAACCGTATCCGAGGGCAAATGTATTCGTTTTTTTTGTTTTTTTTTTGCTTATTTACTTTTATGCGGAACTCAAAAATTAAGTTTAGAAACATAGCACACATTACGTAGGCACAAATATGTACACATACACAAGTGCGTAGCAAGGGAAGGTAGTGCAGTAGCCCTCGATATATCTAGGGCTCTTGACAAGGTATAGCACGATGGTCTTCTAAGGAAAATTATGTTTTCAATTTCTTTACTAACTCAGTGTTTGAGAGATAAAGAACTTTAATGGAACATTCGAACTATGTATCTCATATAGACTTCAAGTGTTAGCTCCAGGTAGGGAGGGGCTTGATTTCTGAGCTTCGACTGAAATGAAAAAAGAAAAGTGCGTACACATATACACACATTCAGGCACTAGAATATCATGGTGACAGAGCGAGAGAGAGAGAGAGACAGAGAGAGAGAGAGAGACAGAGAGACAGACAGACAGAGACAGAGAGGGGGGCTGAGCATATTGTATCTATCTACTAATATATAAAAGGCGGTTTGTGTGTGTGTGTGCGTGTGTGTGTGTGCGTGTGTGTGTATCTGCGTGTGTATGTGTGTTCGCGTATGTGTGTCTGTGTCAGTGTGTGTATGCATGTGTGTGTTTGCGTGCGTGTTTGCGTGTGTGTTTGTTCGTGTGTGTTTGTGTGTGTGTGTGTTTACGTGCGTTTCTGCGTGTATGTGTGTGTGTGTCTGTGTGATTTCATTCCATAGCAAGTCGAAAATGGCTGGGTTGATTTTTTGCAATCACACACAAATATATTTTCTGTGCCTGGAAGTGTTCTAAAATAGGTTTCGAATTGTAATGCCTCTGATAATTATCGACAATCGAAAAAATCTCACTGAAAGGAAACAGTCCGATTTTGACGACACTTCACTCTTATATTCAGCTTACCACAGCCAGTACATTTGAAAAGTTTTATCACCGCACCAAGAGAAAAGCCCGGCATATAAAGTAAACAGTAAATATTTTGATAAGACAGGGACGAGTTCGAAATAAATTTTGGTGTTTCGAGCATTACAAAACATAACACTAGTATTCACGTAAATTAAGCAGCTTATCCTGTCTTGACAGAGTTCAAAATAGACTTCGTAACTTAGTGGGGGATGCCCTTTTCTCTTCGCTGCAACCTCTTTCCCACAGAAGAGACGTAGCGAGCCTGCCCCTGGTTTATCCTTATTTACATGGCAGGTGCTCATCTGAGCTTCAATCTTTGGTCCCCCCTCGCCAGATTTTCACCAAAAAACACTCGTCTAGCCAGAACCACCACCAATAGTTTCCCACACTCTTTTTCTGTGCCTACATCCAAACGTAGATTCCATGAACAGGGTTTCTTTCTTAGAACTGCTCGCCTGTGGGACTTTATTGCGTTTGCCTGCTTTCCAACTGACTACAATCTGATTGTCTTCAAGTCCAACGTGAACAAATTCTTATTGAATCGTCCCCCTAAGTAATCCAAGTTACAAAATTCCCACTAATGTTTACTACGCTAAAATCACAATGACTAATGCACACCCATTTACTCCTTATCCTCGAGTGGCATCTGGGCCTTGATAAGTGGTGACCTCTATGTAAAAAAAAGAAAAGAAAATAACTTCAAATCGAGGGGGCAAAAATAAACTCCGCACAATGGAAAATTGCAATTTAAATGTAACTTTAGAACATTAGTGCAACACAAATGCAACAGAAAAACAA
Source organism: Euprymna scolopes (assembly GCF_053919585.1). Taxonomy (NCBI): domain Eukaryota; kingdom Metazoa; phylum Mollusca; class Cephalopoda; order Sepiida; family Sepiolidae; genus Euprymna; species Euprymna scolopes. The sequence goes on along the minus strand of NC_136520.1, from coordinate 54,800,245 downwards.
TTAACTAGTTAATATGTAATAGCACATCGCTCCTGCAATGTGGCAGTCTGCAAGTTTGGACCGTTCTCTAGAATTAGTCATACTCCCGTGAAAGGGCATACCACTTTTCTTTAAATTTTTCCAAAGTTCTTTCAGATTTGAAATTTTATCATTGCGTAGCTGTTGCTTGATGTCATGCCATACGTTGTCGATAGGATTGAGGTCTAGAGATTGTGCAAACCAAACAAAACACGGGATATCATGTTATTAAAAAAACCTCTTGCCATTTCCAGCTTTGTGAATGGGAGCATTATCCTGATTGAAGATGGGATAGGAGCCTTAGAACATTGGCACTATTAACGCCCCACACAAAAACTGAATCTCCACCACCTTGTAGCGTAGAAACTCGCCTACGATTAAATTATCCGTCCCTCCTTCGACGGACATACTGCCTATTACCAGCGCCTAGCCTATTGGGCTTGCTTTCGTCGCTAATGTTCACTTTCGACCTATATGAATAGTCATGATTTTCATTGCATCTAACGAAGTCCACACGACGCTTTTTGCTCTTTACAGAAATCGTTAGCTTGCATCTTGGAATACACCTTCGCAAATTAAATTTCTTCAGTCTTTCCTTAACTGAAGAAAGAGAGCACTTTTTAAGGTTACACTGCCGTTTAATTAGGAGAGTAGTTTCAAATCTGTTTCTGCGGCGGTAGATCTTGATAGCATTGTTCCTGTTATAAGTAACTCAAGGACGACCTGATTTAGTTTTATTAAGAACACTGCCGGTGTTTTGGTGTTTTGCACAATCATTAGTACCGTTTTATTACATTACAATCTGCGGTCGAATTCTCGATTGGATTAACAATTAATGAGCTCATGACGATCCCTAAGAGAGACTCGAGGTACATGGACTAAATGTTACATTGTATAACCTATGAACAACAACCATTACGATTAGGGATGCTAAAAATAAATATGTTAAAATTAGAGATGCTAAAAGGCTGATATATCACGATTAGAGACGCAAAAAGGTGGATGTTTTAAACTGGTTTAAAATTCAATTTTTAATGCGGATTTTTTTTTTGCCTGCTCGATTTGTGTTAATTATTAAGTAAACATTAACATTAGGATAATTCAATTATTAGTAAAATATAAACAGGTAAAATTATAGAGGCATAAAAGGCGAATCAAATAAAGTATAGGTAGTTTAAACAGTTACATTCAATTTTGCTTTAATTTGCGGTTTTTAAAAAATTGACAAGTGCCGACTTTCTTTTTTTGCGGCACTAATATATATATATATATATATATATATATATATATATATATATATATATATATATATATATATATATTAGTGGCCTGCCAATGCCACAGTGGTGACAACCAAGGAAAATAAAATCCGCCCAAGGAAGCAAAACTAAAGCTGTCTTTCCAGGACACTATATATACAAATATAGGCACATTTAGGCACATTTTATTGGATGTTAGATATAAGATTTTTCCTTACCAGTTGTCATCAAATTTTAACCATAGAACGTTATTATAATCTTCAAAAAGCCTGCAAAGTTTTACGCAGTTTTGTCCCATAGAACTAAAGATATAAGTATTTCAATATTTAATTCGGCTACGAGTATATATATATATATATATATATATATATATATTAATAAAACATGTTAAAATTGATTGTTTTATTGAGCTTTTACATCTGGTTGAGATTACTTTACTTGTAAATATTAACTCTTTAATATTTATAATATATTTTAAGTTTACCATTTTGATTACCTTGGTAAACTTATTGTAATTTTTATATATATATATATATATATATATATATATATATATATATATATATATATATATATATATATACCTCGTGCCCGAATTATATGCAAATCGATATTTTTGTTCTAACTCCGATAGTTTTCAACGGAAATTTGTGAAATTTAGCACTAACACAAGCGCAGATCTAAAATTTTAAGCTAATCTACACAGTAACAAACAATTGGTGACTTGCATTTTTTTTCAGTGTGCCAATATTATATGCAAACCAATGCTAAAATATGGTGAAGTGTTAAAAGATTATCAAAACATTAATTATTCTAGGAATTTGTAAATTTAGAACAACAATAATAAAGAACAAACAACTTTAATATGGTTTCATAGTTCAATCAATATCTTATATAATTGCCAATTTTATTGACAAGAGTAAAAAGCCTTTGGTTTATTGAAGATGTCAAACTTTCGATTTCATCCGATAAAATCTATTTGGCAGGAGTCAGAATAGCATTCCAGACGTCGTCTTTGGAGTTGTACTGCCTTCCTCCCGAGTAAATATTTTGTTTCAAGATGCTCCACAGATTTTCGATGGGCTTTAAATCCGGAGAACAGGCTGGCCCTCGCATTATTTTCCCATGTCTGGCAAAAAATCTCTCCAAATATTCAGTGGTTATCCTTGCAGAAGGAGACGGTGCATTATCATGCATGAATACCATCTTTTACCGGGATGCTAAATTATTCTTCTTGTGCCAGGATTCCAAGTGTTCCTTAATGAAGTCAATGTAGAGTTTGGCGATAATTTTCACTCTATCAGCAACTCTGAATAGTCTTACTAGCTCATTGTCAATGATTGCAGCCCAGAAAATCATATATATATATGTCTATAGAGAGAGTTTAAAATATCACTATCCACTAACACCTGTGTCGTCTACTACTCATCAAATTGGCTGAATCTACAAGTATTCTGATGAATCGTTAACGACGAAACACATGCCAGTCCCAACTTGAGGGTATCAAATTGGTAAAAGTTGAAAATTATTCCGAACTCGCATTTCAGAAAAATGCACTTACGTATAAATAATTAAATCGCCATGAAAAAAAAATAACAAACACACACACACACACACACACACACACACACACACACACACACACATATATATATATATATATATATATATATAGAGAGAGAGAGAGAGAGAGAGAGAAAGAAAGAAAGAGAGAGAGAGAATAAATGAACTTCCTTTAATTCAGTCAACTGAATTAAAGAAGTAAATGATAAGATGGTCAACATCATGAATTTTGGAATATAACTTTTTGTCATTTGTTCTCTATATTGCACTGTAATTACATTGACCTTCTGAAATAAGGACTGATATATATTATAAGAAAATATATTTCTACACACATATATATGTGTGTGTGTGTGTGCATGTATATGTGTGTGTGTGTGATTGTGTGATTGTGAGTGTGTGTGTATATATCATCTCTAACCTATTCTCCATCTTACTTGTGTGTGTACTTATGTTTGAATGATTAAGTACATGTATGCATGCGTGTTTTAATTGGGAAAGACAAAAGAATTTTACCAATATGTGTGTGATATGTTAGTGGGTGGATGTGTGTGAGTACGTGTGTGAGTGTGTAGGTGTGTATGTATATATGTATACTCCTACATATATTCTGTGTATATGCGTGTGTGTATGTGTATATACCTGCGTGCGTGTGTATGTGTGTGTATATGTATATGTACATGTATGTATATGTATGTGTCTGTGATTGTGTGTGAGTGTGTGATATACCTGGGGAAAGAAAGTCATAAAAAAAACATAAAACCCTTCTCTAAATGGACCAAAAGCTCCCTGTTTGAACTTAACTCTCACTGGACACTGCCAACACTTACTGTTGGGGACAGAATGTCTGAGACCACATCAGTCTGAAAAACACATTTAGTATCAGTAGATGTAAAAATAACATTTAAAACTCTCATTTAAAAAAAATAACTTTTTTTCAAAAATAGCTGAAGAGAGCGAAACAAAGCTTGAAATGCGCTAAAAAAATATTTTAAAATAAAAATATGAAAAACGGCTGAAAACCCACAATTGTTGATGGCTACACTCTAACCCTAACCCTAACCTCTCTCTCTCTCTATCCCTCTCTCTCTCTATATATATATACATATATATATATATACTTATATATATATATATATATATAATGATGAGAAATATGGAAATAGTATTTTTTTTACACAGTGATCACCACTTATCAAGGCCCGGAAGCCACTCAGGGATAAGGGTTATTGCAAGTACATTACGTTAGTGTGGAGATTTGATGAAGTGTTTATTTAAGGGGGCGGTTCATAAGGAATTTGTTAACATTGGACTTGAAGACATCCAAGTTGTAGTCCGGTGGGAAGCAGACAGACGGAACAGAGTTCCACAGGCGTTCAGTTCTAAGAAAGAAGCTTTGTTCATGGAATCCGCGTTTTGATTTAGGCACAGATATAGAGTTGGGGAAATTTTTCTCAGTGGATTCAGCTAGACGGGTGTTTTTCGTGAAATTCCGACAAAATAGAGAAATAAAAAGGAACAAACCGTATTATGTGTTCATCAACGTTTCGTTTTTATTTCGAGACTTCCTCTGGATGAATGAGATTAAGAAACAAAAAATACCAGTACAAAATATTTGAAAATGTTTCACGTGCAAAGTGTGACGCTGTTCTATTTCAGAAAAAAACGAAAAAGACGTTGGAAATTCAAAAAGGAGGGGGGAATTGCGCTGTTAAAGAGAGGGAAATTTTAGTGACGTCATATAGTCGTTAATGTAAGTTTAACAGATATGAACGCGGTTAATATTCTTACTGGAGAGAAATATATCTGTTGAAAGTCAAATATAGCTTTGTAACAGCAATGAAATAAGTGTTATGTAATTTATTGATTGAGATTATATGTATTAATTATTATAGGGAATCTTTGAATGGTGTAGGAGGGTTAAGCTGTGTCTACAATTAAATTATCTTCTTTTAAAAAAAGTTTACTTATTAATGGCGCTATGTTATAGAAACCTGCACGTTGTTTAATTGTGCTTGAATTTGCGATAGGCGCAGATTCAAGAAGTCTCCGGCGCGGTTAATTTGAAATAAATTTAACTACTTTTGCTTGTTTAAAGTCAACGGTGTCGTTATACTGCAATAAATGAGAGAATAATGCACTTAGAAAATTGCTATTTTGTATATCTCTTTTATGTTCACTGAGCCATTTTTTCCAATTTATGCTGGGTTTCACAAGCGTATTTATGATGTCAATTTTGGCAAGGAATAGTGTATATATCTCCATTGGAAACTGGTTTGTTTTCGAGATGTTTCGTAGTTCTTAATATTTGTCTTATGGTTAGTGATGTGGTTTGTACGATAGGAATTTCTCGTTTGTTTAGTGCGTTACAGATTATTGTATTATTAGTGTGTAGGTAAAAGAAGATGCGTGTTTATGAGAGAAGAGTCTGGTGTATATGATTTTTTATTATTTATCCTGGAAAATATGTGTGTGTGTTTTTCTCTTAGCATTCAAGATGGAATATGTCGGATGTTTGTGAGGTATTTGAATTCTTCGTCCAGATATTCAGGACTGCAAATTCTGAAAGCGCGTAAGAAGAAACTAATTATCATCCCTGTTTTTATTTTATTATTATGGTGTGAATAGAAATGTATGTAATCATTTTTGTGCGTAGTTTTGCGGTGAACTTTGAAGGATAGTTTATTATTGGATTTTATAATAAGTACTAGCGAGGGGTACCCGGCGTTGCCCGGGTGTTTCGAGGTGTGTGTGTGAAAACTCCGAGGGTGGGGATGGGGGCTTAACAAAAAAAAAGTAAGTATGAGGATCGAACCCGAACCGTTGAGGCAAGGTTGTAAATTAAAGTGTGAAAAAAAAAGTGATACGTTAACCATTGCCCCACCGCGACATGCTAACGGAAACACGTTTGAATTTATGTAATTACTTGGATTTAGCAGGTGTACGTTTTAATGAGTTAATGAGGTCAAGTTTGCCTGCGGGATTTCATTTACTGCTGAACGCTCCCCCCCCTCCAAGATGTTATAGGAAAAAGACTAACCCACATGCGGCGAGCGACAAATGTTGAATATTTATCTTTCCGAAATCGAGCAAATAACATATACAGGCGAGCTTCGTTGTTAACTGTGAGATATTACGATTCATATGTGATATAAACAGTTTTTAAAAGTTTTGAAGCGAGCGACCGCTTCTCTGATAAAACCTTTTGTAGACACACAGAAAAAGCGAACACACATACATACATTTTCGCTTTTATATTTATAGAATATGTCTAGAAAAGGTAATGAGCTATTGTTTTCTGCTTCATAGGTAAAATTTATGGAAGGTTCGACTGAGTCTAATTTGTCTCTAATGATATTTATGCGTGTGTTTTAAGGAAGAAAAATTAGAATGTCGTCAATGTATCTAAAATACTCTGTGTTTGGAGGTAATCTGAATTTGAAAGGACCAGATTCTAGGAATTCTAAGAAAAGGCAAGCTAATACTCCACTGAGAGGGTTACCCATAGGAAGACCAAAATTTTGTTTATAGAAATTGTTATTGAAGTGAAAATAAGTCATGTTAGTTATAAGTCTAATGATTTTTATAAGAGTGTCGGGAGGAAAAGGTAAGCTAATGTTAGATTTTTTTTAATATTTAAGGAGTAAATTAAAGCATTTTTTAATAGGGACATTAGTATATAATGATGTTATATCTAAGCTGTGTATAGTTTTGTTTTGTACATTAATGTTCTTTATTTTGTTGCGTAAATCTCCGAGTTCTTTATGTGGGAGGTCCTGATACTGCCCAGTAGTGGAGTCAAAACGTTGACTGTGGCACGTGCAATTTTGTGTGTTGTACTACCGATGCCGGTTATTATAGGGCGGATAGGGATATCTGGCTTGTGAGTTTCGGGGAGGCCATATAGTGAAGGAACATTGGGATGGTATTAAATGTATGAAATTCAAGTTTTATCGTTTTTTATAAGTTTTTTATAAGATTGGTTGAAATTCTTAATACTTCGATTTACTGTCTTTAAATCAGTTTTGGTGTAAGTGTCGTTGTCTGCCAACATTGTGGAAACTTTTTCCAGGTATTCATCTTTTTCCATTAATACTATACCACCACCTTTATCAGCTGGTGATATAATCAAGTATTTTTTTTGTTTCTTAATCTCATTCATCCAGAGGAAGTCTCGAAATGAAGACGAAACGTTGATGAACACATAATACGGTTTGTTCCTTTTTATTTCTCTCTCTCTCTCTCTCTCTCTCTCTCTATATATATATATATATATATATATATATATATATACATATATATAGATAGATAGATAGATAGATAGATAGATAAATATATGAATGTGTGTTTGTGTGTGTTATAGACTGTCGTTAAGTTCCTATGTGTGTCGGAACAACAACGAATATCATTTTTTATTCAAATCTACTTCAGTTTCGAGTGTGTCTGTTAGAAAGTTCTTGAATAGGAGAAAGAGAATGAAAGTCTCTCCGATCGCGTGAACGAGCGAAACGTAGCGCCATTTTGTCTGTGGCGTAAACCGCGTTTATCTGCCGCCTTTTTATCCCCCGCATCGCAGCCGGCCGCGCTCTGTGAAAACTGACAAGAAAAAGAAAGCGCAATTAAAATTTGGGCGCATCTATTAAATTTTCATTTCGTCCACAAGCTAGCTACCATTAATTTTAGCGACGTCAAACATGGCGACGTTTCTGCGCATGCCTACTGCGTTTATTACTTTCGTCTCTTTCTGTAAACACTTTTTCCAACCTCAACCATTTTATATTCTTCTTATAATTATTATTTGTAGTAGTAGTAATAGTAGTAGTAATAGTAGTAGGCGTAGTGCACGGTAGCACGCCTCACACAAGTCGACATTTTCTCCTCATTCTTTTTCTTCTTCTTCCTCTTCTTCTTCTTCTTCTTCCTCTTCTTCTTCTTCCTCCTCTTCTTCTTCTTCTTCTTCTTCTTCTTCTTCTTCTTCTTCTTCTTATTATTATTATTATTATTATTGGCTCGCAAGGAGCTTTTACACAGGTCATAAAGGATCTCTCCTTGAAAACAACCTGTGGTGTTTCCTGGAAGCTGAGTGACAACAAGTCTCCCCAGATTTCCAGTACTCTCCACCACTTTCGATAACATTTGCAAATGAATGAGCATTACCGCAACAGCGGCTTACCATTGATTTCTCGCAATGAGCAACCATTGGTCTCCACTGGAATTTGGGTGGCAATAAGCCTCTCCAAGGTCCCAGTTCTCATGGCACTTATCCACCGGAGGCATGGTCAGCGCTCTCTCCTCGATCTTTCGATCCTCCACGACCCTTCTCGGCTATTTGGTATCTTTTTTTTTGGGGGGGGGGGTTAGGGAATAGGAGGGGATGGGGAGGAAATAGTGAGCTTATAGATATGCAGCTTCATTGTTCTTGGTTCCATGTATCGCTTCATGTTTTGTCTCTGCAGCAGCTCCTCTGGCCAGTGCAGGTGGCTCGTGTATTAGTCTCCACAGTCAAAGTTGTCCTTAATATTTCAGCTGTTTTCATTATTGTTATTCGTTGTATCTTTCCGGCCATTCTTCAAATTCCAATTTCCCTCATTCTATTTTCAAAGGTTTTTTTTTGGAATTGTTCCTTGTCCTCCCACTATTATGAGTATTATTTTGATTTTTTTTTTTCATCATCCATATCCCTTCCAGCTCTCTTGCTAGCTCTGTGTGTTTGCTTCGTTTCTCTATTTCTATGATTTTAGTAGTAGTAGTAGTAGCAGTAGTAGTAGTAGTAGTGGCAGCAGCAGTAGTTATTGGGTCTAAAGAAGCGTCTTTAATCTGATAGGTTTCGCTTTGTCAACTAAGCTACAACACCTGTCCCATCGCCGCAATGTTTCATGCCTATGTCTGTGTTACAAGTATTTTCATGGAATGTGCTCTGATGAACTCATAGCACTTGTGTCCCTCGATGTACATACCTCCGCTAAACCTGTTTTCCGGCAAACGCACGCCCCTTCAATGTTTAGGACCCTAATTACCAGAAAGCTTTCTACTCCAATAGTTTCATCCCTCGAACAGACAGACTTTGGAATTCCTTTCCTGCTGATTTCTTCCCTGTCTGTACTGGTTAGCAGTAGTTTTAATAGGGTGTCATTAAAACGAGCGACAATTCGTGCTCCATTATTTATTTCTCTACATAGTCACTATCATTCTCAATAAATTTTCCAAGAATTCAATGACGCATCTCTGTAAATAACGCACGTCCATGACATGGTTTAGTTTCTTAGAGTCTCACACCGTCAATATCTGCAACAGAGAGATGAAATGTTCATGTCATAGTTACATAAGTTCAGTCATCACAACAATGCAATTTACAATTTATGTATTTTACATAGAGTTTAAGGGTATGCTTCAGAAGAGGGTCGTTCTAAAAATTAAAACATTCTAATTTCTTAAACTCAAAAGGTTGAAAGGCTATTAAGACGAGAGTAGTACTATTAAAACGATCATAATTTGGGGACCAAGAATTTATTTTTCTAAATAGTCATCATTATTCGCAATGTACTTTAGCTAGGAATTCAAAGACGCATCTGTGCTTCTGACGCACGTCCATGACAGAGGTTGGTTTCTTGTATATATGTACACACGCACACACGCACACACGCACACACGCGCACACACGCACACACACACACACACACACACACACACATATATATATATATATAAAAGTGAACGTGTCTGTGTGTCTGTCTGTGTGCCTGTGTAAATTTTCCCTACGCAATAACTACAGAGTCGTAATTTGATATACAGGGTACTCAGATTTGGGAAAATATTTCTGATCGGTTTTCAGCCAGAAATTTGGTTGTTAAGGGGGTCAAAGTTAAACGATTTGACCTTTGAAAACTCTACCAAACTCCTCCGCCAATTTTGGGTCTAAATACTTTAAATTTTAGATATAAGTACCTTGGACATGGATCTAACTTAATAACTTGAGTTGAGCCCAAAACAATAAAGGTTAAAGGGTCATAATAGGGATCAAAGTTAAAAAAATTGACCACTTTATTTTTGGTTGCTCAGCATACATCTGCAAACACCCGGGCAACACCGGGTTGAAATGCTAGTATATATATATAGCCTGTCTTTTGCAAATTTCACACAAAGATTATTCATATGATGAGTAGTGTTCTTAGATATGTTTTCTACAGAAAATCATTCGAAAAGTATCGAAAATCGAAAACAATTCGATCTTAAAAATCGTCTTTCTTTCTTATTGATAAAAAATAATTTTTACACGGAAATATTTTACGTTACAGACCAAGGGAGATAATAAAATCTCAGCAAGGAATTCTTCTTTTTTTAAAAAAAACAAAGAACATTATTGGTAGACCCTTTGACTACAGATCAAATGATTCCCTGTTCAAGTCCGGGTGTTCCTCACCAATTTTATTTTAAGTTTTTCCTATCAATGAGTTTAATTTACGATAAAAGAAAAAGGCACCGTTTAGAATCGCCGTAAATCATTTCTTCGTTTGAATATTTTAAAACTAAACCTTAACAAGAAGTGACTTTCCCAGGGCATGTATAATCAAGCCCAAACATTAGCTTAAACACTGCAAATATTGTAAACAAACACAGGCAACATTTTACGTTATTTTTTAAGTTTTAATGTTTCTTTTTTTCGCGAATTAATGTACCGAGGAAATTATTTCTCGTAATGTATGATAATCAATAGACGGTTTATTGTATAATAATAATAACAACTAGCGGAGCCTGTGGAAATAACACAGGGGACTCATTCATATGTAATATATTGATGTGGCCATCTGTAGATATTCAGCGTAAATGGAGACGCCCTGATATTATTGTACCTATATACAATGCCTCCCCACGGGACAGAGTTAGACACCAGGGTCGTTTTTTTAACGTGGAGAAAAGATTGTAGCTCTTTTGTTAAAGTTGCAAAAGTATTTATCTAAGCCAGCAAGGACGTCAGGCCTAGCTCGGTGATAAAGTACGCTTAAATATGATATTTTAATTCGTGCATTTAAATTCGTATGTTTTATCAAAGAGTTAATGTTCTATCGATTGTTATATAATGTAAAGTTCGGAATTCAAAAATAAAAAAAATACATCCCTATGAGTTGGGTGCATTAGCTTTAATCTAAATCTAAATAAATACTTGTGAAGAATATATATATATATGTATATATATATATATAACTTGAGTTCCTTCAGCCGTAATCGAAACCGAAACAAATACTTTTAAAATATTCTTGATAAAAATATTTATAAGAAAAAATAGATGATTTACGTGCCATCAGCTATAATCGAAACTGAGACTAAAACTTATGAAGACGTCTTGGTAAAATTATTTATGACAAGAAATGGAAGAACATAACAATTTAACGACTCAGATGTAAGCGTGACACACAGAAGAACACACACGCTATCGTATTAATATATAGATGATAATAATAATAATAATAATAATAATAATAATAATAATAATAATAATAATGATAATAATAATACTATTATTAATAATAATAATAATAATAATAATACATACATACATACATACACAATCTGGATAAATTAAAATGTCATGTTTAAGCGTATTACACGACTAGGCAACGCCGGGCGTCCAGCTAGTGTATAAATAATAGAAGACGAATAAAGACAAGGAAAATAAAGAAGATAAATAAAATTTCATCAAAAATGAAGGGAGGAAAACATTAAGCTATATCTAAACATTATGATAAATGCGTGTGTGTGTGTTTTCTTAAGAAGAAACGATTTACTGAAATTTTATTACATCCTATTTCCGGTTTAATGTAAAATATTCCCCACGTAAAAAAAAACGATTCTTTTTCAACTATGAGAGAGAAAAGCTTTTTTTAAGAATGGATTTTTTTTTTTTCGAATTTCGATAAACATCGGAGGAATTTCTATGCAAAACATATCTAAGAACACTGCCAGAAATTTAAAATAGCTTTGTGTGAAATTTGCTAAAGATGGGCTCAGCTGTTTCGGAACCTATGAGGAAGGAAGTCAGACAAACAAGTGAGTTTTATAGAATAGTAGAGATTCGTCTACTTCCCCCTTTTTTTTCTTTTTTGATATAACGTAATCCTTCTCCTCACTTTTTCCCGCTCTTTTTATGTTTTTTTTTTTTTTTACTTTACTCTTCAAGTAGTTGACTTTTTACTTTTTTTTATTTATCAAATTCAATTTTCACCACTAACAATGCACAATGCCACTTTGAAGTAGGGGGCTACTATGTGGGGGCATATGTTGCAGGGATATTACGAAGGGAGATGGGCAGCAATATATCTGTTCACATTACACTTGAACTTCTGCATGTCAGTACAGTTGGGAAAGCAGGGATCCGGAAGGGAGTTCGAAAGTCTAGCAGTCCCGGGGAAGAAAATATTTGAATAGAAGGCTTTCTTACACCTAGGGATCTCTACTTTGAAGGGGTGGGATTTAGCTGCTTATCGGGTTTGTCGGGAATATTTACGTCGAGGGGGTACAAGTGCTTGCAGTTTGTCGGAGCATTCACCGTTAAAGTACTTGTAGAACAGGCAGAGGGATACAACATTTCGTCGATGGGACAGAGGCTGAAACTTAGATGACAGTTCAGGACCTATCAGGTTAGCGACCTTTTATTGAACCATTATCTTCTTCCCTTTCTTTATCACCTTCGTATTCACTCTCTTTACCGCTGTTGCCTTCCGCTTTTTCTTCCTTTCTGTCTTTCTGTCTATTTTCCAGTTTCCGCATTCTTTTTCATTCTTTTTTTTTCTTTCATATTTTAGTTTACTTATCTTATTCCCTTTACTTCATTTTTTTCTTTTTTTTCTTTTCTTTTTCTCTAACATGTTTCTTTATTTACGGTAAAATTATTTTACTTCTCCTCTTTTTAATTTCTTTCTTCCATTTTCAGTATTTTTCTTCCTTCTTTATATACCTTGCCTCTCTTTCCTTCTTCCTTTCCTTTATTCGTCCTTTCATTATTTTTATGGAATTGTTCGTACTAATACTTCACACTTCACAGCGCACGCACAGACGCACAGACGTTCACACGCACACACCACCATTACATCTTTTTTTTCTCTTTCCTTATTTTATTCTATTCCTCTATTTCCTTTACCTGAATCCGCCATTTGCTTTCCTTTAACTCTACATTCTATACAATACATTCTCTATGTGACGTTTTTGTTTTTCTATTTCTCACGTGCACTCTGTCCTCCTGTTATATTTCCCTTCGTCCCGTCCATTCTTCACCGCCGTACTTTTTAATTTCTTGTATTCTAACCAACTGACACCTGCTAATTGCGTTATTTCTTCGGTGGGCGACTTTCTGACGGCGTTTGTCAACACCCTGATGACCTCGACAAAGAATATATGGCTGCCGTGTTTAGGAAAAGAAAATGGTATTGGAATCAAACAA
>NC_136520.1:54729470-54784470 GCF_053919585.1 Euprymna scolopes | reverse complement strand
AAAATTGGAAAAAAGAATAATTCTGTCGTATTCAATCAGACGTTCTTGAATATATATATATATATATATATATATATATATATATATACATATACATATACATAAATATATGCATATATACATATATATGCCTACATATATACATAAATATATGTATATATACATATATATGTCTATACGTATATATATATATTTATATATATATATATACACACCATAAATATAACAGAAAATCTATAAATCAGAAATTTATATGTAAACATTTATTTTTCGACAACGTACCTGCAATAAACAAAAGTGCGGTGAAATATCCTTAGTTAACGGAGTGTCAAAAATGTAATGTTGTTTCAGGATAGAAACTGGTAAGCAGATTATATATACAGTGTAGAACTAGAATCTGCTGGTGTTAGCATTTTCTGAAAACTGCATTTTATGATGGCGGTAATAAAATGTATAATTATACTTTTTAAAATAATGTTTGCATATAGTGTTTGTGTAAAATAACTTTTTAGAAATGTTGATATTAAATATCTCAGGGTTATAAACCAACAATAAAGAACAGGAAAAAAAAGGAAAAATTCCAAATCGGCGAATTGAAGATGTGATATTCTCCTTTGAAAATACCATGAATCGAAAGAAGTATATATCCGGTTTGAAGTTTTAAAACAGTTGAAAAAAATGCTTGTGAAGATTTGAAGGGAATTAATTCTAAACTTTAACCAATTTTCTAAACCTAAAATCTGTGACACGTATAAATTAGATCCATTGTCAGGGAAAATATGAATAAACACACAAAGTCGGCACCAACTTCTCTTCAAGTCTACATTCGCCGTTTGAGTGAAATATGCTTGTCGTTCCTAAGTGAGTAGGTCGACCGCAGCGGTCAAGTTTTGTGGTAGGGGTACTGCTACAGAGTTGGATTAAGGGGGAAGCGATGGAATTGGGGATGAAACGGAAATTTATATATTATAATAAATATTAATAAAATAAATAACAACCAGTGATGTACTCACCGCCTAGGCGAGTTCTAGAGTAAGGGATTCATGGAAAAAAGGAGCAATACAGACAAGCAAGTCCACCACGCGCGCATAGGCACACAGGTATTAATCTATCTAAAACTGGGAAAGATTATATACAAACGTTGATAAAATTAAAAAATGTTTAATATTTATGTAACAGAAACGCTGAATCTTCTCTAATATAAAGGGCACACATCTGTTTAAATGTATGTGTGTGTATGTATGTATATATGTATGTATGTATGTATGTATGTATGCCTGCCTAAATCTTTCGACAGTGTATGCAAATCATTTAACCTTCGCGTTAACAGGCGTTATTTCGACGGCCCGTGATGTCACAACCACGGTAGGTACATTGTTAAAACAGGGTTTTTTTCATCTCTTTTTCCTCTGGCGCGTTATGGGTTTGATTTTTTTTTTTTTTTGCGCTTGCAACTTTCCTTTTTATTTTTACTCAACCAATACTTTGACACACACCTCCACTTTTTTCCGCGTTCGCCTCACAGGTTTCAGCCTGCCTGCCTACTACAATTTGTGTGTGTGTGTGTGTGTGTGTGTGTGTGTGTGTGTGTGTGTGCAACACAAACCTCCAAACACCCGGCAACGCCGGGCATCGATGCTAGTAAAATAAAGAACATTATACTCAATTCTTCTGGGAAGGTGTATTTTTTATCAATTTTGTGAGTTGATAAGTACTTTCACAACATTAAAAAACCTAACAAAACAAGTAAAGAGTGTTTTTTTATGATTTCCCTCTGCTTTTGAGAAGTTTTCTGTGGTTGGTACAATTTTGCTTATTAAAAACTCAGCCTGATCAAGGTTGCTGATTCTTGCAAATTCCAAATGTAATATAATCGCTTAAAATTATGCAATTGAAATAATTATTTTTTATCAGAAATTTATTTAAGTTTTTATTTTTTAAATTCAAAAAAGTGAAAGAAGACATCAATGTTTGTCCTCTTCCACCACTCGGCCTACTGTAAAGCGTACTCGCCAAGTATGGTTTGCCAATCACTACGCGTTTTTTTTCTGTTTTGCTTTTTTACTTCCGATCTTCAACTTTATATAAGCATAATTATTTAAAAAAAAATTACTTAGTTTAAAAAACCATGGCAACAGATCAGCAGCTTACGAAGGTAAGCTAGAAGCAAGAGACAGAGATAGAGGGCAGAAACAGCCTAGCACAGCCTAAGAAACACACATATAAACACACACATACACAAAAAGACGCACGTTTTTCTTGCTTTGCGTCTAATATTTTTTGGCATTTTCTGTATTTGGCTTTTCGTTTTTTAATTTTTTTGGCATCGCGTGATATTTGAAATCACATACTAAAATCATATACTAAAATTATGTACTAAAATCATATACTAAAATCATATACTAAAATCATATGCTAAATCATATACTAAATCATATACTAAAATCATATACTAAAATTATATACTAAAATCATATACTAAAATCATATACAAAAATCATATGCTAAAATTATATACTAAATCATATACTAAAATCATATACTAAATCACATACTAAAATCATATACTAAAATTATATACTAAAATCATATACTAAATCATATACTAAAATAATATACGAAATTATATACTAAAATCATATGCTAAAATCATACACTAAAATCATATACTAAATCATATACTAAAATCATATACTAAATCATATACTGAAATCATATGCTAAAATCATACACCAAAATCATATACTAAAATCATATACTAAATCATATACTAAATAATACACTAAAATCATATACTAAATTATATACTAAAATCATATACTAAATCATATACTAAAATCATATACTAAATAATACACTAAAATCATATACGAAATCATATACTAAAATCATATACTAAATCATATACTAAAATCATATACTAAATAATACACTAAAATCATATACTAAATAATACACTTAAATCATATACGAAATCATACACGAAATAATACACTAACATCATATACTAAATCATATACTAAAATCATATACTAAATAATACACTAAAATCATATACTAAATCATATACTAAATAATACACTAAAATCATATACTAAGTCATATACTAAAATCATATACTAAAAGCACCGTATCTTAGGGCGTATATATACATACTATGTATCGTCGTATGAAAAAAACGGATCCTGGTGCATTCGTATCGAACGTGTTATTGTATTCATTTGAAAATACACAAAGAATGTTTGATAATAAAATTTTGTCAATCAGTAAAAAGACTGTGTCTATATTCCCGCAAAAAACAGTTTTTTTCGAGATTCTAAATTAAAAGTTTTGATAGATAAAAAAATTCTTAGATTTAATTAAGAAAGTTAGTAATGTTGTTTACAGTAATCAATCATTTGAAATAAAAAATATATTTTCATGTGTCCGATTAGTCCGCTATATAGGGTATCGGCCTGGGTTGAGAAGATATATGATAAAATGCGAGATCTAAAATACAAATTGTTTATTTAAGTTACAAATTTACAAATTCTCTTTTTCATATAGTTGTTGGTAGGTTGTTTTTGTTTTACGGCATATCAACCCTTTTCGGGTTATTTAATGCCGAATCCAAAGATTTTGAAGAAAATTTTTTTAATAGAATATGTTTGTTGTTTTCAAGTCGGTTTCTATTTAACCCATAGTTGGAACCCTAACAGGTACTACCACTCCGGGTCAGAGTGGACCTGGGAGCAATGGTAATTAAAGGGTGGCTCCACACTCCCCAAAGCCCACAAGCTGGGGCCTCACCACTGGATATAGTTTAAGGTCATATCCAGGACCCCCATTGAGGGACTTTTACCCTCTGCAGGAGGGCAGTCGGTGTATTCTAATGCCCCACCGACAGGGCCCTTTTTCATATATTTAATGTGTATATATTATATATACACATTTACACAATGCTGAAATGCTAGTATATCTAGAAAAGTGAACGTGTCTGTGTGTGTCTGTGTCTGTGTCTGTGTACATACCCTACGCAATAACTCTGTCAATTTTTAGTCTCTACAGTCACTTTATTTTATACACAGGGTCCTCAGTTTTGGGAATATCTATGTGATCGGTTTTCGGCCAGAAATTTAGCTGTTAAGGGGTCAAAGTTTAACGATTTGACCTTTGAGAACTCTACCAAACTCCTTCAACAATTTTGGGTCTAAATACTTGAAATTTTAGATATAGGTTAATTTGACATGGACCTAACTTAATAACCTGAGTTAAACCCAAGACAATAAATGTTAAGGGGTTATAATAGGAGTCAAAGTTAAAATATTTGACCGCTTTTTTTTCTGTTTTTTTTGTTGTTGCTCAGCATACACCTTCAAATACCCGGGCAACGCCGGGCTGAAATGCTAGTGTTAATAATAGTGGAAGAAAGTGTTTAAAGTAAAAGTTCAAAATCAAAATGTAAACAATAACGGATTAAAAAAAGAAGATAAATTGTAAATGGTAAAGACTAAAAAATAAGTCTAAATAATTGATCTGAAGCCATCCACGTTTACATTTATATGCATAGTGGACGCCTTCAATCAATGAGTATATGTACGAAAAGATTCCGTCTTGACATAATAAATACGACAGCATCTGCATAACGAAAACAAATTTGTAAATAATGATCTGAAACTTTAATGATTTCTCAAGAAAATAAACATATGTGTCTTGGAACGTAGCTATACAGTTATCCTTGTTTTATATGCGCCGTGTTATATATTTATCCTGTGGTCAGATGGAACAATAAAGTCTACGATTCAGCAGGACTTTTTTTTGTTTGTTTTTGCTAATTATTAGGACATCCAGTCTTCTTGCTTAAATATGGTTATCCTTTTGTATCTGCATGTCCCATAAGATTTTGTGATTCTCGTTTTCAATTACTGTTTCTGGCTTATGCTTGCACCATTTTCCGTGTGTTCGAAATGCAGTTGTTTGCACAATTCCCAGTGCATTGCCCTTCCCACTTGTTCATGCCTGTTCTTGTATCCTTTTGGGGTTAGTTTGCTACGTTCGCTTACTCCATGGTTGTTGTTTATTATTATTGTTATTGTTATTATTATTATTATTATTATTATTATTATTATTATTATTATTATTATTATTATTATTATTATTATTATTATTATTAGCTTACAAGTAGCTTTCAAACAGGTCATCAAAAATCTCCCATTGAAAACCTGTGATGCTCCCTGAAAACTGTGTGACAACAAGTCTCCTCAGACGTCCAGCACTCTCCACCTACTTCGATAGCATCTGCCAATAAATTTGCGTCATTACAACAGCCTTTAACCATTGATTTCTCGCTGGCAGCAGCCATTGATCTACGCTAGAATTTGAGTGGCACAAAGCCTCCCCAAGGTCCAAGTTCTCTTCCCGCTTCTCCAGCAGAGGTATAGTCAGCATTCTCTCCTCGTTCTTTCCATCCTCCTTAACCCATCTCGGCTATTTGGTATCATAGTTTTGGAGGAGGGGGAACTGTGATGGAACAATGGTAGGGAATGGGTGATGGGAATGGAGAACTTGTATATATGCAGCTTCAGTGTTCTTTTTCCCCTGAAACGCTTAATCTTTTTTTTTTTTTTTTGCCTCTGCAGTATTTTGTCTGGCTCATGCATGCGGTTCATATGTATTAATCTCTATTATTATTATTATTATTATTATTATTATTATTATTATTATTATTATTATTATGTAGAATATAGTATTATTATTATTATTATTATTATTATTATTATTATCATTATTATTTAGAATACAGTATTATTACTATCATTATTATTATTATTATTATTATTATTATTATTATTATTATTATTTAGAATATAGTTGATATTAAACAATTATTATTATTATTTGTTTATTGATTTTATTATTGCCATTATTATTATTATTATTATTATTATTATTATTATTATTATTTAGAATATAGTTATTATTATTTTATAGAATAAAGTTGATATTAAACAATTATTATTATATATTTATTTTATTATTATTGTTATTATTATTATTATTATTATTATTTAGAATATAGTTATTATTATTATATAGAATAAAGTTGATATTAAACAATTATTATTTATTTATTTTATTATTATTATAATTATTATCATTATTATTATTATTATTATTATTATTATTATTATTATTATTATTACTATTTAGAACATAGTCAATATTAAACAAAAAAAAACGAGATCCCCAATGTTGAATTAACAAGTAATACATTGTGGGATTTAATCAATAGCTTGACGGATTCATATCATTCTTAATACTACTACTGTTAGGAAATAGGTCGAACATAAGAAAGAAATATGGTAAATTATATTGTAGACACGTTTTACCAGAAGTGAGAGTCAACTGATCGGATCTGCGTGTGAATTACGTGATCAGGTTAGCTGCAGTCAGTGAGTTTGGGTTTGGACGTAGATAAGAACAGACGGCTTAACAGGTTGTCCCCTCCCCTTGACTGGGGGAGAGGGGCGCTGACGTGTATGAAAATAAGACCTTGAGAACCAGGCAAGCGAAGACATTCACCTTCCATTCTTCTGCGATTGGCACCTGGAAGGTGAATAAAAACTATATAAAACCAATCATCGTCTTGGAGTGAATGGATATTTGTCCAAAACAGGTTTCCAGTCTCCCCTCCAAGAACAAGATGAATTCCAGGAGGACAAGACGCATGTCCAAAATACATGTACCACACACACACACACACACACACACACACACACACACACACACACACACACATACACACAACTGCATACGAACAATTAGATATGAATATATCACAAACAGACAGCAACATTTAAACGATCATACAACGGGCCACTTTTATGATACCAACAATACAACATTAGATAAAGGGAGACAATTGTTCCAGGGCACTGGGACGTGACACACTACGCCCTAACATATTTTAGTAGGGAATCATTGATTCTAATTTATATACATTTTAACCGTACCTTGTAATGGGAGCGTAAAAACAACGATACAAACAGTTGTTGGTTTCTATATATATCTCGTTTCGTTTACTTAACATTCATGATGAATATACTATGCACACATACACATATACACACATACACACATGCACACATGCACACACATACATATTTTTCGGAAAAGTGCCTATTCATACTATAGTATTAATAGTTTTTATTTTATATTTATGATTTTACGAGCTTTAAAAGATTTCCATTTCCTGAAACGAATATTAATCCTTCGTCATATTTTTTTATTCCAAAGAATAAAATGCTAAAAACAACAACAAACAAACAGAGCAAAAACAAAACAAAAAACTCCACATATTTTATTTTCGATACACATATTTGTCTCTGATGAATTATTTGCTATACTTCCACTATTACACGAAACTCTATAGTAATATGTATGACATCGTTACATACATGTCGTGCAGACGTTGAAAACAGTAAAGTTATAGCCCACATTCGTCAAACACGGTGAGAGAGTCCATTTTATATATATATATATATATATATATATATATACATATATATATATACATATATGTATATACATATATGTATATATAGAGAGAGAGAGAAAGAGAAAGAAAAAAGAGAGTCCATCATGTATACATATATATATATATATATATATATATATATAATATATTTGTAGCAATCGACATACAGTCCTGTTTCGTTGTATCACAACTCATCACTGCCGCTAGACTAGCACCTATCCGAGGCTGAGGATCGAACCTGGAACCGTCGTGATGACAGTCGGCAGTTCTACCTCTTCACCACGGAAGCGGTGCCCGCAACTAATCTGTCCGAATGTTATTTAAATAAACATCCGTCCGCTACTTGTACAGTGCTCAAACGATTGCTTGTAAACAAACCGCGAGCTTCGCATTTTTCAGCCAAATTAAGTAGCGACTGAGATTATTTTACGACAGTGCTCAACCCAAAGAGGGGGGCTTTATAAAATATATTTGTAGTCATCGACATACAGTCCTGTTTCGTTGTATCACAACTCATATATATATAAATGTGTGTGAGTGTGTGTGTATATTGAGACAAGTGTTATAAAAAGTACGAAATTTATGTTTCACTATCTTTTTTTTTTACTTACTCCAATCTCAGAATAATTTCTTGTTTTTTTTTTAAATTGTTTTTGTTGGATCCATAAGTTTCTTTGGCGAGCACTTCTGATAGGAGTACCTCCATGATCCTCAGGAATATTGCGTTATAAAATTGTTTTAATTGTATATATATATATATATATATATATATATATATATATATATATATGAGCAAACAGTTAATAAAATATGTTAAAAAACACTTTGAAATGATTTAACTCATATTTAATCTGAAAAGAAAACACTATATAAATGGATAGTCCTTAATCCGCGGATTTTCGAAGAAATACTTTCCTTTTCATCAGAGGGTAGGAATTAGCAAAACGAGGGATCGGATTTTGCATGCAGAAGTATTTGATCTTTTTTATTTATAGTTATGTCTCGGAAGTAGAGTGAAAAGCACATCTTACTTTTCTTTTATTAATATTATTTTTTTCCTTGTACACATGTTTGTGAATTATTCCATGGATTTCTGCCTTTGGATTATTATGGACCATCTTCTTGAATTACGGGATTTCCTTGGATTTTACTTGTACAAATGGAAATTCATAAACTTTCTTGAAGTTTTACATTTGGATTTTACCGTCACTGGATTTTTTATCTTCCACCAAGCTATCCATTCATGTGTAATCACCTTTTTCTTTACCATATTCCCTCTGCTTAACTTATTTTGTTTTCAAGTAAGATCTTTGACTTACTTGTTGTTTCATCAAATACTTCTGCATGCAAAATCCGATCCCGCATTTTGCTAATTGCTAGCCTCTGATGAGAAGGAAAGTATTTCTTCGAAACTCCGAGGATTAAGGACTATCCATTTATCTAGTGTTTCCTTTTCAGATTAAATATATTTTTAACTCATTTCAAAGTGTTTTTTAACATATTTTATTAACTGTTTGCTCATCTTATAAGCTCTATTTCCTATTTGGTTTTATCGAGCTTTTATATCTGGCTTAGATAATTTTATAAATATTAACTCTTTAATATTTATAATTTACTTTAATTTTACCATCTGTAATTTTCATTTTATATATACATACATATATATATATATATATATATATATATATATATATATATATATATATATATATATATATATTGTCACGGTCACGGTACCTAATTACGAGCTTGGTGGGCGGACAATATTTATATATATATATATATATAAATGTATATATATATATAAATATATATATATGTATGTATAAAAAAATTGTCAGCCCACCTAAGTAGTAATTAGCCACCTCGTTACCGAGACAATACATATGTGTGTGTGTGTGTGTGTGTGTGTGTGTGTGTGTGTGTGTGTGTGTGTGTGTGTGTGTGTGTATAAAATTAAAAACAATTTTTATAACGCAATCTGCTTGCGGATGATGGAAGTACTTCTATCGAAAGCGCTCGCCAAAAACACTTATGGATCCAACCTAAACAATTTTGTAGAAGTACGCAAAAAAATTATTCGGAGATTGGAGAATCTAAAAAAGAAAATAGTGAAACAGAAAAATCCCATGCTTTTTAATAACACTTGTCTAAATGAGAATATGCTGCCTAAATATACCAATATATGTGCATATATATATATATATATATATATATATATATATATATGACAGCTCTTTTAAGAAACTCTTTCTTTTCGTTGAGCACTTTCATTTGAATTAAGTCGGTCAATTTAGTAATTATGAATAGATCATCGTATAACGATTAGATCACTGTCTGATTGACGTAAAGAACATTTAAAATTAAAATGGTTAAATTCAACGTTATTTCACGCGGTTTATGGTAGCCGAATGTCTCGTGTTACCGAGTTCGATTCTGTCGACTGGTGTTAATCATGACACCTTGCACTGAAGATTACCGAAAGGATGAAACACTAGTGTCCGTAGGCATTTAATTATTATAGTAAAATAATAATTATATTAATTTATATACATACCTACATACATACTACGTCCTAAAATTTACACACAGGCCAAACATAAATAAAAAATTACCATTTCTCGACGTATTTGTAGATTCAAGCAACCTCACTAAATACATAACATCAACACACTAAAAAACCGACCGACAATAATCCAATACTCTTCAATTACTATAGCGAATGCTCAGAAAAATATAAAATTGCCCGTATAAAAAAAATTTGATTCAGCGCTCATACAATATAATATCAACTCGACAAATATTTTACAAAGAACTAACAAACATAAAACAAACCCTAAGGAATTATAATTTTTCCCATATAATCGTTGATAAGCACATAACACTCTATTTAAACTTACTCCACAATAAAAACTTAAATCCTAACCCTAAGAAAAACGACACCATTAACGTATACTATAAAAACTAACTACACACTTACTACAAAACAGAGGAAAAAATAATAACAAACCTAATTAAAAGATACACCAGACCCACCGACCAGAACACAAAGATCAAACTAATAATATATTATACTAAATTTAAAACCTCTAATTTAATAATTTAAAAAAATAATAATAACACCTTAAACCAAACTAATGTAGTGTATGAATATGTCTGCCCCTTCGAAAAATGTCTCGGAACCGACTCTAAAAACTCATACAACGCATACATGGGCCACACCACAACAACACTCTCTCGACGATTAACATTTCATTCAGCTGAAAATAGCGCCATAAAACAACACCTAACATCCCATGAAAAAACCTTAAATCGTCCGATATTATAAATATTTTAACTAACAATACTAAAATTCGATACCGTAACAATAGCACACGGCAACTAAAATTACTAAAAGCTATACTTAAAAAAAAAAAAAATATTAACTAACAATACTAAAATTCGATTAAAAAAGCTACAACCCCTCTTTTCCCGGATCTCCTTTAACACCGGGGCTAATATACTAACAGTATTTAATAACTAAAAAGAAACTAAAAAAATAAACGATACGAAAATCAAAATTAAAAATAAAAATAATTCGCTCCTAACCATCCTGCACCCACCTATATAACCAATAAAAAATTGTAAATACACCGAATCTCAAAGGAAAAGAAAAAGATAACAACAACAATCGCTCCTGATGATAATCGGATGCATCGATAGAAAGCGCTTAAGTAGAATATTGGTGAACAGCAAGTTATGGGTGCCATTTTATACACCATGCCATATAAAATATAAAAGACCGCTCGACGACTGGAAAAGATATCCAGAAACATCGGAAAAAGAATAACTCTGTTGCGTTCAATCAGACGTGCTTGAATAATGAATTGCTGCCAATATATATGTATATATGTGTGTGTGTGTGTGTGTGTGTGTATATATATAAGAGAAAGAGAAATAGATAGAAATTAAGAGAGAGAGAGAGAGAAATAAAAAGGAACAAGCTATATATATATGAAAGAAAAGGAACAAAATATATATATGAGATAGAGAGAGAGAGAAAGAGAGAGGGAGGGAGAGAAAGAGATAAAAATTAAGAGAGAGAGAGAGAAATAAAAAGGAACAAACCGAGTTATGTGTTCATCAACGTTCCGTCTTTATTTCGAGACTCCATCTGTCTGAAATAAAGACGAAACGTTGATGAACACATAACTCAAGTTGTCTTTTTTTTAGTTCTCAATTGTCGGAATACTATTTCCATTACTTTCATCATGACACACACACACACACATACATACATACATACATACATATATATATATATATATATAAGTATGTTTATATATAGAGAGTCTGTGTGGGGTGTGTCGTGTTGTCATTGTTTTGTTAATGAAACACCTTTTGTGGAAATTTCTAAAGAAACTAGACAAGGACATCAATCATACAGAAGCCGCTGTCAAGATCTCATAACGAAGAAGAACGTCGGAGCGCACACGTGCTTCATCAAGATCTGTCTTGTCCCAATCTCGAAAACCTACTTTCACTTTCACTTTGTTTTTATGCATATGTATATATATATATATATATATATATATATATATATATATATATATATATATATATGAATGTGTGTATGTATTCCATTTTTATATTTTTTTCTTCTTAACTGTTTATATTTTGCTTGTACAATTTTCGCCTCCACTACTTTGCAATCATCAGGCAGTCCGTTTTTTTTTTCACTTGAGTTTTCTATTATTGGTGAATTGAGTTGAGTTGGTTTGTGTGAGATGCAAACACACGTGCTTTGTTGTTTCGTTTTTTTTGCGTTATTTAATTTCCATCTTGTTAAAAGTATGATTCTAATTAGCATTTATTTAAACCTTATTTATGTATATTGCAGCATACGTCTATGTATCGGTCTATTTGTTCCCCAGCACCTTTTAGAGTTGCGAATTCCAAATAAATCACCACACACACACACACACACACACACACACACACACACACACACACACACACACACGCACACACACACACACACACGCGCACACAGATTTCCATTCAATGGAGGCCATGCGCGAACGCAGACCCCGCAATTTTATTATACCATCCCTTCAAATCTTCAAAACTTACTATAGGTTATTGTTAGATAGAATAAATTCTGAATAAAAAGCATTAGTTATCCTCTTTTTGTCAGAAACATCACTCCTGGAATGAGAGAACTAAAGAATATAATAAGAGAAAAGCGCGGGTTACCCTGCTGCCTTAAATAAACCTGCAGTTCGCCTTTCTACTCACTTTAAATTATAGTGTGGGGTAGCGTTAGGAAGAAACCCTTGAGATTTGAACTAGAAATAAATATATGATCATATTTTATTCACTGTTCTAAGGTACATCATAATAATTAAATTTTATAATTTGAAGTCCAATCTAAGCAAATTCAAAGTCCAATATGCAAGTCTAATGTAAACCAATTCAAAGTCCAATGCGTAAGTCCAATGTAAACCAATTCAAAGTCCAATGTGCAAGGGACAGGAAAGCGGTTAGATCAGTACACACACAGACACGGTGACACGCCACCAACACGATCCAGCGTATACAATTACCAACCGGCCGTTCTTTCCTCATCCTAGCTTCGCAGCGATGACAAAGCACACACGCACACCTTGGTCGTTTGAACGGTAACCCCTCATTTTCACAGCTTTTGCCACATAATTCTGGAAAGAGAAATTCAATTGCATTAACAGAAGAAAAAGTTATTTAATTTTTAAAATGTAAAAGTTACTGATGGACCACCCTGTATATATATATTGGTGTGAGCGAGTGTTAAAAAGCCGTGGTATATACCTTCTCCCAGTCAAATCATCCCCCACGTGCAAGTTGTGAGTTCTGCTACGCTAGCGGGGTTCTGGTGAATTCCGAGTGTCCACCACCAGAAAACTGGACCCCCACTAACTTATGGGATAAAGTGTTTGAACAAAAGGTTAAGAGTATGTAACCCTGATAGAAATCTGCAGAGGAGCTTATGTTCTGTTAACTTCAGCATTCGTGTAGCTTTTGGAAACCTTCATGGAGAATAATGTGTCGTCTGACTGTGGCATCGCAGATAGTACAAGGATTTACCTTTACAAGACGTGTTTGCTAATCACGCTGTTATAAGCATCAAAAGCACATTAAATAGCGCGAACGATTTCACCAAAATCCTTGAGACGTATCTTTAACATCAAGTGGCAAACACAAGTAACTGACAGTGAGGTCCTTTTGAGAGCAGATTGCTCTAGTATTGAGACCCTTGTACTCAGATCTTACATGCCTTGGGTGGGCCACGTGGCTCAGATGACAGATTTTAGGTTGCTGAAATAATTTTTTTTCGGGGAAGGGGGGGCTGGAAAATGGCAACCGCCATTGTAAAGGAGTTGTAAGGGGTGTAAAGAGATAGCTTCGAATTTAGGGGTATATATATATATATATATATATATATATATATAATTATTTTTTACTATAATAATTAAATACCTACAGACACTAGTGTTTCATCCTTTCGGGATTCTTCAGTGCAGGGTGTCACGATTACTACCAGTCGAACAATTCGAACCCCGCAACACGAGACATCTCTGGCTCGATTAGCGGAGGCCGTATCCATTCGGCTACCATTAATCATGTGAAATAGCGTTGAATTTTAAACATTTTAATTTAAATGTTCATTACGTCAGACAGACAGTGATCAAATCGTTATACGATGATCTACGCATAAGAGCTAAATTGACCGACTTTTTAATTCAACTGAAAGTGCTCAACGATAAGAAACGTATTTCTTAAAGGGGCTGTCATAATTATTTTTTTACTATAATAATTAAATACCTACAGACACTAGTGTTTCATCCTTTCGGGATTCTTCAGTGCAGGGTGTCACGATTACTACCAGTCGAACAATTCGAACCCCGCGACACGAGACATCTCTGGCTCGATTAGCGGAGGCCGTATCCATTCGGCTACCATTAATCATGTGAAATAGCGTTGAATTTTATATACTATCAAAATTACCCGTCATTGACTGGGTTCAAAAACAGCCTACAGAAAATGGACTCTGATTTATAAAAGTATGATAGGTTATGAAAAGGAAGGATTGTAAAGAGATAGCTTCGAATTTGGGGGTATCAAAACCAAAGCATAATATGATGAAAGTAAAAATAAAATAGATAACTCCCATAATTTATTATGCCATACCTGTTCACACTGAAACACTTATACCAATATTCTGTGGATCTATATTAAAAAAAAAACTTGTTAAACTTTGTGACATATTTCCATTATATGCAGGTCAGGCGCGAACGGACACCCCATAATTTTATTATACTATATTTCTTCAAACTGAAACATAATTATCAAAGTATACTTACGCAGATAGATATGAAAAGTCTTTATTAAAGTTTGTGCATTGCTATTCTATAGAGGCCAGGCGCGAAGTCAGACCCCACAATTTTATTATACCATCCCTATTTAAGTTAAAACATACTTATCAAAGTATTATTATGTACATCTATATCAAAAACACTTGTAAACGTCTTTTTTTTATTAAAATTTTTTTTATTTCCATACTTTGTGGACAAGGCGCGTACGCAGACCCCACAATTTTAATGAATAATCATAATGTCAGATCAAACATACACATTCCTGTGTCTCGATACATCTTCTATCATTATATGTGATCAGTTTTCCTTAATAGTCAGCCATATAGGAGCCTATTTGTGACCAGACACACACAGACGTTCAGTTTTATATTATATATATATATATATATATATATATATATATATATATATATATATATGCGTACATATTCTGAAAATAGATAAGTAAGAGTACTAAGATATGTCTATTTCATTTACCTCAACACATACATTATACTTCGATTTATATATTTTTTATTTTGCCAAAATAAAAATTAGACAATTGGAAAGGGTAGTCTATGATTTTCCTTGCCACTGTAACTTTTTTTGTGGTATTATTGTGAATTGGGATTAGGATTACCTAGCTAGTTCCCAATTCACAATAATACCACAGACATACCCTGGAGTCCTTCTATTTAAGGTTCCCAAATCAAATCGTTTTGTTTTGATTTAATAATAATAATAATAATAATAATAATAATAATAATAATAATAATAATAATAATATATAATGTAAATATATATATATATATATATATCACTTGGCAAAGTCCATTTTTTTAATTTTCACACGCTTGCACCTATTTTCTCTGGCTAAAACCCAAATATAAATTTAGAATGGATT
The DNA here is from genome assembly GCF_053919585.1 of Euprymna scolopes. Taxonomy (NCBI): domain Eukaryota; kingdom Metazoa; phylum Mollusca; class Cephalopoda; order Sepiida; family Sepiolidae; genus Euprymna; species Euprymna scolopes. Next base: position 54,768,680 of record NC_136520.1, on the reverse strand, counting down.
CGAATACCCTTTATATTAAGTTTCATGTCTGTAGATCAAAAACTGACGGAGGAGGTTGATAGACAGCATTTTTAACAAATGTATGGATACGCACTCATAAATATGAATAGAAAGAGCTTTTACGCAAATATTACGCAGTAATAAACCATACAGAATATCTGCATGAATATAATCACACGTAATAGTTAACTAAAGATGATCATCCCTTAAAAACCCGGAAAATCTCATAGAAAATTAATTAATATGAATGTTTAAAAAAAATATGAAAATTAGCTAGATCTTTTGTCAGTTAATGCAATTCAACGACCCATATATAACAACGTTGCATTTTCCTTTTAAATAAATGGTCAAAAGGGTTTGTAATATGACTCTCAATGCATAAAACCCCAAAATTTATAAGAGTATAGATTCTGGGGTTTTTTTTTTGGTTCTTTTTACTCTATTTTCACCCCAAACAAGGCACATTGCCCTTTGATGTAAGGGGCTACTATCAGGGACCTAAATTGCAGGGGTGCTATGTAGAGAGTTTAGCAGCAAGATATCTGTTCACATTACACTTGAACTTCTGCATGTCAGTACAGTTGGGGAAGCAGGAAACTGAAAGAGAATTCCAAAGTCCTGCAGTTCAGGGAAAGAAGCTATTAGAGTAGAAGGCTTTCTTACATCTAGAGATCTCAACTGTGTAGGGGTGGGACTTCGTTGCTTGTCGGGTTTGTCGGGGGTATTTTCGTCGAGGGGGTACAACGGCTTGTAGTTCGTCAAAGCATCCACGATTGAAATACTTGTAAAACAGGCAGAGGAATGCAATATTTCGTCGATGAGACAGGGGCTAAAGCTTAGATGACAGTTCGGAACCTATTAGGTTGGCGATTCTCATTTGGACCCTGTCCAGGAGCGAGAGACTAGTAGCAGATGCACCAGCCCAAATGTGACAGCCGTACTCTATACATAGGCGAATGGTGGCTTTGTAGAGGTACAGGATACTTTCAGGCGTAAGTAACTTTTTATCACGGTATAGGGAGCCACTTTCTTTGCAGCAGCCTTAGCAATGATCTCCATGTATCTATTTTAACTCATGTTTCCTGTGAACGTTTAGCCAAGGAGATTGAACATAGTGCTTTCAGGTGCAATATCTCTAGCCATAGTTATTGCAGGTTGATAAGGTTTCATGTAATTATTAAAGGTAACGAGATTTGTCTTGGCAGCGTTGAACGTTACCATCCCTTGATGACCCCATTCCACTACAGACTAAAGGTCTTCCTCTAGGATTTTCAGCCCTTACTTTAGATATGTGCTCATTAGTTTTCCCCACGTGTCTGCTATAGAGCGTAGTGTCGTCAGCAAATATACCCATATCAGAGACAATTTTATCAGGTAAGTTATTTATGAATATCAGAAATAATAAAGGTCCAAGAATCGATCCCTGAGGTACACGTGCATTTATGAAAAGTTTTTTGGACGCATGCCTATCCAGGACAACCAGGATTCTTCTCTCATTTAAGAATGATCTAATTATGCTAAGCATTCGTCCAGTAATACCATAGGATTTTATTTTCATGAGAAGACCATCGTGTCATACCCTGTCAAAAGCTTTAGATATATTTAGGGCTACATCCCACCCCTCTCCTGCCTTATCCAGTGCTTGGTAAAATCGTTCAGACATTGTTGTGCAAGTTTGTTGCATTTTCGTAAATATACCGAAATTTGAACATGCTCGAGGAGCTGTGTTGAAAGAAAAATAAATTTTTGGATATTTGATTGTAACTACACTGTTATCCTTTTATGAATGATCTGTTGTTATATTTTACATACATTTTTCTTCCAAGCAAATAGGATTGGCATACGCAAAAAGTGAAATATAATTGAAAACATATTTTATCAAAAAAAAAAAAAATATATATATATATATATATATATATATATATATATATATCCCTCCAACCTTGGCAGACGTGTTTTAAATATTCTCTCCAGTGCTTTTTCTTTTAATGATTTGAAATTCATTCCATTGGCGATTTTTTCCAAGGAACTCTGCCTTTTGGATCATTTTGGACCATTTGGAACTTACCCATTGGATTGGAAATTTTTAATTCGACCGTTTTTGATTTTACCATTCTTGGATTTTTTACCCTTCACCGGACTATCCATTGATGTGAAATCTTTTTATCATTTTTTTTTACCTCCTATTCCCCTTACCTCACCCTTTTTTTTAACCAAGTAAGATATGTGACTTACTTGTAGTTTCATTTAATACTTTTACATGCAAAATCCGATCCCACATTTTGCTAATTCCTTCCCTCTGATGAGAAGGAGAGTATTTCTTCGAAACTCCGCGGATTAAGGACTATCCACTTATCTGGTGCTTCCTTTTAAAAATTAAATATGTTCTTAACTCTTTTTCAAGATGTCTTTTAACATGTTTTATTAATCATTTGTTCATATATATATATATATATATATATATATATATATATACATATATATATACATATATATGCATAGTGATGACGTTATGCATTTAGAAATTACCGAAAATTACCGACTTTCTGTAGTAATACTGTTTCGTTATATCCAATCTCATCAGTGCGCATAGACTAGCACTCTTCTCTAGTTGGGGATTGAACCTACAACCAATTCGTTGATAATTCACACTTCTAACTACAAATCTATGGAATCAGTGTTTGCAAATAACCTAATAGAATGCCAATTTAAATAGACACTCGCCCACCGCTTTTACAGTGCTTGATCTGCTTGTTTATTTACAACCAAACAAATAGCCTCGCATTAATGCCAGTTAAGCAACGGGTGAGATACATTTCTGACAGTGTTCTACCCAAGGAGGGGGCTTAAAATATAGCCATCCGCATAGCGTACTGTTTCGTAATCTTCAGTGCGGCTAGACCAGCGCTATTCTCTAGCCATGGATTAACCATCGCGTTGATAGTCGGCAGTTCTAACCTCCGGCACACAGAATCTGTGCTCGCAAGTAATCTCATGAAATGTTCTTTTGGATAGACACACGACATCTGCTTTCACAGTACTGGAACTGGTTGTTTATTTACAAACAAACAGCGAGCCTCCAATATATATATATATATATACTGCGTAAGCAAAAGCAAGACTTCAAAACAAGGTGTTGGTGGCAACAAAAAGTGTATTTCCAAAAGTGTGCTTATTCATAAAGTCTGAAGAAATGTTGGTTTTGAAAATTTTAAAACGACATAATGCATGAAATTGTCGAACTGGACATGGAAACAATTGTAACGGAAATTGAAATACACTTTTTGTTGCCATCAACACCTTGTTTTGAAGTCTTGTTTTTGCTTATGCAGTATATTAATGCTCAATTATAAAATTTGATAATTTTGTAGCTTACGCTTTAAGTCAAACATTTTTGACTTAAAACTCATTGGTATATGAAAATTTACTGAATTTCACGAACTCAGTCTAATTACATATAAGTCTATATATATATATATATATATATATATATATATATATATATATAATGTATATATATGTATATATATATATAATGAATAAATCACGAAAGTCTATATTACAAATTTCACGATGTTTACCATCTTACAATTTATTCCTTTAATTCATTTGACACTTACAGTTCTTGACAGTAGCACAAAATCAATCACTTAATTATTATATCAATCAGTGAATCTATTTTGCCGTTCCTCATCAGAAGAAATAGCAACAATCAATTCACCAAATCAATTCACCAAAGGAAATAAAATATGTTTGGACATGATTAAAAAATCCGAACATTTAAAGAGAAGTTGCAAATACCTTGTATTTTTATTTCATTACGCCATTAAAAATTTTAGAAATAAAGTCACTAAACTCGCATATATGTATTAAAAGATTCTATTAATTTTGGTATATTCTTCTAGAAATGTTCTATTTATTAATATTAAACATAATAATTATAATTAATATACACTAGCAATGTTTACAGTCTATTACATTACGAAACTAAAAAAAATACAAAAAAAAAAAAACACTATATTCAATTTCCGGTTGTATTAAATTAGTTATTAACCTGAATTGAAAACTATATATAATTAATTTCTCGTGACTGTTTTTATTCAATTAATGTTAACATAAATTAATTTTTTTTTGTATTTTTTAATTCTAGCCATAATAAGGTACATCTATAAAATAAAGTGTAAACAATTTTTGTTTTTATTTTGAATAAATAATTGTATCAGTCTGAAAGGACTTCTCATCCACTGACTGAGCCCAGAAACGGTGAAGCGTAGTATCAGAACATATACTTTCAAAGTAACATCCCAAGATGTAAGAAAAACTTCTACTCCAGTAGTTTCTTCCCCAGAAACGCTAGACTTTGGAATTCCCTTCCGGGTTCCTGCTTCCCCAAATGTACTGACAAGAAGAAGTTCAAGTGTAACGTGAACCGACATCTTGCTGCTCAACTCCCTACATAGTACCCCTGTACTTTATGTCCCTGATAGTAGGCCCCTACATCAAAGTGGCAATGTGCCCTGTTTGGGGTGAAAATGTAATAAAAAGAAAACCCTCTGTAACGTCCCCTCCCATTTTTTCCTCTCTCCACAAAGCAAGCACCCTGTAATTCCGGCATCAATTCCGTTTTCTTTCTAAATTGTCTCTCCGTACTTCTAATGCAAGTATAACTTGCACAATCAACCTGCCCCGTAGCCGCGCCCATATCCATATACAACCCCTACCACCAATATCAATCCAACACGAAGCCTCGTTTTTCAACGCTCAATCAGTGCTCCTTCCTTAGCCACTGCTGCAACAACAACAACAACAACAACAACATCCAAATATCAGTACACAGTATACCGAGAACCCCGCGTCCGTGCTGACAGCCCATGCAATATCTCGGATCGCTTGTCAGCGCGAAAAATGCTCTCTCCAACCCTCCTCACGATCGACAATTGGTTCCTCATCCTGTTCCTTGACCAGGGGAGGGGGAGCCCCGACGTTGGCGTCTTTGTGCAACGCCGATGGAGTAAACTTCAGAATTTCGCGCGTCAAATTAGAAAATTAGTTTGCCTTCCATCATCATCATCATAACCACCACCACCACCGCCATCATCATCATCATCATCATCATCATCATCATCATCATCATCATCATCATCACCACCGCCACCACCACCATTATCACCATCATCACCATCATCATCATCACCATCATCATCACCATCATCATCATCGCCGTCGCCGCCGTCGTCGTCATCACCATCACCACCACCACCACAAACTGTCAGATGCGTCAGAATGCCTAGTTTAATAATAAATGCATTATTATTGTTCGAGTCTATATCCTCCGTCAAAAATGACGGCAGAAAATATGATTACCTAGCATTCGTCACTATTACTCGTATGAAATGATATTCGCCGTCGATAAACTTTCAAATAAAAAAGAAAAAGAAAACCTCCAAAACTGGGAATTATATATAAAGAAAAAATGTAAAAGAAAATTGTTAATATTAGTGTAAGCGCCAAAAACTTAGGCAGCATTAATTTTTCATATTTTTCATATTTTTCATATTTTTATATTTTTCATGTTTTTCATATTTTTCATATTTTATATATTTTTCATATTTTTCATATTTTTCATGTTTTTCATATTTTTCATATTTTACATGTTTTTCATAATGTTCATATTTTTCATATTTTTCATACTCATCATATTTTTCATATTTTTCATATTTTTCATGTTTTTCATATTTTTCATATTTTACATGTTTTTCATATTTTTCATATTTTTCACATGTTGTATATTTTTCATATTTTTATATTTTTCACATTTTTCATATTTTTATATTTTTTTATGTTTTTCATATTTTTCATATTTTTATATTTTTTATATTTTTCATATATTTCATATTTTTCATATTTTTCATGTTTTTCATATTTTTCATATTTTACATGTTTTTCATATTTTTCACATTTTTGATATTTTTCATATTTTTATATTTTTCATATTTTTCATATTTTTCATATTTTTATATTTTTCATATTTTTCATATTTTTCATATTCATCAGATTTTTCATATTTTTCATATTTTTCATGTTTTTCATATTTTTCATATTTTATATGTTTTTCATATTTTTCATATTTTTCACATGTTGTATATTTTTCATATTTTTCATATTTTTAATATTTTTATATTTTTTTATGTTTTTCATATTTTTCATATTTTTATATTTTTTATATTTTTTATATTTTTCATATTTTTTATGTTTTTCATATTTTTCATATTTTTATACTTTTTCATATTTTTCATATTTTTCATATTTTTTTTATTTTTTATATTTTTCATATTTTTCATATTCATCATATTTTTCATATTTTTTATATTTTTATATTTTTCATATTTTTATATTTTTCATATTTTTCATATTTTTTATATTCATCATATTTTTCATATTTTTCATATTTTTTATATTTTTTATATTTTTCATATTTTTCATATTCATCATATTTTTGATATTCATCATATTTTTCATATTTTTTATATTTTTCATATTTTTATATTTTTCATATTTTTCATATTTTTCATATTTTTTATATTTTTCATATTTTTCATATGTTTTTACGTAAAGTGTACAATCCTATAACATCGACGAGGTACGCGCAATAATATGGAAAAAAAAGAATGAAGGACATAGTTTGCAAAGCCGATTTATCATATTTTTTATATAGGTTTCCGCTTACTTTTTGCTCTTATTTGAAAGATTAACCCCTGAAGATAATTTCCAAAAGGAAAAAAATATTTGTGCATGTGAAAAAAAGTTGTAATGAAAAATGTTTTCACGTCGACATTCGGAAGCTGACAAGTCCAGTTAAATTGTAAAGTTAAATAAATTAATTGTAAAAATCCTTTCAAAGATAAATATAAGTTTCTGGTTCTATTTCAAAAATAATTAGGAAAGTCGAAAGATATTGAATTTAAAAAAAAAAACATTACTTGTACAAAATCGCTTAATTAGTTCCAAAAAAGCGAGAGATTCTAGTTTCCCACAAACCAAACAAAAACAAAACAAAAGCAAAAAAAAAAAAACTCGTCTAATTGTGTATTCTGCGGCAGCCCGATTTGTCATAAAGTAAAAAAAAAACTGTCTGAACATGGCATCAGGTACGGGGTGCTGGTTTTCTTGTTTTTCCCCAATTTTGCCCCCGTACATTCCTATCGTAAATGTATGTATATTTTTACCATTTTTAAATTTAATTATTTTTCTGTACTAATGCCTTTAAATAAAAATAAAATAATTTTTCAAGAATTTATAGAAATTAAGTTATACCAAAAGTGTCACGTTCATTCAAGCAAGGAATATATTAGAATCTTACATATAAAAATTACCCGGAACATGTTATCTAAAAAAACAAAACTGTAGACATATTTTTTGCGATTATATTTTGTGTATGTGAACATAATAAACAAACAATGGTAATATTTGCAATGAAAAATGTTAATATTAATAGTTATTAATAGTTATATCGAATTCATTAATACTGAATTTACGGGCTTTTTTTCGTAATGTTCCTGAAAAAAAATATTATTTTTAAAATTTACGATGCTTTATGTTAAAATAAAAACAGCAAAAATGAATTAAATCACTTTCTTACTGAAAACCATAACTTTAGTAAAAATGTTTAATTTTTTTTTTTTTTACATGGGGATCACCACTTATAAAGGCCACTATGGGATAAGGGTTATTGCGTGTACAGTAATCAATGAGATAGTATTGTAGTAATCATTAGTATTGGAGGTTTTGATAAACGGTCTTACTTAAGGGGGCGGTTTGTCAGGAGTTTGTTTATGTTGGACTTGAAGACATCCAAGTTGTAGTCAGGTGGGAAACAGGCAAGCGGCAGAGAGTTCCACTGGCGTGCAGTTCTAAGAAAGAAGCTTTGTCTCATGAAATCTACGTTTGGATTTAGGCACAGATAAAGAGTGGGAAAAATTATTAACAGTAGTTTCAGCCAGACGGGTGTTTCTCGTGAAAGATTGGCGACGGGGGGGACGAGAGATTGAAGCAAAGACGAGCACCTGCCATGGAAATAACGATAAAACAAAGACAGACTCGCAACGTCACTTCTGTGGGAGAGAGGATGCAGGGAAAAGAAAAGGGCATCCCCCACTAAACCACGAAGTCTATTTTGTACTCTGTCAAGGCAGGATAGGCTGTGTTTAGCAGCTCCTGCCCAGATGTGACAGCTGTACTCCATCCTTGGACGTACTTGGCTTTTATACAGATAGAGAATTGCATTAGTAGTGAGATATCTTCTGGAGCGATAAAAGGTTTTTTTTTTTTTTTGTTTAAACAAAGGAATACATTTCCTCTAAGAGTATAATGAAAATAAATAGTTAATTATATTCCGTGATCAGTACGTGATAATTACTGAAACATCAAAATTGGTTAATTTTCTGATTTTTAGTGGCGTTTTATATACAGGGAGAGTCAAAATCTTCAAACATTTTGAGCATCGACTATTCACTTTTCAAGTATCTAACAACTGCGCACACACACATTATATATATATTAGTCCTCGCGCGAAAGAGCGGGGCACAAAATGTTTGAAATAATAATAATAGAATAAGAATAACAAAGACTTTCGCTGGCGAAGACTGCTATTGACCGTAAACAGTTATACACTCCTTTTGAAATTTTCATCTTTATTTTTCTCGTTATATAATGAATATTTATTAATAAAACCTATATAACATATATTTCTTATTAAATTTTAAAGAATTTCTATTCTGAAAGAAGTTTTAAAAATGTAATCTAAAACAGTTATTTTAAAGTTTTTGTTAATAAAATTCAGATTTTCTCAATATTCAGACCGATATTACAAAGAGTTTGTTGCAAAAAATGAGTTGTGGTGTGAGGAGAAATACAAACTGAAACAGAGAGGATATTCAGACCTGTAATAATACAAAGAGGGGGTTGCAAAAAATGAGTTGTGGTGTGAGGAGAAATACAAACTGAAATAGAGAGGATATTCAGACCTGTAATAATACAAAGAGGGGGTTGCAAAAATGAGTTGTGGTGTGAGGAGAAATACAAACTGAAATAGAGAGAAGGAGAGTTTTAAAATATAATCTTAAAAGATACGATACAAGTTAGAAAAGCATTTCATCCAAGGCATGAAAATTGTTAAACAAAATGTTTTTACTTTGGGCTTTAAAATTTCTTTTTAAAGCCCAAAGTAAAAACATTACAAGATTCAATTTGAAAGGGCACTTTTATGAATATTACAAAGTAAACTATAACAATTTAATTTAAATTGAATCAAAAAATTACCTTGGATTTATTTTATGTTGCAATTTTGTGATTTATTTTATGTTGCAATTTAAAAAAACTTATCTTTCATCTAGCAATAATAGTATAGATATAAAATTCTCAATGATGTTTTTAAAAGTGTAACAAAATGAAAGCTATATATATATATATATATATATATATATATATATAGCTTTCAGTCCGATGCGTTTTTTACATTGGAGAAAATATATGCATAATAAAGATGTGCTTCTACAGTTATCAGAAAAAATAACAATGTTATAGTTAAATATTAAGAGTTTTATAAAGCAAAAAAAGCGGAATGGGTGATTGTATAAGAACAAGAAAAAATATTGGAATCGTCCAATCACTAATATATATCTATATCTATCTATTTATATATATATATATATATATATATATATATATATATATATATATATATATATATATATATATATATATATATATATATATATATATATATATATCCTTGGATATTGATCTAACTTAATAATTTAGTTGCGCTCAAAACAATAAATATTACGAGGTCCTAATAGGGGTGAAAGTTTTTTAAAAAATTGACTGCTTTTTTTTTTTTGCTCAATATACACCTCCAAATACCCGGGCAACCCCAGGCACCCATGCTAGTATATCTATAAAAGTGAAAGTGTCTGTGTGTGTGTGTGTGTTTGTCTATGTACATTTCCATACGCAATACCTCTGTCAATTTTTAATCTACAGACTCGAAATTTGATATAAAGTGTACTGAGATTTTGGAAAATCGATGTGACCGGATTTCGGCCAGATATTGAGCGATTAAAGGGTCAAAGTTCAACGATTTTACTTTTGAGAACTCTACCAAACTCCTCCGACAATTTTTAGTCTAAACACTTGAAATTTTTGATAAAGGTTCCTTGGACAGGGATCTAACTTACTAACTTTAGTGGGGACCAAAACAATCAATTTTAAAGGCCATAATAGGGGTCAAAGTTTAAACAATTGACCGCCTCTTTTTTTTTGTTTTGCTCAACATACACCTCCAAATACCCGGGCAAAGCCGGGTTGAAATGCTAGTATATATATATATATATATATATATATATATATATATATATATATATATATATGTATGTATGTATATATATATATATGTATATATATGTATATATATATATGTATATATATATGTATGTATGTATATATATATATGTATATATATATGTATATATATATGTATATATATGTATATATATATATATATGTATATATATATGTATATATATATGTATATATATGTATATATATATATGTATATATAAATGTATATATATATGTATATATACATGTATATATATATATCTATATATACATCTATATATATATACATTTATATATATATATATATATATACATATATATATATATAATTTTGAGGGAATTAGACCTAGAGTCTAATGAGCAGAGTTTATTTAATGTACTAGTAAATGTATTAATACTATTAAAACAAAAGAGTGCTCGTTGTAATGTATATATTTATAAGCTCGATAAGCATAGCTATCCTAGAATGATTTTAATATTGAGTAAAATGATTCATAATTTTGAATTAAAAATGAGTTTCAAAAGGAAATCAAACAAAATTAGTAGCTTGTACGATCATTTCGGAAACGATGCTTTTATTGAAATAGACTTGAACAATAATTTGAAAAAAAGATTTTCTTTAAACAAAGTCTCCTCATCAGCAAAAATTGTGTGTGTGGAGGAGGGAGATCAATAATAACAAAATAAACCTAGCATTTTTGTAGTGCGACAGATAATCCTTTTTTTTCGCCCGCTTTCAAAGCTTTTCATTGTTTCCGTGCATCTATTCCTTCCTTTTGTTGCGTCTTGATTGAGTTTGGATGAGGTAAGAATGTGTTTTACCTTTCCTAGACATACTGATAAAGATTAAAGACAATAACATTATCACAGACATTTACCGCAGACCTACAGACACCCAACAATACCTACACTTTAAAAGTCACCACCCTAAAAGCTGCATAAAATCAATTCCCTACACCCTAGCACGTAGAATCTGCACCATAACCAGGGACAATAACCTTCGAAAAATCCGACTCAAGGAACTACGAATAAATTTAAGAAAAAGAAAATACCCATCACAACTTATAGACAAAGGGATCCAACTTGCGACAAATATACCAGTAGAAGATTTGAGAACCCCTAAAGAACGAAACAAAGAACAAATCCTAACATACGTCTCCACACACAACACAAACAACCCAGAGCTTTTCACAGAGATAACGAAAAACCTCGTCCTACTTAACCAAAACAGCAAACTAAACAATTTCCTTAAAACAACAAAAATAATAAAAAGCAAACGCCAACCCAAAAACCTAAAACGCATTCTTACCTCATCCAAACTCAATCAAGACGCAACAAAAGGAGTCACAAAATGCAACAAACAACGATGTGGAGTCTGCAACATAATATTAGAGGGAAACACATACACATTTACGAACCCCATACAAGCATTAAAAATTCAAAAAAAACCTAGATTGCACCTCAAAAAACGTGATCTATGTAATAAAATGTCCAGCATGCGATAAATCCTACATAGGCGCTACAAAAAAACCTTAGTAATAGAGTAGCCCTACACCGATCCAACATCAAAATCGCGGAAAATAGACACCTACATGTATCACAACATATACACACATGCAGTGGAGGCAGATTCGAGATAATGCCCATCTTCCAAACTGACAACTACTTCTACTTGCTAACTCAAGAAAAAAATTTCATAGCAAAGTTTAACCCCGCCTTAAACATCTCTCCATAATTATACACATAAATAGGCAAAACAAAAAATACACTTACACGCATGCATGCTTGGGTAGGTGTGCACCCTCACACAGGAAACAACAAAAAAGCACAATAAGGCACACGCACACTTTCGCGGGTGCGCGCGCCCGGTGCCGGGAAAACTCGTCCCGGGAAAACTCGTCTCGGGAAAACTCGTCTCCGGAAAACTCGTCTCGGGAAAACTCGTCCCCTTTCGCTAGGTTGGAAAACTGGTCCCTTATTGAATAAATATCGATTGAAAACACATTTTATGATCGTTCTTGAAGGAGATATTGTTTTTTAAAATAAACTATAGCACTCCCATAATATTTTTTTAAAAATATTTTTACTTGTTTAATGTTTTTTTTTGTGTTTTTAATAAAAGCGTTTATTATGTTCATAAACGAGACCGCATATTTTTTTTTATATTAATATAAAAAGAATTTATTTATATACTGTTGTTTATAAAAGGGTAAAATCGATTTTTCTACCTCGCCGACTATGTTGTTTATTTAATTTATTTGGAATCGTTTATTTGGTAAAGAAAAAAAAACAGAAAACAAACAAAAAACATGTCGGTCGAGTGTTACAGGAGAACGAGAAATAATGCCCGGTATATCACATCTTAGGGGGCCTTGATAATCGCTAAAAAATAGAAAATTAAAAAAATTACTGAGGGAGATTTGGTTTTAAAAAGAAAATAATAAATTTTAATATTTTTTTAAATATAATTTAGAGAAAGAGGGGGGAGATAAAACCTATATCTCCCTTCGAAAAGCAACCAACAAAAAATGAAATTAAAAAGATTCTTGATAAACGATAGCGGAGTTTTCAATAAAATTGATTAATAAATTTATTTAGTGATTACTTTCTCTCTTAATGATTGATTTTAGAATTTTGAAGTAAAAATTTAAAAAATCAAAAATGAGTTAACGAGAGATTGTTAGCACATGGCATCTCTCGCGCCAAAATAATATTTCGCTTTTAATTTATTAGTTAATTTTTGCAAAATTTGACAGGACGACAATAAATGTTGATAATTGATAAAATCATAACTTTAAATAACGCATGAGTGCATTTGGTATGACAGAAAACAAAAACATAACAACAAAAAACTATCATAATTAAAAAACAAAACCAAAAGCGTAACGAAGAATCGAATCGCTCCCTGTTTTTTAATTTTTGGGTTTTTTTTTAATTGTTTTTATGACTCCAAAAAACATCGTTAAAATAAGAACAAAAAATTTTTTTTAATTAACTTTGTATGAACATAATAAACGCTTTAAAATAAGTTAAACCACTAAGAACTTAGCCAGTTAGGTAGAAAACGGACACTTAGAAAATCGATTTTATTTAAAAAAAAAAAAAAAAAAACATTAAACAAGTAAAAATATTTTTTTTAAAAATATTAGGGGGGGACTATAGTTTATTTTAAAAAACAATATCTCTTTCAAGAACGATCATAAAATGTGTTTTCAATCGATATTTATTCAATTAGGGACCAGTTTTCCTACCTAGCGAAAGGGGACGAGTTTTCCCGAGACGAGTTTTCCGGAGACGAGTTTTCCCGAGACGAGTTTTCCCGGGACGAGTTTTCCCGGGACGAGTTTTCCTAAATTCCGCGCGCCCATACCCAGTACAGTACCATTTCTCTTAACTAAACAAACAACTAGAAATTAAACGTATGTATGTGTATGTGCGCGCGTGTGTGCGTGTGTATATGTGTGTGTGCGTGGGTGTGCACATATGATTGTGTATGCGTGTGTGTATAATTATATATCATCTGTTATCTATGCTACATCTTGTTTGTATGTATACGTGCACTTATGTTTGGGTGACCGAATCCATGTATGCATATGTGCATGGATTGGAAAGGAAACTTCAACCAATATATACATAAGGTGGAATGTATGAATATGTATGTGTGTGTGTGATTGTGAGTGCATGTGCCCATATATATATATATGGGTGGATTAGTGTATACACATCCGTATGTATGTGTGCGTATGTGTATATATATATACATATGTATGCACATGTATGAGTGGGTAAATGGGTTCGTGTGGATATGGATATACGCGTATGTGTGAGCCCCTGCATATGTCTGTGTGTGTGCATGTGTGTGTGTATGTGTGTGTGCCTACATAGTATGTGGATGTTGTGAGTGTATGTGCACATACATATATGTGTGTACATATATGTGTGTATGTGCGTGTATGTGTGTGTATATATATCTTCTACCTATTCTCCATCTTACTTGTGTGTGTGTGGGTGCGTGTATGTATGTCGGAATGATTAAGCGCATATATACATGCGTGTTTTGGTTGAAAAAAAAAAGTGTATATATATATATATATATATATATATATATATATATATAAAATAAAAAATAAAAAAATAAAAATAATTGTTAGCGGTGGATGTATGCGAGTACGTGTGTGGGTGTGTAGGTGGGTATGTATATGTGTATATATGTATGCTCCTACATATATTTCTATGTATGTACGTGTGTGTATGTGTGTGTGCCTGCGTACGTGTGCGTGTGCATGTGTACATGTACATGAATGTATATGTATGCGTATGTGATTGTGTGTGAGTGTATGCTATACATGGGGAAAGAAAGTCTTTAAAAAGAACCCTAAAAAAGCCATAAAAGCCTTCCCCATATGGACTAAAAAACACTCTTTGAAACTAACTTTGACCGGTCACTGTGAACACTTACAGTTGGAGACAGAATGTCTGAACACTGAACACACGCATCGCAACACTATGAAAAACATATTTAATATCAGCGGAGGCATATCTAAAAACTCCCATTTTAAAGAAAAACTTTTTACGAAAATATCTGAAGAGAGCACACCCTCAGCTCGAAACGCGTTATAAAAATATTTTAAAATAAAAATATGATGAAAACCTTTAAAAAAAACCCACAATTGTTGATGGCTACACTCTTTTAAATATACATTTTTTCTCTCGTTGGAACTACACAACCATCACTTTAAATATATATATATATATATATATATATATATATATATATATATATATATATATATATATATATATATATATATAGCTTAACAGCGTTACAGTTAGAAAAATCCACTGTCACCTAGGCGGACGACTTCTATTCGGTCTGGAGACAGTTGTTAGTCTAATCACACTGAAGAGATGTGATAAAGCGGAACAGTGTCTTATTAGATGACAATATATATATATATATGTATGTATATATATATATATATATTATTACATTTTCACCTAAAACGAGGCACCTTGCCATTTTGGTGTAGGGGGCTAATACCAAGGCAACAACTACTGGGGTACTATGTAGGGATTTGGGCAGCAAGAGATTGGTTCACGTTGCACTTGAACTTCTGCACATCAGTACAGTTGGGGAAGCAGGGACCTGGAATGGAATTCCAAAGTCTAGCGGTTCTGGGGAAGAAACTACTGGAGTAGAAAGCTCTTTTACATCTAGGGATCTCTGCAGTGTGGGAGTGGGATTTTGCAGCCTGTCGGGTTTGTCGAGAGTATTCACGTCGTGGGGCACAAATGCTTGCAGTGCGTCAGAGCATTCACCATTAATATACTTGTAGAACAGGCAGAGGGATGCAACGTTTCGTCGATGGGACAGAGGCTGAAGCTTGATGCCAGTTCAGGGCCTATCAGATTTGCGACTCTCTTTTGAACCTTGTCAAGGAGCGAGAGACTAGTAGTCGATGCACCAGCCCAAATATGACAGCAATACTCCATACATGGGCGAATGGTTGCCTTATAGAGGTACAGGATACTTTCGGGTGTTAGTAGTTTTCTAGCACGGTAGAGAGAGCCCACCTTCCTTGCAGCGACCCTGGTAATGCCCTCGATGTAATTGTTCCAACTCATGTTTCCTGTGAACGTTAGGCTCACTGTTTGGTAGCGCTTAGAGCGGCTGCTCCATCAACAGTTATATATATATATATATATATATATACATATATATATATATATATATATATATATATATATATATATAACTGTTGATGGAGCATATATATGTATATGATTAATTTTTTTTGAAAAAAGTAATCCAGTAGAGTGCTCAATTAAAAGGAAAATCCGAAATGTAAGAGCGTATTTATATTTTGTGTACAGAAAGTTGTTAGATGAGACAAATCATTGGTACCGTCGGTTTCAAGCCCGATAATAAGGACCCTTTAAGCCAATATTCGTCTATTTTATAACCGGAAGTGTGAAATATATATATACCTCGCGAGTTCACGTTTTAATCTCGTTTTGTTAAATCCCCACCCCCGCGTTTATTTCTCGAATGATGATGATTTTTGCAGGACCAAATATAGCTGTCCATTGGAGGGTAATTGTAAAGCCGAATCCCTTGTTTATGAGGCCACAATAACGGACCAATCCACAAATACACCGGAGAAATATATAGGTATGACAAAAGACCAATTTAAACAAAGATACTACGCACATATGAGCTCCTTTAGAGCTAAAACAATGATGAATACAGCATTAGCTGCCTGCGTGTGGGAACTTAAAGAAAATAATGCACCCTTTTCCATAAAATGCAGAAAAATAGAGCACAAACCAGTATACGCCCCGGAATTAAGTCAATGCTCGCTCTGTAACGCAGAAAAATACTACATCCTCCGGGCAATTCATGACCCAAAAATAAAATGCTTAAATGTGAGGAGTGAAGCTTTGAAAAATTGCATACACAGAAGGAAGGGGCTCTTAATAAACTCGATCAATGAAAAGAACAAAATTAGATGTTGATTATATATATATATATATATATATATATATATATATATATATGTGTGTGTGTGTGTGTGTATGTAATAGGAAAAAAATTGTAAATACTAAAATGATTAGTCGGTAAACTTGGCTTTTAATTGTAATTATATCATAGATTTTAAATTACTGTATTGTATATAACATTTTAAAAATTATACTTTATAAATGTAATTTACAATCTATTTCAAATTTAAAACTATAGAAAAATATAATAATCTTAATATATTAGGAAAATCACTTAGGATAGATAAATACTCACTTCCCCAAACCTTGAAAGGTTTGGGTTTTTTATAAAATTTTTAAACGTATTTCGAAAATTTTAAACGTTATTCGATACAATTAAACGAAAGATTAAAATTTAAAAAAAAACTTTGAACATATTTTAGAAATTTTTAAACGAAATTTTAAGTTTTTAACCGATACCAATATAAATTTTAAGGTTTTTTATACATAAGAAAAATGAGATTTTTAAATTAATTTGGGTTCAAATTAAAATCGATTTATATAAGGGAAATTTTTTTTCGAAATTTGATTTTAAATTTAAATAATTCAAAGTTTAAAGTTAATGAAATCATCATAATCCGATAAATAAACGCGGGGGGGATTTAACAAAACGAGATTTAAACGTGAACTCGCGAGGTATATATATTTCACACTTCCGGTTATAAAATAGACGAATATTGGCTGAAGAGAGCTTGATAAGGATACCTTAAAGGGTCCTTATTATCGGGCTTGAAACCGACGGTACCAATGATTTGTATCATCTAACAACTTACTGTACACAATATATATATATATATATATATATATATATATATATATATATATATATATATTACGTAACAAATACACACACACACACACACAGACACACGGAATTGTAACATTCTAGCGAACGTATATAAAAATATAACATAAATAAAGATAGATTTCTCTGTGTTGTTTCAACATTAAATTTCACAAGATTCAAGCAAGCAATAACGCTCGATGTTCCACAGGGTTTTCTTAATTATTAAGATTGACCCTGTCTTTTCGAATTCAAATATCGGAGTAGTAAATATATGTATTTTTCCAAAAAAAAACATTAGGGTGATTCTTCCATCCTTCCAGCCATTTCAGCTGCTGTCAACTGAGGCGCCTCGACGCCTGCTTTATAAGCAACGCCGGTTTCCCTTCCTTGTCAGTTTCGAACGATTACATTTCGGGACACAATGAGAAAATTGGTTTTTGTTTAGAAGGTGGGAGTCGATGATAAGAGGTGCGTAGGGCAAGTTATTATCCGCACTTGATTCGTGTATGCCAATATTTATCACCCCCTCCTTTTATGCTTCTTAATTCCCGAACGCATGTAAATATCTGTTCATTATGCCCGGAAAAGAAAATCGGAAAACAAATAATAAGCAACGGAAATGAAATGAAAACTCCTCAAATGATCTTTCTATTCATGGAGAAATCTACGAGGCGCCTTCAATAATGTTTCCTTACTTTTCTTTTTGTACAGGCATTTAAAATTGTCGTTAGACTCTTTAAAATTTGGTATCTTATTGCTATACATCTTATTAGGTGGATGACTAATCTTTATTTCAGGTTCATATGAACAGCTATAGCAGGAATTGAAATACATCCTACTAAAGCCCGATTTTCACAGCTGGTGAATTTCAAAAATGCAATCTTGACGTGGGGACACTTTCGAAGAACGGTGAACAATAAATTCTGTTTTGAAGTTGCACAAAATACCAGAGAAACGCACGAACTACTTCACACTGCTTTTAAACTATCTTGTCTGAATCGAGCATCAGTTTTTGAGTAGCATAAAGATTCAAGGAAGGCAGGAAGCATGTGAGAAATGATGAGAGGTGTGGGAGGAGTAAGGAAGTCACAACACCGAAGTTGATTGGCCAAATAAAGAGTTTCATGGATAAGGACTGTCGTATATCTATAGAGGCAATTAGTGCACAGTTTGATGCCCACATATATGCACAATTATTCGCAAGGAACTGAAGATGCGGAAGATTTGTGTGTAAATTTGAGTTCTGCATCATGCAAAACAAGAAATGACCAAGACCCTCATTTCCGCCCCCCCCCGCCACATTTAGCCCCCAAAGTTCCTAAGGTTTGAACATATTTAAATTTGAGTTCAGCACCATGCAAATTGACATACACAGAAAACTTTGGACAAATATGGTAAAATAGTCCCCAAAATCATGTGTTTTTATTAGCATGAAAAGAGCACCTGGGGCAGTGGGGCACATCCAAGAGATATCGCGAGGTATAGACAAACAGAAGTATATAGAAATCAGTTTGTTACAAGTTTTCAGAAAGTTTTATAAAAATCCAAGGCATCAATTTTTTTTGTTTTTTATAAGCACGAAAGTGTCGATTTTAGCCATTTGAACCCGAAATGCAGGCCATAGGGAGGAGGGGGGGCAACTGGAGTTTTTCCGGAAAATCCGTTTTGTTACTTTTTTACTCATATCATGTTTAATGTTTGTGCAAAATTTTGAAAACATCCAAAGCGTAGTTATTGAGAAAAGTGCGGACAGACTAACGGACGAACGGACGAACGGACTAGGATGAATTTACAAGTACACCTTCCTTTTGTCGAGGGATCAAAAAGAAGAGAATAGAAAGCATGCAAAAAATAGAAAAGAAGGATGAAAAAAAGAGAAAGAGAGAGTGAGAGAGACAGAGAGAGAAGCACAAAGTAAAGAAAAAAAAACGAGAAAAGAAAAATAATAATAAAAAAAAAGAATTGCAGATAACAAGATCATTTCTATTGGATTAACCCGAAGAAAAAAAAAAATACAAAGAAAAGACAGAAAGAAAGAAAAACGAAAGAAAAATAATAATAAAAAATAAAAGGCAATAAAAATCTTGAAAAAAAAAACATGAAGTGCAGATAAGATAATATCTATGCGAATAACTTGAATATAAAAAATATATATATAATAAAATGCAGAAAGAAGAAAACGAACCCAAGAACAAAAGAAAAGAAAAAAAGGAACATATAGATAATAAGATAATTTCTTGTAGATTCAATTTTGATAATATTGACTCAGGCCACACAGAAGTTGCAAATGGCGACACGCAAATGTCACTTGAGATGAACTCAAATAATGTTCGGATCTCACAAAAAAACAACGTCCATTTTGTTTTTCGTTGTCCTTTCTCTCTTTTTTATTTTTTATTTATTTATTTATTTTTTTGCATTACTTTGATTTCAAGTCACCTTTGAAAAATGTGTTCCATTTTAAAAATTATGTCACTTTGATGTTTTTGGCCTTTCATCTCCAAACATAAAAGATGAATTCTAAAGTGCACAAAACATAGTTGCAGTTTTATTTTGTTGTGTATTAAAGCGACTCCATAAGGGAAAGGTTAGGCGTTAA
The DNA here is from genome assembly GCF_053919585.1 of Euprymna scolopes. Lineage (NCBI taxonomy): Eukaryota > Metazoa > Mollusca > Cephalopoda > Sepiida > Sepiolidae > Euprymna > Euprymna scolopes. Next base: position 54,748,356 of record NC_136520.1, on the reverse strand, counting down.
GCAAGGAATACCATAAAAATATTGTGTGTGTGCATATATATCTATATATCTATAAAAGTGAAAGTATTTGTGTGTGTGTGTGTGCGTGTCTGTCTGTCTGTCTGTGTACATGTCCCTACGCAATAACTCCGTCAATTTTCAGTCAACAAACTCGAAATTTGATATACACGGTATGAGAATTGAGAAAATCTTGGTGGTCGGTTTCGGCCAGAAATATGGCTGCTAAGGGGTCAAAGTTCAGCGATTTGACATTTACCAACCTCTTCCGACACTTGGAATTTTAGATATAGGTTCCTTGGGCATAGATCGAACGTAAAAACTTGATTTGAATCCAAAACAATAAACGTTAAGGGTCAAAGTTAAAAAAAAATTGACTGCTTTTTTTTTTTTACTCAACATACACGCTCAAACACCTGGGCAACGCCGGGCTGAAATGCTAGCATATATATATATATATATATATATATATATATATATATATATATATATATATATATATCATTAAAACACGGTAGTATTTGAATATATGCTTAAGTGGCAGTTTTGTCATTTAGAACTGCTTTAAAGCTCCACCGCTCACTCATTTTTTGACAAAGTTTCAAACAATTATTACAAATAGAGATCACCTTCTCAGCTTTATTGTACACATTTTTTTTTCAATTTTCCCTCAGTAAAACCAAAGTTGTTTTGAATTTTCTGGTGTTCAAAATCGTAAAAAATATGTAAGGAGGTGACTGACACCGTTTTTGACTGGTTGCCATAGCAATATCGTCGCTTAAGCGACTACTGTGGCAAAAAGAGAAGTGCTCGTGAAACAAACTGAATGAACGCATGAAAGGGCGATAATTGGGGGTATTTTATTGAAAGCAGACGAGTGCTTGTTATTACATATGTGTTTATGGGGGCAAAAAAATGAGACTAAAATTAAACAGAACAAGTGGATTTATTGGAAACCTGGAAAAACCGTAGATTATAGAAAAATGCGAGCATGAGAATTAATATAGTTAAGCTTAAATATGGAAAAGAAAAGTGCTAGTTTTTAAACCGGGGGGAAAAAGGACACGATATTCTAATTAAAATATAATACATTTCTGACTTAAAATATTGCAGCATTACGATTTTTTTAAAATTCAGTATCTAACATTATATAATCAATTCTTAACGCTGCAATATTTTAAGTTATGTATTATATTTATTTACTAGAATATCTTGTCTTTTTCTTTTCCCGTTTTAACAAGTAGTCATTTACTTTTCCATGTTGCAGTTTAACCATATTACTTTTCATGCTCGCATTTTTCTATAATATGTATATATATTATAGAGAATAAATGACAAAAATTATATTCCAAAATTCATGATGTTGACCACCTTATAATGTATTCCTTTAATTCAGTTGGCATAGACAATTCTTGACAGTATCTGTAGCGCAAAATACAACACTTAATTATTATATCAATCAGTGACTCCATTATGCCCTTAACTCATCAGAAGAAATAGCAACAATGAATCTGTCAAAAGGAATTTAAGTGTGATTTGACATGATTAAAATCCCAAAATTGGAAGAGAAGCTGCAAATACCTTTTTATTTTTCCATTACGTCATATTGAACTTATATCAAACAATGTCATTAAACCCAACTAGTAGGACCAACACTTTAAATTAATTTATTAATCTTCTACCAAAATATTCTATTTAATAATTAGTAAATTTATTAATTTTAATTTGTGTATACATACTTAGGAAAATAATAACAACTAATTATAAGTTATTGTACATGTTTGTATATACGAAACTAAACTAAGCTAAAAAAAAAAAACAACAAACAAAAACGATTGATCATTACGGTTGGTTATCATAACTAATCAAATGATTTGAAATGAAAACCATACATAATACAATTCTGTTAGAGATTATAATCAAGCTTATTAATCATTACAATTATAATTTTTAAAATCATACAATTCAAAAACTATACTTACGTTTTGTTAATCTGAAAACTCCTTTATATCGTAATTATAAATAATAAAATTTGCTTAATAAAGTGAGGCAGAGTTCCCGCCCTTGGAACAGATCTAACGAAATGTTAACCAAACGAAGTATATATTTATTTAAACAACACGTAGATATTCATATTCAGTTAATAAGTAATTTTAATATAGTGTTAATGCCTTTCACTTAATTTTATTTTAAAAAAATTAAGACGATTTAAATTATGAATTAATTCACTAATTTTTACAATATAAAATCTAGTATTAAAAATAATTTCAATCTATAGTGTTAAGTTATTAAGATATACTTCATATCTGCTAATGTTGAATTGTAAAATAATTAGTTACTTCCATTTATTTTAATTTTTATTTATTTATTTATTTATTCATATTATTATCAATATCAGCCCCATCATTATTATTTATATTGAAAGTAATATTTTGAATTTTACATTTCACATTGTATATATATATATATATATATATATATATATATATATATATATATATATATATATATATATATATATGAATTTAGAAAAATATTATTGAATAGCACGGAATTATTCTGTTTGACAATTTTCCCTTTTATCTTCCCCAATTTCCGAATAGTCATTTTTGTGTTTTCTCGAAATTGTATATGTTGGATCCATAATCGCTACCGCTTTCGACAGAAGTACTCCTATCATCCTCAGGCATATTGTAGAAATAAATGTAGAAATTGTTTTTTAATTTACTTATAAATACATTTTTCCCTAATCACGTGGTAGCTTGTTACAAGTTAGGGGGGCGGAGTTGGTTTTTTTTTTTTTTCACATATATTAAACACATTTATATATACAAACATATATATATATATATATATACATTTTCAAAAATTTATCCCAAACATTTCAAAACTCATAATTAATACTATTTATTTGAGGCTTCTTTGTTTTAATGTGCAATGCTTCGAGTATTCTTAGCCTATTTACATTTCTCTCACTCTGCAATACTCTTGTATTTTCTAACATACAATATGCCCGAGGGTGATAGAAGCACTTCTGTCGAAAGCGCTCGCGATTATGGATCCAACATATACAATTTCGAAAAGAACACAAAAATGACTATTCGGAGATTGGAGAAGATAAAAAGGAAAATTGGAAAACAGAATAATTCCGTGCTATTCAATAATATTTGTCTAAATGAGAAAATGCTGCCTAATTGTACACAATATATATATATATATATATATATATATATATATATATATATATATATATATATATATATATATTCTTACACAATGATCACCACTTATCAAGGCCCGGAAGCCACTCAGGGATAAGGGTTATTGCAAGTACATTACGTTAGTGTGGAAATTTGATGAAGTGCTTACTTAAGGGGGCGGTTCATTAGGAATTTGTTAACGTTAAACTTGAAGACATCCAAGTTGTAGTCAGGTGGGAAGCATGCAGACGGAACAGAGTTCCACATGCGTACAGTTCTAAGAAAGAAGCTTTGTTCATGGAATCCGCGTTTTGATTTAGGCACAGATATAGAGTGGGGGGAATTTTTCACAGTGGATTCAGCTAGACGGGTGTTTTTCGTGAAAGATTGGCGAGGGGGGAACAGAGATTGGAGTTCAGACGAGCACCTGCCATGGAAATAACGATAAAACAAGAATAGGCTCGCAACGTCTCTTCTGTGGGAGAGAGGTTGCAGGCTAGAGAAAAGGGCATCCCCCACTAAGCCACGGAGTCTATTTTGTACTCTGTCAAGGCAGGATAGGCTATTTTAGCAGCTCCTGCCCAGACATAGCAACAGTATTCCATCCTTGGACGTACTTGGCTTTTATATAGATAGAGAATTGCATCAGTAGTGAGATATCTTCTGGAGTGGTAGAAGGATCCCACCATCTTTCCAGCGACCTTGGCAACAGACTTGATGCACGTGTTCCATTTCAGATCAGGAGTAAAGGTCAAACCCAGAAGCTTGTCAAAATACGGGGCCTCACCCAGGCGAGAGCCATCCATCACAATTGATGCAAGATGGGGATCAGAGCGTTGATTATGTAAGGATAGGAGTTTGGTTTTAGATGCATTAAAGGTAACCACCCACATCTTCCCCCACTGAACCACGCGCTCGAGATCAGAGGAGAGAGAATCAGAGAGAACTTTGTCATTTACAGCCGTATATATAATTATATATAATTATATATATATATAATTATATATATAATTATATTTATACTTATATATATAATTATATATATAATTATATATATATAATTATATATATATATATATATAATTATATATATATAATTATATGCATATAATTATATACATATATTATATATATAATTATATATATATAATTATATATATATATATATATATATATATATATATAGAGAGAGAGAGAGAGAGAGAGAGAGAGAGAGATGGATAGATAGATAGATAATTTACTTTTCTTTCAAATGGTTGTACACCAGGTCAAATGTGGGTTTGATATAAGTGTTTCCGTGAAACTGAACTAAATTTTAAGCATGTGGAGGTTTCAGTCCGTGTCATAAACCACTTAGCAACCGTGTATATCTTCAATACTCCTATAAATTGGCTCTATTGTGTGTATAGATATTCATATTAAAACACTTTTTTTCTATTTAAAAAGACATTTTTTTTTTAAATATATGTCGTGGAATTGCACTCATCTGCAAAAGATCTATCTAATTTGTGTATTCTTTTAAACACTTGTTTTAATTAATTCCCTATTAGCTTTTTTCGGTTTTTGTATGGGATGATCACCTTTAGTTACCTATTACGTGTAATTATATTACATATATTCTACATGACTTATGCTTGCGAAATATTTGTGTAAAAAGCTTATAGTAAACACAAACCTCTCTCTCTCTATATATATTTATATATTTATTTATGCACGCGTGTATATATTTGTTTAAGAAAATGCCTACCAAACTCCTCTGTCAGATTTTGATCTACAGATATTAAACTTAATATTCAGAACCTTTATATTTGGGTTTTAGCCGGGGAAAATCGGTGCAAATGTGTGAGAATTAAAAAAATGGAATTTTTCAGACGAAGGTCGAACGATGGCATTACGAATATGCATGCGTAACGGAATAGCTATTGTTTCATGTTTTAATTTTTAGCCTTGCAGAAAACATGTCATCACAGCTCAAAGGAAAAGTCATAAGCTAAACATTTCGGTTTCTATTCTTGGTGGGGCGCACGTGTCATTTTTTAAACTTTTAAAATAATGCTATTATTTAAATATTTATTTAAATATTTATCTAAATATTTTTACGTACATAAAATTAATTATAGATTATAGATAACTTAATTTTATGCACGTAAAAATATTTAAATAAATATTTTAATAATAAATTAATTACAAATAATACGTCCAAAAATGTGGGTCGATTAGAATGTAAACAAAGGGCAGATAACCTCATCTTTAAAGCACCCAGGTAGTGACAAAAGATACCACAGAATCGCTTATAAAAATAAATAAATAAAAAATTATACCATACCTGTTCACACTTAAACACTTATCATAATATTCTGTGGATCTATATTAAAAAAATATTTTACACGAATGTCAATGTATATTTTTAAGATTGTCAATGTTCATTTACATGTGAATGTCACTGTATATTTTTTATGATGGTCAATATTTATTTTCATATGAATGGCAATGTATATTTTTATGATAGTTTATGTTTATTTTTATATAAATGTCAATGTATATGTTTATGATTGCCAATGTTTATTTTATGATTGTCAATGTTTATTTTCATATGAATGCCAATTAATATTTTATGATTGACAATGTTTATATTTTTATGATTGTCAATGTATATTTTATGATTGTCAATGTTTATTTTCATATGAATGTCAATATATATGTTTATGATTGTCAATGATTATATTTATGATTTTCAATGTTTTTTTCATATGAATGTCAATGAATATTTTTATGATTGTCAATGTATATTTTTATGATTGTCAATGTTTATTTTAATATGAATATCAAAGTATATTTTTATGATTGTCAATGTTTATTTTTATATAAATGTCAATGAATATTTTTTATGAATGTCAATGTATGCTTTTATGATTGTTAATGTTTACTTTACATGAATGTCAATGCATATATTTATGATTGTTAATGTTTTGACATGAATGTCAATGTATATTGTTTATGATTGTCAATGTTTATTTTTATATGAATGTCAATGTATATTTTTCATGATTGCCAATGTTTATTTTCATAAGAATTTCAATGTATATTTTATGATTGTTAATATTTATTTTTACATGAATGTCAATGTATATTTTTTATGATTGCTTATGTTTATTTTGCATGAATAGCAATGTATATGTTTATGATTGTCAACGTTTATTTTCATTTGAATGGCAATGCATATTTTTTATGATTGTTAATGTGTTTTTCATGAATATCAGTGTATATTTTTATGATTGTTAATGTATATTTTTACATGGATTTCAATGTATATTTTTGTATGATTGTCAATGTTTATTTTTCTGTGGTTGTTAATGTAAATTTTCACATAATTGCTAATGTTTATTTTGACATTATTTTCAATGTTCTTGTTCATAGGATTGGGTATGTTTTTTATAATTTTTAATGTATATTTTTATATGACTTTTAATACTTATTTTTACATGAGTGTTAATGTTTAATTTTTTATGATTGTTTATTTTTATTTTTATATGATTGTTAATGTTTAATTTTCTATGAGTTTTTATGTTTATTTTTATATGATTGTCAATGTTTATTTTTAGATGATTGTTAATGTTTATTTTTATATGATTGTTAATGTTTATTTTTATATGATTGTTAATGTTTATTTTTATATGATTGTTAATGTTTATTTTTAGATGATTGTTAATGTTTATTTTAATATGATTGTTAATGTTTATTTTTATATGATTGTTAATGTTTATTTTTAGATGATTGTTAATGTTTATTTTTATATGATTGTTAATGTTTATTTTTATATGATTGTTATGTTTATTTTTATATGATTGTTAATGTTTATTTTTATATGATTGTTAATGTTTATTTTTATATGATTGTTAATGTTTATTTTTATATGATTGTCAATGTTTATTTTTAGATGATTTTTAATGTTTATTTTTATATGATTGTTAATGTTTATCTTATATGATTGTCAATGTTTATTTTTAGATGATTGTTAATGTTTATTTTTAGATGATTGTTAATGTTTATTTTTAGATGATTGTTAATGTTTATTTTTATATGATTGTTAATGTTTATTTTTATATGATTGTTAATGTTTATTTTTATATGATTGTTAATGTTTATTTTTATATGATTGTCAATGTTTATTTTTAGATGATTGTTAATGTTTATTTTTATATGATTGTTAATGTTTATCTTATATGATTGTCAATGTTTATTTTTAGATGATTGTTAATGTTTATTTTTAGATGATTGTTAATGTTTATTTTTAGATGATTGTTAATGTTTATTTTTATATGATTGTTAATGTTTATCTTATATGATTGTCAATGTTTATTTTTATATGATTGTTAATGTTTATTTTTATATGATTGTTAATGTTTATTTTTAGATGATTGTTAATGTTTATTTTTAGATGATTGTTAATGTTTATTTTAATATGATTGTTAATGTTTATTTTAATACGATTGTTAATGTTTATTTTTATATGATTGTTAATGTTTATTTTTATATGATTGTTAATGTTTATTTTTATATGATTGTTAATGTTTATTTTTAGATGATTGTTATGTTTATTTTTATATGATTGTTAAAGCTAATTTTCTATGTGCATAAATGTTAGTGTTAAAAAATTCATAAGGTTTCGTTTTATTTCTTTACATAAATTTTAATTAATGCTTATATGAATTAATGTTACTGTTATTATGTCAATTTATTTAAATGACTTATGTTTATTTATCTATATGATTTAATGTTTGGGATGCAGACATTTTGAGCCGCGATTTGCTAGACTCCGAAATTGACTTTTATCTGTATATTAATATTGATTTAATGATTATCTCATAATGATAGTATAATATTGTAAATACAGAACGCACGTAAATACGTGTGTGCCTGTGCGTGTATGTGTTTGTGTGTGTTAGTTTGTGAGTATATATCTGTGTGTGTCTGTATGTGTGCCTCGTTCTATAAACGCCGGCGCCACGAATCGTTTTATTTACAAAAATTATTTAGTAATGATCGGGCGGGCCTGGAAAATAGTCCTGTGTCTTAATTGACGCAGTCTCGCGAAAATCTAGAAAAAGGCTAATGACATTTTACAACTTAATTATTGCGAAAGAAACCAACGACTCTTTTACGTTTGGGAGTATTTGAAATTCAGTTACTCCATACAAAGATAACGTGACACTTTTATTTATGCAATGAGTTTCCTGTAATTTATTCGCTTCACATGCGTTTCCCAAATTTGACCAACAGATTGTATACGCAGGAATGACATGAAGGACGGTTGTGGGATATATTTAGTTAAATCTAGATTCATGCAAAGGAATAAAGGTTGTTAAGGGGGTGGAAACAAAACTTTTATGGAAATTCAAATATATTTGACTTTTTGAAAATTTAACAATAAAGTGTTGTGGGGTACTAATCACCCCTAATCATCACTAAGTGGAATCAACCAGTCCTATTAATACCACTTGTTTCTGACACTAAATGGAGACATTCATACCATGTTTAACCGCATGTTACGAACACGTTCCGTTCCTTTCATACCACTTTAGTGACTCCTGTATTCTTTATGATAAATACATATATTCTATGCATTTACACTACTTGTGGTTTCTTTCATTTGTAACCCCTAGCACGGGTCGACAACATAAAACAATTTTGAGGTTGAACTTGTTGGATAAAGGAAGTTGGAGGTTGTGCAGCCTTACAAATTCCAGATTAGCAGAGAACAAAGAAAAGTTAGGGGTTAATACATCTAAAGTGGTCAATGAGACAACAGTACAGTGATCGACTTTGGTAGGAAGTACGCTGAATTGAACTATTTAAAGAGATGGGATAAGAGGAATTTATTCACATTGTACTTGAGGACGACCATGTTGTAGCCAGCTAGGGAGCAGTTAAAGCGAACAGAGTTCCACGGGCAAGCAGTTCCAAGAAAGAAGCCTTGTTTATGGAATTTGCGTTTAGATTTAGGCACTGATAGAGAGTAGGCGAATTTAATGGTAGTTGTTGCAGCTTGACGAGTGATTTTTATGAGAGGTTACCGAGGGGGCTCATTGAATAAAATTCAGACGGACACTTGCCGTGACATTAACGGTAGAGAAGAGAGAGGCTTGCAATGTATCTTCCGTAGGAAAGAGGTTGCAGAAAGTTTGGTTGGTTGGTTGTTTTTGTTTTTCGGGTTATGTAATGCCGAATCCAAAAAATTTGAAGAACATTTTTTTAATAGAATATATTTGTTGTTTTCAAGTCGGTTTCTATTTAACCCATAGTTAGGACCCTAACAGGTACTACCACTCCGGGTCAGAGTGAACCTGGGAGCAATGTTATTAAAGGGTGGCTCCACACTCCCCAAAGCCCGCAAGCTGGGGCTTCACCATCGGATATAGTTTAAGACCATATCCAGGACCTGCACAAAGGAGAAAAAGGCATCGTCTACTTGGTTTCGAAAATTCTACGAGAGTTTAAGAACGATATTTTAAACACGACATCGCTTTTTTTTTAATTAGAATATTCAGATTTGCTTAAAACTCGATTGATAGTTAATTAGCACGAATTTATAACGATAGTCTGAAATTATTATTGTAAAACCTATCAAAGTGAACTTTAAAATTATAGACATTTGCTAGAAACAATATTTTTGAATTAATGTTTATTAAATTTCTTAGATTTATTTATTTTACGATATATCAAACAATTTCCGGTTATTTTCTGTCACATCCGGTAATTCTTATGCTTCATGTTGTTTAAATCTTCAAATATTTGTTCATGTTGCTTGGTTTGGTTGTTTTATAGAAAAAAAACATCATTTGTGTATTCATTTAATTGATGACTGTTACCATCATCTTCATAATTATTGGTGTGCCACCACGTTCCTGTCAACTCATCCGTCTTCAGGTCGTTAACCGCGATAGGAGAGTAATACTGAGCCTTGTAACTGTATCCGTAGTATTTACTGCCTTCCATAGTTGTTGCTGTCTCGCCACGTTTTGGTCAACTAATTCTTTGATCTGTTTTGGGTAGGATTGACACCGCTATCTTCAGACAATGCTCACCTGTAACCGTAGGGATTTCACGCCTCTATCCACTGAGACACGGGTCCCGAATATGAAAATGATGATAACAGTTCGCAATAAAATGAATACGCAAACTATGAAACCTCATCTTAAAGAATTCCAAAAGAAAAAAGAAAACAACAACAATTTAAGATGTAACCGTTAAAAAGAGTAGACGAGTGTGAAATTATTTTAATAAATATTACTATTTGTCAAAAACTAGCCTCCTGGGTGTTTGGCGTTGGCCGTGGGTTTGGATGTGTGTGTTGAGCAAAAAAAAAAAAAAACTGTGATAGTAGACAGGCAGGCTCGAACCCGTACCGTGAAGAGGGAAAAGTACTTGAAAAATAATTTAAAAAATATGACGTCTTTGCCGTTGCGTCTAATCGCCAAACCAGAAGTGGCGAAGGATTAAATTAAGGCTAGTCAATCGAAAAGAGGAGGATGCCTTTCGAAAATATCGGCGAAAAAAGCGTCCTCGCCTTGTAGAAAAGTGCCCAGATGAGAGTCAAGGATTAATGTTTTTAGCCAATTTTTCGATATTTGTTGGTTGAAGGGTTGAGCTTCAAAACGATACCAATCACGTGAAAATCCGTTACATCTGTCGAAAGTTTTAGGCAGATATATAAACATACATACATACGTACATACATTTAAACAGACATGTGAGATTTATATTATAGATAAAATTGATTTTGTTTATTTTTTCAAATTTTTGATGAATAAAATAATCATCTTCAGGAAATGTGACAGTTGTTCTTATGTTTTTTTTCTTGTCCTTTTTCTTCCTCTTATATGTCATGGTGGTGATAATTCCTGGCATGATTTGAGGTGCGCAGGGTTAATTCAAAATGATGTTTGTATGTCCACTTTCAGGTTTGGCATCTGTCGAAGGCAAGCGTAATAAAAAGGAATTCACTGTTTGAAACGTTCGATAATATTTTAAGATTTAAAAGTTAGAAAGAACAGACGAGCGTGGAATTATTTTTAATAAATATTGCGATGCTTCTACATTATTGGGACGAAAATTCGGAAATCGTGAAACTGAATTCCAAATAAAAACAATGGTATCTACGTATTACTCGTAATTTTTAGATGATTATATCCAAAACTTACGAAATTCGATAAGGTATCAAATTATTTATTTAAAAAAAGATGGCAGAAATTTTTCACCTGCTAACACGATTTAAGTTTCTTTTTTTAATCATGCAGTAATATTCGATTAATTTTGACTGGATAATTTGGAAGCTACCATTGTAACTTATGGGGAATGACAACAAAAATTGTTGAATCCATTGTTTTTTTTATCTGAAAACTCCATTTATCGACTACAAAATCTCGTCCCATGTCTGTAGAAGCCGCAATTGCTACTGGATATTTCGGCGTAAAAGGTGACCCTTAAAGTTAAAAAATCATCTTTAAAGGCCAATATTTCATAAGATACCGGGTGTTGCAATTTGTAGCTGTTGGGGTGGCACCAACTAATTTACATATGTGGATAATGTTACACATAAATAACAAAACTCGGTTAGTCTGAGTGTGTGTTAACCAGAAGTCACCGAAGGCCGAGCCGAGAGCAGATATTTTCTCCAACCAATACTCTCTTACCTGACAACCATTATGTAAATATACTGTAAATATACTTTTCCTCATACACTTCTTATTGATCTACCTTTGTTGAGTCTTCATTTTTATTTCCTTATACGTTATTTGGTTCAACCTGCAAACATAACAGTTGGGGACGAATATTAACGTCAAACATAACAGTAATGAATACGGATATATTCCAGAAAGTGCAACCTGCAAACATAACAGTAGCCTAGGCTAAACAAACACGTCGTCTTATACAACTGATATTTGATGAATTTATTAAAAATTGCCCCAATTTTGTACCCCATCTTATCTGACGGTCGCCTTACACGTCAAAATATACGGTATTAAAATAAAATTGATTTTTTTTTTAAATTTTGGAATAATAAAATATTCATTGGACAATTGTTCCTTGATGTTTTTGGGTTTTTTCTTTTCCTTTTTCTTCCTCTTATGCCATGGTAGTGGTGCGTCATTAAGGTGCTTCGAGTTAAGTCATAATGATTTTTATATGTCCAATTACAGTTTTAGGCGTTTGTCGGCCGCATGTATAATAAAAGGAAATAAGAAACATTGTTGTTTGGATTTTTCACTTTGCAGAACATGATTACGTTTTGAAAAGAAATATAAACTAATTATAACACTAATACCGAAGTTAAGCAATGATGAGCCTGGCCAGTACAAGATGGGTGACCATTTGTGGCTTCCATGTGCTGTATGTACTCTCCGCTTATCTCGGCATTGTTTCCAGTCGTCCCGGACTTCTTGCCACTGGACTCAAACAGTGCCGATTCAGGAGAGGTGTGGTTAGAGATTGCGCAACCCTTGCCTCACAATTACATGTGCAGCTGCGCCTTCAGGTGATATCCTCTGTCTTTTGAAACTGAACGGTGGCATCGAGTTCGGTTGATGCATTTGTGTCTGATAGCACACGATCCAAATTAGAACAAGTATTCTAGGCATAACGATTAGAAACATGTGTTCATTTTTTGATCTTCGAATGCATGATGCAAAAGTTTTGTTCTTTTATGTAGAACTGGTAAGTTTTTTTAAAAATAAAAAAATGATCGAAAGAAAAAAGAAGTGAAATTTCAATCACCGTGAAAAAACAAATGTGAAATTTCAATCACCGTGAAAAAAAAAAGAAGTGAAATTTCAACCACCGTGAAAAAAAAAAAGTGAAATTTCAATCACCGTGAAAAAAAAAAGTGAAATTTCAACCACTGTGAAAAAAAAAAAAAATGTGAAATTTCAACCACCGTAAAAAAAAAAGTGAAATTTCAACCACCGTAAAAAAAAAAAAAATGTCAAATTTCAACCACCGTAAAAAAAAAAGATTGTATGATACGATATTGAATACCGGTAAAATGTAATAAATAAACACGCTACAATAATGATCTTCCTGTTAACAATACTATGAATTATTGGCATGCTTATTTGTTTCGTTGTTTTTTCTTCTCGTTTTATTTTATTTGTTTTTGTTTTTGTTTTCAACTTCTGTCGTTTCATATCGCCGACAAAAAGATGGCGCCAAAACTCGAGGCACGTCAAAGTAAGGCCGCCATTTCTAAAAGGTCACACAGCGGGATCAGTTGTCCCTGGTCAGCCATTTTGCCGACTTTTAGCGCGGAAGAAAAATGTAGACCGGGTTCGAACAGCAGGGAAGCGTCTGGGATAGAAAAATGTGGCAAACTGGGTGTGACGACCGGGGTTCGAGTATTAGCGGGAGGTCTTGTATAATGGATGACGATTGGTTTTGTATTCGCTTTGTTTCTAGTTAGCTTGCATGAATAGTCAGTAAAATAGAATAAATACTAGAGAAAATAGAGGAGAAAGAAATATATGATACGATATTGAATATGAAAGTATATATATATATATATATGTGTGTGTGTGTGTGTATGTGTGTGTGGGTGTATGTGTGTAAGGGCGTCTGTGTGTGTGTGTGTAAATATATAATAGATAATAAATTTATATGTATATAAATATATAGACAAAGATGTGAGTGTGCGTGTGTCTCTGGGAATAGCTTCAGGCAATGTGTAAGATCACTTGATATAAGGAGCTAACAAGAACGAAAATGATTATCGAAAAGTGTGCGGGTGTGTATGGGTGTGTGTGCGTGCGTATGTGTGTGGGTGTGTGTAGATAAGATATATATATATATATATATATATATATATATATATATATATATATATATATATATAAAATTCTTTTAACTTTCTTGAAGTTTTACATTTGGATTTTACCGTCACTGGATTTTTTATCTTTCACTAGACTATCCATTCATGTGTAATCACCTTTTTCTTCACCATATTCCCTCTGCTTCACTTTTTTTGCTTTCAAGTAAGATCTTTGACTTACTTGTTGTTTCATCAAATACTTCTGCATGCAAAATCCGATCCCGCATTTTGCTAATTGCTACCCTCTGATGAGAAGGAAAGTATTTCTTCGAAACTCCACGGATTAAGGACTATCCATTTATCTCGTGTTTCCTTTTCAGATTAAATATGTTTTTAACTCATTTAAAATTGTTTTTAACATATTTCATTAACTGTTTGCTCATATTTTAAGCTCTATTTTCTATTTGGTTTTATCGAGCTTTTACATCTGGCTGGGATAATTTTATAAATATTAAATCTTTAATATTTATAATATACTTTAATTTTACCATCTTGGATCATTTTGGTAAATTTAATTGTAATTTTTATTTTATATATATATATATATATATATATATATATATGTATATGCACATAAGTATCTATATATGTATATATGTAGTAATATATGATATATAAATATATATGCATATAAATATATAGACAACGATTTGTGTGTGTGTGTGTGTGTGTGTGTGTGTGTGTGTGTGTGTGTGTGTGTGTGTGTGTGTACACTGGAAATAGCTCCAGACAATGCGTAAGATCATTTTATATAAGGAGCATACTAGAACGAAAATGATCATCGAAAAGACAGGAGATGCTGATTAACCTTAGTCTAAAAAAACCAAAAACAACACTGTATATATATATATTTATTATATATTTATACATACACACATACATATATATATGAGTGTGTGTGTGTATAAATATATAATAAATAATTAAATATGTATATAACACTGTAGATATAAGCAAAACAGTAAACAAGAAAGGATTTCCGCAAGATTGCAGTTCTTGAAAAGAAGCTCTCGGAATTTGAACCCGCATTACAATGAGGTATCATGACAGCGAAGTATTGGGGACCACTAGACTAATGAAAAAAAAATTGGAGCTGGGTCAAAGGAAGCCAGTAACTTACGACAGTACTCCATAACTGATCTGATAATAATTTGTGGAGATAGAGAATAGCCTCAGGTGTGAGAAAGTGTTTAGTCTCACAGAGGGAATCGATTTTACAAGAAACAAAAAGATTAATTGATCTCCAAAGGAGACTTGATGAGAAAGAAAGAGCAAGACGTTTTGGGGTCGATTTCTCAAAGAGAGCAGAGTCATCCATAATAATCTCAGAAAGAAAAGGTGGCAAGCCTACCATTGAAATACTGGAGTCTAATACCAATAATGTTGGAAATACCAAGAATAAATGCCCTTTTTTTAAGTAAAAAGTGGAGCAAGTTTTTATTTTCCTTTTTTATAGCAAAGTACTCTACATGTTATCATGTAACGTTGCATACGTAAATGTGATGGGCGACATTTCCAATATTACAAATGCAAGTTTGTAGATGATTGAGGACATATGTAAGGATTTAACGAAACAAACTACTTCTAACATAAAGCCCTAACTGAACTCAGATCTACTTCTTAATCATCAACATATTTCAACTACGTGCAACTGCTTTTTAACTATGACTTCTTTATAAAATAGTCAAAATTATTAGAAAAAAAAGAAAATAAGAATATATTTCTGCTTTCCGAGCATATATATGTTCATAAAAATTCCAGTTACCAAAAAAAAAAAAAAAAATCAGTCAACAATTCTTAATTAAAAAAAAAAGAATTGTATTATTTTCCATCAGATTAGAAATAAAATTATAGCATCATGGCAACACTGCGAAAGTTGAATCGTCGCAATTTGAATTAGATATACTGAGATAACCAGAAAACGCACATTCGTGATTTCTTAGAAATTCATAATATTAGCAATTAACAATTCCTTTATTAACCAGTCATCATGAAGTCGATTGTATGGCAGCAAAGAAGTCTGGACAGTTCATCGGGTTGCTTTAAACTCCACCTATGGTTTACACCTGTTATTTTTTCTCTCTCTCTCTCTCTCTCTCTCTCTCTCTCTCTCTCTCTCTCTCTCTGTCTGCCTCTCTCTCCCTCTCAATCTCCCTCTCTCTCTCCCTCTCTCTCCTTCTCTCTCCCTCTCTCTCTTTCCCTCTCTCTCCTTCCCTCTCTCTCCCTCTCTCTCCCTCTGTCTCTCTCCCTCCCTCTCTCTCTCCCTCTCAATCTCCCTCTCTCTCCCTCTGTTTCCCTCTGCCTCTCTCCCTCTCTCTCTCCCTCTCTCTCTCTTTCCCCCTCTCTCTCTCTCCCTCTCTCTCCCTATCTCCCTCCCCCTCTCTCTCCCTCTGTCTCCTTCTGTCTCTCTCCCTCTCTCTCTCCCCCTCTCTCTCCCTCTCTCTCTTTCCCTCTCTCTCCCTCTGTCTCTCTCTCCCTCTCTCTCCCCCTCTCTCTCCCTCTCTCTTTCCCTCTCTCTCCCTCTGTCTCTCTCTCTCTCTCTCTCTCTCTCTCTCTTAAATGTTCTATCATGGCCGGAAACAACTTAACAAGTTCCAAGCATGTTGACCAGATATTCTCCCCGCTATGGTTATAAAGAAATGATCTGCTAAGTTGATTATTGCCTTCTCCAGATTATAAAATAAATCTTTTGCTGAATCTTGTTTCTTTGTTTGTTATGCCTTTTAATAATTTTTATTTTTTTGAAATGTACAGAATACGAAGTTTAAGACAAAACAAACAAAAAAAAATGGCACGAGGCCACACAGAAATTGTGGAGGGGAGTCTTTGGTAAAAAAAAATGTTGTTCCCACACCGGAATCCGAACCTGTTTTCAAACCTATTCTTAATATAATGTGAACGATTCGCGCATGCGAATTCGTGAAACAGTTGGCAACAGATAAGAAATCCGATCACCCCGCACGTACAAATTTTTTCATGTTGACACTTTAGCATTTGTTTTTTTTTTTTTCGGGATTTAATATTTTTCCACGTGTCTGAATATCATATATACCAAATTTCAAGTCTGTAGATCAAAAATTCGTTGAGTATATAGGTTAAGAAGTGTCCTCACACACACACACATTAGATTAGCAAAAGAATGGGTATGAATGTTTTAAAATGATTAAAACATGAATCCAACTTGAAACCAACGAATCTGGACAAAAAGGTTTATTTACCGTAAATGGTCGCACATACTCACACTAGAGAAAATAAATGCAATAAACAGGAATAAATAAACAATCTATTAAAAACGTCGTCTTCGTCTCTCAGTCATCTTCGCCAATCTGCCACAAAGTCAAAACAATTGCGAACGTTGTTCTTCTTTACGTATTAAATTAAACATTAAAACTAACAATTACTCCTTGTCTATAATTCGGGAGTCACAGTCTTTTATTGTTTTTTTTTTTTTTTCTATAATTAAAACCGATATAATCTACTTTAATATAGACGTACGTCATTCTTCTTACATATATATATATATACTGACACACACACGCACTTACATGTTTGTGTGTGTGTGTGTGTGTGTGTGTGTTAAAGGAAGAGGGAGAAAGAGGAGGGGAAAGAGAGATAGAGAAATATACACGAACCCGCAGTATCGGAAGTATGACACA
Source organism: Euprymna scolopes (assembly GCF_053919585.1). Classification (NCBI taxonomy): domain Eukaryota; kingdom Metazoa; phylum Mollusca; class Cephalopoda; order Sepiida; family Sepiolidae; genus Euprymna; species Euprymna scolopes. The sequence goes on along the minus strand of NC_136520.1, from coordinate 54,730,642 downwards.
AAGCCCGTACAGATTCGCTATAGAGCGCTTCCCCACACCTTTCCCAAAAACAAATTAAACTGTCGCCACTGGAAAATATCGGGCACCGGCGACCGTATCCGAAATAAAATCATCTGGTTTCCACTGTCGAACATTGTATTGCGGTTGCAGCTAGTGGAAGTCATGGGCTGTCATTGTTAGCACTGATGGTTACTAGTAATTAGTAGTGTTTTTTTTTTTTTTGCGGGGGTACTTGCGGCTACTGACGTTTACTGTTAGGCACTGGCTTTTTTGTTTTGCAACTGGCAGTTACTGCCCCCCCCTGATCAGTGTCAACATCCCTATGACTGCTTCGAACTGGAATCGTCCTCTTCAATTGTCGGGCATTGTTTAAAACTGACATCCAATTATTGTCTGTGGCGGGCATTGATGGCGGTTAGTACTATTTTGCGCCGGTTACTTGCGTTTACTGGTAGACACTGGCTGCCTTTACAACTGTTACTGTCGGTTCCTGGCGTTCATAGTCGGTAACCGTCGTTTCCCGGCGTTCACTGTCGGTCATGACTAGTATCGATTCCATTTGACTGCTCTGAAATGAAATCAGTTGTGTTTAATTGTTGGGCAATGTCATTCAAATGCGGGCGCTATCATTTACTAGCGATTATAAGGATAATTGGCGGTAACTAGTGATCACTGCTCTGTTCAGATGCTTACTGTCACCTCTTAAAAGGGGCAGGGAATTACAGGCAGTGGCAGGAATGGCGTGCAGTATCGGGCAAAGCGACTCTCATGTGAGGCACTTTCTTCCAGTCGCACGCACCGTCATCCGTAGTAAAGATTGTTCTTTAAGGTGGTTACTATCACGTAATGGGTAGGGCGGGCACTGGCGGGTACCGCTGTTTTGAGGTGGTAACTGCGACTTGTAGTGTTTGTGGTACTTATGCAAAATATTATGCTAATTTTTGGCTATGTTGTTTAAGTAAGTTTCATCTTTATACGATGTTGTGTGTTTACTAAAATATCACATCGAAAATGCATAGTTGTTACAAACAGCTCTTACCTCATATGTTAAAAATGGATTTCTAAATAATAGCATTAATATTTTAGCACAAATAACCACTTGTAAACTAATAAGTGCATGGATATAGCATACATATTAAGATAAATGAGTAATCAGTCCCATATATAAACTA
>NC_136520.1:54696970-54724470 GCF_053919585.1 Euprymna scolopes | reverse complement strand
TATCTGTTTATTATATGTATTGAAAAGGTGCACACACAACAAACATTACGTAGACGACTATATACCATATACACGGATCGGGTGCCTCAGCTATATATAGAGTGTTGGTTGGTTGACTGTTTCTGTTTTACGGCATATCAACCTTTTTCGAGTTATTTAATGCCGAATCCAAAGATTTTGAAGAAAATTTTTTTTAATAGAATATATTTGTTGTTTTTACGTCGGTTTCTATTTAACCCATAGTTGGGGCACTAACAGGTACTACCACTCCGGGTCAGAGTGGACCTGGGAGCAATGGTAATTAAAGGGTGGCTCCACACTCCCCAAAGCGCACAAGCTGGAGCCTCACCACTGGATATAGTTTAAGGTCATATCCAGGAAGTCCATTGAGGGACTTTTACCCTCTGCAGGGGGGCAGTCGGCGTATTCTAATGCCCCGCCGACAGGGCCATATATAGAGTGTATAGGCACTCTCTGCATATATATGTTTACAGTAGTCAGGCCACATCTCCGTATTACGTGAAAGACATCCATCGCCTCGAACGGCTTCAGCGTCTGGCGAAGAAAATGATGGCCAGCCTTATGGGTTTATCCTATGAGCAACGCTTAAGGGCCCTAAATCTTTTTTTCGAGCCGACCTCATCCTCGCCTAAAACATCTTTCATTACAATGCAACTTGGACTGGGACCTGTTCTTCACCATATCTCCGGAGTGTTAGCTTCGTGGGCAGGCGAAAAAGGTCTAACTTCGACGGTTCTGGAGGCTTCGACCTCAAGCAGTGATCTAGGTTCGAATAGTATCTCCGTGGAACCAGCTACTCGATGAAATCGTAAACCAGCCTACACGACAAGGCTTCAAGGCGGCCTTGAACAGACGCTAGTCAGATGTCCAGCATTTCCTCCTGTATAGTTTCTCTTTTTGCATAGCCTCCTAAATTGTCACTGACTTTTCCCCCTTGTGAATTGCAATCGCTTGAACGTTTATTCTTTGCCAATTGAATGAATAAATGAACGAATGAATGAATGAATGAATATGGGCCTCCCGCAACATAACAAAAAGACTTATTTTTATTTTCGTTGCCAATAAATCTTGAGGTTTCTTAAAATGAGATGAAAATAATACATCATGAGGAACTGTCGGCTACTGTGAACTGACATATGTTTTGATAAACAATATTGTTTTGACGTTCATGTCAAGAGGATGGACGCGGTAAAGAAATTAAAAAAAAAACGAGATAAGTTAGTTAAATTAAGTGAGAATCGATAAGATTCGCGCGCGCGTGCGCTGATATACCCTTCCACTTCTCCCACCTCCCCGCTTTCTTACTCTCGCTCTCTCTCTCTCTCTCATTTTCTTCTCTGCTCTGATTTTTTAGAAATTAGATTTGTTATTTTTTTTAATGTTTAGAATTAACTCTTTACTACAGTAGACCACGGGATACGCTGCCCCTAGGATACGTTCTTTTTCAGGTTATGATTTGGAATAAGATGTTTTTCTAGCCTTTGGTTACGGTATTTGCCCCGCCTTAAGGTGTTATTTATAATGTTATTTGATTATATACATGTGTATCATAAACTGGAATGTATTTTGTTACTAATTCTTAATGGCGTATCCCAAGGTTATACTGTATTATATACAGTCCCTTTACGTGTGTGTGTGTGTTTATTTGTGTTTGTGTGTGAGAGAGAGAGGGGGGATAGAGAGAGTTCCTCATAGGTTCCGAAACGGCTGAGCCTATCTTTTGCAAAGTTCACACAAATGTAATTTATATGTTTATCAGTGTTCTGAGATATGTTTTGTACAGAAATTCCCCCGATAAGTATCGGAAACCGAAAAAAAAAAAAACCCGATCCTAAATCAAGTCTTTCTTTCTTAAATATTCAAAATAATTTTTTACAATGGAATATCTTACGATACACCAGCCGAGAAACATAATTCTCAGCAAATAAAAGGAAATTCAATTCTCAGCAACTGATTTCTTTTAAAAAAAATAGATCTAACGTCATCTGCAGATATAGCCAGTGGTAGATTATTCCAGATCGAATAGCCCCAAGTTTAAGTCCACGCGTACCTCACTATTTTATTTATTTATTTTCTTATTACCGGGTTCAATTTACGATAAAAGAAGAAGAAGTATCATTTAAAATCGCTGCAAATCATTTCTTCGTTGGCATAGTTAAATCTAAACATTAGTCAGTAGTGACTTTTCCAGGGCATCCAGCGTCAAACTCAAATGTCAGGTGGCGTGATATTGTAAACAAACACAGGCATAATTTTATGAACGACATTATTATTATTATTATTATTATTATTATTATTATTATTTATTATTATTATTATTATTATTATTAATATTATTATTATTATTATTATTAATATTATTATTATTATTTTTATTATTATTATTAATATTATTATTATTATTATTATTATTATTATTATTTATTTATTTATTTATTTATTCATTTATTTATTTATTTATTCATTTGCGAATTAGTCCACCGGGCAAATTATTCTTCGTAATATGTAATAATCAATACAGGACTGATTCTACAATAATACATACACAATCGGCATAAATTAAAATATCATGTTTAAGCGTATTGCACGACCGGGCAACGCTAGGCGTCCAGCTAGAAGTGTTTAAATTTATATTTAAGAAAAAAAAAAATATGATTACTATCATTGTCGGACAAAAAAAAAAGAAAAGAAAAAAATAGTAACTGAAAAAACAAACAAAAAACAGACAACTGGTCCGGTCAGTGAAAGTTAATACGGGTCGAAGATGCGGTCAACGATAATTGAACAAAATATTGTTTGTCTTACCTTTCTACTAGATCCGCCCCTGGAAGTTTATAACGCGTCTTTCCTATCTCATGTCATTTTATTTTCGAATGTCTCTATTAAATCCTATTACCTACGCCCGGCCAAAATAAATAAAGAAATACACATTAGAGAGTGCGATACTTGTTCCATGAGTTCATGCCATAACACAGTAAACTCCTCTTCTTAATTCATGAGTGTTTGAGGGAGGAGACACCGACTCTCCTTATGCCCTTTAATTTATTATTTCGTTTAGATTTTTATTGGGATTTAATTTTTTATTGAGATCGCCCCGGACAAAGCGTGAAGTCACTTGATGTAATCAAAACAGATTATCGCAAAGACAGGAGACGCCTATTGGCTCTAATCTTGAGAAGACCAACGCCTTATCCTCGAGTGGCCTCTGGGCCTTGATAAGTGGTGATGCCTCTGTAAATAATAAAAGGGCCATATGTAGGTGAAAAAAAAACGTAGTAGGAAGAAAGTTCCGCGAGCCCGCAGTTTCTTGAAGAAGAAAAAAAAAACTATTCAGAAAGAAGCAGTACCATAACGATACACGAAAATAAACGAATCGGCGAAGACCACTAGACCAACGAGCTGAAACAAAGGAAGCAGAGAGTAGACTAGGAATATTACGTATGTGAGAATTATGTTTCTGCACCCCACGGTCCTGTATCGTATCAAGAACAACAACAAAAAAAAATCGTACAGTTACGCTTCGCTAAGTGGAGGTGTTCTGTTCTTTACATCGTCTTTCAAAAGGAAGGAAGGTCAGTAATCTTTCTCTATTATATTTTTAATCCCGTCAAAAGTGATTGACTGATCTCCAATCGCTGGTTCCTCTTTGTAAGAAATTAGCCTGAAGAGTTCATCTTCCTACCACAACGGAAAATAGATTCCCCTCCTTTTAGTTTTTTTACTCAATGTGTCTTGCTCAAGTATGATTTTTCTTGAACAGAGTTTATTTCCAAAGAAGGAGAGAGTAGATCAGATAACCCCGAAGAACAAAACATCCACAGGAAAGACCGAGGCCAGGAATATTGTAATATTGCAGGACAAGTACCTTTCAAAATCTACTTGTCCTTCCTTGACAGAGTTCAAAATTGACTTTGTAACCTAGTAGGTGATGCCCTTTTCTCTTCACTGCAACCTTTTCTCCTCTATCCATCCACAGAAGAGACGTTGCGAGTCTATCTCTATTTTATCGTAATGTTTATGGCAAGTGCTCGTCTGAGCTCCATATTATGGTACTCGTATGCCAAACTTTCACAAAAACACTCGTCTAGCTAAAACCACTATCAATACTTTCACCTACTCTTTATCTGTGCCTAAACCTAAGCGTGGGTTCCATGAACTAAATTTATTTCTAAAAACTGCACGCCTGTGGAACTCTCTTCCGTTTCTCATATTTCCAGCTGACTACAATATGGTCGTCTTCAAGTCCAATGTAAACAAGTTCTTGATGAACCATCCCCTTAAGTAATCCAATTTAATAAATTTCCTCTATTAACAATTACTACGATATTATCCCATTACCTACTGTATATTCATTAACCGCTATCCTCGAGTGGCCTCTGGACCTTGATAAGTGGTGAATTCTTTGTAAAAAATAAAAAAAATGATGGCCCGTCTCTTGAACACATTTATACAGCTCTATTTCCATGGAGGTTAGAAGATGATTTTCTTTAATCTCAAATATTTGTTAATATTTGACAAAATGTGATCCGATCGTTTGCCGACTTGGTTTTTCATGTGGACGTTTCTTGAAACTATTGTTACGTCCTGAAAACCGCAACCACCTAACCCTAACCCTACCCCAGGGGAAAGAACGATAGGCACATAGACGCTAGCAAATGAGTTGATACAACGTTCACTACATCAGGGATGTCACTACGGTGATTAAGGTCGTCTTGACAATCACTTTGACGCCGGCTATATCTGCTTATGGGTCCGTCTCCGGTCTTTTGGTAGGTGTCATTACGGGCAGGATGTCGTCAGCACTGTTGATAGCAGGAACCTTCGGGCTGGAATTAAACGCTTGTAGAAAATAAGCAAACACATTTTTATAAAAACAATAGAATCTTTTATATATCAATAGGATAACGTGTGTGTTAATTATTTTCTGTATCACGCTTACATCCGAGTGACTATCGTTTACTTGTTATGGAATTCCATTTCTTGTAATAAATAATTTTACCATAAATTATACATAGGTTTTGGTTTCGGTTTCGATTATAGCTGATGACATTTTTAATCCGACATATTTTATGTATAAAATAACAAATCAGAGTTTTAATTTTTACGAGAAGAGCGCTCAGCGTTGCCCGGTCGTAACCACGCTTAAATATGATAGTTTATTGTGTGCAGACTCGTATTCATTATCATTGAGCCAATTATTCGTTGATTATTATATTGTGCCGACTATAGAGTAGTGCACCCCCGGCGTGACTTGGTTGTAAAATATGCTTAAATATGTTTTAATTCATGCAGATTTCGTATTTAGTTTTATAGGGACAATAATTAGTTTATTATTATATTGTAGCCAATATATAGTTGTGATTTTTAAAAATTTTAAATATGACTTGGGTGCTAACAAGCTAAAATCGAAAGCGTTTACACCTTAATGGTTAAGTTTAAAAAGTTTGCAATAAATGACGTCATGACGTTAACATCTGAGACGGTGGGACACGCAAATGCAAACTTCCAGTATAATGACAGATTGTTTTGAAGTATTCCAATATATATATATATATATATATATATATATATATATATATATATATATATATATATATATATATATGTGTGTGTGTGTGTGTGTGTGTGTGTGTGTGTGTGTGTGTGTGGTGCCCGGAAAACTCGTCCTGGGAAAACACGTCTCCGGAAAACTTGTACCCGGAAAACTCGACCCCGGAAAACACGTTCCTTTCGCTAAGTAGGAAAACTGGTCCCTTATTGAATAACTATCGATTGAAAACACATTTTATGATTGTTCTTGAAGGAGATATTGTTTTTAAAATAGACTATAGCCCCACATAATATTTAAAAAAAAATATTTTTACTTGTTTAATGTCTAAACAATAAACATTATAGTCGGCCAGGTAGAAAAATCGATTTTACCCTTTTATAAACAACAGTAAATAAGTAAATTCTTTTTTATATTAATGTAAAAAAAAATATGCGGTCTCGTTTATGAACATAATAAACGCTTTAAAATAAGTGAAACCACTAAGAACTTAGCCAGTTAGGTAGAAAACGGACACTTAGAAAATCGATTTTATTTAAAAAAAAACATTAAACAAGTAAAAATATTATCGGGGGCTATAGTCTATTTAAAAAAAACAAGAAGAAAATAATAAGTAAGAATAAAATGTGTTTTCAATCAATATTTATTCAATAAGGGACCAGTTTTCCTACCTAGCGAAAGGGGACGAGTTTTCCGGGGTGGAGCTTTCCGTGTACGAGTTTTCCGGAGACGAGTTTTCCTGGGACGAGTTTTCCTAAATTATATATATATATATATATATATATATATATATATATATATATATATATATATATACGAGGGGCGTGCAATAAGTAATGCCCCTGACCCACTTCCCGTAGCATTAGAGCAACGAAACTTGGCACAGTTATTAGTCTTGCTCTACATAGAAACCACCCAGATTTATGCATGTCTCCCATCGTTTGATGCAGCTCTGGAGATCGTTTTTGTAGAACACCCTAGGTTGATCCCCCAACCACGACGTTACTCAGAAATGCAGGCTGCATCATCTGGGAAACGCTTTCCTTTCAAAAACAACTTCATGGCTGGGAAGAGGTGAAAGTTAGAGGGTGCAATGTCAGGAGAGTAGAGAGGATGGGGGAGGATTTCATAACCACACGCCCGTGCTTCTGATCTGGCACATGAGAGTTGTAGACCGGAGCCCTGACTTGCAGGAGGAGGGTACCTTGCTGATCTTGCCCCGCCTCTTGATTTTGATAGCTTCCCTTAATTTCCTCAAAATTGAAGACAACAGGCTCCTGTAATTGTGGTGCCCTTTGCCAGGAAATCTGTCATTACTACTCCGTCCGGATTCCAGAAGACTGTGAGCATGACCTTGTCAGCGGAGGGCTACACCCTTGCCTTCGTTGGAGGTGGTGAGTCCAAATGCTTCCACTGCATTACCTGGGCTTTGGTCTCTGGATCATAGTGATGGACCCAGGTTACATCCAGTATAATCAGTCTTTTGAAAAACTTTGACTTATCTTCTTGAAACATCTCCAAATTCATCCTCGAGCACTCGACGCGTTCTCGCTTCTAGAATGGTATGAGCAACTTCGGAATCCATCTGGCAGACACCTTATGCATATGCAAATGGTCATGAATGATAGTTTCCACAGACCCTTTACTAACCTTGACATCTTGGGCTATTTGGCGAATAGTAATGCGCCGATCTTCTAAAATAGCAGTCTCAACTTGACGGTCAGATGTCTCATCAATGGCAGAAGGGGGGCAACCAGGTCTGGGAGATGTTTCCACAGACTTCCGGCCATGTTTGAATTCATGACGTCACAGTTTTACAAGGTCATATGATGGGGCATTATCACCATAAGTTTCTTTCATTTTATTAAAAGTCTCCTGTGCTGTGTGTGCTTTCAAATACAAAAACGGGATCACTACTCGCCATTACACAGGCTCCATTTCACACCAGACTCAGTTCAAACACCTGTAAAACAGAAACCACAATTAGTTCAGAGCTGTAATTTGCCACATAACCCGTAGTGATAGAAATCATATCACATGCAAAATTTCAGTTAGATCAGAAAATTGGAAGTGGGTCAGGGGCATTACTTATTGCACGCCCCTCGTATATGTATATATATATATATATATATATATATATATATATATATATATATATATATATATATATATATATATAAAATACAGTTTGGATCTCTTTACAACACTGCTATCAAAGACATTCACTTCGGATTATACCATGCAAATTGGATGTGAATTTATATATCATTTTCATTAACTTCCCTTACTCTATGATATTTAAATACTTAAACAACTTTTAATTGTGATTTTCCATGTCTCACTGGCTGTAAACCATTATAACTATTTGCTAATATTTTTTTCCTCTGAAGAGATGGTAGACATCGAAATCCTATAGGATAAGGGGTTATAATATTTCAAATGTATTCTTTGTCTTACATAGAATAATAAAAATCTTTGGATGTGAAATTCAAACATTTCAAGTCATAATTTTTTAAATTCATTGAGTGACTAAAATTTTATATGCATATATATCTATATAGATGTTTTTATTTGCGTCACTTTCTTGAATGAATTCAAGTCTTTATACGAAAGTGCGTTATTACCTAAATGCTTGTGCGGAATAATTTTCCCATTGACCAATCTGGTACCCGCTTAATAGGAAGCAGCATATATATTATTTTTCAAATATAATTATTCACGGACACGTGTTTCGTCGTCTACTACTTATCAGAGTGGCTGAATCTAGCGAGATTCGAAATCGGGACCCCATCATAAGAGACCTCTACCACGCGGCTGCCTCGCCTGACTACTAAATGTATCGCGTTTTTATGTAGATGTTTTTATTTGTTTTTGTTAGTGATACTTTCTTGAATGAATTCAAGTATTTATACGAAAGTGCGTTTTTACCTAATTGCTTGTTGGGAATAATTTTCCTATTGACCAATCTGGTACCCCCTTAGTGGGGAGCGGCATGTATATTATTTTTAAAATAGAATTATCCACTGACACACACGCACACACACACACACACACACACACACACACACACACACACACACATATATATATATATATATATATATATATATATATATATATTAACCATCTACAATGATTACCAAACCCATACTAGAACAGGTATATCAGCTATTATATATATAAAAAAAATTGTCTGTGACGTCACAGACGCCGCCCTGTCGCGTCCTAAGAGAGTCTACGCCGCACGCACCCACACATGGTACCATACAAAAATGGCCGCCCACTTTCTGCTTCTTGTTCTTACTTTATTCTTTCTTTTGCCCCCCCCCTCCCGTCTGTATTGTTTCAGCTACTTGGCCGTTTTTTTGGCCGTCTGTAGCGTTCTCAGACTTTTACAGAAAAGCCGTTTTCTGTAAAAGTCTGAGGACGCTACAGACGGCCAAAAAACGGCCGTGTAGCCGAAACAATAATGTAACTTAACAGAAAGATACGGTAATAAAAAATAAAACGCATATTTGCTCTACAACAGTATTGAGCACTTTCAGTTTTTATTAATTACCATCTCCACTATATATATATATATATATATATATATATATATATATATATATATATATATATATATATATATATGTATAGCATAAAGCGATATGATACAAATATGATGAAAATAGAGGTGGACAACGTTTCGCCCGTTTAGTGCGGACTTTTTCAAGAGTAAAAATGTAAAATGCTCACTGACGCGGATTTATACCAAACCCATACTAGAACAGGTATATCAGCTATTATATATATAAAAAAAATTGTTATGTGGTTTAACAAGGAAATAGTGAACATTATTAAGACAGCAAATACGTCTTTCACCCTTGTTTGTTTTGATGTTTGTTATCGCCATGATATTACAGACGGGAGGGGGGGGGCAAAAGAAAGAATAAAGTAAGAACAAGAAGCAGAAAGTGGGCGGCCATTTTTGTATGGTACTATGTGTGGGTGCGTGCGGCGTAGACTCTCTTAGGACGCGACAGGGCGGCGTCTGTGACGTCACAGACTATTTATTCTTTTAACGTTGTTGGTCCTCGATAATATCTCGCTTCGAGGCGTCTATCGTCCCGGCCTTGCCCAATCCCCGAGGGTTAGGGAAGTAGAGGTACATGGGCTGAAACAATGCTGCATTATAAACATACTTGCTGATGGCAGCTCGCCCAGGCAAGGCAGGACGAACACGAAAACGCACCACACATTATATATATATATATATATATATATATATATATATATGTGTGTGTGTGTGTGTGTGTGTGTGTGTGTGTACATATATATATGTGTGTGTGTATGTACATATATATATGTGTGTGTACATGTGTGTACATATATATATATGTATATATATATATATATATATATATATATATATATATATATATATATATATATATATATATGTACATACATATACTAAATAAATGCCAAAAACTATATTCCAAGATTCATGGTGCTGACCATTTTATTATTTAATCATTTAATTCAGTTGAATTGCAAATGTCCATTAGATTAAAGGAATAAATAATAAGACATGCAGACATAAATAATAATGACATGCAGGTTCAGGAAGATGCTAAACATCTTCCTGAACCTGCATGTCCTGCATATGTTTGCTGCAGAGATTGCTGACATCTGAAGTGTCTGCGATATGAAGTAGTGCCTCGTGAATTACCTAAAACATTTCGTAGCTGGGGTCCTGGATATGACCTTAAACTATATCCAGTGGTGAGCCCCAGTTTGTGGGCTTTGGGGAATGTGGAGCCACCCTTTAATTACCATAGCTCCCAAGTCCACTCTGACCCGGAGTGGTAGTACCTGTTAGGGTCCCAACTATGTGTTAAATAGAAACCGACATGAAAACAGCAAATATATTCTATTAAAAAATTTTCTTCAAAATCTTTTGATTCGGCATTAAATAACCCGAAAAGTGTTGATATGCCGTAAAACAAAAACAACCAACCAACCAACCAACCAACCAACTTCGTAGCTAATGAGCTAATTTTATACTCATATCTGACTTCTGCCAACGACGGCGACGATATAGATATGTATATCTATACATATAAAAACGGAGATGGAAAGACTTAAATACTCGACGAATTTTCGCCCGTTTAGAGCGGGTATTTTCAATAAGGACAATTTAGATACCTGATTCTTTGTTTGTTTTTTGGTTTATTTATAGCCCATATTGTATATATACATCCCGCCTCCCTCTATATATACACTTAATAAATCCTCGTCAGTGAGCATTTTACATTTTTACTCTTGAAAAAGTCCGCACTAAACGGGCGAAACGTTGTCCACCTCTATTTTCATCATATCTGTATCATATCGCTTTATGCTATATATATATATATATATATATATATATATATATATATATATATATATATATATATATATATATATATATAGTGGAGATGGTAATTAATAAAAACTGAAAGTGCTCAATACTGTTGTAGAGCAAATATGCGTTTTATTTTTGTATTACCGTATCTTTCTGTTAAGTTACTTTATTGTTTCAGCTACTTGGCCGTTTTTTTTGCCGTCTGTAGCGTCCTCAGACTTTTACAGAAAAGCCGTTTTCTGTAAAAGTCTGAGGACGCTACAGACGGCCAAAAAACGGCCGTGTAGCCGAAACAATAATGTAACTTAACAGAAAGTTACGGTAATAATAAATAAAACCTATATATATATATATATATATATATATATATATATATATATATATCAGTGGCGACTCCAGCCTATTATTGCTACTCGTGCACCCCCTCCCGCTCTCTGTCAACTTCAGTTCCCAATACGTCGTCCGTGGACTCAAAGTAAGTTATCATAGTTATTATTGCGTGATTCTCCATTGTATAACACAGATTGACTAACGTACCTTGCACGGTGTTTTTTTTATAATTTGTAGTTTTCTTAATACAGTAGATAAGATAATTTTTTTCCTTTCAAAAGTATAGAAGAAAAGAGATGTTCATTTCTATGACGAGAAAAATACGTTTATTAGAATAAAGAAATTGATGACAATGACAACTAACCAGATTAACAATTAAGTCCACAAATCCTCAAGTCATTTTTTACTCATGGAATTATAAAATAATTAAATGATTGATTTTTTGTTAGCACTTCGCAATCCTTTTTTTTTTTTTTTCATTAAGGAATGGTTTATTCGTGAATTTTGAATCATAGAAATCTACAAAAAATACTGATTCAATGCTATTTTATATTAATAGTAAGACCCTCAGAACCTTCATAAAATTCCGTAGTTGTACGTAAATAATTTTTTTTCATAAAGATTCTGTATGTAATTTTTGTTTTTGCTGTATCATTTCACAGCTAGTGTTCGTCTATAAATGCCTTTGAATGGGCGTGTCTGCAGGTCAAGCGCGTTTTTGGAAAGGTCATCTCATTTGAGCATAAACTCCAGGCGTCTTGGTTTGGCCGCAAATTTTTCTATTACCTTATTGTGCAATTCATTTCTTTACTCTAAGTCTTTAAGCATTTCCTTCTCAATTGAAATTCGGGCTAAAGACGAAAGTCGATCCTCAGCCATAGTGCATCTAAAAAAATCGTATTCTGTCGAAGGTTGAAAAACTTCTTTCATTTGAAACTGAAGTAGCAGAAATGGTAAAGAAAAGTTGTATCAGTCCCACAGTTTCAGACATTGCAGACAAAAAAAAACGAGTTCATGAAGCATCTCGAAAATAGCTTTACTTGAGGACATTTTTGAAATCATTGTCAGAATACAAATACTTGAGCTCACTTGTCATGGATTTTAGGTAAAAAAAATACCAGGGTATTTTTTTCTGCAATGCATCTATATGTTGCTTAGAGAATGTACAGGAAAAAAACTTCCAACTTCTTCACATCGAGCAATTCAAAATATGAAAAGTCTCCTATGTTGGCGAATCGTTCCTTTAGAGACGAAATGATGTTTTGAATTATTTCAAAATGTACACTTTTGTAGTTGATTCGATTTCCCCTAGTTCTTTTTGTGGGTGGAGCGTGTGATTCGTCAGATATCTCCATGACTGTAATCGTTTGTTGGATCATATTTTCATAATGTTCATTGTCACAATTGTTTGATATCGATTGAATGAAATCATGTATTTTATCTTGAGCATATTTCACGTTTATTTAATGAAATATTTCTCATCGAGTTTTCTGCGCTGTAAAATGTCAAATAGTTTCTCTGCGTGAGAAAGAATTACATAAAAACATTTAATAAAAAACATGAAAGTGAAATCATTCAATTTTGACAATAAATTGTCGGTTTCATTTAGTGTTGCTTCATCCCATATTTCGCCATGATCAAAAATATCTTCGAGTGCGTTCATTTTTCTTTTTTTTCTTTTTTGACGATCGTCTTTTATAGCGGATACGGTTCTTGATTTATAAAACCATCTGGTAGCAGACAAAGATGGGATGCTGATTTCAAATTTTAAGAACACACTCTTCCGTTTCGTACTAGATGATGTTAATTTACTGAAGGTGTTTAAATGTGAAAAAATATTTTAACGCCATCAACTTTTTCGGTACTTTTACTCAAAAGTAAATTACGTTTATGGGCAAAACAATGGATGAAATCTGTCTCAATTTAATTTGCACTCCGTTCATCTGCCATCACGGCTGCTCCATCATAAGTTTTGCAAACCAATTTTGATTTTGCATCATCGAAGGAATTTAAAGAATTCTCGATTACATCAGCTAATCTTGTGGCACTTTTGTCATCGCTCACGTCATGAAATCCAAGGAATCGTTCAATAATTTTGCATCCATTCACATACCTAACAATGATCGAAAGCTGTGCATGCATTGCACAGTCAGTTATTTCATCAGCCTGCACTTTGAATTTCAGCGTAAATAACATCAGCAATCACGTTATCGATTGCAGATATAATTTCATTCTGTATTGTTCTGGAAACACCTGAAAACTGCCTAGAGCCTTCTTTGGCGGAAAGTTTTGATGCAAATACACTGTCAATTTTAGAGAAATACTGCAATAATTCTCAATTACCTTTGTTAAGACTATCTTCCCCTTCATCGTGTCCGCGCAATGGTAGTTCTTGTTTGCAAAGATATAATATTGCGTTTATTAGATGTTTCAGATATTGTCTATTTTCTTCGACCAATTTATTGTGCCTTTCTCTTTCAAGTTTGGCCGATTCATTAATCGCAGTAACTATGTCATACATGCCAAATGTTTTTAAACGCTTATAATTGTTCATATGAGTCATTGATTTCCAATGAACTTTGCAGTCAGCCAAAATAGGCCTATAATCAGTATAGCCAGTATCAGTCCATGATTGTCCTGATTTAGGCGTGAAAAGCAAGCAAGGGCAACAATAGAGTTTTTCCTCAGATTTACTCGCACATAACCAGTCAAGGTCATTAAACCATTTGGATTGGAACGAACGAGTTCTAACCTTATTCACCAATAAAGGAGTTAGGCGCACAACTTTCATAATTTCTCGCTTTTCGGCTAAATTTCTCTGACCAAACGATCTATTTTTTTCATGTCTAACACAATATCCATTTCCATTATATCTAATTTTAAATTCAGATGATTAACAGCAAATGCAGTACAACTTTTTAAAAAATGTTTTAGAAAATAATCTGCTTACCTGTGAAACAGAGGAAAATTAGCCCAAGTGGTGTTATACGCAAAATACAGAGAACTTCCAAAATGTAAATTCCATCTGATTAATCTTGAAGCATATGATATCTTGACCAGTTGAAGTTATCAGTGGAAACACTGAGAACATTGAAAATCTTAATTTTATCCAAAAATTCTAAGATACAAAGAGTTCGTAAATAAAGTCCGTGGTAAAATTGAATGTAGTGAAGGAAGCGACTGAAATATCTTCGGCAACTGAAGCAATGTTCTCCAAAAACGGCTATTAAATTTTCTCATAGAATAAAAGGTAATATTGATTAATAAAGTTGTGAAATGATGGATGCAGCAATATAGTTACATACAGGACCTTTATTAAAAAAAATATTACAAATGTATTTACGTACCACTACGGAATTCTACTAAGGTTTATTGGATTAACGGGATTCTTAGTATTAATATAAAATGATTTAAAACCCGTATTTTTCGTAGATTTCCATGATTCAAAATTCAAGAAAAAAAAATCCTCAATAAAAAAGCAAACAAATTCATTCTCATTCAAAACCTGTTTTTTTACTAATTAATGAAACAATAACTTCATCACTGATATTTATTTACAATCTGATATATACGTGTGGTTACGTTTGCACATAACTATTCGTACTACTACATATTGCAGCAGTAGTAGTAATCGTTCTTCATGTGTTTATGCGTACATATATGTCTATACACCACTCTCTCCCCCTCGCTGTCTCGGTCCCTCTCCCTCTTCCCAAAACAGGCATCAGCAGTAACATCATGCTAAATATTTTAGGCACTGTAGGTTGACTTCACTTTTCGGGTGGCTACAGCAAAAAGCGGGATTTCTCTAACATTACTATTATTACGAGAAGGTTTTTGTGCTTGGCACGGATTAAGTGTGCTCAAAGTCGTAGCCGCTGTTATGAATCTAACGGTAGCCTGACAAAGACAATCGGTTCAAAACAGCATCCTTGTATTATTCCCAGATATATTTACGAACTTTTGGCAACTTAGTTATCGAAACTTGAATAGATATGTAATTTAATTGAGATCAGCTAAGTATATTTGCTTGAAATTAATGAATGATTTTTAATCCATTTTGAATAACATTGACCGAGTTATTGGTTGTGCAGGGCACGAGTGGCCCTAGTCCCATCTCCGCCCCTGATATATATATATATATATATATATATATATATATATATATATATATATAAAAATTACAATTAAATTTACCAAATTGATCCAAAATGGTAAAACTAAAGTATATTACAAATATTAAAGAATTAATATTTATAAAGTAATCTCAACCAGATGTAAAAGCTCGATGAAATCAAATAGGAGCTAGAGCTTATAATAAGAGCAAATAGTTAATAAACATGTTAAAAACCATTTGAAAAAGTCTGATGAAAGGTAAAGTATCGAATGACGTCATTGGATTATTTACCGTTCACCAGACTATCCATTCACGTGTAATCACTTTTTTCTTCACCCTATTCCCTCTGCTTCACTTTTATTATCAAGTAAGATTTTTGACTTACTTGCAGTTTCATCAAATACTTTTGTATGCAAAATCAGATTCCGCATTTTGCTAATTCCTACCCTCTGATGAGAAGGAAGTATTTCTTTGAAACTCCGCGGATTAAGGACTATTCACTTATTAAGTGTTTCCTGTTCAGATTAAATATGGTTTTAACTGTTTTTTAAAATTGTTTTTAACATGTTTTATTAACTGTTTGCTCGTATATATATATATATATATATATATATATATATATATATATATATATAGAGAGAGAGAGAGAGAGAGAGGGGGGGATAGAATAAATGACAAACAGTTATATTCCAAAATTAATGGTGTTGATCATCTTATAATTTATTCTTTTAATTCAGTTGATTTTACATCCTTTACGCCATATTGAATTTTTATAAAAATAGATTCACTGATTGATATAATAATTAAGTGATTGATTTTGCGCTACGAAACAGATACTGTCAAGAATTGTATAAGTTAACTGAATTAAAGGAATAAATTATAAGATGATCAATATCATGAATTTTGGAATAGAAATTTTTATCATTTATTCTCTATATTGCTCTGTAATCACATTGAGATTCTTAAATAAGGATTGATATATAATAAGAAAATATATTTCTACTGAAATATATATATATATATATATATATATATATATATATAATTTTAGTAATTCAATTAATCTACAATTTATGACGTGAAATGGTTAAATTCCAAATCAAAAATATTTTATCATTATATGTAAGACAAAGAATACATTTGAAATATGATATCTTCTTATCCTATAGGATTTCTATGTCTACAATCTCTTCAGAGGGGAAAATATTAGCAAATAATTATAATGGTTTACACCTTATTTGCTAAAGTCAGCAAGACATGGAAAACTGCAATTAAAAGTTTTTTTAAGCATTTAAATACCATAGAGTAAGGGAAATTAATGAAAAGGATATTTAATTTGAAGTCCAATTTGCATGGTAAAATCCGAAGTGAAGGTCTTTTGTAGCAATGAGATAATGTGATCCAATCTGCATTTTGAGTAATCCATGGGACAAGATGATAGTCCGAAGTAGGCATGTTTTCCTGGTTTCTTCTTTGTTTATATAATAATTCCGGTATATAAATTATTATATAGGCCCGGCGAATCTTTTTATTAATAAACACATAATTTGTATACACACACACACACACACACACACACACACACACACACACACACACACACACACACACACACACATATATATATATATATATATATATATATATATATATATATATATACGAGGCCACATGGATGTCCTCATGTGTCACAGTCTTTTTCATCTTCTCAGATTTCCCATAAAGACAGCCTAGAACGTTTTCCGTCAACAAGAATAACCCAAAAGTCGAATTGAGAGGAAAGTGTGGACTATAGCAAGTGTGAGCAATTTCTTGATGTCTATCTTGGTCAAATAATCTTTGACAAGTATGGAGCACCCTTGGGACAAACTTCAAGCAATCTTCCACATCTTCAGTTTCTCCCGAATAATTGTGTGTAACAGTTCCCACACTGACATCAAACTGTGCCCTTATTGTCTCTATAGACACACGACGGTCTTTATCCATGGAATTTTTTATTTGGCCAATCAACTCTGCTGTTCTGACTACCTTACTTCTACAACACCTCTCATCATTCCTCACAGAGTCCTTGCCTTCCTTGAAACTCTTGTGTCACTCAAAAGTCAAGATTCTCAAAATTCATGCAAGATGGTCCAAAAGTAGTCTGAAACATTCCATACGTTTCTGTGGCATTTATTTCAAATTTGAAACAGAATTTCATTGTATATCGTTATTATAGCGTCATCACGTCTAGAATGCAGCTGTGACAATGTAGCTTCAGTAGTGTGTATTCTAATTCTTGCCGTAGTTATTAATTTGGAACCTGAAATAATAAAATGTGTGTGTGTGTACGCGTGTGAGCGAGTATGTGTATATAAGTCTTAGTGCGATTAATCTAAGTCGGAATGGAGAATCGGAATAATCGGAATAGTTTGGCTATCGGAATTGGTATTAGAATTGAAAAAATATATCGATTTTCCGATGCCAAAACGATTCTTTGAATTATCTCTTTTTACGATTTAGTTTAAAGCTAAATTTTCTATTGCTGGTAATATTGATAAAATAAATAAAAATTGTTGATTTGAAATCATCAGTTAAGCTAAAATCGATGGATCATCTCCCACAAGTATATTTTTACGTTTAGGAAAATATTTGCCCATTTAGCATGCGTTTCATTAGGGTAATCAGAGTAAAAATGCAACTATATAATAAAATAGTAAGAGATCTATGAAGAATTGGTATCAGAATCGGTAATTTTATCGGAATTGAGAATATAGTACGGAATCGGTAAGTGTATCGGAAACGGGAAAAATAACGGAATGCTCCCAACACTAATATATATATATATATATATATATATATATATATATATATATATATATATATATATATATATAAGAGAGAGAGAGAGATAGAGAGAGAGAGAGAGGGAGAGAGAGGGATATATATATATATATATATATATATATATATATATATATATATATATATATATATATATATTACCGCAATATACAATGCTACAACTTGCACAATATATGAAAACCACGGAGCAGAAGTTTTGTTTACTTTTTGGCTTATGAATTGAATATATCCGAATTCAGGATTCGAACCCAGTGTCATTTGCATCGGAGGCGAGCGCCCATAATAACCCCGCCACATACACCCTGTCACCATTCACCTGAACTACTCTGTCCCCTGGTTAGAGAAGTTTCTTGGTTATTATTAGAATTATGGTTGTTAAAAGAAGAAAGGTAGTTTGATATTCTTTTCTTAATTAATGTTGAAGTAGCGTCGATATATGTATGTACTTTATTAACCACTTAATTCAAAAAAAACTAACTCTAACAATACCCCCTTCTCAATCAAATGGACTATCATAAAAATTGCTAAGTCTTATACTCCAGGCTCTAAGGCATGTCGCCTCTGCACAACCGAAGCTATAACTATAATTACTTCCCCTCAAAGTAACAATATAATAAATTCTAAAAATGAACTGATTTCTTTCTGTAAACATAAGTCCAAATTTAATTATGGCAATTTTGAAATTACATAGTTATTACTTTTACTTTTATATACATATATATATAAAAAAAATCTTTAACTTTATCGTTTTTTCTACTTACTTCTTAATAATTTATAATTCAATAATTCTTTATTTTAATCTTTTATTTCTTCTTTGTATGGCCGGTTTTTATCTGCATTTTTTGCTTTATTCTTATACTTCAACATTAATTAAAAAAAGAATATCAGACCACATTTCCTATCGATCTAATATATCAATCTACCCACACTTTCATATATTGTATGTATATTTACTTATATTTTACTATATGCATTTACTTACTTTTTTGGGGGGGGGGGGCTTTTTCCTGAATTTGCAGATACCGGCCATCCTCTCCTTAAATAATTTTTATTTTTTATTTTATATTGTATTTTATATATATATTTATTTATTGTCTATTTATCATTTATTTTCTATTTATTTATTAAGTAATTAATTTATTTTCCATTTAGTGTCTTCTAACAACTCTTGCTGACCTTTTTTTAAGTGATGACCTGTACATTTCAGTTGACCTGTATTATTTTGCCCTATATATTTTTTCGCGCCTTTAACATTTCTTGTCTGGGTCATTTTGACACTTGTTTCTCTATTTTATATTTAACTCCATCACCATTTAATTTTTTTCTCCTCTTTTTCTTCCTTGATCTTTCTTATTTATATTTATGTCTCGGCAGTAGAGTGAAAAGCATATCTTATTTTCCTTTTATTAATATTATTGGAATTTTTTCCTTTTTTCCCTTGTACACATTTTTGCGAATTATTCCATGGATTTCTGCCTTTGGATTATTTTGGACCATTTTCCAATTACGGGATTTCGTTGGATTTTACTTGTGCAAATGGAAATTCAATTAACTATCTTGAAGTTATACATTTAGATTTTACCGTCACTGGATTATTTATCTTCCACCAGACTATACATTCATGTGTAATCACCTTTTTCTTCACCATATTCCCTTTGCTTCACTTTTTTGTTATCAAGTAAGATTTTTGACTTACTTGTTGTTTCATCAAATACTTTTGCATGCAAAATCCGATCCCGCATTTTGCTAATTCCTACCCTCTGATGAGAAGGAAAGTATTTCTTCGAAACTCCATGGATCAAGTGTTTCCTTTTCAGATTAAATATGTTTTTAACTCATTTCAAAGTGTTTTTTAACATGTTTTATTAACTGTTTGCTCGTATTATAAGCTCTATTTCCTATTTGGTTTTATCGAGCTTTTACATCTGGCTGAGATGACTTTATAAATATTAAATCTTTAATATTTAGAATATACTTTAATTTTACCATCTTGGATCATTTTGGTAAATTTAATTGTAATTTTTATTATATATATATATATATGTATATATATATACACATATATACTTACGTATATATATATATGTATATATATATATATATATATTTATATATATGTATATATGCTATTTTTTAGAGGAAATATGGCCTGAAATCTAATGAGCATAGTTTATTATATATATATATATATATATATATATATATATATATATATATATATATATATATATATATATATATATATATATATAATTATAAAACTGAGATCAGTGTGCTTCTTGCTTGGACGTTTAAAACGTCCATTCGTCAACTTCTCTATTTGATCGCCGCTCTGTCTGAATTCGATATTAAAAGCCACTACTGCTATTCAAAGATGAACACTGTTGTTTTCGTTTTAACTTATTTTAAAGTGTTTTCCTTACAAATAAATTTAATTTAACGCCGGTGACTTAAAAAAAATTCTTTAAATATAATTATTAAATATATAACTATAATCATATTTATAACCATATTTACTGCTTTTTGTAGCGCACTGTATTTTAAAGATTTTTTCAGTTAAAGAAATATATTTTCTTCAATGAGGGGGGTAGAAACTTGGTTTAAAAGAGTTTTTAGTAGTTCATCCTTAATTTTAATAAGTGCTTGTAGTAGTGCTCTGGAGGCTGTAAAAATGGTTTCCCAAGACATTAAAAGACAATATAATCTCAAATCACTTTTTATTTTGAACATTTTTCTTCTTTACCTTTAAGGGGGTCAACGAGTAAACTATATACACACACACACACACACACACACACACACACATATATATATATATATGTATATATATACCCCCCACACACGTATATATAAACCCTCTTTTGCTAGAAGTTGATGTTCGTTTTTCATTAAGAATTCCTCTTTTGGAAATAATTCTTGTTGCTTGAGGAAGTCTCTAGTTACTAACTATTAAAATACCGAAACATGCTCATGATTGTGTAGCAACAAATTGCTGCTTATATAAAGAGAAATTGAATGTGTGTGTGTGTGTGTGTTTGTGTTTGCGTGTCCGTTCCAGCCGTGTAAAGTAATATTACCAGAGATGCCTGAGAAACAATATTAGACCCAGTCTCCAAGACCGATGTAATAACCATAATTAACTAATCTATTTAGGACATCCACTCCAAAATAAAAGCGGTCATTGTTACTGCAATCAAAATCATCATATAGTCAATTGACGACCAAATAACATAATATGTTGGTTTAAGACATTGAAATTAGAATAAGCTTGTTAGTCCCTAATTCCGTTTCTTTTTGGGCCACATGATTACTCGTCTAAATCGGACCACGCCTTAGGGCTCTGGGTAGAGTGGGTGGAGATGGAAATATTTGTGAAGTACTAACAACTACACCCCTGAGAGTCATTACATGCGTTCATGCCTTATAATGGACATAAATGGCGTTAATGTATATATATATATATATATATATATATATATATATATATATATATATATATACACACACACACACATTAACGCCATTTATGTATACATATATATACATACATATATATACATACATATATATACACGCATATATATATATATATATATATATATATATATATATATATATATACTAGCAAACTTACACGTCGTTGACTGGGTTAAAAAACAGCCTACAGAAAATGGATTTGGGTTGAATTTGGGGGTATCAAAACCAAACCAAAATAAGATGAATGTAAAAATGAAATAGATGAACCCCATAATTTATTATACCATACCTGTTCACACTGAAACACTTATCACAATATTCTGCGGATCTATATTAAAAAACCTTGTTAAACTTTGTGACCTATTTCCATTCTATGGAGGTCAGGCGCGAACGTACACCCCATAATCTTATTATAACATATTTCTTCAAACAGAAACGTAATTATCAAAGTATACTTACGCAGATAGATATGAAAAGTCTTTAGTAAAGTTCGTGCCTATTTCCATTCTATGGAGGCCAGGCGCGAACGCAGACCCCACAATTGTATAATACCATCTCTATTTAAGTTAAAACATGCTTATCAAAGTATTCTTATGTACATCCATATCAAAAACTCTTATAAACGTCGTATTTTTTTTTTAATTTACATTTTTTTATTTCCATACTTTGTGGACCGGGCGCGAACGCACACCCCACAATTTTAATGAACCACCGTTCTGCCAAATTCAACATACCCATTCCTGTGTCTCGTAAAATCTTCTATCATTATATGTGATCAGTTTTCTATTATAGTAAACAATATAGTAGCCCATTCGTGACCAGACACACACACACACACACACAAACACACACACACACACACACATCCAGCTTTATATTATATATATATATATATATATATATATATATATATATATAAATTACAATTAAATTTACCAAAATGATCCAAGAGGGTAAATCTAAAGTATATTATAATTATTAAAGAATTAATATTTATAAAGTAATCTAAACCAGATGTAAAAGCTCAATGAACCCAAATAGTAGATAGAGCTTATAATAAGAGCAAACAGTTAATAAAACACGTTAAAAAACACTTTGAAAAGAGTTAAAACCATATTCAATCTGTAAAGGAAACACTTAATAAGTGGATAGTCCGTAATCCGCGGAGTTTCGAAGAAATACTTTCCTTCTCATCAGAGGGTAGGGAATTAGCATAATGAGGGATCGGATTTTGCATGCAAAAGTCTTTGATGAAACAACAAGTAAGTCAAAGATCTTACTTGATAACAAAAAAGTGAAGCAGACGGAATATAGTGAAGAAATATGTTTTTAATTCTTTTTCAAAGTGTTTTTTTTTAATTTTTTATTTACTATTTGCTCTTATATATATATATATATATATATATATATATATATATATATATATATATATATATATATATTTATATATATATATATATATGTATATATATATATTTATATATATATATGTATATATATATTTATATATATATATATATATTTATATATATATATATGTATATATATATATTTATATATATATATATTTATATATATATATATATATATATATATATATATGTATGAATAAAATATCAATACGAAAAAAATATATATAAATGTTTATATCTTTTCTGTATTTACTGCCTATTAATTTCGTCCGATCCTTCGGTCTTCCTCATAGTGAATATATATATATGTATATATATATATATATATATATATATATATATATATATATATATATATATATATATATATATATAGTAATTTATAAATATGGCGATTAAGCTATACTGAATATTCCGCGTTTCATCCACTCTAGAATTCGCGCATAATCCTGAAGAGTCCTAGAGTGTATGAAACGCGGAATATTCAGTGTAGCTTAATCGCCATATATATTTCATAAATTACTAACTAACTCTACCTACGTATTGCGCACTTTTGAAGTAAATACTTAAAGTTTACGCATAAATCTATACTTTCGTATATTAATTTTATGTGAGTAAATTAAGTAGTTATATATATATATATATATATATATATATATATATATATATATATATATATATATAAAGATATGTATATATAGCTACATTCCAAGGTCCAAATATTTATTTTTCTTTGCAAAGAGCACTTCCAAAATATTAAAATTTGTGTGTGTGTGTGTGTGTGTGTGTGTGTGTGTGTGTGTGTGTGTGTGTGTGTGTATTTATGTATCTGTGTGCCTGCACTGCCTGTGTGTGGTTTGCTCACATTTAATTATAACCCTAATGCCTTTTTCACCGATAATATTTCTATGAAAACGTAGATGGTCTGCAACAAAAAAAAAAAGAAGAAAACTTGCTTTCATCAAACGGAAATGGAATACCGTCGTCTTTTCTAGGGCGACAATGTTATCGTTTCGCCCTCTATTTACAATTTTACGACGAGATTTTTATAACAAAAGTTCCAGGGACGCAACTCTTGTTTCATATTGCTGACATAATAATTCAAGGGAAGTAACTCAAACAATATTTTCAACTGCCGAAGATGTTTGTTTGGACGAAACAGTTTTGCAACACACTTTTATTTATTGAGTCTTTTTTCTGTGAACGTCTTCAGAGTTAAGTTGTTTTGACTGATTAAGTTAAATTAAGTTAAATTAAGTTAAAAGCGAAATAATTTTTCAGATGATCGAATTCGTATTATTTGGATCATTCGAACTGCTGTTCTTATCACAATATTTCGGCCGATGTAACCTCCGATGTTCTGCAGGTATATCTTGTTGAACTTGAGAAAAACTCGGGAATCTACACGGAATTTACAACGGAATTTGCAAACGGAACCTTTTATTTGGTCCACTGTGGTAGCATGTATACGTTCCCATAGTAATTCCTAATTGTATTCTGAGTATCGTCCAGACTGCATGTTAAACCGTTCACTCGCAGAAGCATATTACTTACAACTGAATTTTAACAAGCACTTTATTCGTTACGCACGAGGTCTTCGCGGACAAGATTCACCTGAAGAAGGTAGGAGGTTACATTGGACGAAACTTTGTGAAAATAACAATCAAGTTGAGGATAGTTGTCTGAAATAATTCAAAATAATACGAATTATATAGATACTAGCGAGGGGTACCCGGCGTTGCCGGGTGTTTGGAGGTGTGTGTGGGGGGGGGGTTTAAAAAAAGTAAGTATGAGGATCGAACCCGAACCGTTGAGGCAAAGTTGTAAATCAAAGTGTGAAAAAAAAAGTGCGACGTTAACCATTGCCCCACCGTGAGATGCTATCGGAAACACGTTTGAATTTATTTAACTACTTGAATTTGGCAGGTGCCAGTTTTAATGAGTTAATGAGGTCAAGTTTGACTGCGAGATTTTTATTTTTTCCCAAGATGTTATAGGAAAAAGACTAACCCGCATGCGGCGAGCGACAAATCTTGAATATTTATCTCCCCGAAATCGAGCAAATTAAATAGACAGGCGAGCTTTGAGATATTACGATTTATATGTGATATAAAAAAGTTTTAAAAGTTGTGAACCGACCGACCGCTTTGTTGAAAAAAAGCCTTTTGTAGACATACAGAAAAAGCGAACACACATACAAACATACATACATTTTCGCTTTTATATTGATAGATGGCTTGAAGTCAGCAGGTTCAAGACATAAAATTACTATTACCGAGATGATCATTCTGCATTTCCTTGGATATTTTCGGACTGTTGTCCTCATCGTAGTTTTCTTGTGTGAGCGTGTCGATGCCCCATGTTATAACCTGTTTCATCTCCTCAATTGTTTCATTACGACAGCCTTTAAGGTTTTCCTTGACAATAGGTAATAACCAAGAGTTAAAAGTCTGAACAATAGGAAGTGTCTTGATGCCCATCTTGGTCAAATATTCTGTGACAAGGATGGAGCACTTTTGGAACAAACTTTGCTCAAGTCTTCCGCATCTTCACTTCGTCGTGAATAATTTTCTGTACAGTTCCCACACTGACATCCACCCGTGCACTTATTGTTTCTGTAGACACACGACGGTCGTTATCCATGGAATTCTTTATTTGGCCAATCAGCACTAGTGTTCTGACTTCTTTAAACCTCCCACATTTCTCATCATCCCTCACAGACTCCCTGTCTTCCTTGAATCTCTTATGCCAATCAAAAACTTATGCACGATTCAAGCAAGATGCTACAAAAGCGGGCTAATACATTCCTTACTTTTCTTTGGTATTTAAAAAAATTACAACAGAATGTCGTTCTTCTAACGTGTCCTCGCTTCCAGAATGCATTTGTGAAATTCACCAGGTGTGACAGTTAGGCTTTAGAAGGGCGTACTCCAATTCCTGCTGTGGCTGTTTTTTTTGGACCTAAAATCATAAAATTTGGTTAGTCATATTATAAGATATATAGTAATAACCAACTGAATTTTCAAGAGTCCGCGACAATTTAAAATGCCAGTAAAAAAAATAAAAAGTCGTGATACTTATGTAAGGCACCTTGTAAATTTTAAACTAAATATAAATGTTAGATACATATTATTTGAATTCTTAATGTAGTGTTTCAGTTACAAACAAAGGAAAGAAATGAAAAAAAAAATCCGGGTCGACATTTTTCTTTATTAACAACAGTTTTTATTACCTGTTAATCTCCCGTCTTGACACGATTTAAAATGACTCTCGCTGCCACATATCCATCTATCCTGAATCGTATTTCTCTTTTGCCCGACCGCATGCCGGCCACAGCTGTCCCATTCTTGTCCTCAACTTTACACATCCATTTTCTTCGATGCGCACTTTCCTTCCCTCCCGAGCACGTGGTGCTCTTTTTCTCTTTTTGTTCTTGCTAAATTACGTAAATCGATCAAGTAATTTTTCTATAAACTAAGAAAAATTACGATTTTTAGCGATTTTACTACTAAAGTATATTGAGCATTAGGCTGATTTTTGAATTTTAACCCTCAACTACAACTTGAGTATTTCCCCCTTATTATTTCATTGGATTTCATCATGCCCGACAAAAAGTCTGCGACTCGCTTAATCGTAAAATATGATTTTCCTGAATAAAATGTAAACTATTTGATAAACTTACCTAATTTTTGGAATATGACATCTCATTTTGAAGAGAACATGACATCTCTTTAGTACGTACATCATACAGACTTTGCTGTAGTTTCTTTACTTTTAATTTCCGCTTTTTATATTCCGCTATTTCAAAAACACCAAATATTTTCATAAAATGAAATTAGCATATTGCAATATATATATATATATATATATATATATATATATATATATATATATATATATATATATATATATATATATATATATATATATATATAAAGGAAGCAGACAAAGGTAGTGCGTTGGTTATTATGAATAAGAACTATTATAAAACAAACATTTTAGCATCACTAGGGAACGAAAATTATTACAAACCAATTAGCTCTAACATAGACGACACAACCATATCTAAAATCACAAAACTACGCAACATACAATAGTACATTAATAAAAAGCAAACATACTTCCTTACAAACTTCACAACAAAAACAAACATCTTTTATGGACTACCCAAAATACACAAATCTAACCAGGTAAGACACGCCATCAACATACAAAAGTCAGAGTACATAAGCACCCCAAACCCCAATGACCGCACATTCAGACCCATAGTAGCAGGACCAGCATGGCCAACAAGCAGACCTAGCAATCTAATAGATATATTATTACAGCCCTTCACCAATCTAGTCAGAAGTTTTGTAAGAG
>NC_136520.1:54654470-54691970 GCF_053919585.1 Euprymna scolopes | reverse complement strand
TCTGATATTAACGATTGATTCCAAATTTCGCTGAACCTTATCTTATATTAACGATTGATTCCAAATTTCTGCCAGATCGACGCAGTAACGAGTTTTACCTCCTTTCATTTATCCTTTACCATTTCGTTTCTCTTTTTTATTTTTCCTTCTATTTTCTTTTCATCGAAAAACTAACCAAGAATAAAATGAATATTCATCACTTTTTAATTATCGGATTGCACGGACTGACATTTTTTTTTTTTTTTTTTCGAAATAAATATCCATTAACTCTACGACTACATATATCTTTCTTGTTTTTACATTGAATACGTAAATCATATTACATCCAAGGGAAATAACTCTTTCTTGCCTTTGATTTATTTCCCCTGAAATGTAAATTTTTTTTCATTACTACGATTCTGAGATTTAAAATTTAATTATTATTATTTTTTTTTTAAATATAAATTACATCAACAAGTTTCCACGACGTATTTAAATGAAAAGGCAATATTTTTTATTTTAGTGCTTATTCAGATCAGCCCTTGTAGCGGTAATTAAAAATATAGAAAATACAGACAATGTATGATTTACTAAGTACGAGCAAAAATGGCCGAATAAAGATAGGGGGTGCGCCATAGTTTTGAAAGCTGATTTATTATAGATTTTTTGTAGGTTCCCGACTACTTTTGGATTGTATTTGAAAGATTAAAGACTGAAGTTAATTTCCCAAAGGGGGGGGGGTTGTACACGTGAAAAAAAAAAAGTTATGAAAAATGTTTTCACGGCGAGCTAACCAATTCAGCTAAATTTTAAAAGTTAAATAAATTCATAGTAAAAATCCTTTGAAAGATAAATATTACTTTTCTGAGTATAGTTAGTAAAGTAAACTCCTAAGATTTTGAATTAAATAAAATAAAAAAAACAAAAAAAAAACACCTTGAGAGGCTTACTATAAGTGATACTGTTGAAGAAGGAGAAGAGATGTTATTAAGAGGGATGTTGATGTACTCAGAGAGAGAGAGAGAGAGAGAGAGAGAGAGAGAGAGAGAGAGAGAGAGAGAGAAGTTGTAATAGACTTAGAGAGATTGTTCGTTTATAATTCTTATATTTTAAATGTTCATACCTTAATTGTGTTGAATGGGAGAAGAAGCTGTTTGAATGAGGACATAGTGTTCAGACATGATGATGTTGAGACGTGTATGTAAAGACATTTTATAACACAAACATATAATACAATTTCACTTTACCTTTTTGTAAGAATCATAAGACAAGACCAGCTTTACAAAAAACACTTGATGGTTTATTTCGTCACACGGCCGTGTTTCCATCACCAAAAATTCAAAGTCTCACATTTTAGTTTCAACGTGACGTCTCGCTCCCTAGACGACTGGATCCCTCTGAGTTTTCTCACTGACTGTCTTCTCTAAAGTTTTTTCTCAATTCCTAGAACTTTCTATTTTCCGTGACGTCATACACATGTTAAAACATGTGCCTTCTTTCACGTGTCCTGGACATACGTGTCCAAAACTTTTCCTATTTCTACAAAAGGAATGTTAACCTATATTCAATATGTTAAAAACATTATCTTATAAGCTGCATTCTTTCAATTTAAAATTTCATAACAAACTTGAGAGTTCACATTCTTTCCTTAAAATATTTATCTATATTCTAAACAAATGTCTGTTTTACATTTTTAAATTCTCACACGTAATCTATTTCTAAACTAAATTACGAGGTTCGAATTTGTCTATTGCTATTTCATTTTCATTTTAAACTAAATTCTCCATTTTTATACTTACATGAAAAGGGGACAGCCCTTATCATGTAACAGAAATAGCTTAATTAGCCCCCAAATCGAGGCAATCTGCCCAATCCCAAAATCGCAATAAACAGAAGTTTTGTAAACATCGATTATACGGAAACCCCAAATCTGAGACAGCCGAAAAGCTGTCTGAAAATGACGTCATGTAATTAAATGAAGGAAGGGGTGCTGGTTTTCAACCCCCCCCGACGTGCATCCGTAGATTCCTATACTGAACGTTTGCATCATTTTTACCATTATTTAAATAAATTATTTTTTTATTTTTCAAGATTACGTAAAACTTGCATTACGCCGAAAGTGTCACATTCACGCAAGCAAGGAAAATGTTAGAATGTTAGAATCTTACATATATTATGCGAAACCTGTAATTTAAAAAAAAAGTAGAAATATCTTTTGCAATTATAATTTTTTGTGTGAAAGTATTAAATAAACAATGCTGAACTCAATGATAATATCGGTAGTTCGAGAAATAAATCCATCTTCGAGTTATATCGAATTCATTAATACGGACGTTAGGGGCTTTTTTCGTAATGTTCCTGTACAGATTAATTTTTTTTTTTTTTATTACTATAACTTACGATGCTTTATTTACATAAAAAAAAAAAAGCAAAACACAATTCATGCAATTTTTGTTACTACTGAAAACCATAACTTTGGTAAACGTACCTCTTGCTTAAACGAAATAATACATTTCCAATAATATTTAAATAAAAGTAATAGGTTTATTATATTCCGTGATCATTATTTGATAAATACTAAGACTTTCATTAAATTTAGTTATTTTCCTGATTTTTGGTGAATTTTTAAGTAAAGGGATCGGCATTCATTTTGCACGTAACTATAATTTACGTATCAGTCACGGAACGAAGATGACATTTTTTTTTAAGAATTACATTTTCATCCCAAATAAGGCGCAATGCCACTTTGATGTAGGGGGATACTGTAAGTGCCATAAGTTGCAAAGATACTATGTAGGGAGTTGAGCAGCAAGATGTTTGTTCACATTACACTCGAAGTCTGCATGTCAGTACAGTTGGGGAAGCAGGAACCAAGTCTAGCAGTTCTAGGGAAGAAACTATTAGAGTAGAAAGCTTTCTTATATCTGGGGATCTCTACCGTGGAAGGGCGGGACTTTGCTGCTTGTCGAGTTTGTCGAGGGTATTTACGTCGAGGGTGGGGTTACGGATATTGATCAAGTAGGTTTTTCTTTATTTAAGAAAATAAAATTTTACGGCTAAGCGAGACAGCGTTTTTATCGGCCATGATTAAAGCCGATGAACTACAAAAGTGGGGACCACTCGAGTCAAGGTGAAAAATAAATCTCATGTTCATTGCATTTTAGTAAAAAAAAAAAATTAAAAAAAAAAATTAAACTTGCAAATTTTTATTACTACTTTATCGATGTACGTATTTTCCCGATGTACGTATTTATATATATATATATATATATATATATATATATATATATATATATATATATATATATATATATATATATATTTAATTTTGTTATTCAATATCACGGAGACTATTTCTGCATTGTTATTATTTTTAATCGCCGCACATAAGTGTCAATAAGATGTAATGTTTCTTCCTGTATACTGTAGATTTTTCGCTTTTATTGACAGACATAGGAAATATATTTAAAAGACTACAAAGTGTATATCGAATCGGCTCGCTTCCAAAAAGGTCTGTCATATTTGTAATGACTTGGTTTTTCGGAGCGGTGACAGGGAAAATTACTCGGTCGTGTTTATATGTGTAAATCTTAATTTATTATTTTAGTTTTGTGGATTTCTTCTTTTTTTGCTGTTAATTTTCATTATGCAAATATAAATTTTCCTAATTTTTGTGAATTAACGCACAAATATTAATAACTTTCCTATTTATGACGGATATTTTTTAAAAATTATTTATTTTTTGCAATTTTAATATATTCTTGATCGGGTAATAATTTAGCGAAGGGTGATTATTTTCTCGGAATTACTCTCTTTCTTTCTCAATTCATTAGAGGATCAATTTGAAGCGAGGGGAGGGGGTTAATCCATGCTTAAGTATTGTGGTTCAGGAATAAGGGGGGGGTTGTTTTGTTGGCACTTCCGCAGTGTAGTTTTCCTCGGCTTTAATTTTTGGAATTGTCCAACTTGGGATAAGGGGAGACAATCACGAAAGTTAGTGATTTTGCGGAAATTTTTTGGAAAATCAAAACAAATACATTAATACGGAAACACAACAAGAAACATATTAACTCATTAACCGGAATATTTCTTGAAATAAAACATCTTTAACTAACATCTCCTTTCTTTTATTTTGAAAACAAACAGCTCGCCTAAAAATTAAAATTCTGAAATAAATTACAACAATCATTTTTAAGATATATTAAGATTTATGAATAATTAAAAACTGTTATTAGCGGGAGAATGCGCAATTCCTTTGAAAAACAAATAGTTTCTCCTACTTGTGACTCACAACTTATCAAGGCCCGAAGACCACTAGAGGATAACGGTAAATGAATGTAATTGGTAGTCTAGTAATCGTTAATGGTGTAAATTAGGTAGAATTTGATTGTTTATGGGGTGAGTTCAACAAGAACTTATTTGCATTATAGTTTATAGCTACTGTGTTGTATTCAATCGGGAAGCAAGCCAGCGGAACAGTGTTCTACGGGCAGGCAGTTCTGAGAAAGAAGCTTTGTTCATGGGATCTTGGTTTAGATTTAGGCACAATAAGAGAGTGGGAGAAATCGTAGATAGTGGTTCCTATTTACTTGCTTCCCCACGAGGTCAGAGTTAGACACAAAGCCGGTTTTTAATGTGGGAAAATCCAGCTCCCCAAAAGAGGCACTCTCGATAGAAACAAAAATTGCCTCAGTCTAGAAGGATTTCTCCTCCACTGATCGCGGTCAGAAAAAGTGAAGTGTAGTATCAAAACAGATACTTCACTTTGTTCCTCGCCAACATAGTGGTTATCGCTAGTCGAGCACTTTTAGTGAAAGCTGACAAGAGGAACGATAGATTGGAGGTCAGTCGAGCACCTACCATGAAAATAAAGATAGGTAACAGTTTTCCTAATTAATAAAGATTTTCAAATAAATAAGAATAGTGAACAGTTTATTTATCAAAGGTTACGTCTATTCGAATAGAAAATTTTATGATTGTCTCCACTTGTTTCGAATCGGACCCTCAAAAAAGAAACAACAAAAAAACAAACATAAAGAACGCTAAAATGCAGAAGTGTCGTTTTGTTTTCTAAGAAACAAATAATAACAGACAGACAATGTTAATTAAAAGCAATTAAATAGATGCGTAATACATTAGAAATTAAAAAGCATAATTATCAATGTATAATTGTCTTTTATTTGACAACGGCAAAGGAATTTAAATTCAAACGATTCAAAGCCAATTAATATCTTTTTTACATGGAGGTCACCACTTATAAAGTCCCGGAAGCCACTCGGGGACAAGGGTTATTGTGTGAACAGTAATCAAGTAAGCTGAAAAAAAAAAAAACAAAAAAACAAAAAAACAAAAGCAACTTCGTACAAATTTTCAGAGATTGCGAATTTACCTTGTCACCGGTGTGAGAAATAGACAATATTAGTGTCTATATAATTTCTATTTGAAGGGAGCCAGCCGCTCCAATATGGCCGACGCGATTAATCAATCAGCCATCTACTGTAAGCAGACGACAGACTTCTTTTAATGATTACAACCAGTTCTTCCTCTTTTACAAGCCCCCCCCCACACCCACAAGAAGAGTTACTGATCGAATAAGCTTCTGACGATATACAAAGCCCCAATCCCTGTCCAATTGCCGTAAGTTTTCACCCCTGTGCTCGTTTTACAAGTACTTCAATGCAATGAGCTCCGTCGAACAAGTTGCATTTGTGCCCCTAAATGTAAATACAAGCGGCCTTCTATAAGTTTCTAGAATGTTTTCCTATGGTTACTTTTGTGGCTAGTACACACGTAAATTAAGAAGATAAAAGAGCTTGTGACGAGGGTCACTGACATGCTCACACAAGAGAGCTTCCATACGGCCTTTCAGAAGATGTTGCAACTATACATCAAGTGCATTGCAGCAGGGGGAGATTACTTCGAAGGAGACTAGAGTTCCACTTGTGCAACCCTTTAAGGGCCATGGAGATTAACAGACTAATAACTTGGGCAGACATTTTAATGAATTTGCCGTTGTTTCGGCCCTTATAATATAATCTGTAACCGTCTCGGCTTCTGCACATTTTAGACATGTCAGTTAAGTATATACAGAGATAATTTGCTGTTTTTGTTTTATTTCGATAAATAATGCTCTCTTAATACGTTCAAAGTTTGCAGCGATCACTCAAGGCTTTTCGCATTACCAGAGATAGACAGCTATCACTGTAGCACTGTATTAATGTCGCAACGATAGTTGCATTATTTTTTTTAATAAGCTCAGGGTCTTTTCTGTTTTCAGGTTGTACCTAAATTACCTTGTGTAACTTTGGGATTCGTAAATATCCTAAACTCTGTACTTCCCACAATTCGAATTTTGATTTTGATCCGTCGGAGTAAAGCCCATAATCTCTTGAATCGGAAGCCATATTTAATTTCGGAAGAGTTTCTGATGGGTTCTACAAAAGTCCTGGATATGAAGAATTCTCTGTGGGTCACTGTTCTGTGCAGGTTCTGGTCTTTGCAAGCAAAACGCAAAAGAACCTTTTCGTGTTGAAAAAAAATGTTCTAGAATACTAAAAGCATCAATTTTTATGGAGCAATTCTTGTTTCTGATTGGTTGATAACAGAACGTGAATTAATTAATAAAAATGCCTACACGAAAATTGTCTGGAAACTTAATGAACGCACCTCATACCTTAAGCATTTTATATGGCACAACTTGATTATTTCCCCTGAAAGATAAATTTTATTCCATCGTTATGATTCTAAAGTTTAGTTTTAATTTTAAAAAAATAGCAAATAAGTCAACAAGTTTTCATTACTTATTTTAATGATATGACAATATTTTATATTTTGGTGCTTGTTCAGATCGGCACTGATGGCGGTAATTTAAAAGTAAAAACACACAGAAAATTTTGCATAATTTACGTATCAGTCACGGAACGTAAATTTCATAATATGTACACATATTATTATTAAATTACATTACAGAGTCACTTTGATGTAGCGGACTACTATCAGGGATATAAGTTGAAGGGATACTATGTAGGGAGTTGAGCAGCAAGATGTCTGTTAACATCACACTGTAAATTCTGCATGTCAGTACAGTTGGGGAAGCAGGAACCAAGTCTAGCAGTCCCGGGGAAAAAGAGATTAGAAGGCTTTCTTATATCTGGGGATCTTTACCGTGTAAGGGTGGGATTTTGTTGCTTGTCGGGGTTTTCTGGGATATTTACGTCAGGGGTGCGGTACAGATATTGATCAAGTAGGTTTTTCTTGATTCAATAAAATTTTACGTTTAAGCGAGGCATAGTGTTTTTGTCGGTCATGAATGTCCTCAAGTATATTGGTGTATGTTCGTCAGTGGAAACGACGAGGGCCATCTGATCATCCTGTAGGGTAGGGCGGGGGGGAGTCATGATTGGTGAGTACGGATATGGGCGATAAGCACAATCTTTGCTTGAAAAGTTCTATTGCAGTGCGAACAGGGAATCACAGCAGATGTCGAGGGCTTCAAAACATTGCCCTTCCTGTCCTTTCTGCGCTTCTCTGCAGTAACCTTTCGGTAGCTATCATATTTGCAGGCGCCGTCATGAACAAAAGCCCGCCACTTGGCCCTATCTAAAGCTGTCTGCTCCCATGATGACAGATCTACGTTGAAGGCCTTCAGTGATGCCTTCAGAGTGTCTTAAATCGTTAGGGTACAGAGAGCTCTGGTAGAGGTAGCACCTTTCGATTTCTAGCTGCTGCGTCCAACAGGACGGATAGGGATCAATAATCCTCACGTATCTCCGAAATCTCTCACATGCTAGCTCCAAGAGCTATACCCTGGGTACTGGTCTCAGCAGGCTTGCCTAAACTATATACGATCTATCTGTATGGGGGATTTATAAGAACAACCTGGCATGAGATACTCGTCCTTACAAGTGAACCCTGACTAAATATTCAAAATTATATAGTATTCACGGCCCATGTAACATCTTCTCGGTATGGCTAACACAAACTAGTTTTACGAGGAATTTATCACCTTCTCCAAGTGATGTTGTCTAAATTAATATCACGAAATATGTACTAAAGTAGACAAGATGAATTTTCATCTACCATCCAGTATGACCAGCAGACCACAAGAAAGATATACTGGAACGTATTTAAATGATGAATTGGCGAGAGAAAAATGTTCTCAATATTTTTACTGACTCAGCGTTTGAGAAGTAAAGTAGAACTTTAATGCAATATTCGAATATACATGTGTCTCATATATATATATATATATATATATATATATATATATATATATATATATATATAATGCTCCTCGTCTTGAGTTGAGCATATTGAGAAGTGATAAACGAATTACCATTAGCATATAAGTGACGCTGTTTGTGTAAACAAATTGAGCAGAGGTATTTCGGACGATGTGAAAACATCGCTAAACTCGCTCGGCAGCCGCCAATTGCGTAATTGTCGTATAGACGGTCGGGTTTCAATCCTGGCTTGAGGTAGTTGCCTTTCTAGCCGCGAACTGCGAAACAGTACTATATATATATATATATATATATATATATATATATATATATATATATATATATATATATATATATATATATAAATAATGTTTTGAAGTCCTCGACATCTGCTATAATTCCCTGTTCCCACTGCAATAGAACTTTTCAAGCAAAGATTGTGCTTATCGCCCATATCCGTACTCACGAATCATGACTCCCCCCATTCTACCCTACAGGATGATCAGATAGTCCCCGTCGTTTCGACGGACGAACGCACACACAAATACTTGAGGACAGTCATGACCGACAAAAACACTACGCCTCGCTTAGTCGTAATATATATATATATATATATATATATATATATATATATATATATATATATATATATATATAGTAAGTTATAAAATATATATGGCGATTAAGCTACACTGAATATTCTTCAGCCTTACGCCTGAAGAATCCTAGAGTGGATGAAACGCGGAATATTAGGTGTTGCTTAATCGCCATATATATTTCATAACTTATTAACTAGCTCTACCTACGTATTGAACATTGTTGAAATAAATACTTAAAGTTTACGCATAAATTTATACTTTCGTGTATTAATTGATGAGTAAACGAAGTAGTTATATATATATATGTATATATATATATATATATATATATATATATATATATATTTATATATATGAAACAATAGGAAAAAATAGATATAGCCATGGCATAGATCGATTACAAAAAGACGTAAACAGATTGCTTTTAACAGAGGTAGTAGAAAGCTTAAGGGTGTACAAAATATTAGACTAGATTATAAATTTGATTGAAAAAGAATTGAGCACATGGGAACAAATATACAAAGAGGTACTTTCCAAGGAGATTCCGCATGACCGCTCATGTTTATCATAGCCATGATGCCCCTCAACAATATATTAGGGAAATGCCATGCCAGATACGTTTACTAACTCGGATGAAAGAATGAACCACCTAATGTATATGGACGGCCTGAAACTATTCGCAAGAAAAAAAAAAAAAGAAAGGGACTAGAGACGCTACTAAACAAAAACCAGAATATTCAGCCATGGAATTCGGAAAGTATTAAAAGAAGGGAGACACTTGAGACACGTAAAGGTATGGAACTATATAACCAAGCTGAGATGAGGACACTAGGTGAACATAACACCCGCACACATTTGTACCTATTTACTATGGATCCCCACGGGACAGAGTTAGACACCAGGGTCGATTTTAACGTGTATGTTGTAGAAGCAGACACCATTAAAAACCAGCAGAAATGAAAGAGAAGATACGCGAAGAATTTCTTGGAAACTATATCATACAGGAAAAATTAAATTCCAGATATAAACACATGGACAATCTCACTAGTAAGATATTCTGGATGGTTCATATCTTGAATTAATAAAAAAAAAAGGTGAGGTATCTAGACCAGAATGCCTGGAAACTTCTGACTATATACAATTCATACACACAAAGAATGGTGCTGAACAACTCTACGTGAAAAAGGCGTTAAAGGATAAATGATTTATTGAAGACTGTAAATTCTCAATCATTAAATCATTTCTCTCCGATAGGCTCATACGAGTAGTGGTCGATGGACAAAAATCGGAGGCCTGCAATATAAATGCTGGAGTCCCTCAAGGGTCAATCCTGGGCCCAACTCTCTTCCTGATCTACATCAATGACCTCCCTAAACACATACTTAAATCATTCGTTGATATCTATGCTGATGACACGACCATCTACGGCAACACATCAAAGGCTGTAAATGACAAAGTTCTCTCTGATTCTCTCTCCTCTGATCTCGAGCGCGTGGTTTAGTGGGGGAAGTCGTGGCTGGTTACCTTTAATGCATCTAAAACCAAACTCCTATCTTTACATCATCAACGATATGATCCCAATCTGGCATCAATTGAAATGGATGGCTCTCATCTAGGAGAAGCCCCATGTTTTGACAAGCTTCTGGGGTTGTCCTTTACTCCTGATCTGAAATGGAACACGTACATCAAGTCTGTTGCCAAGGTCGCTGGAAAGATGGTGGGATCCTTCTACCGCTCCAGA
Source organism: Euprymna scolopes (assembly GCF_053919585.1). Classification (NCBI taxonomy): domain Eukaryota; kingdom Metazoa; phylum Mollusca; class Cephalopoda; order Sepiida; family Sepiolidae; genus Euprymna; species Euprymna scolopes. The sequence goes on along the minus strand of NC_136520.1, from coordinate 54,681,429 downwards.
AGATATCTCACTACTGATGCAATTCTCTATCTATATAAAAGCAAAGTACGTCCAAGGATGGAATATTGCTGCCATATCTGGGCAGGAGCTGCTAAAAACAGCCTATCCTGCCTTGACAGAGTACAAAATAGACTTCGTGGCTTAGTGGGGGATGCCCTTTTCTCTACCCTTCAACCTGTCTCCCACAGAAGAGACGTTGCGAGCCTATCCTTGTTTTATCGTTATTTCCATGGCAAGTGCTCGTCTGAATTCCAATCTCTGGTCCCCCTTCGCCAATCTTTCACGAAAAACACCCGTCTAGTTGAATTCACTGTCAAAAATTTCCCCCACTCTATATCTGTGCCTAAATCAAAACGTGGATTCCATGAACAAATCTTCTTTCTTAGAAGTGCACGCCTGTGGAACTCTGTTTCGTCTGCCTGCTTCCCACCTGACTACAACTTGGATGTCTTCAAATCCAACGTTAACAAATTCCTAATGAACCGCCCCCTTAAGTAAACACTTCATCAAATCTCCACACTAACGTACTGTACTTGTAATAACCCTTATCCCTGAGTGGTTTCCGGGCCTTGATAAGTGGTGACCACCGTGTAAAAAAATACCTATAAAATAAAAGAAAGAGAAATGCTAACCACCGAAGCGAAGGAAACTACAAGAATGAACAAGACAGAGTCCAGAAAAAAAAAGAGATAAAATGAGAAAAGTGAGATATGAAGACAAACAGCTGCGGAGGCGATCATAAGACGACAAATGATGACAGGAAAATATCGCTACGAAAAGGAAACTAAAAGAAAGAAACTGAATCCCCAATAAAAACGACTCGCGGAAACAATTAGAACCAACTATATCAAATCAAAGACAAGACGCCAAAACAATAAATAAAGACTCTGTTGACAAAGGGCCGAAACAATAATCTACATAAGAAGTCAATGCAGCAACCTAGCTTCAAAAGAATATAAAAATAGACACAATCAAGTGATGAAGACAGTTTTTTTTACATGGAGGTCACCACTTTTCAAGACTCAGAGGCCACTCGAGGATAAGGGTTAATGGGTATACATTAGTCATCGTGATTTAAGCGTAGTAAACATTAGTGGGAATTTTATAACTTGAATTACTCAGAGGGACGGTTCAATAAGAACTTGTTCACATTGGACTTGAAAACAATCAGATTGTAGTCACCTGGAAAGCAGGCAAACGGAATAGAGTTCCACATGCGAGCAGTTCTAAGAAAGAAGACCTGTTCATGGAATCTACGTTTAGGTGTAGTTAGAGATAAATAGTGTGGGAAATTGTTGATAGCCATTCTAGATAGACGAGTGTTTTTCCTGAAAGTGTAGCGAAGGAGGACCATAGATTGAAGTTCAGATGAGCACCTGCCATCAAACAACAGGATCCTGAACATCCAGACAAATGATGCAAGCACAAACTGGCAGCAGTACTTGAAAACGGAATTCACAAACTTTTATGGGACGTAAACGTACAAACAGATAAATCTATCCAAGCAAGAAGACCAAGTGTCATAATTGTTAATACTATGTAATGTTCTGCCAGCGTTGATTTCGCCGTTCCAGTAGACACACGGTGAAACTGAAGAGAGGGAGAAGCGGATCAAATACACGGAACACGCCAGAGTGTTTAAAATAATATGGAAAATCAAGAAAGACCAATAATGTTTGGAGTACGAGAAACAATTCCGAGAAACGTCGAAAAAAGAATGGGTGAAATTTAATCAGAGTAATAACTGAGAGGATACAACGGATAATAATTAAAACGGATTCAATAATAAAGTAAGAAAATCAAATAGTACCACATCGAATAGTCGCCAGTATCAAAGGAAGAGGGAAAGACCGTGGAGATAAAGCACTAAACTGACCTCCACTAGATGTGTACGAAGATGACTTGGACCTTGGGAAGCTTATTGCCACCCAAATTCCAGTGAAGCCTAATAATAATAATTGGCAGCGCGAAATTAATCGTAAACGATTGTTGCGATAACGCAAATGAATTTGCAAATGTTATCAAAAGAGGTGGAAACTACTGATTATCTGCGAAGACTTGTTGTCACAGCAAGCATCCTACCCTTTGAATATGCTTTTTAGCTTTGGTGTGACATTATTGTTGTTATTATTTTTGTTATTATTATTATTATTATTTTTATTGTTATTATTATTATTATTATTATTATTATTATTATGATTATTATGATTATTATTATTATTATTATTGTTAGTGTTATTATTATTATTATTATTATTATTATTTTTATTGTTATTATTATTATTTTTATTGTTATTATTATTATTTTTATTATTATTATTATTATTATTATTATTGTTATTATTATTATTGTTATTGCTATTATTATTATTGTTGTTATTGTTATTATTATTGTTATTATTATTATAATTATTATTTTTATTGTTATTATTATTATTGTTATTATTATTATTATTGTTGTTATTAGTGTTATTATTATTGTTATTATTATTGTTATTATTGTTGTCGCTGTTATTATTGTTATTATTATTATTGTTATTATTATTGTTATTATTATTGTCGCTGTTATTATTATTGTTATTATTATTGTTATTATTATTATTATTATTATTATTATTGTTATTATTATTGTTGTTGTTATTGTTATTATTTTTATTATTGTTTTGTTATTATTGTTGTTGTTATTTTTATTGTGTTGTTATTATTATTATTACTGTTGTTATTGTAGTTGTTGTTGTTATTATTATTGTTGTTGTTAATATTATTATTATTATTATTATTATTATTATTTGGTCGTCACTGACAAGGTCTCAAAAAACTGGCAGATTGTAGACTTCTCAGTGCCCTGGGACAGGAATGTGAAAGTGAAGGAGAATCAGAAGTGAACAAATAATCCCAGTCGTAGTTGGCACACTAGGAGTAGTATCAAGTGGTCTGGAAGGATTATTGAACATACTACAAATCCCCGTTGTTTTAGGCGGCATTCAGATCTCTGCTACTGTAGGTACCACCAACATCCTTAGGAAAAGCCTTGATCTTTGAAGCTCCTGGTTTGAAGCCGGAATCGAGGGAAATCCTCTTGAAATGAATTCCATTCCTTTCCAGAGAGACGTTGATAAACGAAATCAGAATTATTATTATTATTATTATTATTATTATTATTATTATTATTATTATTATTATTATTATTAATAATAATAATAATAATAATAATAATAATAATAATAATAATAATAATAATACAGTCATTCTTTGAGAATTTGATCTGTTCCAAAAAAAGTCTCCAAAGAATTGTACCTCAAAATAATTAATCCCATTTGAGTTAAACGAAATACTATTATTCCGTTCCAAGTTAAATAAATGTACCCACAGCAAGGTCAAATTCAGCTCAAATTACATTGAATAAGCACAAAAGAAAGCTACAACAGTTTTGACAGAGAAATTGATATATAATAACAAGTGAAGCATGCATGGTCCCCCGTGAGTGCATAGTGAACGAGGCATAAAAAATGACTAAGTTCAGCATTTGATTTGTCCCCCCCACCATTTAACCCCCAAATCCCCAGGAGACATCAAATCCTGGTGAAAATGAACAAACAGTGCAGTTTTAGGCCTTAACATATGTAAATTTGAGTTCTGCACCATGCAAAAAAGAAGAAATGACTGTTCATCACCCCCCCTCATTCAGCCCCTAAAGTGCCAAAGGCCTTAACATATTTAAGTTTCAGTTCAGATCCATGCAAAACTGCTTAATAGACATACACAGAAAATTTGGACAAATATGGTAAAATAGTCCTCAAAATGGAGTGTTTGTATTAACCCTAAAAGAGCCTATGACTCACACCCAAGATTTATCTGGAAGTACAGACAAACAAAATTATATAGAACTCAATTAGTTATAACTTTTCAGAAAGTTTTATAACAATCCAAGGCATCGATTTTTAATAAGCACAAAAGTATCAATTTTAGCCATTTTAACCCGAAAAGCACCCTTAGGGAGGGGGGTAACCGGAGTTTCCTGGAAAATCTGTTCTGTTACCTTTTTTTTTCTCATATCATGTTTAATGTTTATGGAAAATTTAAGAAAACTCCAAGGCGTAGTTATTGAGAAAAGTGCGCACAGACGAACAGACGAACAGACGAACGGACGAACGGACGAACGGACAAGGGTGAATTTGCGGATCCACCCTCCTTTTTTCGGGGAACCAATAAATGTTAGTAAAAACAAAAAAAAGTACAGTGGTACTCACGGCCTAAGGGAATGTTAGCGCACGGAATGCACGCAAAGTACAGGAAAGAAGAGAGAGCAAACCTTGTCAGCATACTCGAAAACCTATAAAAATTGACATATCGAAAGTGACGATGAGTTGGACGTAATGTAAAATAGACCGAATTTAAAACAGAACGTAATTTTAATTTCCTTTCAATTTTTACAATGACCATAAAACAGCGCATCCTCCGCAAGGTTTACCGGACGTAAATATAGATATAATGTATCGTTGTATTAAAAAAGCAAAATCGTATCTGAGTGCATTCGTATCTCAATGTATTACCATATCCAGGGGAAGAGGCAGGCTATACAACACACGGTTGTTGTAAATAATAGCTTAAATCTTAAACAAAACCCTTGAGTGCGAAACCAGTCTACATGAGTGACAAACGTTAACCGACGATGTAGAAAATGAAACAGATGTAAAACAGAATTATACAACCATGAAAACTGAAACCGCAAAATCATAAAATTGTAAATTGAATACATCCCCATTCCTCCCCTTCAAAAAAACTGTGGTGCCGGCATCGATTCACACTACATCAAATTATCGAGAAGAGACAAGTTGGATGGAAAAATCCTCGAGATAAATTACTAATCATGCGGCAACTGAATGGGTGCAAAAAGGACTGGGACCTTGGGAAGGCTTATTGCTAACCAAAATCTTGTAAAGACTAATGACTATTACTAGAGGGAATCAATGACAAACGACTGTTGCAATAACGCAAAATAAATACTTGATTATCTTCTGTGAGTTTTTTCTAATTATTTTTTTTACAGAAGCATAGAAATGGAATTTGATGTTTTCCTTAATGTTTTCGATTAAAATTGTTTTTTTTCCGGATCGAAAATATATTACTTCCAAAAGAGTTCGCTTACAAGAGAAATATTTGCAAGAAATTGCACGTCAATCACATTGCTAGGCAAGACCAATTCCGCAATGCAAGTAATATGCATATATGCTAGTTTGCACTCGGTTTAAATAGAATATCAATGTTTCTCAAATTTTCGTACTGATATCCATATAAAACCCTAGACTGTCATCAGTAGTTCAATTAGAAGATATTTAGAGTAGATGTTTTTTTGCAAATTGTTTTTTAGACGACGGCAGTGTCTGACTTGCAATTTTCTTTCCAATGTATGTATTACTAATTTTTTAATGGTTAATAGACTAGTCAGAGACTGAACTACTACGGATTAAAAAAAAAAGGTCATCATTGTTTTTTTTTTTCCTGTAGTGTGCTTTCTGTGATTATTAGGAGGCCAGCAACGTTTTTAAATGAATAATTTAAAAGAATTTATAAAAAAAAGAAAAAGAATTAAATAATTTTTATTAGAACACGTGACTACGGTTCAGGGATATTTTAGAGAGGAAAACTTGTTGGGATCAGTTTAAGCTGTGGCTTGGAACATGAACATTTACTTATCTTACTCAAAAGATGTTGTTATCCGACACGGGCTTCTATTATTGTATCTAACGGAATAAATCTATTACACATTTTATACATGCGTACTGTTTTGCAATTGATGATGCAGCAGAAAGAAAAACGTATAAATCGGTATAGAACTCAAAAAGCAACAACGGAAAAAGACGCCCGATTATAGAAATAGTTAAGCGTTCTTCTTTGCCTTATTCGTCGGACATAATGTTTTGTGACAGGACGTATATATATATATATATATATATATATATATATATATATATATATATATATATATATATATAGAATGTATATGTATGTATATATATATATATGTATATGTATATGTATATGCATATATATATATATAGAATGTATACACATTGCCCTTTATTATGTACTTGTGAATGTAAATAACTGATTCTTTATTATTTGTTGTAAAAGTTGCAATGAGATTGTTTATTAAAATAATACTGAATAGTAAATTTATGGATTTAACAAGTTGGCATCTGCAACCACCCGTTATCCTCACGACTCAGCCTCCGTCAAACAGCAAATTATCTCAGACATGTCATTCGCTCTATTCGGCCCCAGTCACTCCTCCATGCCTGTAACGTCGATCCCAAAACTTCAACCTTATACTAAATGTCAACATCCCTTGGCTAAGAGAGATGCTCCAGTCGAAAGCGTTTAACCAATTAGATTGGGGTAGAATAGTTTAAGTTATTGCTTTGTATTGTGTGGTCTATTCGTCTAATGACATATAACGGGACACCTAGTCAGATGTCTTTATATATATATATATATATATATATATATATATATATATATATGTGTGTGTGTGTGTGTGTGTGTGTGTGTGTGTGTGTGTGTGTGTGGACGTGTAGGGGTTTTGCGTAAATAAGTTAATGAGACTCAATCATTTGGGAACGAGAGGTCTAGCATCCCCTCAGATTCATAACGAGATACAGTTACTTTTCCACCCCGAACCCTAGTGCCACAATTTACTCACCCTCGCTGCTCTCGTGTATTATGAAAGAGTTTCGCAATAATTCGTTGGTGTCTGTACACCCCAATGATTATCTAATACACCGATAGGTCGCGGAAAGCGAGCGCAGCGTGACAGTGAAAAGAGAGCTCTGGGGTCCCGAATCAGGTGGGGGAGGGTGATGGTGAGATTGTTAGTTGAAAAGTTGTCTTTGGCGATCAGGATCAATAATGGTGTTCGCGTGGGGCACAGAAGGGTATGTGGTTGCAGTTCACAGTTATTTTTAAGTGATAGGTTGTAGATCGCGTCTGACGAGCATAGGATATCAATCTGTGAGATTCCATGATTAAGTTTGACAGGGTAACGGTGTAAAATGACTACTGGTTCGCCATTTTCTGTTTTTGTAATCTTTTTCAGTTCAACACAGGAAATGTTATTATTTGAAACGTAAAGGCTTACTATTTATGATCGGATCTAACAGAGGAGTTAAACAACGAGATATTTGTTCATATTATATTTAAATTTTTGCAGGTTAGTACAGTCAGGGATGCAGAAAACAGGGAAGGAATTTCAAAGTTTAGCAGTTTAAAGGGAAGAAACTATTATACGGAAGCGGTATGGGTTTGCTGCTTGTAAGGTTTGTCAGGAGTATGTACGCCGAGAGAGCACACATGCTATAAGTTCATAAGAGCACATTTTTTTAATGTTGTTGTTAAACAAACACAGGGATGCGACATTGCGGAGATGGGACTGAGGTTGGAGTTTTACAGACAATGCGGAACCTATTAGATTTGAGACTATTTTTTTGGACGCTAGCTAAGATTGAAAGACTAGTGGAAGATTGATAACGCATCCAATAGAATCATGTGCATTAGGAGTATTACTGTTGTTGTTTTGTAAAGATTTGATGATCTCTGTGAAAAAAAACCCTGGACAGCAGAGGAAAATGTTTGCAGAATAGGAAATTTCGATTGCATGGAAACATGGAAACAATGGATGTAGGTTCCTGGGTCACTAGATCTAGAAGCATAAAGGTAGTAGAATCAGGAAATTTAACCATTTATTTACAAAAAATGTTTTTATCGTGTGTCAGAGTGATCTAATCATTATATGATGATCTGTACATGCGAGTTAATTTACGTTATTTTAACTGGAAAGTGTTCAACAATAAGAAACAAGTTTGTTTTTTTTATAAAGGGGACTGCCATAATTATTTACTATTATAATTATTAAAAACCTACACACACGAGTGTTCATCCTTTTCGGGAATCATCAGTGCAAGGTCTTACGATTAACACCGCTCGAGAGATTCACACCGAGCAACGAAGCCATCTCTGACTCTATTAGCATATATATCTATATATCTATAAAGGTGAAAGTGTCCGTCTGACTGTCTGTGTATCTGTCTGTGTACATTTCCCTACACAATATCTCTATCAATTTTCAGTCTATAGACTCGAAATTTGATATACTGAGTACTGAGATTTCGGCGAGAAATTCGGCTGTTAAGGAGTGAAAATCTAACGATTTGACCTTTGAGAACTCTACCAAACTCCTCCGACAATTTTAGGTCTAAACACTTGAAATTTTAGATATATGTTCCTTGGACATGGATCTAACTTAATAACTTGATTTTAGCCCAAAACAATAAATGTTTAGGGGTAAAAGTTAAAAGAATTGGCCGCTGCGGTCTCTACCAAATTACTTAGACAATTTCTGGTCTAAACATTTGAAATTTTACATAAGGATATTCAGAGATAGGGCAAGCTTTTTAATCGGTTTGGGTCGATAATTTGAGCTACCAATATATAAATATGTCTATGTATGTTTGCATGTCTACCTAAAACTTTCGAGAGAGGCGACGAATTTTCACAAGATCAGTATCATTTTTTAAGCTAGACCTTTCAGACAACAAATATCGAAAAATGGGCTAAAAACATTAATTTTTTTCACCATCAACTGGGCACTTTCCTACAGGGAGGGGTCGCTCTTTTCGCCGATCTTGTTGAAAGTCATCCCCTCTTTTCGATTGTCTAACCTTAATTTAAACCTACGTCACTTCCGGTTTGGTGGTGGTCGTAACAGAAAAGACGTCAGGTTTTTCCCCATTCTTTTCGTCCTTCGCGGTACGGGTTCGAGCCTGCCTTCTTACCACTTTTTTTTTTTTTTTTTGCTCAACATACACATCCAAACACCAGGGCAACGCCGGGCTGAAATGCTAGTTATATCTATAAAAGTTAAAATGATGGTCCGTCTGTCTGTCTGTGTGCATTTCCATACCAAATAACTGTCAATTTTCGGTCTTCAGACTCGAAATTTGACATACGCGGTAATGAGATTTGAAAAAATCTTTTTAATAGGGTTTCGGCCAGAAATTTAGCTGTTAAGGGGTCAAAGTGCAACGATGAGACCTTTGAGAACTCTACCAAACTTCTCCGCCAATCTTGGGTCTAAAAATTTGAAATTTTAGATATAAGTTCCTTGGACATGGATCTAACTTTATAAATTGATTTGAGTCCAAAACTGTAAAATATTAAGGGGGAAAATTGGGATCAAAGTTTAAAAAAATAAATTGATCTCTGCGGTCTCTAATAGATAAGTCAGTGAATTTTTGGTCTAAACAATTGAAATTTTACATAAAAGGTACTCAGACATATGGCAAGCTTTTTAATCGTTTTTCTTTTTTTGTTGTTGAAAATTTGGCTTCCAAGGGGTCAAAGTTCAAAAGATTTGACCTTTGCGGTTTCTAGCTAACTTTTAAGCCAATTTTTGGGCTAAACATTTGAAATTTTACATAAAGGGTATTTATAGTTTAAGCAAGCTTTTTAATCAGTTTTTGGGCGAACATTTGGCTGCAAAGAGTTCAAAGTTGAAAGAGCTGATCTTTGCAGATTCTACCAAACTCCTCTGCCAATTTTGGTTCTAAACACTTGACATTTTAGATGTAGGTTACCTGGGGATGAGTCAGACATTTTCATTTTATTTGAGCTCATAACAATAAATGTCAAGTGGTCATAATTAGGGTCAAAGTAAAAGACAATTTGACCTCTGCGGTCTCTATCAACTTTTTTCTATGGTAGTTAAGGAAGCCTTATTTGTAGAAGGGCATTACCATACATATGCACACTTTTTAATATATACATATGCATATAAAGTTATGGACAGTACATAGGGCCCGGGCAAAGCCGGGATGAACTGCTAGTATATCTATAAAAGTTAAACTATCTGTGTGTCTGTATGTCTGTGTGTCTCTGTACATTTCTCTACCAAATTACTCTCTCAATTTTCAGTCCCTAGACTCAAGATTTGACCTAAAGAGTATTGAGATTTTGGAAAATCGTTTAATCGGTTTCCCGCCAGTAATTTGACTCTCAAGGGATCAAAGTTCAACGATTTGACCTTTGAAAACTCTAGCAAACTTCTCCGCCAATTTTGAGTCTAAACACTTGCAATTTTAAATGTAGGTTACTTGGACATGGATCAAACTTTAATTTGATTAGAGCCTAAAACAATAAATGTTAAGAGGTCAAAATTCGGGTCAACGTTTTCAAAAATTTGACCTCTGCGGTATCTTATTATTATTCAGCCAATTTCTGGTCTAAACATTTGAAATTTTACATAAAGTGTATTCAGAGATAGGACAGGTTTTTAATCAATTTAGGTCGAAAATTGGAGCTGCCAAGGGGTCAAAGTTCAAAAGATAACACTTTTACGGTGTCTAGCAAACTACTCAGCCAATTTTGGGTCTAAACATTTTAAATTTATACATAACAGGTATTAAGACATGCAGCAAGGATTTTAATTGGTTTTGGGGCGAAAATTTGGCTACCAAAATGTCAAATTTGAAAGAGTTGGCCTTTGCAGATTCTACCAAATTTCTCCACCAATTTTGGGTTTAAAGATTTGAAATTTTCGATGTAGGTAACGTGGACATAGGTAAAACTTGTTATTTCGAGTTGGGACCAAAATAATAAACGTTAAGCGGTCAAAATTGGGGCCAAAGTTTAAAAAAAATTGACCTCTGCGGTCTCTACGAAATTACTCGGACAAATTTTGGTCTAAACATTTGAAATTTTACATAAAGGGTACTCACACATAGGGCAAATTATGAACAGCATATAAAGCTGTGCTAAACTGCTAGTATATTTATATATATATATATATATATATATATATATATATATATATATATATATATAGCCAGTAGAGTTTAGTTTCCTAGAAGTGCATCTAATGAAACAACATGTGTCTACCAAAGAGTGCTCAATGAGTGAACAGAGTAGGTATATGAAATTTATTTATACAAACATTGATGGCTACATATGTGCATACATGTTTCTGTAATCATCCACGTTGGGGGATTACGTCTTCAGGCCAAGAATTATCGTCGAGAACATCTTCTGTCTCTGTCCTATCTCTGAATACCCTTTATGTAAAATTTTAAATGTTTAGACCAGAAATTGGCTGAATAATAATAAGATACCGCAGAGGTCAAATTTTTGAAAACTGTGCTGAGCATGCTTTACACACCCTCATGTGCTATTTTTTCCCGATCAACTCATTCGTCTCTCGAATATTGGGCAAAGAACAAAATGTGCCAACAATGCTACAATTCGAGGCAAAATTGGACAGATGCTGGACTACTGTATCCTCTTCTGTGTAAATTTATACCATATCTTACATGGCAACTAAAGATTTTAATGTATTTTAGCACCGATTTCTATTGAACCTGAACATGGAGAATTTCTCAAACAAGATGCCTGGACGTTAAAATAGACAAGCACCTAATAATCTCTGGTGCACCTGTTCTTTACACATCTCCCTGTTAAGTTTTAATCTTCCCATCTATGCATAGACTCTTCCCATGCTCAGCAGTTGTGATGCTCTGCAGTTTAGTAATGATAATATTTCTCTGAAATAACTACATCTGCTCCTAATTCTTGCAATCATACTAGTACACTGAACCTGCTACCTCAACTGTTCTACATCTACTAACTAAAGAACAATAATTTATTCTGTTACCGTGGCCATACCATTAGAGTCTCCTGTTCTGCACACATCTCTCTTTACTGTCCAGTTTTAATCGAAGTAAGCAGTTTCTGATTAAGCAAATGACCTGTTTCACTGACCAACCACGGGCATTTTTATAAATAAAAGTAAGGATTTTATTTACAGACTAACAGCGAGACTCGACGTTGCTCGGGATTTTATCAGGATCAACAAACATTCCACACTTCCAATACTTTTATTGTCATTGAAATGGATAAAATGGCCCATTTTTACAATCAAATCAATTGATTGCCTGCTCTAGTCGGGGGCCCATTGAGTTTCTCTTGTCTGCATTGCACTATAGAGAAATTACTGTTAATGTTATAAAATTATTATTTAATGGCTTTAACTAAAGTTTAAAAGTCAAAAGTCAAATATAATTGTTCCATTGTGCTCTACACAGTAACATTCATTTTGTAATGCGCTCCTGTCTTATTGAAGAACCTGCTGTTTATTTTATAAAAATTTAGCATACTAGTACTTCACCACCGATTGCTATTAAGCCTAAACAGGGACCAATTTCTCAAACAAGATCCCTTGACGATAAAATACACTTCCAAGAAAGTCAATAAATGCACCTATTATTCTCTGTTGCACCAGAAGGTTAGTTGGTTGGTTGTTTTTGTTTTATGGCATATCAACCCTTTTCGGGTTATTTAATGCCGAATCCAAAGATTTGGAGACATTTTTTTTTAATAGAATATATTTGTTGTTTTCACGTCGGTTTCTAACAGGTACTACCACTCCGGGTCAGAGTGAACCTGGGAGCAATGGTAATTAAAGGGTGGATCCACACTCCCCAAAGCCCACAAGCTGGGACCTCACCACTGGATATAGTTTAAGGTCATATCCAGGACCCCCATTGAGAGACTTTTACCCTCTGCAGGGGGGGGGGGTGCAGTTGGCGTATTCTAATGCCCCACCGACAGGGCCTGCTCCAGAAGGATATTTACTACTGGACTGATTGTCAGGGGCGTATATCTGACTGGTACGAACAGATTTGCACCAGAATTGACAAAATGATGACAGAAAATCCAAGAAAAATACCAAAACTCTATATACTGTTTTCATAAATCTAAACTAAAAGTTTGAATGACCTCTATTTTTTTGTACACCTTATAGACAGGAATATTCCGAATGTTATATCGACTGAAAATTTTAAAAAGATGAAGTCATTTTGTAGTTATTTTAAAATATGAATATTTTATATTGGTATTTTATCAGTTTAACTGACCACGTGTTCAGGAATATATTATTCTCCCTGCGTGTAGATTGTCGTTTTTCATGTGCTGTTATCGTCTAAAAGCTGCACGTGAAGAGAAATATAGAAACAGTTGGATTAAATAGCGTTTGTATTTATTACAGTTTGTCATAGGCGAACATAAAAAGAAGTTAATAAACACAATATATAAACAGTACACAAATAGTTTACTAAGACAATTGTTCGCATTACAATAAGAAAAATAGCACATGTGTTGATAGGCAAGAAAAAAGATCATATGTGCGAATGCTTTGGAGATGTAAATTTTACTCACATTAAAATTGTCTCCATTAACAAACAGAAATTGTATGGGGATATTTGAATTTATCTAAAGCGATACAATAGGTAAAACAGAATAAATTATCTGTCTATCGATCTATCTATCTGTCTATCTCGATCTATCTAACTAACTGTAGAGGTAGACAAGAGTTGGCTATGATGATTAAGGGAAGCTATCAAAATCAAGAGACGGGACAAGATCAGCAAAGGTACCCTCCTCCTGCGGGACAACGCTCCGGTCCACAACTCGCATGTCGCCAGATCAGAAGCACGGGCGTGTGGTTATGAAACCCTGCCTCATCCTCCCTACTCTCCTGACCCTGCACCCTCTGACTTTCACCTCTTCCCAACCATTAAGTTGTTTTTGAAAGGAAAGCGTTTCCCAGATGAGGCAGACTTGATTTCTGAAGTCACGTCGTGGTTGGAGGACCAACCTGGGCTATTCTATAAAAACGGTCTCCAGAGCTGCATCCAACGATAGGAGAACTGCATAACTCTGGGTTGTTCCTATGTAGAGAGAAACTAATAGCTGTGCCAAGTTTCGTTGCTCTGCTGATATGGGAAGTGGGTCAGGGGCATTACTTATTGCACACCCCTTATATCTATCTGTCTATCTCGATCTATCTATCTGTCTAACTGGAGAGGTAGACAAAAGATGGCTATGATGATGTTTTCAGAAAACCTGAAATCCAATGTTATTCGCAGAAATTAACCTCATGAATATTTAATTAAAGCCAATAACATGTGTAAATATTCAAAGACATTAAGCATAAAGAAATTTACCAAAATTATTGAAGTTGACATTGAATTTGACTCTCTTCCGGGTTCCTGATTCCACGACTGTACTGACAAGTGTCTGCTCTTTTTTACTCTTAGTTTCTGGTCAACAGATAGAATGACTCTGACAAGCAAGATATCATCCATTCTGGTTAATGATTATTTTGTGTTCTCATAAAGCCTCTCCTTATTTCACCATATTAAGAATAGCTTTCCCCATATTAAGAATGTTTTTTTTTGTTTATTTGACAATTTCTTATCTTTTACTAGATAAGATAGATAGACAGCAGAAACCGGAAGTAAAATAAAGCAGATAATCTTGACTATAACCATAGATTGATATGCTGTTAAACAAAAAGATGCAAAACCCCGAACTGCTAGACTTTGGAATTCTCTCCCAGGTTCCTGCTTCTCCGACTGTACTGGCATGCAGAAGTTCCAATGTAATGTAAACAGGCATTTTGCTGCTCAACTCCCTACATAGTGTCCCTGCAATTATGTACCAGATAGTAACCTGCCCGCTATATCAAAATGGCGCCGAGCCTTGTTAGAGATGAAAAGGCAATTAAAAAGAAGCAAACATTTTTTTTAATATAATTTTTTGATACATCTTTCACATTCTGTCAATGGCTTTATCTAAATTCCACGTGTTGACCAAATAGTTCTCTCATGTTTTATTCTTTGTAGAAAAAAAAAGCTAAATTTCAAAAGAAAATGATGTGGAAGCTATATAATATTCTGCTTGTTTCTCCCTTTGTTAGTCCATACGATATGCTTTGAAAAAGGCTAAATGCAATTTTTGAAGGCCAAACTGATTTTAAAAAGGCCAAATACGTGAAATTTGGCTTTGAGAATTGAATGAGTATCAACAAACATTCCACACTTCCAATACTTATATTGTCATTGAAATAGATAAAATGGCTCATTTTTCAATCAAATCAATTAATCGTCTGCTCTTGTCGGGGGCCATTGAGGTAGACCAAGATGAAGCTTCATGTGCCTCCCACAATATATTGTAGTCTACATTGCACTATAGAGAAGCTGCTGTTAATTTTAGAAAATTATTATTTAATGGCTTGAATTTAAGTTTGAAATTCAAAAGTCAAATAGCATTGTTCAATTGTGCTCTACACAGTAACATTCATTCTGTCTTTATTGGTATCTGGCAACCCTTGAGGAGAATGTGGGAGTAACCTCCCTTTGAAGGAGCCTCGTTTTCGAATCTCATTATAGTAATAATATATGGTCATTGTGTAATAGTATGATACGAAACTTGTATCAATTTCAACACTTTTTACATGAAGAAAGTTAGTGAAAAAGGGAATATTTGAAAGAAACGTGGCAAAAATAATAACAGGAACAATGTCTGCCAAGAAGTACTTGACTGAAAGAGTAAATTAAATATTGTCTGTTACAATATAGTACCCCCCCCCAAAAAAAAAAAATAAATAAAATAACCGCTGTTTTCTTTCCAGAATTACCGATTCTATTTTCTGCCAGGATTAACAGACAAAATAAAGGCGAATGTTTTGCCTATTTCGAAAACCACGCTCTTTAACTTAACATGTGACCTTTTCCAACCAATCGCAACTTCGTATCTATTACATAACATTATTTCAATATAAATTCATGTTCCTTTTATCTTTTCAGAGTGTCTACTGCTGTGATTTCCTTCACCTTAAAACGCAAGAACCCTTCCATGTGCCCCTCCCGACACTTTGGACACATTCCTCAGCAACCTCAAGAGTCCCATCGAAAAGCTTCCCGAATTCAATTTGCACGTGGTGGTCTTCTCCCTGCTGCTCAAATATTTCCCGTCTCCTTATCAACGGTGGCTGTGCTGTCATAAGGCGCACAAGTTGGTTATGATCAACGACCTTCTCCCGCGTGTCGCCCGATTCCCACCAACAGCACCGCAATGGAGCGATGGTCAGGAGCTGGAAGAGAGCCATCGAGTTGATGGGTTTTAGCCGTTATTGCTACGTGAAACTGGAACACCTACATTGCATGGCTTTTCGAAAGATCAAGAACGCAGCTGACGACGACGACAACGACGAGGTGAATTCTATTATCAGCGACATTCCGCGAGATCCGAAGGAGTTCGAAACGAGTTCCGAACAAAGCTTTATGCATGATATTTTTAGTGTAGATAAAGAGGACTACTTCCGGAAAAAAATCAACGCACTTCCTATCGATCTGTCCGATGATGAAGATTCCACTTAGGGATCATTTCTTAGGTATTAAAAAAAAATAAATAAACAGCAAAAACAAAACAAACTTTGTCATTTAGTAAAACGTTGCCATCTGTTGAAATATTTCATTAAAAAAAAAAAGATTTTCTTTTTGTAAATAGCGCATGTGTGGAAAGTGGGTCCCTGGTATTAAATGTTCGCAATGTATTACTGAAATATATTTCTTACAAAAAAAATGATTATAAGTAATAATGTTATACTAGCGAGGGTGCTCGGCGTTGCCTGGGTGTTTGAAGGTGTGTGTGGGGGGAGGGGGTTTACTCAATACAAAATGAAAAAACAAAACAATAAGCGAACGTAATAAACCTGTTTAAATATTATGAAAAAGAAGACAGCGAACGTGATGCAAATTGAAGAATAAGCGAACGATGTTGAAACTTATTAAAATTATCAGAAAACAAAAATAAAAGAAAAACAGCGAACGTGATGAAAAAATTGAAAAACATAAACGAACGAAAAATAGCATAAATAACCCTATTTCAATATTAAAACTTTAAAAGCCGAAAAAAATATATTTCATACGTCGGCTCGAACGTGCAATCTTAAGATAACGAAACTGTTATTACACCGACTTGTTTATGATCGCGGGAGCGAAATTATGTCGTTTTTTTTTTAATAACTAATTCAAGAAAGAACGTTTTTTGCGCATGCGTGTATTACTTAATTGTCATGAAGGAACGATTTTTGCTACCCCTCCCTGTAGCAAAATACCCAGTTGAGGGGGGTTGGACTTCATGTTTTTAGCCAATTGTTCACTATTTGTTGTCCGAACGGTCGAGCCTCAAAATTATACCGATATCATGAAAATCCGTCGTCTCTGTCGAAAGATTTTTGCAAGATATACAAGCATACATACATACATAGATACATACATTTAAACAGATTTTTGCTCTCTATATAAAAGATTCCCAACCAGATAAAAAGCCCATTTTTCCAGATAAAACAATAGTACGGATTAAAATTCTCTAAATTAAATTACATTAAATTTTGAACAACAAATATTTTATGACGAATTAGTTTTTAACAAGGACTAAAAAGAAAATAAGATATGCGTATATATATTTGACTATAAATCTTTTTCTCAGATTAGGAAAAAAGCAATACTCGCATACACGTCCCAGTCTCTTTTTGTTTATTTCACCTAATTTTTTAAAAGGAATTTAACGTTAATTTTAATATTCTGGCACCGTCGCGTAATCTGCTAGTATATATATATATATATATATATATATATATATATATATATATATATATATATATATATATATATATACACATATATATATATATATATATATATATATATATATATATATATATATACATATATATATATATAATGAATTTGTCTGTGGGTGTACATTTCCCTACCAAATTTGTCAATTTTCCTCCTTCGCCTATTTTGGGTCTAAACACACACTTGAAATTTTAGAAGTAGGTTACCTGGACATGAATCAAACTTTAATAAGTATATATATATATATATATATATATATATATATATATATATATATATATGCACATAAAATTATGAACAGTACAAAAGGCCCGAGATAACTTTCACTACTTTTGTGTCCTTTAGTACTCATACGAGCGATGCTTCTGACAAAAGGGAAAGAATTGCTATCTATAAAAGTAAAATTGTCTGTTTCTGTACATTTCCCTGCCGAAGTCAATTTTCGGTCTAAAGACTCTTGTTTTTAGTAAAGGAGTATTGAGATTTTGGAAATTTTTATCGGTTTTCGGCTAGAAATTTGGCTGTCAAGCGGTCAAAGTGCAATGATTTCACCTTTGAAAACTCTACCCAACTCCTTTGCTAATTTTCGGTCTAAACACTTGAAATTTTAAATGTAGGTTACTTGGACATTGGTCAAACTTTTTAATTTGATTTGAGATTATAACAATAAATGTTATAAGGGGTTAAAATTGGGGTAAAATATAAAAGAAATTGATCTCCGCTGTTTCTACCAAATTACTCAGCCATTTTCCGTTTAAAATATTTGGCCATTTGTGGCCTATAGCTAACAACTCAACCAATTATTGGTCTAAACATTTGAAATTTTACATAAAAGGCATTCAGACATGCGACAAGCATTTAAATAACGTTTGGGGCGAAAATTTCGTTGCCAAAAGATCAAGGTTGTAAGAGGGGACGTTTTCAGACTCTACCAAACTCCTTCGTCAATTTTGGGTCTAAACACTTGATATTTTAGATCTAGGTAACTTGGACACGGGTAAAACCTTTTTATGTTGATTTGAGACCAAAACAATGAATGTTAAACAAACTACCCAGAAAATTTATGGCCTAAAATCTTACACAAAGAGTATTCACACATAGGACAAAGGATGAACAGTACATATAGCCCGAGCAAAGCAGAGCTGAACTGCTAGTTTATATATAAAGCGCGATCTAGAGAGAGAGAGAGAGAGAGAGAGAGAGAGAGATCTATTCGTCATTTTTTCATTTATATAAAGTTTTTACGTATCCATCTCTCTTTTTCTCGCTTTATGTTTCTCTCTCTCTCTCTCTCTCTATATATATATATATATATATATATACATATATATATACATACATATATATATATATATGTATGTATATATATATACATACATATATATACATACATATATATATATATATATATATATATATATACGTGTCGGTCTATTTATCTCTATCTATCTATTCCGTCCGTTGCTCGTTTTTGTCCATCTCTCTAACCACCCACTAACTAATAATGCTTTCACTCATCATTAGTCTACCATTCTCCATTTTCATCTTTTTTTTTTCAAAATGAATTAATTCTAAAATGCAGCCGCAATACCTCTCATCCTGTTTTGCTGTCTTTGAAAAGGCCTCATCTATTTGGCGGGGAGACAAACCTATTTGATGCGCATCCTGTTCCTCCCTCCACCGGATTTGCGTCTGCTCTCCTTACCGTTTAGCTTGTGATATAATGACACGAGTGAATCAACGACGTGGAGTGGGGAAAGGGGCGTTGTGCAAAATGCGTGAATGGGACCATTCGGCTGTGGTAACCGACGCAATGACCGGGTGGGGAAGAGATGCGGTCATAATTAACCACGTGTTGGAGCCTGCGATTTAGTTCTCTACAGCGGGCGGAGTGCGAGATTACAGTAAGCTGTGGGAGGAACGACGGTGCCATTGAGTTGTGGAAATATCAATTTCCAAAGAAAGATTGCGCTCTTTTCTGAAAACTTATTGTTTCTCATCCAAACCTCATCAGAGCTTTCTACGTGCATCCTCACACAGGAAGGATGTTGCTGTCAGCTGTCATCGCGGGATAAGTGGCAGCAAGTGCTCTAGACTCACCCCACCAAATCCGCCCACTCTCTCGGTCGGTAATGCCACTATCGTTTCTCACAGTGACGTTCGGGTTTCAAGTCAAGCTTGTTTATTATGAGAAAAGAATGAGAAAGAAGCAACATTAGTAGAAGTCAGTGTTCCCAATGATTAATCAGAGAGAAGCGGGACTAGATAACAGGACACTAAGATCTTATCTACAAAACTAGAATCTTAAGATCTCCATCATTCCAGTACTTATAGGAGCAACCGGACTCATAAAAATGATTTTAACCCCCCCCCCCAAAAAAAAAAACAAAAAAACAAAAAACAAACTACACCACAACTATACCCGGTGAACCAGGTGCAAGAACTATACTAACAAATGCACTTTAAAAAGCGGTTATGATCTTAAAACAATATCTTAGTTCGAATGGCGGAAATTCCAGATGATTGGCGTCCAATAGGATATCCTATCCTCGGCAAGAACGAAATAATAAGAAAATTTAAAAGAAGAAAAAAATCTACATAGTATAACGATCGGTTAGTTTGTTTAGGAGTTTATTCTCTACACATGAATATATAAATGGACCTACTTTCATGTGTGTGTATATATATATATATATATATATATATATATATATATATATATATATATATATCACAATCTCGTTTACACATCGGTTCTCATCAGACAGATCACCAAAGTTGAGCTTGGCTAATAGCAGATGAGTAACCATTTGAGAAGGCTAAGCGCTGTGTGTGCTTTCCTCTTATCTCGGCATTGTTTCCAGTCGTCCTGAACCTCCACTTGCCACGGCTATTCAACAATGTCGACTCAAAAGAAGTGTCGTTGGAGATGGCGCAACACTTGCCACAAAGATTTCACGTACAGGCAACCGTACAGTGTACAGTGGGGATCCATAGTCTGTTAATGTAAAATGTGCCCCAATAAAATGTATACACTCTTTAAATTATCTCAACTTGCCATATGAATACGCTATGCCACGTTCCCAAGAGATGTTTAGGAATAAAGAATGGCACTTCCAGCATAGTGGAGCACTTCCCCACTATCATCATGACGTAAGAGCATATCTTGATAGTGATAGTGCGAAACAGATTGTTAGGATGAAGAAGAAGTATCGAGTACTGTCCTCGCTCACCGGATTTGAGCCCCTTCCCTAGATTTTTCCTTGTTTTATGGGTGGGGGCGTGTTAAACACAAGGTACGCACAACTAAACGAACGTTTTCTATTCAATCAGGTAACGTTGTCGTTTTCTGCGTAAATGGTGACTTGTTGTCACTCAGCTTCCAGGAAAAACCACAGAGTGTTTCCAAGAACTGGAATTGGACACTATGAAAAGATAAATGAACGCAGAAGTAATGAGGGATGGCATGGCAAAAGAAGTTATGAGGAATGACATGCGCAGGTTGATGAGGAAAGGACAGAAAATGTAGTGGAAGATGTGGATGAGGTTGCAGGAAATGGAAAGAAAACAAACGATGAAGTAATCTCTCTCTGTCTCTGTCTCTATTTCTCTCTGTCTCTGTCTCTATCTGTCTGTCTCTCTGTCTCTGTCTCTCTCTCTCTCTCTCTCTCTATATATATATATATATATATATATATATATAAGGCAAAATATGTGGGCACATTTTATGTATGTCCGACAAAGGCTTTTTTCGCCGAGATTCTCTGGGAGTATTATGTCTTAGAACTTTTTATATGCCCTCTAGATCATAATATGTACGATTTGCAAAGGGACGCCGTGTCTATTTTTATCGAGCTTTATAAAGATCGCCCTATTTCGCTGTGTCTCCTCTTTGTTCGGCTTATTAGTATAGATAAAGTAAAACTAAATTGAAACGGTGTGTGTTCTCGACTTTCTCGCCGGGGACGCCAGAACGCAAATCAGCTTTGATGAATGCGGTGAAAACCGTCATATCAGACGAAAATCACATTTTTTATGGGGAGATGGTTTTCCCCTACCCAACATTCTGGGGAAACAAAGCCAAAACAACTGCCTCGCAGCCAGACTTGACTGCGGGATTGATGTTTGCCCTCATTAAATCTGTCAATTCACTTTTTAGCTAAGCCATTACTCTTTTTATTTTCGCTTTCGCCTCAAGGATTCGGGTTCGATCCTACCTCCGGCACCAAAACTTGTTTTTTCAAACACCCGTGGAACGGCTGACCGTTTGTATTGTATCACGTTCATTTTTATATTTGTTTTTTTTTGTTGATGTTTTCCCGATTTTTATTTTAGAAGTTTTTTTTTTAATATTTAAACAGGGTTATTACTTCGCTCTGTTTGGATTTTATCCCCCCCTCACATAATAAGGTGCTGGAAGAAAATGGGGAAGTTAGATCGATCGCTGACAGACTGAAAACGTGTATGTAGAATGGAGAAAAGTCAAGGAATCATGTTTAAGAAAGTAGACAGAAAAAACTCTTAAAGCGGAGTTAGAAAAAGAAAGTGAATGAACCAATAAAATATGTGAAATGCAAGATCATCACAGCAAGAAATAATTTGATTATATCACGAAAGTGTTTGGATTGCGGAAGAATTTGGATTGGAAAGCGACATTCAAACAACTGAATGAAAAGTACAGAGTGAAAAGAAAGGGAGTCAAAACTGTACGAGAGGAGATCAGACAATAGCTGCTAGCAAAAAGTGCGGAGGTGAAGAGATATGAAAAAGAGAATTGAACAGTTCAGAGGGAATAGGTTATTTAGTCTGGATCAGAAGAAGTTCTATAAAGGACTTAATAGACGGTCAAGTTATGTACATGAGTACCAAAGTCAAACGAGTGCACAAAGTTTTTGAGTGATATTTGGAATTTAAAGAAGAAACATAATGGAAGTGTTTTCTGGAAGATGTGAGGAATTAAATATGAAGTAAGTTAAAGCAACTATAAAGATGTGAAATTGCGCAAGGAGTGTTATGTAAAAACCAAGTGCGTCCAAGGATGAAGTACTGCTGCCACATCTGGGCAGAAGCTGCTAAAATCAGCCTATGCTGCCTTTACAGAGTACAAAATAGATTTCGTAGTGTAGTGTATGATGCCCTTTTCTCTTCCTTGCAACCTCTCTCCCACAGAAGACACGTTGCGAGCCTGTCTTTGTTTTATCGTTATTTCCATGGCAAGTGCTCGTCTGAGATCAAATCTTTGGTCCCCCCTCGCCAATCTTTCACGAAAAATACCCGTGTAGCTTAACCCACTGTCAATAATTTTCTCCACTCTATATCTGTGTCTAAATCAAAACGTAGATTCGTTAAACAAAGCTTCTTTCTTAGAAGTGCATGCCTGTTCTCCTGTTTCCCACCTGACTACAACTTGGATGTCTTCAAGTCCAACATAAACAAATTCCTGATACATCGCACCCTTAAGTAAGACACTTGATCAAATCTCCATTACTAATGATTACTACGATATTATTCCATTGATTACTGTACACGCAGTAACACTCATCTCCGAGTGGCTTCCGGGCCTTGACAAGTGGTGATTACCATGTAAAAAAAGTTCGACCACAAGAAAGTGTCGATCTATCTATTTAGTTATCTATTTCTGTATCTACCCATCTCGGTCTATCTATCTATCTAAATGGAGAGATGGACGTGAGATGAATATGAAGTTATTTATAAGATCTGTCAAAATATGGTAAATCATATTGTAGACAAATTTACCGGAAGAGATGGTCAGCTGATCGGATCTGCGTGTGAGTCACGTGATCAGGTAAGCTGGAGATCAGAAAGTTGGAATTTGGACGCGAAGAAGAGCGGACGGTTCAGCAGGTCGCCCCGCCTTCACTGGGGTGGGAGGTGACGCTTGTGAAAAAAGAGACCTAGAATTAACCACGCAAGCAAAGATATTCACCATTCTTCTGCGATCGAATCCTGGAAAGTGAATAAAAAACTATATAAAACCAATCATTGTCTTGGAGTCAATGTGTTTCATCCAAACAGGTTCCAGCCTCCCCTTTAAGAGCAAGATGAATTCCAGGTGGACAAGATCAACGACGCATGAAGTTAAGGTATGTCCAAAACACACACACACACACACACACACACACACAAAAACAAGTAGATATGAAGATATCATAAATAGACAGCAGCAACATAAGCTAGGGTTCAAATAGTAAAGAATCACCATCAACAGACATTTAATAACATTTCGTATACACATCAGGATGAACCCTTCGTCCAAAGTTAGACGATTATACAACATACACTGTTTTGGTGCCTTTTTGGTACACGACTACATAACAGGAGTAAGTGAGCAAACGACGGAAGAAAATTCCAAATTGGAAAGATCCCGGCCAAATAGTGTACAGGGGTATTCGTTAAAAAACTTTACCACCTTGCATGGAAGGATTGCATCTGACTTTTAACAAGATATGTAATCTAAATCTATACATATATATAAAACCAAAAATGTGTGTATGTATGTATGTATGTATGTATGTATGTATGTATGTATGTGTGCTCGCTTTTTGTGCATCTCTGTAAAAGGCTTTTTTCGCTGGACTTTTCGCTCGGCCCATTCCTTCTTAAAACTTCTTATATCACGTCCAAATGATAATATCTATGAGTTACGAACGGGGGTCGCCTGCCTATTTAATTTGCCCGACTTTCACGCGTTATTTTTCCCAGATTTTTAGAGCGTCCCGTGTATCTTTCGCTTTTCAGTATAAAACAAGCGAAAACTGGCTTGCAGCCGCGTCATGTTTCAAGGTCAAACATCACGCGACTTTAGGTTCTCGCACCTTTTAATTTCATTTTATACACGTTAAACCAATAGGCTTTCCATTCCTGTTCTCTCGCGGGCGATATGGCTAGGTCTCAGGGTTTCTTCCATTCCGTTTTTATCTCCACGTCAACGGTTCGGGGTTCAATCCTTATCTTTATTTATACAGGCAGGTAGAGAGTTTGCTACGCTGGCATCTTTTATCTATTTTTACAAATAAGTAGAATATCTATCTATCTATACACACACATACCCACACACTTATATATACATATATATATATATATATATATATATATATATATATATATATATAATATGCTGTAATAAATAGTCACTCGTACCTATCTATCTATCTATCTATCAACCTACCTACTCTCTTTCTTTCTCTATCTCTTTTTTCTCTATCAATCTGTCTGTCCTTCTCTCTAGATACTTCTCTATATATGTACCTATTTATGTATACCGTATATTTCGGCGTATAAGACTATCCTTAAAAGTTTAAAAAAATATTTTATAAACCAATATTTCATAAGATATCAGGATTTCAATCTCTCGCCTAGATTTAAAAAATATGATTTCATGATTTAGCAGTCGTCATCTTATACAACAGATATATGATAATTTTATTAAAATTTGCTTCAAATTTGTACCTCCTCATTTCTGACGGTCGTTTTATACGCCGCAATATATATATATATATATATATATATATATATATATTATTTCCCACAGCCGAATCAACGTCGCAGCCCACAAGAACCAAGAAAGCCAACAAACCGGTTTCCACAGCCGAACCAACGTCGTAGCCTACAAAACAAAGACAGCCAACAAATCGGAAGTGTAAGACTCGAGTTTCTCCTTCATTTGGGCTCGTCAGTTAGACACCTCCGCGCTCAGGATATGAAACCCGAACTAGTGGAGCACTCTACCAACTAAGCAAACACGCCACACACAAGAATGTCTATTAACTTACACAGATTTAGCAACTCTCACACTTTCCGAATATATATATATATATATATATATATATAATTCCGCTCTTATTGACAGTATATTCTTTGAAGGATTTAAGCATGAACTTCGCGGCGTCAAAATGAAGTGTATATTTCGTCTCATTCTTATAATTGTTGTTGCTATGCCAGTACATCTTGAAGGTCAATTGTTTAAAAAGTAGATGATAATGGAATGGACACAATTTTGGCTTCATCAGAATCAGATTAAGCATCTGTATTCGAGTAAAAAGGTTAAAGGTGTTTTTGAATTTTTCTGATCATGGCGTTAAAGCGTATGTGCAGAATACACAATATTAAGTCTGTAATTTTCATGGTGTAAGACGAAGGGCTCCAATCTGATAAAAGTTTTAAATTTTGCTAGCTTTTTTTAACTAGACAAGTATAGTAACAGAGCCTGGCACATTTATTAGTCGTCCACTGCATAGGAAATTTTAAACCACCTCAATAAAAACGTAATAAGAATATGACAAAATATGGATTTCGTTCTGCAAGCTCAACAGCAGATATATTGAATGTGATTTGGACCATCATTTGTTTATTGTGAAATAGTACACAACATTTTTTCAGTGTCGAATATATATATATATATATATATATATATATTATAAAGAGATAGCTTCGAATTCGGGGGTATCAAAACCAACGAAAAATATGATGAAAGTAAAAATAAAATAGATAAACCCCATAATTTATTATGCTATACCTGTTCACACTGAAACACTTATTACAATATTCTGTGGATCTATATTCAAAAAACCTTGTTAAACTTTGTGACATATTTCAATTCTATGGAGGTCAGACGCGAACGAACACCCCATAATTTATTATACTTCAAACTGAAACATAATTATCAAAGTATACTTACGCAGATAGATATGAAAAGTCTTTATTAAAGTTTGTGCCTATTTTCATTCTATGGAGGCCAGGCGCGAACGCAGACCCCACAATTCTATTATACCATCCCTATTTAAGTTAAAACATACTTATCAATGTATTATTATGTACATCTATAGAAAAATCCTTGTAAACGTTTTTTTAATTTTTAATTTTTTTATTTCCATACTTTGTGGACCAGGCGCGAACGCAGACCCCACAATTTTAATGAACCACCGTTCTACCCGATCAAACATATCCATTCCTGTGTCTCGATACATCTTCTATCATTTATTGCAATCAGGTTTTAAAAATTGTCAACCATATAGGAGCATATTCGTGACCAGACGCGTACACACATACACACACACACACAGACATTCAGCTTTATACTATATATATATATTTATATATAACTCTTTCATTCAATCACATAAATTAATATACGAAAGCATAAATTTATGCGTACACTTTAAGTATTTACTTCAACAGTGCGCAATAAATATAACTTTGAAAATGACCTTTTAATCGTAATTAAATCTTAGAATTCCACAATCAACCTGACAATTTCCAACGAAAACTACACAAAATCGTTAGAAACATAAACAATTCTAATAAATTCTTTGTAAAAGCAGATAAGACTATACACTTTTATAAAATAGATAGACAAGAATATAACAAACTAATCACAGAAAACATTACAAAAAATACAAAAACTG
>NC_136520.1:54591970-54649470 GCF_053919585.1 Euprymna scolopes | reverse complement strand
GAGTCAAAAGTGAGAAGTATAAAAGGTTAAAAATAAGTCGATTAAATGTTGTTGCTCTAAAGTCTAAGTGTGCATGAATTTAAATATATTTAAGCGTTTTTTACGACCAGTCAACGCCAGGCGGCCTTCTATTATATATATATATATATAAAATATATTTTAGTCATCGACATACAGACCTGTTTCGTTGTTTCACAACTCATCAGTGCCGCTAGACTAACACCTCTCCCAAGCCGAGGATCGAACCTAGAACCGTCGTGATGACAGTCGGCAGTCCTACCCCCTGACTACGGAATCGGTGGCCGAAATTAAACTGTCCGAATGCCTATTTAAATAAACATCCGTCCGCTACTCGTAGAGGGCTCAAACGTTTTGTTTGTAAACAAATCGCGAGCTTCGCATTATTTCAGCTAAATTAAGTAGCGAGTAAGATAATTTACGAGAGTGCTCTACCGAAGAGGGGAGCTTTATAAAATATATTTTAGTCATCGACATACAGACCTGTTTCGTTGTTTCACAACTCATCAGTGCCGCTAGACTAACACCTCTCCCAAGCCTAGGATCGAACCTAGAACCGTCGTGATGACAGTCGGCAGTCCTACCCCCTGACTACGGAATCGGTGGCCGAAATTAAACTGTCCGAATGCCTATTTAAATAAACATCCGTCCGCTACTCGTAGATTCGCTTTAATTTTGTTGGGGATAGGGCATTCTACCGGATTTCAAATGTTCCCCCATTAGTTTAGTTACTCCAACCGAGAGATCTTTTTAAGATTCTAACCGTCCTTTTTGTGCAATTGGTTTTATTTCTCTTGCACTTCGTTCGCCGGGTATATTCGCCAGATTGTTTTTGAAATTCTTTTTTATTAGACCGGTTGCTCCTATAATGACCGGTATGATTGATACCTTCTTGAGATCCCGGTTACTTTTCATATCGTACATAAGTCCTTGGTATTTTGTTATTTTCTCCCTCAGCATCATTAGGGACGCTGACTTCAACTAGGGTTGCCATTTTCTCCATCTTGTCTTATATCACTATGTCAGGCTTAATAGCTCCATTTTCACGGTATACATGACTATTCAAACATCATAGGATATCGCTAATTATAGGGGATGTTGTAGCATATTAAAACGTTCGATTTCTTTGAGGCCAATATAACTCGTAATCAATATAAGTAACATAGTTGATATGTTTATCTGTCTGTGGGAAAATATTTAACCGATAAACTCTTAAACTACTGATCACATACACCGAAAGTAACAGGAAATAGTGATCATACACCAAGGATGGTTTAAACCGAATCACATCTTTGTTTGTACTAATGAATAACGCGCACGGAAATATATCAGCAATTTAAAATGAAAAAAAAAATGTTTCTTTTTTCGACCTGCTTACTTACTGCTATTACTTTTGCGCATATCCAAATTCATTCATAGCACGAAGTGATTTAATTTTATCTCTGTCTTATCTATCAATCGATAACTCAAACGATAGGGAGCGCGGCTGGAGCGCTGATTTTTTTTTTTTTTTTCAATTCTTGCTAATGTCATTCAAATAAGACTTTTATGACTTTTGGTTGGTTGGTTGGTTGATTTTGTTTTATGGCATATCAACCCTTTTAAGGTTTAATGGCAAATCAGGTGATTCTGAAGAACATTTTTTTTCAGTTGAATATATTTGTTTTCTTTTGTTTTTTTAAAGTCGTTTTCTATTTAACCCATAGTTGGGACCCTAACATGTATATATAACTCCGGGTCCTGGTGGACCTGGGAGCAATGGCAATTAAAAGGTGGCTCCACACTCCACAAACCCCACAAGCTGTGGCCTTATCATCGGATATCCAGGACTTATGACTTTTGAACTAAGTACTATGCATATAATATTCAAGAGAGAATCGGCAATGCGTAATAATAAATACGACATCTGCATGAAATAAAATATATTTAAGCGTATATTATGACCGCTCAATGCCAGGCGCCCACGCTAGTTTACATATTTGCTGATAGAACTGACTTAATATATACTGCCTGGAGTTGTGTGTTGAATAGTTGTATGAGCTCGAATTTCAAGCCTTGGTTGTTTAACTAATTTGGAAGGAGAAACCACTATAAATGAAACCAGTATTTTCTACTTATAATTTCAAGTCGCTCTGTACTTTTTATACTCTCTGAAGCCATACAGCTTGAACAACCTTCGCCTGAGCGTGGATTCATCTCGCCAACAACATTACAGGGATTGTTCATTGTTTCTCAAAACATAGACTTGTCTAGTTACTTGTCATTCAAGGAGAGTAGAGTTCGGCACAAGTTCAATGTAAATGCTGGGATATATAACTCCCTAAAAATAAGTACTTTGTATCAGGAAAAATATAAATACGTTCATCAATTGAGAAATACATTTTTTTACACTGACCGGGGAAAGATAAAATGAAGTACAATCGTGTTAAAACAGATACTACATTTTATTCCTATTCGAAAGGAAAGAGTACAAAATAACCTTCATGGCTTAGGTGAGGATGCCCTGTACTCTTCCCTGTAACCTCTCTCCCACAGAAGAGACGTTGCGAGCCTGTCTTTGTGTTTGTGTTATTTCAATGGCAATTGCTCGTCTGAGCTCCAATCTGTGGCCCCCGCCCCTCGCCAATATTTCACGAAAAATACCCGTTTAGCTGAAACCAATGTCAACAATTTTACCCACTTGTTATCTGTGCCGATCTCAAAACATAGATTCCATGAACAAAGTTTCTTCCTTAGAAGAGCACACCTGTGGAACTCTCTCCCGTTTGTCTGTTTCCCACCTGACTTCAACTTGGATGTCTTCAAGTAAAAAAAAAAAGAAGAAAATCCTGATGAACCGCCCTCTTAACTAAGACACTTTATCAAATCTCCAATACTAACGATTACTACAGCATTATCCCATTGATTACTGTACACACAATAACCCTTATCCCTGAGAGGCGTCCGGGCCTTGATAAGTGGTGAAAAATATCTATAAAAAATGCATATCTATTGATCAAAAAATTGATTTAATTATGCATCCCTATTTATCTACTTATTTTGTTGCATTGATAATTCCATTTCTATTCCCTTATTTTCTATCCTTCCCATTTTTAATTTTAAATTTTTTTTCATTCAACTATTTGTGTGACATTATCTAATCAGATCCGTCATGTCGCCATTTTGTTTCATTGTTAATCAATCTTGTTCGCGTAACGTGACGCAACACTCATACTTAAATAATCGTTTCTCATGGCGCGAAACTCTTTTGTCCTGGCTAGTCTCTTTAACTGAACAATCTAACACTTCCTTTCTCAGACTTTACAGAACTCTCTCTAAGGTCATTTCTATCTATCTCGTTGCCATCTCTCGGGATATTTACATTTATAAATCTCTCTTTCTCTGTCCCCCCCCCTCTCTCTGTCCACACACACACACACACACACACACACACACACACACACACACACACACACACACACACGCACAGGCACACACACACACACACACACCCACACACACACACCCACACACACACACATATATATAACTTTTATCTTAGACTGTTCAAATATACGAGTGTCTATTTCTCTCTCCCCATACACACGCACACACACACATATATATATATATATACATATATATATATACACACACATATATATACATACACACATATATATTTCTCTCTATTTTTTCATTTTTCTTATCATTTTGTTTAAGCCAGGGATGGGGCATCCTACCAGATGCCAAACATACACCTGCTATTTTAGACACTCCAACCGAGAGATCTTTTTAAGATTCTAACCGTCCCTTTAAGTGCAATTGTTTGAATCTCCTTTGCACTTGGTTTACCTGGTATATTTATAAGATGTGTGTGCGCGCGCATGTGTGTGCATACTAGCTATTAAAGCAAGAATGCCTCTTACTTAAATCATTCTTTACGTATTTGTGTCCCGGCAATTTTTGGAAAAACTTTTCAAAAACTGTTTTTCAGTATATCATTCCCTATTTTGAGCAAGAAAATAATGAGAATTGACATTAGTATAACAGAATAAATGATTAATAATGTTATACCGTACTATATACCGATACTCTATGGCTGACTGGAATAGCTTCCGTACATTCATATTTGATTTACCTCTGCACTCCATGTTTAAAAAGGAAGTGTCCTCCATAGTAGCAGATCTGACCGAATGGTTAATTGTAGGCATAGACCAATTCATACCATCTAAAAAACTCCAACAAAAACCTAACAGCCAGCCATGGTTCTCTCCAGAATGTGCTGCTGCTATCGCACACAGAAATCACTTTTTTCCATAGCTCTCAACGTAATAGATGCACTGAAACTAAAGCTGCTTTCAGGACTGCCAGCACCCACTGTAAAAGAGTAATAAAAAATGCAATAGAGCTATATGCCCAGTCTGTTAAATCCAAGGTAGCTGATCAGCAGCTTGGTTCCCACCAGTTTTGGCAAATAACAAATAGGATCCTCAACAGAAGTGTGCGTTCTATCCCAACCATTATCACTGGACCAGAGGTTATCTCGTCAGCGTCAGACAAGGTCAAACTATTTGCAAAGAACTTTGCAGCTAATTCTACCCTATGTGACGAAGGCCATCAACTCCTAATATTTCATCCTATAACACAGATCAAGCTAGGTAACATACAAATATCCGTGCATGAGGTCGCCAAGCTAATCAAGAACCTTGATTCCAGTAAAGCAACTGCCCCTGATGGCATCCCAATTATAGTGTTAAAAAAGCTTCAACCAGAATTTTCTCCTATACTTACGAAACTATTTAAGCGCTGCCATAAGGGGAAGTGCTTTCCGACTCCCTGAAAGACCTCCTCAGTTTGCCCTGTATTTAAGGATTCAGGTGATAAGTCATCTCCCTCTCAGTACAGACCAATAAGTCTCCTGTGTGTTATGAGTAAGTTGCTGGAATCCATATTAAATAAAGAAATAGTCAACCACCTCAGCAGGAATAACCTTCTTAGTGACACACAATATGGTTTCCGCTTTGCAAGATCTACCGCGGATGTGCTGACGGTTATATCCCACAGGATTAGTGAATCTCTGGATAAAGGCTTCCTTTCTAGGGCAATTGCTCTTGACATATCAAAGGCCTTCGACAAGGTATGGCATAAGGGTCTACTTCACAAGATTTCCAGCTACGGTCTAACTAGAAATGTTTTCTCAATCATTAAATCATTTCTCTCCGATAGGCTCATAAGAGTAGTGGTAGATGGACAAAAATCGGAGGCCTGCAATATTAATGCTAGAGTCCCTCAGGGGTCAATCCTGGGCCAAACTCTCTTCCTGATCTACATCAATGACCTCCCTCAACACATACTTAAATCATTCGTTGACATCTATGCTGATGGCACGACCATCTACGGCAACACATCAAAGGCTGTAAATGACAGTTCTCTCTAATTCTCTCTCCTCTGATCTCGAGCGCGTGGTTCAGTGGGGGAATATGTGGCTGGTTACCTTTAATGCATCCAAAACCAAACTCCTATCCTTACATCATCAACGCTCTGATCCCCATGTGGCATCAATTGTGATGGATGGCTCTCGTCTGGGAGAGGCCCCGTGGTTTTACAAGCTTCTGGGTTTGACCTTTACTACTAATCTGAAATGGAACACGTACATCAAGTCTGTTTCCAAAGTCGCTGGAAAGATGGTGGGATCCTTTTACCGCTCCAGAAGATATCTCACTACTGATATAGTTCTCTATCTATATAAAAGCCAAATACGTCCAAGGATGGAATACTGTTGCCATATCTGGACAGGAGCTGCTAAAAACAGCATATCCTGCCTTGACAGAGTACAAAATAAACTTCGTGGCTTAGTGGGGGATGCCCTTTTCTCTACCCTGCTACCTCTCTCCCACAGAAGAGACGTTGCGAGCCTATCCTTGTTTTATCGTTATTTTCATGACAGGTGCTCGTCTGAACTCCAATCTCTGGTCCCCCCTCGCCAATCTTTCACGAAAAACACCCGTCTAGCTTAATCTACTGTGAAAAATTTCCCCCACTCTTTATCTGTGCCTAAATCAAAACGTGTATTCCATGAACAAAGTTTCTTTCTTAGAACTGCACGCCTGTGGAACTCTGTTCCCTCTGCCCGCTTCCCACCGAACTACAACTTGGATTTCTTCAAGTCCAATGTTAACAAATTCCTAATGAACCGCCCCCTTTAATAAACACTTCATCAAATCTCCACACTAACGTACTGTACTTGCAATAACCCTTATCCCTGAGTTGCTTCGGGGCCTTGATAAGTGGTGATCACTGTGTAAAAAAAATATTTAGAGCTAATTGTCAGTAAATTCATCAATGAAAATAAAATATATCAAACAAGTGTTAGAAAATTATAATAAGACTCTAATTAAAGATGAACTATGGCATAATATAAGGTGGAACAATAAAGTTGTCAACGTAAATGAAACAACAGTGCAACTTTATTTTTAAACTTTAATTGACAAACAACTAGAATATGTAGTAGCGCTGTATTGTAGTTGCTTTCAGTCTCAATCACCGCCTCGATAAGGTCCGGAACGGGGAGCATGTTTTTCCCCACAAAATGGCTTTGGTATTGTGGGAGGTCGTGTTGGTGATGTTCTCAATGTATGATCAAACGAAGTTCAGGTCGGGGAAGGAATGGGCAGTAAGAAAAGTGTACACAGTCAGAACACTCCAACTGGGGCCAAGCCTGGGTCTCTTTGGACGTTGGTCGGCGAAGATTCCTGCTGCGCCAGCCAGGATCTGCCAGCAGCCACCTTATTGCACGAGGATATCACCACACTCTTCAGCACATTCAGATACAATGGGGTGTTGACTTTCAAGCCTACTTCGAAAATCTTAGGTGTCATGATGTGGCACTCACTTGACACCACACAAAAGACCATAAATGTTGCCGGAAACTTCTTTGAGCGGTTCCCTCAAGCGTTAAACCGTTTGGATTTGCATTCTGAGGATACTGACAATCGTCCTGTTGCCGTGACTTAGATCGGTAGAGAGCATTGTACCGCGGCACATCTCCGATCTCGCTCGTTGAATACTGTGTCACTATCAGAAATGGTAGAAAGCGTCTACTGCTCTTCAAAGACCTACCGGATACATTTAACAATTCAACATTTTATTTATATAAAAAAAAACCCAACAAAACAAAACATATATTTCATTTGAGAACCATATACCTTCATTGGCACATAAGCTTTATAACGTCGCCCGACGAGAACTTTTGGTTCTTGTCTATTAATTGTCCGAAGAATTAGCATGTTCAATGTATCGAATACATAATATTTGTCTATATAAATAAAAATATACTCTGCTCTTCTTTATTGAGCACTTTAATAACCTCGTTTTAATTCATGAGTTTTTCCTCAGAAATACGGTTAACTTAGTACACACACACATACACATACACACACACACACACACACACACACACACATATATATATATATATATATATTTGTGGAAACATATTTTTTATAATATATACCAATCCTTATTTAAGATGCTCAGTGTAATTTCAGAGCGATATAATGTATAAATGACAAAAAGACTATATTCCAAAGTTCATGATGTTGATCATCTTATAATTTATTCCTTCAATTCAGTTGACATTTACAATTCTTTACAGTATCTGTTTCGTAGCGCAAAATTCAAAATGCGTAATGGAAACATATTATAAGGTATTTGCAACTTCTCTCCCAATGTTCGAATTTTAATCATGTCAAAATTTATTTTCTTTTCTTTTGACGGATTAATTGTTGCTATTTCTTCTGATGAGTTAAGGGCATAATAGATTCACTAATTGATATAATAATTACGTTATTGATTTTGCGCTACGAAACAGATTCTGTCAAGAATTGTATAAGTAACTGAATTAAAAGAATAAATTATAAGATGGTCAACATCATGAACTTTGGAATATACTCTTTTGTCATTTATTCATTTCATATATATATATATCTATATATCTATATATATATATATATCTATATATCTATATATATATATATATATATATATATATATATATATATATATATATATATATATATATACTACTAGTATGGGTGCCCGTCGTTGTCCTGGTGTTTGGAGGTGTGTGTTGAGCAAAAAGAAAAAAAAAGTGGCAGTAGAAAGGCAGACTCGAACCCCTACCAGGAGGGAGGAAAAGAATGGGGGAAAACGTGACGTCGTTGCTGTTTCGACCACAACCAAACCGGAAGTGACGTTATTTTAAATTAAGGCTAGACAATCGGAAAGAGGGGATGACTTTCGAAAATATCGGCGTAAAAGCGGTCCCTCCTTGTAGAAAAGTGCTGAGTTGAGGGTGAAGAAATTAATGTTTTAGCCAATTTTTGGGTATTTGTTTTCTAAAGGGTCAAGCTTCAAAACGATGCTAAACTTTTTGAAAATCCGTCGCCTTTGTCGAAAGTTTTAGGCAGACATGCCAGCATACATACATACATAATACATACATACATACATACATACATACATTTATATATTGGTAGCTCAAATTTTCGACCCAAACCGATTTAAAAATTTGCCCTATCTCTGAATACGATTTATGTAAAATTTAAAATGTTTAGATCCGAAATTGTCTGAGTAATTTGGTAGAGACCGCAGAGGTCGAATTAAAAAAAAATTGAACCCTATTATGACCCCCTTACGATTTATTATTTTGGCCTCTAATTCAGTTACTAAGTAAGATCTATGTCCAAGGAACTTATATCTAAAATTTCAACTTTTACTACCCAAAATTTTCGGAGGAGTTTGGTAGAGTTGTCAAAGGTCAAATCGTTGAACTTTGACCCTTTAAAGCCAAATTTCTGGCCGAAACCGGATCACATCGATTTTCTCAAATCTCAGTACCCTTTATATCAAATTTCTGTTGTAACCTCCAAATCCAGCCTTTCCGTCAACTGCTCTTGGAGAAACTTTTAAGTCTGAAATTCGAAAACCAATGAGAAATTTAGAAAAAAAAGAAGAAAGGTATGATATATGATATATTTAAATCCAGTTTTTATTTTTATACACAAGATAAACAAATACAGAGAATCTCCTTTGTCTTTATGT
The DNA here is from genome assembly GCF_053919585.1 of Euprymna scolopes. NCBI lineage: Eukaryota > Metazoa > Mollusca > Cephalopoda > Sepiida > Sepiolidae > Euprymna > Euprymna scolopes. The sequence goes on along the minus strand of NC_136520.1, from coordinate 54,640,368 downwards.
AATAGTGCTTAATGATAAAGACATCAATATATATATATATATATATATATATATGTATATATATATATATATATATATATATATATATATATATATATATATATAACTTAGTCCTATACATATAATATTCAGTAGAAAATCGGCTGTGTGATAATGAATAAAACATATTCAGTAATTAAATATATTTAAGCGTATTTTATCACGACTCAATGCCGGAGGCCCACGCTAGTTTAATATTGACTAATAGATGTGGCTCAATATATACTGCCTGGAGTTATGTATTAAACGCTAGTAATAAATAGTAGAATAATTTAACAGTATTATAATAACATTATTTTCACAAAATCAAGACAACAAATATCGGTGTGATAGCAATAAGTTGTGTATTTTCATAAAACATTATAATTGTTTCGTGACCGTTCGGACAATTTGAACCATTATGTCGTTTGTCGGATATAAAAATTCCATAACAAACGGAAAACTGAAACAAAACTCGGATGAGGGATATGTAGGAAGGTTCAACCACATGATTTACTAATTGGTGACACCAATTGAATTCCCTATTCTTCATTAAATAGTGTTTTTTCATCGTCTGAAGAAGGGCCGTTGTAAAGAATATTTTCAAACGACGTATTGTTTGAAATTGTCCGAACGGTCACGAAAGGCTTGTAATGTGCTACGAAAATACACAGCTTGCTGCTATCACTCTGACCTTTGTTAGCTTGATTTTGTGAAAATAATATATTAATGCTCGATTATAAAACTGGTAATTTGGAAGCTTACAAATTAAGTCATCTTATTATGATTTAAATCTTATTGGTATATGAAAAATTATACGAATTTTAATTTTACTGCATATATAAAATTCTGGTCAATAATAATAATAATAATAATAATAATAATAATAATTATAATAATAATATATATATATATATATATATATATATATATATATATATATATACTACGTTATGTTTAAGAAGGTTATATATGGAGTCAGTCTAGTAAATGGCCCAATCAGTGGAGGAGAAATTCTTCATGACGGAGAAAATTTTAATTTTTGTACCTATCCAGAATGCCCCATTTTAAGGAACTGGACATTCACCCACATTAAATACCGACCCTGTGTCTAACTCTGCCCTCCTGCGGAGGCAAGTGTGTAGGTAGATCACCGATGTACACTCAGTGCGTTTAATGGTATAAAACCGAAGAAGTTGTCGTCGATTTTTTTTATGTTCTTAATAAAAACCTTAATATAAAGGTCGCAAGCTAAACTCCTCAATATATAAATACATATGAAATCTGTAGTTTTGAAACATCACCAGTGTGTACGCAGTGTGGTTTATCGTAAAAGAATTAAGATGTGTTCATGTTTTGCCAAAGGTGTAGTCGTCGTCGTCATCAAAGACGTTAGCGTTGTTTTTGTTTACGTGATTTGGAAAAATCTCAACATAAAAGTCTCATATATTTGGTAGGTGAACTCTACAATATAAATATATATGAAATGCGTAGTCTAATGTAAACGAAATGTGTGTCATGATAAAAGAGCTCAGAGTTGGTGATGTCTTAAAGAAGGCGTCATTGTCGTTGACGAAGAAGTCGACTGTTATTTTTGTCTGTGTTTAGGAAAGATGAATGACCATTTAATTTTTTTTTAAAGAGCAATCAACTAAATGGGTTATTTTTAATTCTTTTAATGATTTTTTTCTATTTATTCAATTTCAATTTTACTTATGCATCAAAAGAACTTGAATCCGGGTCCAAAAATGCGTATCTTAGTGACGCCATATATTAATGATAGTAACGTTCATTCATAAAGCGAATAACTAGATTCCAGAATATGAGAATTATCAGAGTGCAGCCAATAAGAATAGACGGAGTTTGGAAAAAGAAACCTTATAATTTATTAAAGAAATATTGGAAAAATGATGTCATATCTATGTATTCATGAGTCAGTTAGGATATGTGTAATCACAGTGTCTGTGAAACATGTAGAATTGGCCCGGTAACAACTGGTAGAGTTGGTAGGTCTAAATATTTAGAGAGAAATATAGGGACACCTTCTACTAAAGATGTTGCGATTGTGATGATGTTGCTCGTCGAATGCAATGTAGCATTTTATTATCACGATTTAATACGTCCAAAATTGTGTTCTAAAGCTAGATAGGATAGTGGTTATTGGGCTAGATGTATTGAATATTGATGTGGCATCAGTTGTTGCAAACCTACGATACGTTGATCCAGAGGGGTATTTATGCATGCATTTTATTATATAGGAGAGAGTATATAAATAAATGTATTATACAAAAATGTATATATATATATATATATATATATATATATATATATATATATACAGAGAGAGAGAGAGAGAGAGAGAGAGAGAGAGAGAGAGAGAGAGAGAGAGAGAGAGAGAGATAAATAAGTATTTTAAACGTTTATATATTTGTAATAAATAAGAATGTAAATATATAAAGTACTAACAATTATAGGCGATGGTAAGTAGTTAAATTAATTAATCCTATCCTTATAAATACAGCACTGTTAAATTGAAACAAAATACACCAATTTTTAATTTAGAGACAGGGACGAATCTCACAGATTAGACAGACATTTTTTAAAAACATGAATAGGTTAGCCAAATTAATAATGAGTAGTTAACTAGATCTAATATGTGGAATATTTTTTTTTGTTTTTGCGATTAAGAGAGGCGTTGTTTGAGCAGCAATGCTGGGGAGCCATGATTTAATATACTGTTTTGATTTTAAATCCCGGAAACAGTGTCTCTTGGTAAACAACTAATGATCCCTTAAATTAATATTAGAACTATTGTGGATACAGGACAGCAAGTGGATGCATTGATTGCAGGTGATTAAATGACTTACTGAATAATAGTTTTCCAACAAATGATAAAAAATATGAAAATTAAATAAGATTAAAGGTTAAATAATTCCAAGAGTATATATATATATATATATATATATATATATATATATATATATATATATATATATATAAGCTACAGTTTTGAGGTGTTTGCTAAGCAAAAAAAACCCCAAAACAACAACAAAAAAAGGTCAACTTTTTTAACTTTGACCCCTCAAGTTATGAAATTTGATCTATGTCCAAGGAACCTATATCTAAAATTTCAAGTGTTTAAACTCAAAATTGTCGGAGGAGTTTGGTAGAGTTCTCAAAGGTAAAATCGTTGAACTTTGACTCTTTAATAGCCAAATTTTTGGCCGAAAACCGATCACACAGATTTTCCCAAATCTCAGTACCGTGTATATCAAATTTCGAGTCTAGACTAAAAATTGACACAGTTATTGCCTAGGGAAATGTACACAGACACACAGACATGTTCACTTTTATATATATATATATATATATATATATATATATATATATATATATATATATATATATACACTTGTGCCCGATATTATTCATACCCCTCGGATCTTTGAGATTTCTATAATAATATTGCTCAAACCAGAAGGTAGACAATATTAAAGGGATTTCAAACAATAAATCAAGCATAAACATTTAATTTAAACTCAACAAATAAATAAATTACGCAAGTTTGAAACATTATACAAAGAAAAACAATAATGGCACTAGTTCAAAATTATTCATACTTCTCTTACTAATAGTCAATAGCATGCCCTTTATTCTTAATAACTGCCTGTAACCGTTTGGGATATTTATCAACAAGGTTTTTACAAGCATCAACACTGATTTTTGACCATTCTTCAATGCAGTAGTTCTCCAAATCCCTCAAATTTCTAGGTTTCCGCTTTTAACCTCCGTTTTCAATATATGCCAGAGGTTTTCGATAGGGTTCAGGTCTGGACTCTGGCTAGGCCATTCCAAAACATTAATTTGATTATCCTCAAACGATTTCTTGACTATTTTGGTAGTATGTTTTGGATCATTATCCTGTTGAAGGATCCAGTTTGGTCCTAAATGGAGCTTCTCCGCATCCTGTCTAATGTTTTTCTGGAGTATCTCCAAATATTGCTCCTTCTTCATGGTTCCATCTATCTTGACCAAACTACCTGGACCACTAGCCGAAAAGGAGCCCCAAAACATTAGGCTACCACCACCATGTTTCACCGTGGGTATGGTGTTCTTTGGGTTGTAAGCTTCTCCTTTCTTCCTCCAAACGTAAGAAGCATCCATATGGCCAAACAATTCAATTTTTGTTTCGTCAGTCCACAAAATACTTGAGAAAACGGACTCTGGAGAATTCACATGGGTCCTAGCAAACTTTAGACGTGCTGCAAGGTGTTTTCCGGTGTGCGATGGAGTCCTTCTTTGTCTTCTTCCTTTCAGACCATTTTCATGCAGAGTCCTTTGCAATGTTTGCCTTGATATTTTTATGTCAGATGACTCCAGATTTTCTAAAATGTCCTTAGTAGTGGTGGTTAGATTTGCATTAACACTTCTTACAATATTCCTGGTGGCTCTAGCAGACTGTTTCCTTTTCCTTCCTCTACCAATCAAGTTGTTTGTTGTGTGGTGGCTCTGGAATTTTTTGATGATGCTCTGTACTGTTGCTGTAGGGAACTCAAATTTCTTGGAAATTGACTTGTAACCTAAACCATCCTTATGTGAATTCACAATTTTAGTCCTAAGATCATTACTAAGCTCTTTTTTCTTCCCCATTCTAATAATTTTTATTCTTTTATTGGTTTTCAGTTGATATCATTTTAATTTCTGGAAAATGCAAAAAACGAAATGAAATTAATCAAAGGTTGTATAAAAGCATTCAAAATAAGAATCAAACAGGAAACAAACAATCAGAAACTCGATTAATACTGAAAAAAGAAGGGGGTATGATTATTTTTGAACATTGCAGATTTTATAAATAGCTGTATATTTCTTTTATTACAAGTATCCCGAGATTTTAAAATGACGAAAATGATCAGAAGAGGTTTATTAAGACTATGTATCAATATGGACATAAACAATAAATTCTTACAAAGTTACACCTAATAAACTCAATTTTCAAGGGGGGTATGAATAATATCGGGCACAAGTGTATATATAACTACTTAATATATATATATATATATATATATATATATATATATATATATATATATATATATGTGTGTGTGTGTGTGCGTGTATAATTACTTAACTTACTCACATAAAATTAATATACGAAAGTATAGATTTATGCGTAAGCTTTAAGTATTTACTTCAAAAGTGCTCAATACGTAGGTAGAGCTAGTTAGTAAGTCATAAAATATATATGGCGATTAAGCTACACTGAATATCCCACTTAAGGATTCTTCAGGAATAAGCCTGAAAAATACTAGAGTGGATGAAACGCGGGATATTCAGTGTAGCTTAATTGCCATATACATTTTATAACTTACTGTATATATATATATATATATATATATATATATATATATATATATATATATATATATACTAGCAATATTACCCCTCGTTGACTGAGTTCAAAATCAGCCTGCAGAAAATCGACTCTGATTTATGAAAGTATGACAGGTTATGAAAGGGAAGGGTTGTAAATAGATAGCTTCGAATTTGGGAGTATAAAACTCAAAGCAAAATATAATGAAAGTAAAAATAAAATAGATAAACCCCATAATTTATTATACCATACCTGTTCACACTGAAACACTTATTACAATATTCTGTGGGTCTATATTAAAAAAAAACCTTGTTAAACTTTGTGACGTATTCCCATTTTATGGGGGTCAGGCGCGAACGAACATCCCATAATTTTATTATACCATATTTCTTCAAACTGAAACATAATTATCAAAGTATACTTACGCAGATAGATATGAAAAGTCTTTATTAAAGTTTGTGCCTATTTCCATTCTATGGAGGCCAGGCGCGAACGCAGACCCTACAATTTTATTATACCATCCCTATTTAAGTTAAAACATACTTATCAAAGTATTATTATGTACATCTATATCAAAAATCCTTGTAAATGTATTTTTTTTTATTTTTCAATTGTTAATTTCCATACTTTGTGGACCAGGGACGTATGCAGGTCCCACAATTTTAATTAATCATCATTATGCCAGTGTGTGTGTGTGTATATATATATATATATATATATATATATATATGTATATATTTGTGTGTGTGTGTGTGTGTGTGCATATACATGTATGTTCGTCTTTTTCCTATTCATATCCGTCTGGTTTATATATCTATCTTGCATCGCAGTCAAAAATCATTACCCCTCCTCCTACCTCACCTCATGCTTCCTACCTCCCACTACACATCTTTTGTTGAACTTTTGCTTTTCATTCATTAGATTTGCTAGAAATTATCCTTGTCGTTTCATGTTTGGCGGGACGCCCTCTTTTTTATTTTATTTTATTTTATTTTATTATTATTATTATTTATTTTTTTGCTCGTCGTTCAACCTTTTCGCTTGACGTGCCGCTAAATGTATGTCGAAATAATAGTTTCCCGTCGCTCGAACCACTTTTTTTTTGTGGTCAGCGCAAAATCGGTCAAACAAGAAAGTGTTTGGGAAAACGGAGTTCTAGAACCAATTAGCCGGGTGGGGTAGCGTATGGAAACGGGGAAACGGGGGAGGGGGGGGTGGCACTTTATATGACGCGAATTTACCTATCGAGGTCGAGCACTTACGGACGGATGTTTTAATAAAACTTTAAGCACACATGTATTGTACTACTTATTTCTTTTTTCTATCCCCCCTTATACTCTCTCTGTCTACCATTCTGCCTTTCTCTCTCTATCTATATCTATATCTCTCGTCATCTCTTTATACCGATTTCCTTTCTTTTTATTCTGTTCTATCTAATATTTTTGATACCACTCTCTCATACCGCCTCACTCTGTCTACCCCTTTCTTGTATCCACCCTCTTTTTTTTTGTTTTGTATACTCATTTTTCCCTTTGTGTCTACATTCATGCTTCGCATACGTCTCTTTCTCTGGTACTATTCCTCTTTCTATTAATCTCTCTTCCTCTTTCCTTCTCTTCTACCCCTCCCGCTCTCTCCTTCTTCCCTCTCTCACTATCTGTCTATATTTCCCTTTCTTTTTCTTTATCTCACTATTAATATATGTATCTACTTATTACAGAATTTTATTTATCGAAATACACACACAACCACACACAAACACACAAACTTACATATATATATACATATATATATATATATATATATATATATATATATATATATATATATATTTTCTCTAAGAGCCTGCGATGGGTAATGGCTGACGGGAGCTTGATATGGGTATCTAAAACGGTCATAATTATCGGGGTTGAAACCGACGATACCAATGACTGGTCTCATCAAGAAACTTTCTGCAAAAAATAAAAAATAAAAAAAAAATAGATATAAATACGCTCTTATTTTCGGATTTTCCTTATAATTGAGCACTCTGCTGGATTTCTTTTTCCGAAACCACTAATCATCTATCTATCTATGTATCTATCTATGTATCTATCTATCTGTCTATCTCTCTCTCTCTCTCTCTCTCTCTCTCTATATATATATATATATATATATATATATATATATATATATATATATGTATATATATAGTTATATTAACTAAAATTTTGAAATATTTGAGGATTACAACTTGTATAATGCTGTTAAAGTACAGTTCATATATATATATATATATATATATATTGTTTTGGTTTTAGCGATATGTTTTGAATGAATTGAATTATTTCTGAAAGTGCATTTTTACCTAAATGCGAGTTGGGAAAATAATTTACCCTTTTAACCAATTTAGTACCCCCACATGGGGAGCAGTATATATATATATATATATATATATATATATATATATATATATATATATATATATTATTCTTAAAATGTAATTATCCACTGACACGTGTTTCGTCGTCTACGAATCATCAGAGTGGCTGTATCTAGCGAGATTCGAAATCGGGACCCAACGGTAATGAGCCTATATATATATATATATATATATATATATATATATATATATATATATATATATATATATATATATATATATGTATATATATATATATTTATATATGTGTGCGTATATATATATATATATATATATATGTATATATATATATATTTATATATGTGTGCGTATATATATATATATATATATATATATATATATATAGAGAGAGAGAGAGAGAGAGAGAGAGAGAGCGAGAGAGAGAGACGACCTAATGAACTTAAAAAGATTAATATACGAGATAGAGCAATAGAATAAATTAAAATTTGGATTGAATTCAGTCAATTAAAATATTTATGACAAATTTATTATTCCAAAAGGAATACGAAAAATAATTTGTCCCTTAATCCATATATTAAAAAAAATGGCTCATATCTTAAGAGGAACCGTTTTTTTTTTTTTAGCAAAATAATGTTTATAGGTAGTCATGTATTTTTTTATTAAGTACATAGTTTGAAAAAGAAAAAAAATACTAAAAAGTTAGCATGAAAAGCCTTAACGGAGCCTAGATAAACAAAAAATATGCCATGGTGTACTTATGGTCAATCAAGAAAAATAGACACGCAATCGTAAGATCCAATGTAATGAAGAAAGTTAGACTCCTGCACACAAGGGAGAGGTTTTGACGTTAAAGTATATTCATATAGAGCAATTTATAAAACGTAACTAGGTAAAATGCATTGTATGTTGTAATATTTCCATAACAGCTTTGTACGAAAAAAATTGTGAAGTAAAATTTACTGAAACACTTCTTATTGAATTATTAAAACGTATTAAACATGTTAAAATTCCAACCATACGTAGGCCACTACGAAAGAGAGAAAAGACTTATATGGTTACATCAAATATTAAATAATAAATGAAATATACAAATTAGTAATGGTAATTGGATTGTGTCGGTTACCCTTACACAAATGTTTACATTCATTTTCCTTACATTTAAATACACACAAATACCCCCACCCACACACAGAAACACACACACACACACACACACACACACACACACACACACACACACACACACATATATATATATATATATATATATATATATATATATATATATAAGAGAAAATAGTAAATAAAACATGTTAAAAACACTTTGAAAAACAGTTAAAAACATATTTATTTGAAAAGGAAACACTAAATAAGTAGATAGTCCTTAATCCGCGGAGTTTCGAATAAATACTTTCCTTCTCATAAGAGGGTAGGATTTAGCGAAATACGGGATTTTGATTAAACTACAAGTAAGTCAAAGATCTTACTTGATAAGAAAAAGTGAAGCAGGGTCAAGAAATGGGTGTTTTCGCGTGAATGGATAGTATGGTTAAAGGTAAAGTATCCAATGACGGTAAAATCAAAAAATGTAAATCCAAGATAGTTAATTAAATTTCCATTCGCACTAGTAAAATCCAAGGAAATCGCGTAATTGGAAGATGGTCCAAAATAATGCAAAATACCGAAATCCATGGAATAATTCACAAATAGGTACAAGGAAAAATGCGAAAGAATTCCAATAATATTATTATAAGAAAAATAAGATATGTGTTAAACTCGACTGTCGAGACAAAGTGTAATAATAAAATAGAACTATATGTGGGTATTTGAAAGAGTTTTGTACAATGTTGAAGAATTCCTTAGGAATATTAGTTTTGAAATTTACGCTAAATGGAGGAGTAAACCAAATATTTTTCTTTCTCCTGATGTGACTGGGTGGGTTAGAGGTATTACCATTAGTATTTTGGTTTGGATTATATATGTAGACTGGTTCATTGTTATTGATAGTGGCAGCTCTTGTTATTTGAAATGGTTATTGCTAGTCATATTGTGTGTGATTACAGATTTAAGGCAGCCAGGAGGAGGAGCATAATGGTTGTATTTAATCTTTTCATTGTGTCCTGAGTTCCTTAAGGCATTATTGAAGAAAGTAGCATTTTGCCTAAAAGAATTTTTATTAGCAGAAAGAACAGAAATTCTTCTAGAGACGGATGACACTATAGATTTTATAATTGAGTTGGGATGGTTAGAAGGTTTATGGACGTAAGGTTGTATTTGTGATAGGGGCTATGAGTGTCGGTGTTAAGATAAAGTGTAACGTCTAGAAAATTTTAAGTTTTTTTGTTTGGGTCGATAATTATAAAAAGGCCAAAGTTATTGAAGAAATTGTGTAATTTTTAATTGTTTGTTGTTCTCTCTTGGCCTGGCTGTTGAAGTAAAAAGGGCATCATCTCTATAAAGGCCCCCTTGGATATGTTTAAAATGGTATTTAAGTTCTTTCAGTAAGAAGAGTCCCACTAAATTAGTAATTTCTGCAGAGTCAGAAGCACACATCAAGATTTCAAAATTATTAGGGGTGTCCTTTCTAGTCCAAAACTTATTGTTAAATTATATAAGGGACTTTCTTGCTAGGAGACTTAATTTAATTTCTAGATTAGTTAAGTCATAATTTCTTTTAGCAAAGATTAGAACCTTATTTAAAAGGATCGGTGAAATTGATTGATAATAATTTTGGATGTTAAAGGTTATGAAGTTAAGGAGGTGTTTATTTTTAAGGGAGACAAACCAATTAATTACGGAATCTAAATTTAGCCAAAGGGGGAAACTTACTTTTTCTTTAATAGAAGGGATGATTCTATCTAAGATGTTTTTGCTTACAGCACCTAAGTCAGAGTTTGATGGGCAGATCAATCTGATAGAGGGGTTGTCATAGAAATTAGGTTTATGATCCTTGAGGGTGAATCTAGGCATACCCGGATATATTATTTCAGTGAATTTATTAATATTCATAGAAGTTAGTAAATGTTTAACCTCAGAATTAATGGAATCTAAAGTCTTACGAGGGACTATTTTATAAGATTTATTAAATTCTTAATAGGAAAGACTTTTATATGTAAGATAGTCTTTATACAAAAGTCTTTTATATGTAGGATAGTTTGTAATTTTTGTCTTATCAACAGGGACGAGTATATGTTTATTCTTTTTAACTTTCTCGGCAAAATTATTTATTTTTCGAGTAACCGGATCATAATGGTGTTTTTGTTTCTTAAACTTAATTTTTCTGACTTAATTTAACATGGAATTCTCAGACTCAAATATATATATGTATATATATATATATATATATATATATATATATATATTTATATATATATATGAACCGAGAGAAAAGAATGATACTTTTGCACAGAAAAGAAAACGGGAGAGAAAGCGAGCAAAAGGGCGGGACAGCGAGAGTAAGTAATGTGGTACTGAACAGTAGGGGAATAAATATACAGGATAAAAGTGAAGAGAGAACAGATGTCCACGAAGCAAATACACACACACACAAACAAACATATATATATATAAAGAGAGAGAGATTGATAGATAGATATCGATTTAGTGATTAAATGACAAAAATCGATATTCCAAAATGTGTGAGGTTGACAATCTGACAATTTATTCCTTTAATTCAGTCGACACTAACAATTCTTGACATAGTCTGTTTCGTAGAACAAACTAACCACTTATTTAAAATATCTATCAATATACCAAAATTAAAACTGGCGTAAGCAGACTATAAGTTATATACAGCTTCTCTTCCAATTTTCCAATTTTTTAATCATGTCAAAACGCATTTTATTTCCTTTGGGTCGATTGATTATTACGATTTCTTCTGATTAGTTAAGAGCAAAATAGATTCACTGATTGATATGATAATTAAGTGATAGATTTTGTGCTTACAATCAGATACTGTCAAGAATTATGTCACCTAAATCAAAGGAATAAATTTAAAGATGGTAAAAGCTCATGACAATTTGAGTATAGACTTTTGTCATTCGTTTATTATATGCTCTGTAGTTACATTGAGATTTTTAAATAAGGATTAAATGAATACAGACTATTTCCACACGAATATATATATATATATATATATATATATATACATACAATTTCATTTGTTTTTACATAAGCAGTAATGTATTGCTATATAGTCATGAGCATGTTTCGGTTACCTACATTTTAATAACTAGGCGATACAGCACATACGAAACTAAAGTTTGCAATGAAAATATTAGGTCATCTACGTCATCGAGGGTTAATATGAGTATTTTAATATCTCAATGCGGCCTTCCAAACCCCATCTTTTCTACATTATTCGTTAGTGGTTCCTGGACCAAACGGATCATTGCTATCTAGAGCTGTCTCGGTAGCTTTTCGGCCGTTTGGAGAAAATCGGGTGGATTAGAATTTTGTCCATGATGTTGAAAAGCCTGCAAAAGTAAATTAGGGGTTGAGAACGAAACGAATAACACGATTCGATATAGTGAAGAACCCGCTTCAAAATGATATTTAACATGACTATATATATATATATATATATATATATATATATATATATATATATATATATATCAATGAATTAATTCAGAAATCATATATAAAAGAAACGTATGTAAGAAAACGATATTGTTTTTCCACCAAACTAATAGAACTGATTTTTTAGACTTTTCGTATCTTTGATATCCAGTTTAAGGAGTTTTAATCGTAAAGTTGTTTTTTTTTGTCTATTTCATCGGTTTTTGATCTCCAAGATCATCTGCGAGAATCGATTAGCTTTTTCGTTTTTGCGGCTAAATATTATTTTTAATTTACTTATTTAGTTGATGTTTCTGAGATTTTATAGATGAGGATTGACAACAATGCTCCATACTTGATCTGATAGCAGATTCATAGAAATAGAGAACAGCCTCAGATGTGAGCAATTGTTTAGAGCGATAAAGAGAACCAATTTTACGAGAAACAACAATGGAAGAGAGATTTGGCGAGAAAGAAACACCAAGACGTTTTAGAGACGATTTCTTATCGAGAGCATACATATCCATGAGAATCTCAGAGAGAGAGAGAGAGAGAGAGAGAAAGAGAGAGAGAGAGAGAGAGAGAGAGAGAAAGCCCCCAGAAAAACAAACAAAACAAACGAACAGTAAGAACACAGGGTGCCCCCCCCAAAAAAAAGCTAAATGGAGGCCATCTAGAACATATGCTGTAGAACGGAGAAAAAAGGCCAAAGACCCTAGTATTTGATGTGATGTTTTGAATATAATAAACTAGTTATGACCAAAGTTTCATTTCATTCGGACAAAACATTAAGAAGCGGGGCCTAATTAGAGTTGGGTTAGGGTTAAACGAGACAAGCCATTTCTTACCCCAATCCATCATTCTATAGGTCGAATTCTTGATTAGTTGTTTATTTGACCTGATAAAAGGGGGATTGGCGAGAAGCAACACCAGAATATTCCCCTGAGCTATCTTCATGTTCCGTTCATTCTCCTCTAGGTTCCACCGACCACTCCGTTGTATCAGTTAAGATAAAAACGAAATGTATTAAGTCCCCAGACGTACCCCTCCACCGTACTGTATACCGATACTCTATGTCTGACTGGGATAGCTTCCGTATATTCATATCTGATTTACCTCTGCACTCCATGTTTAAAAAGGAAGTGTCCTCTATAGTATCAGATCTGACCGAATGGTTAATTGTAGGCATAGACCAATTCATACCATCTAAAAAATTCCAACGAAAAACTAACACCCAGCCATGGTTCTCCCCAGAATGTGCTGCTGCTATCTCGCACAGAAATCATTTTTCCATAGCTACCAACGTAATAGATGCACTGAAACTAAAGCTGCTTTCAGGACTGCCAGAAACCACTGTAAAAGAGTAATAAAAAATGCAAGAGAGCTATATGCCGAGTCTGTTTAATCCAAGGTAGCTGATCAGCGGCTTGGTTCCCACCAGTTTTGGAAAATAACAAATAGGATCTTGAACAGAAGTGTGCGTTCTATCCGCCCCATTATCAATAGACCAGAGGTCATCTCGTCAGCGACAGACAAGGCCAAACTATTTGCAAAGAACTTTGCAGCTAATTCTACCCTATGCGACTACGGCCATCAACTCCCCATATTTCCTCCTATAACACAGAACACGCTAGGTAACATACAAATATCCGTGCATGAACTCGCCAAGCTAATCAAGAACCTTGATTCCAGTAAAGCAACTGGCCCTGACGGCATCCCAATTATAGTGTTAAAAAAGCTTTAACCAGAACTTGCTCCCATACTTACGAAACTGTTTATAGGCTGCCTTAAGGAGAAGTGCTTTCCGACTCCCTGGAAGACCTCATCAGTTTGCCTTGTATTTAAGAATTCAGGTGATAAGTCATCTCCCTCTCAGTACAGACCAAGTTGCTGGAATCCATATTAAATAGAGAAATAGTCAACCACCTCAGCAGAAACAACCTTCTTAGTGACACACCATATATTTTCCGCTCTGCAAGATCTACCACAGATGTGCTGATGGTTATATCTCATAGGATTAGTGAAGCTCTTGACAAAGGCTTCCTTTCTAGGGCAATTGCTCTTGACATATCAAAGGCCTTCGACAAGGTATGGTATAAGCGTCTACTTCACAAGATTTCCAGATACGGTATAACTAGAAATGTTTTCTCAATCATTAAATCATTTCTCTCCAATAGGCTCATAAGAGTAGTGGTCGATGGACAAAAATCAGAGGCCTGCAGTATTAATGCTGGAGTCCCTCAAGGGTCAATCCTTGGCCCAACTCTCTTCCTGATGTACATCAATGACCTCCCTAAACACATACTTAAATCATTCGTTGACATCTATGCTGATGGCACGACCATCTACGGCAACACATCAAAGGCTGTAAATGACAATGTTCTCTCTGATTCTCTCTCCTCTGATCTCGAGCGCGTGGTTAAGTGGGGGAAGACGTGGCTGGTTACCTTTAATGCATCTAAAACTAAACTCCTATCCTTACATCATCAACGATCTGATCCCCATCTGGCATCAATTGTGATGGATGGCTCTCGTCTGGGAGAGGCCCCGTGTTTTGACGAGCTTCTGGGTTTGACTTTTACTCCTGATCTGAAATGGAACACGTACATCAAGTCTGTTTCCAAGGTCGCTGGAAAGATGGTGGGATCCTTCTACAGCTCTAGAAGATATCTCACTACTGATGCAATTCTCTATCTATATAAAAGCCAAGTACGTCCAAGGATGGAATACTGTTGCCATATCTGGGCAGGAGCTGCTAAAAATAGCCTATCCTTCCTTGAGAGAGTACAAAATAGATTTCGTGGCTTAGTGGGTGATGCCCTTTTCTCTACCCTGCAACCTCTCTCCCACAGAAGGGACGTTGCGAGCCTGTCCTTGTTTTATCGTTATTTCTATGGAAGGTTCTCGTCTGAACTCCAATCTCTGGTCCCCCCTCGCCAATCTTTCACGAAAAACACCCGTCTAGCTGAATCCACTGTGAAAAATTTCCCCCACTCTTTATCTGTGCCTAAATCAAAACGTAGATTCCATTAACAAAGCTTCTTTCTTTGAACTGCACGCCTGTGGAACTCTGTTCCGTCTGGCTGCTTCCCACCTGACTACAAATTGGATGTGTTCAAGTCCAACGTAAGCAAATTCCTTATGAACCGCCCCCTTAAGTAAACACTTCATCAACTCTCTACACTAACGTAACGTACTTGCAATAACCCTTATCCCTGAGTGGCTTCCGGGCCTTGATAAGTTGTGACCACTGTGTAAAAAAAAATGAAATGTGGGAACGATGAGGTTGAAGTATCATTCTTTATTAATAGACCTTATTTGGTACTTTCATTAGAAGCTTCATCAGAAGAGTACTAGAGGGAAACGTGTTAGTAAAAGAGTCATGGATAGAAACGTATTAGTATGATCAGTTCATTGCTCGTACGCCCACGTGTATTCATCGAAGTCGTGAAGAGTTCGCTGTGTGGGAACGAAGATTTAATATCCGACAATCAGATATAGATCAGGCCTGTTGAAGGAGAAAGAAAGAGACACATGATTTTGTGTGAAGATAGAGTTTCGTTTGGGTGCAGCACGTAGAAGCAAATAGGAGTTTGAAGAGATATAGCTAGCTCGTTGTACTCTCATCCAGCCTGGGGCAGCAGCCCCAGGCGAAGTCTGCTTCCAGGCGGTGTCAGGAGCTGAAAGAGTTAATGATTTCAGGTTTTGCCTGTCACGTGATAGAGAACTGACTTTTAATTGGACAAGCCAGGTGGAAAAGAATTTCAAATCTCGCAGTTGTAAGATGTAGCTTGTTAGTAGCGGCTGTCGGCTGCTACAGGTATCATCATCAAAGACGTTAATTTTCCACATAATTTTTTTCTTGATTATCATTGCTATAGAGAAGTATAAGTGTTTGGTTTAATATGGAGCATTGTAGAACAGTTATTGTTAGGAAAAGAGAACGAAGAGACGGCGTCTAGGCCTATTTTCAAGCTTCGCTAAAAAAGAAAAAACCTTAATAATGTAAATAACCTTACTACCACCAATACCAGAATCCTAGAGAACCGATTTTACGAGAAACAGAAAGGACAATAGATTTTACGAGAAACAGAAAGGGCAATAGATTTTACGAGAAACAGAAAGGGCAATAGATTTTACGAGAAACAGAAAGGGCAATAGATTTTACGAGAAACAGAAAGGGCAATAGATTTTACGAGAAACAGAAAGGACAATAGATTTTACGAGAAACAGAAAGGACAATAGATTTTACGAGAAACAGAAAGGGCAATAGATTTTACGAGAAACAGAAAGGGCAATAGATTTTACGAGAAACAGAAAGGGCAATAGATTTTACGAGAAACAGAAAGGGCAATAGATTTTACGAGAAACAGAAAGGGCAATAGATTTTACGAGAAACAGAAAGGGCAATAGATTTTACGAGAAACAGAAAGGGCAATAGATTTTACGAGAAACAGAAAGGGCAATAGATTTTACGAGAAACAGAAAGGGCAATAGATTTTACGAGAAACAGAAAGGGCAATAGATTTTACGAGAAACAGAAAGGGCAATAGATTTTACGAGAAACAGAAAGGGCAATAGATTTTACGAGAAACATAAAGGGCAATAGATTTTACGAGAAACAGAAAGGACAATAGATTTAGTATATGGTCTTCAAGAAAGAACACTCTTTTCTTTAAGTGCCTCAAAATTTTTTTCGAAAGTATTTTTTTTTTTTGCATTGTGCTTAGGACATCGCCTACTTCCGTTCATAATTATGTTGGTTGGTTGGTTGTTTTTGTTTTACGGCATATCAACCTTTTTCGGGTTATTAAATGCCGAATCCAAACATTTTGAAGAAAAATTTTTTAATATATAATATTTGTTTTCACGTCGGTTTCTATTTAACCCATAGTTGGGACCCTAACAGGTACTACCACTCCGGGTCAGAGTGGACCTGGAAGCAATGGTAATTAAAGGGTGGCTCCACACTCCCCAAAGCCCACAAGCTGGGGCCTCACCACTGGATATTGTTTAAGGTCATATCCAGGATCCCCATTGAGGGACTTTTACCCTCTGCAGGGGGGCAGTCGGCGTATTCTAATGCCCCACCGACAGGGCCGTTCATAATTATGATAATTATTCTGGACTTTATTTAATACTATGTGTTGTTTCTATGTTAGATATCTGGTATGTTTGCTGGATTTTCGCGAAGGTTAAGGTCGTATTGTTTTTCAAGAAATATGTTTACGTCATTAGTGTTGTTGTTTTTTTGGGGGGGATAGGTATTTGTTGATGTATTGCTGACTAATTAATCATCTGTTGTTTTTTTCGTAGTTTCTTAACGTTTCTATTAATCGTAATCTGCGCGCATATTCTTGAAAGTATTTTTCTCTATTATGCTCATTACAATATATTTTTTTCTTTTGTTGGACTTACATAATGCAATGCTCTATTCTCCCTCAGCTCATTCTACTCTCTCTCTCTCTCCCTCTCTCTCTCTTTCTCTCTCTCTTTTTCTCTCTATCTCTCTCTTTCTCTTTCTCGCTTTCTCTCTTTCTCTCTCTGTCTTTTCCATCTTTTCTCTTATTCTCTTTTTCTAGATAATTTTGTATATTTCACAGATATTTAATCGTTTTCGAAATGTACCCCTGGGACTCCTGGAATGCTTTTACTGGGATGTTGTTAAGATCTAGGGTCGCTTTTATTATGTTTTAGTCTTGAAGGAAAATTTGCAGCTTGGTCAACTGCCAAAGAACGACGGAATCAATTCGGGTGATTAAGGAACCACTTTTTCAATTTGCGTGTTGTTCTTGACAAAGAAATCTCGTATTGTGTGGAAGAAATAGGAGATGCGATGTCAACTTGATAAACTGAAGTAATGAGTTTCGACTTCCATGAACGAGATGCACGTAGTCAATCGATCTATCTATCTATCTATCTATCTGTCTGTCTGTCTGTCTCTCTCTCTCTCTCTCTCTCTCTCTCTATATATATATATATATATATATATATATATATATATATATATGAGAATGTGTATGTTCGCGCGTGTGAGGATACTTCTCAACCTATATACTCAACGAATTAATGATCAATGGATTTGAAATTTGTTATATAGGTTATTCAGACACGTGGAAAAGTTTTTAATAGGTTTTTATCCGGAAAAATAACTTCTAAGAGGTTAAAATTTACGAAATGGTATGTAAGAGTCGTCGAATTTTTCTCTGTTTACTAAATGTTTAACGGATGCGCAGCCGTGAATGGTTCACATTACAGATTCCTTATCTTAACCATAACATAGAAGTCACTTCCTGTGTATGTGGATTAGTTTCTTTTCTTACAGGTTCCTAAACGGCTGATCCTATCTTTTGCAAATTTCAGAAAAATGTAATTCATATGGCTGTAAGAGTTTTCAGAGATGTTTTGTGCAGAAATTCAACCGATAAGTATCGACAAAAAAAAGATCTTTAAAATTGTCTTTCCTTTTTATAGATAAAAAGAATCATTTTTATAAGGGACTATTTTAAGTTACACCGACGAAGGGAGATAATTCTTTACAAATAAAGGCAGATTCAATTCTCAGCTAATGATTTCATCTTAAAGAAAGACAGAACTATTGCCGTTTTCGATATATAACTAGAGATCGAATGATCACCTATCAAAACCCGGGTATACCTCACCATATTATATACTTGTTTTCCTATTAAAGAGTTCAATTTATGATAAACAAAGGGTACCATTTTAAATCGTCACAAATCATTTCTGCGTTTGCATATTTAAAAACTAACCATTAATCAGAAGTGATATTTCCAGGACATCTATAAATATAAAAACGAAAATGTATGTATGTATGTATGTATGTGTGTATGTATGTATGTATGTATGTATGTGTGTATGTGTGTTCGCCTTTTCTGTATGTCTACAAAAGGCTTTTTCAGAGAAGCGGTCGGTCGGTTCACAACTTTTTACAACTTTTTATATCACATATAAATCGTAATATCTCAGAGTTAACAACGGAGCTCGCCTGTCTATTTAATTTGCTCGACTTCGGGAAGATAAATCTTCAACATTTGTCGCTCGCCGCATGTGGGTTAGTCTTTTTCCTATAACATCTTGGGAAAACAAAAATAAAAAAAGCGTTCCCGCAGTAAATGAAATACTATCCCGCAGTCAAACTTGACCTCACTACTTAATTAAAACGTGCACCTGCTAAATCCAAATAATTAAATAAATTCAAACATGTTTGCGTAAGAATCTCGCGGTTGCCCAATGGTTAAAACCGTCGCACTGTTTTTTTTTTTCACACTTTAATTTTCAACTTTGCCTCAACGGTTCGGGTTCGATCCTCATACTTACCTACTAAACATTTTTTTTTATTTTACCCCCCCCCCTCCGCCGGAGTTTTGATTTACCCAAAACCACACACACCTCCAAACACTCGGGCAACGCCGGGTACCCCTCGCTAGTTCATCGTAAAACTCAAATATCAGTTGACGTGATAGTGTAAACAAAAACAGGAGGAATTTAATAAACTAAGTAATCATTTTTTATTTATTTAAATTTGTGAATTAATCTACCGGGCAAGTTATTCCTGATAATATATAATAATCAGTAGAGGATCGATTCTATAATAATACATACGCAATGAACATAAATTAAAATATCATGTTTAAGCATATTGCACGACCGGGCAACGCCGGGTGTTCACCTAGTGTTTAATATATCTGGGTTTAAAAACAAAAGATCGTGTCACGCTTATCGTATATGACTAACTGCCTTTAGGTGTTGGTATCGATCTCAGCTATTTTTTATTTTTACTTACGGGAAGTGGATTGTTTCTAAAAAAAATAATACGCTCACATACATGTATCTGTATGAATTAACATATAATATGAATGCGCGTTTTACGACCGGGAAACGCCGGGCAGCCTGCTAGTCATGTCTATATACGTATAAAAGTGGGAATGTGTGTGTATGAGGATACTTCACAACCGATATGCTGAACGAATTTTTTTTATCTACAGACTTGGAATTTAGTGTATAGGGTATTCAGACAGGTGGGAAACTTAATCGGATTTCGGCCGGGAAAAGGGCTGCAATAAGGTTAAAATTTAAAAAGAAATATTACTTGGGGGTTATCGGATTTTTATTTGTTTGTCAACTCTTTCACGATGTTTTAAAAGCAAGCTGGTCTAATAATTATCATACTTGCCTCACTATCTTTTGGCTTTGATTTCAAACTCAGCTCGAGTATTTCTATTCTTACAACGAGTGAACTGTTTAGAGAAAAAAACATAATACTGGCATGCGCATGTGTCAGTTTCTTTAGTTTTTGTTTTACTTAATATTTTAAAGCAATTTAACGATAATTAAATACCGAGCAACGCCCGGTACTACTTCTAGTACATCTATAAAAAGCGAAGAATGTATGCGTGTGTGTGACGGTAATTCAAAACCTATATACTTAACGAACTTCTTATCTACACACTTGAAATTTGTTATATAGGATAATCAGATATGTGGAAAACTTTTAAATCCGTTTTCATCCGGGGAGAAACGACTGTTAAGGGGTCAAAATTTAAATATTGGTACATGGGAGACACTGGAGTTTACCCGTTTGCTAACAGTTTCACAAAACCCTTGCGTGAATGGCTAACATAACAGATTACTTATGTTTAGAATAATAATGGTGTGAAGACAACTTTTAAAGAACGTATCACGCTGGTCAAATGGTTATCGTAGTTGAGTCACTGTTTTTAATTGTTTTTTTTTTTTCGATTTCATCTCAAGTGTATTTCCTTTTTTTTTAGTTACAATAAGTGAATGGTTTAGAAATAAAACATAATATGCTCATGCACACGTCTTAGTTTCTGTATGAATTAAAATATAATATTTACACCTATTTTATGGTCGGGCAAACACCGAGCGGCCTGCTAGTAATGTATCTATATATCTATAAAAGTGAGAAGGCGTATGTGCGTGACGACACTTTTCAATGTATAAGATCAACGAATTTGTTATGTACACACTTGGGATTTGGTATGTAGGGAACTCACACATGCGGAAAATATTTTAATGTGTTTTCATCCGGAAAGAAACATAGTGCTGGTAAGGGGTCAAAATTTAAAACGGTATACGTGCAGCTGATCGGATTTTATTGATTTTTCAACTATTTTACGAATGCGCATACATAGGTGATTACTTGCGTTAAGAATAGGCATGTTTCAAAACACCACTGGCCTAATGGTTATCTTACTTGACTCGTTGTCTTCAGATTTTGGCTTCGATCACAGCTAGATTTGTATCTGTTTGTCAACTCTTTCACGATGCTTGAAGACACGTTTTATAGATTATAGCAAGTTGGTTTAATGGTTATCGTACTTGACTCGCTGTCTTTTCGTTTTGGTTTCAATCTTAACTCCAGTATTTTTTTTTTACTCACAAGAAGTGAATATTTAGAAGAAAAAAAACATAACACTCGCATGCACATGTCTCAATTTTTTCCCCGTTATTTTTACGTAACATTTTTAAGGAATTAAACATTACGTTTAATACGTAGGGTCTTTTTATTGATGATAAATAAGAAATTTGCATTAATTAACATATAATATTAATGCGTATTTTACGACCAGCCAACGCCGAGTGGCCTGCATGTTTATATATTTAAAAAAGTGAGATTGTGTGTATGTGAAAATATTTCTCAACCTATATACTCAACGAATTTTTAATCTACAGACTTGAAATCTATATATCTATAAAAGTGAACGTGTCTGTCTGTCTGTCTGTCTGTGTACATTTCCCTACGCAATAACTCTGTCAATTTTTAGTCTATAGACTCGAAATTTGAAATACCGGGTACTGAGATTTGGGAAAATCGATGTGACGGGTGTCAGCCAGAAATTTGGCTGTTAAGGGGTCAAATTTCAACGATTTGACCTTTAAGAACTCTACCAAACTCCTCCGACAATTTTGGGTCTAGACACTTGAAATTTTAGATTTAGGTTCCTTGAACATGGATCTAACTTAATAAAGTGATTGGATCCCGAAACAATAAATGTTAAGGGGTCATAATAGGGGTCAAAGTTTTAAAAAATTAACCATTTTTTTGTTTTTTTGCTTTTTTTGCACAGCATACATCTCCAAACACCCGAGCAACGCCGGGCACCCCTACTAGTATGGTATATAGGTTAGATATGTGAAAAAACTTTTAATCGGTTTTCATACAGAAAAAAGAGATTCTAAGGGGTAAAAATTGAAAAAAAAAAAATTCTGCTTGCTTACTATTTCAATATTGCGATTGCCTAAATGTTTAAGATTCAGATTCCTTATGTTAAATATAAGTCAGTTCGAAAACACTTTTTAAAGAGCGTGTCCCGCTGTCCGATTAATTATCATACTTGGCTCGCTGTCTTAAGGTTTTGATTTCGATCTCAGCTTGAATATTTTTTTTTAATTTACAAGAAGTGGACAGTTTAGAAAAACAAACATCACACTCGCTGATTCATGTTTCAATTTCTGTATAAATTAAAATATATTATTCATGCGTATTCTACGACCGAACAACGCCGGGCGGCCTGCCAGTATATCTACAGAAGTCAGAATGTGTGTGCGTATGTAAAGTCAATTCTCAACCAATATAGTCCACGAATATTTAATCTACATAGTTGACATTCGGCATATAGGATATTCAGACATGTGAAAAACTTTTTAATCGGTTTTCATTCGGAACAACGAACACGTTTGGGGTGAAAATTGAAAAATTGGTAGGTGGGGGATAATGGATGTTTATCTGTTTGCTAACTGTTTCACGAATGCGCATGCGTGAATGGTTCAGATGACAGATTCATTATGTTAAAAATAAGTGCAATTTGAAAACACTTTCTGATAAACGTGTCAAGACATCTTAATAGTTGTCGTACTTAATGTCTTCAGATGCGTATTTCGATCTCAGCTAAAGTTTGTTTTTATTACGAGAAGTACTTTCTTTTGGTCGTTTTGTTTTACGGCATACCAAGCCTTTTCGGATTTTTTACTGGCGAATCAAGTTATTTTGGAAATAGTATTCATGTTGCATCCAGTTATTTTGTAGAGGATTTTCATCCTTAAATCTCTTTGAATCTTCAATCGCTAGTTTGTAGTGTTTGGTTTAGTTTGGTTGTTTTTTAAAATCGTTTTTGTTCCCTGCCCTGCGGAACTTGATTGAGTTTTGCAATGGGATAGGAAAAACGTTACTATATAAATGTTTGCTGCATTTTAAGCTAGGAAACCAATCAAGAAGTGGGGGAGGTAGAAAGAGAGAGGGGAAAGGGAAGAATGAAAAGGGGTAAGGGTTAGGGTTAGGGTAAGGGTTAAGGTTGGTTGTGGCTTTTGTTTTTGGTTTTGCAGAACATAATTGAGTTTTTCAAAAGGAAGTAGAAAAACAAGAAAATCATCAATGTTAGGTGAATTTCGTCTCCGGAAGCCAATATCTTCAGACAGCCTTATCTGGTAGCACCAGCACGAGAAGCGAACTGCTTATAAAAAAACACATAATACTCGCATGCACATGTCTAAGTTTCTGTATGTTAGGACGATACAAAAGTACAATGCAAGAGGAGTAACCCTTTACTTCTTTGGGAAAGGTACCTCTCCCTGGTCGAGTCCTAGACTTTAAATTCTTGAGACTTCTCACGAGATCCACGATGAAATAGCAAAGTGGAGGGAAACAGAGTGACTTTCAAAATTGAGAAGTGAGCATCATTCCTGCCCGTTTCTGTTATCATACTTGGACTTCTAAACTTTCATTGAAATTGATAAATCTAATTAATTAAATATTGTAAATTTGATTTAACTATAATAGATTTATAACAAAGCTATTTTTAATGATAATATTATAAAAAAAAAGATGCTAAGAAAATAAAAATGAAATTAAACCAAAATATTTCTATATATCTAAGTTTATAATTATAAAAAGATGTTCATAGTATTTAAGAAGGTATATTCACATATATATTTAATACTAATGTAATTCAATATTAAAGAAAATTAGAATGCTATTCAAATAAACAAAAGTGTTTTGGCCCTATTAAGGGTTGCAAAGAAAAACAGGACGCCAAAATACAATAAAATATATTGAAAAGCATACAAAGATCTAGATTGGTCAACCGGATATCGACTGGTTATGTATTTGTTTCACGAAATATAATGTGACACAAGGTCGGTTTTATGTGGGAGATATCCAGCCCCCTCCCCAAAAGGGGCATTCTGCAAAAATGAAATTGCTTTAGTATAGAAGGGGTTCCACCTCCAGTAACTAAGGACAATTTTATGTGAGCGCAGCATCTAAGCAGACCCCGCACTTCCATCACCAGTACAGTAAAAGTACCGATTTCGATTGCCACATCATGGCATAGTTCTTTGCTATTTATTGAGATTGGAATACATTTAGTAGGATCATAGGTTAGTTTCGACAAAACACTCCCCTCCCAAGTTGATAACTCCACACAGTGTATCATACTTTTCCCCATATAGGTGGACCATGAACAGCGCAGTGTTTAATAATTGTTGCTATTGCTCAATGTAATGTTCAGTTTTAATAATTGTTCAAATGTACTTTGTAAGGCGTCAATCCTTGTACGGGTATATATATATATATGGGTATATATATATATATATATATATATATATATATTATTGTTAAATGCTAACTTTACAAATACCATAATAAGTTCAAATAACACAAAATTACACAAATTTTGGAAAAACAGAGATAGGACAGAAAATGAATCCAACAATATAAAAGAATGTAACTACCGGAACCCCAATGAATGTCCAATGGTGGAACTGTGTAAGTCAAACATAGTATACAAATGTGAAGTTATAACAAATAATGAAACTAAAGTATACCTGGGGTGCACCGGTATTTGCTTTAAGGACAGATATCGTAATCACTTAGCATCGTTTAAAAATGAAACTGAGAAAGAAAAGAACACCACAAATAACGAAAACAACAAAAATGTGGATAAAAATGAAAACAACAATAGAAAGGATCATAACAATACTGACAATTGCAATAGTAATAACGAAAACAACAGGAAAAAAACAAAGAAACACTCCAACACTTTAGCGGTATGGATTAAGGAATTAAAGGAAAATAAAACTGAATATAAATTCAGATGGTCTATAATTGATAAAGGGGAAATATAAACCTAGCAAATCGAAAAATGCAACCTATGCATATTAGAATCTTACCATATACTAATGTCAAAAGAAAAAGCATAAAACAAACGACTAGATGTAATCCACGGGTGTTTGCACAGAAACATAGATTTAATTTCACGAACTAGAGCAGATCAGGAAAAAAATAGTACAAATGAAAAGTATAATATAAGGAAAGAAATAAGATGGGAGGGAGGTAATTCTAGATACAAACGTGAGTCTTTGAATTTTCAACAAAACTTTGCACTATATATATATATATATGTATATATACTTGCGCAAATTTCAACAAAATTCTACACTATATATATATATATATATATATATATATATATATGAGAAAAGCTTTTTAACTAGTTAGAAACGCCACAAAAGTTCTAATTTCTTGACGTATGAATGCCTTATTCAAAGTTGATAGTGAAATATATTTAATTTGTACTTATTTCTCGCATTAAATATTAATCATAATATTTTGTTTGCTGCACCATGCCATTGAGAAAGGCACATAAAAATATCAACAAGATCGACACAATATTTTCAGTGAAAAATTATAGAGTAAATGTGGTATTATTGTGACAAATCTGTACTAAATTTTACTTGAATTGAACGAATACCATAATACCTAGTCTGTTTCACTTAATGATGAGAAAAATCCATTCAAAATTTCAAACAGATCGAACCAGTAGATAAAAAAAAGTCTAACAGACAGACAGGAGAGAAAGAAAAATATTATATACTAGCAGTTCAGCTCGGCTTTGCTCGGGTTCTATATACTGTTCATAACTTGACCTACGTGTGAATACACTTTATGTAAGATTTCAAATGTTTAGATCAAAATTTGTCTGAGTTATTTCGTAGAGACCGCAGAGGTCAATTATTTTTAACTTTGACCCCAATTTTTACCTCCTTCATATTCATTATTTTGGTCTCAACTCGAAATACAAAGATTTACCCATGTCCAAGTTACCTACATTTAAAATTTCAAGTCTTTGGACTCAAAATTGGCGGAGGAATTTGGAAGAATCTGCCAAGGTAAACACTTTCAACTTTGACTTTTTGGCAGCCAAATATTGCGTAAGGATATGTACACAGACAGACACACAGACACGTTCACTTATATATAAAAGTGTCTGTCTATCTCTGTGTGTGTCTGGGTGTGTACATTTCCCTGCGAAATAACTCTGTCAATTTTTAGTCTACAGACTCGAAATTTGATATACAGGGTACTGAGATTTGTTAAAATCGATGTGAACGGTTTTCGGCCAGAAATTTGGCGATTAAGGGGTTAAAGATCAAGGATTTGACCTTTGAGAACTCTACCAAACTCCTCCGACAATTTTGGGTTTACACAAATTAAATTTTAGATATAGGTTCGGTGTACAGGAATCTAACTTAATAACTTGATTTGAGCTAAAAATATTTAATTTTAAGGGATTATAATAGGGGTTAAATTTTTAAAAATTGACCGCTTTTTTTTTGCCTAACATACACCTCGAAATACCCGGGCAACGCTGGGCACCTATGCTAGTAAATCTATAAAAATGAAAGTGTCTGTGCTAGTATATCTATAAAAGTGAAAGTGTATGTGTGTATGTGTGTGTGTGTCTGTGTACATTTCCCTACGCAATAACTCTGCCAATTTTTAGTCTACAGACTCGAAATTTGATATACAGGTTACTGAGATTTTGGAAAATCTATTTGATAGGTTTTTGACCAGAAATTTGGTGATTAAAGGGGCAAAGTTCAACGATTTGACCGTTGAGAACGAAACTCCCTCAACAATTTTTGGGCTAAACACTTCAAATTTTAAATATAGGTTCCTAGGACATTGATCTAACTTAATCACTTAAATTTATTGGGGTCATAATAGGGGTCAAAATTAAAAAAAATTGACCGCTTTTTTTTTTGCTCAATACACACCTCAAAACACCAAGGCAACGCCGGGCTGAAATGTTAGTATATAGTTATTGCGTAGGGAAATGCACAGAGCCACACAGAGCCACACAGAGACACGTTCACTTATATATATATATATATATATATATATATATATATATATATATATATATATATATATATATATATATATATTTTAATTCCAGATTTAAAATCATTCGTCAGAGAAATAGTTTATAAGTGTTAGACTCTTTTATTTTGAAATAAACAGTCCATTCTCGTGCTGTGCTTACCGATATTGAGCCGGCTTAGTATTTAAAAATAAAAAAAGTTTTATTAAGCCGCAAAGGCTCATAGTCGCCATATATGAAGTTAAAATGTGTCGGCTCTCACAAGAATTTTCAATCAAGTGAAAATATAGAAAAAAGGAAAACCTTCATCTAAAAACGACTGGAAACAATGCCGAGACAAGTGGAGATCACGTATAACACATGGAATTCGACATGTTTGGCCTAATCACGTCAACGCACCGGTCCCCGTTAGGTCACCGAAGTTAAGCAACGCTTAGTCTGGTCAGTACTAAAATCGGTTACCTTTTGGAAATTCCAGGTGCTATACGTGATCCTCGCTTACCTCGGTATATATACATACATATATATATATATATATATATATATATATATATATATATATATATATATATATGTATATATATATATATACATATATATATAAGCAATAATCTTAGCTTAATCGCCATATATATTTTATAACTTACGAACAAGCACTACCTACGTATTGAGAACTTTTGAAGTAAATACTTAAAGCTGACGCATAATATATATATATATATATAGATAGAGAGAGAGAGAGAGAGAGAGAGAGAGAGAGAAAGAAAGAGAATGAAAGAGAAAACGAGAGAGAGACAGACAGACCGTTTAGCTGTATCACAGCTTTTCAGTTTTGCTAGACCAGAACATGTCCTAAACTCGAGATCGAGCCGACAATCAACGATCAGGATTGAACTACCAACTAGTTAATATTCAGCGGTTCAACTTAAATGTAGCCAATAAAAAAAAAAAAGAAATACATCCTTATAAACAATTTTGTTAAATAATTATACATTTTCACTTCATGCACACATTTTCTTCTTCGGCCTTGTTTTTCTGTTGCTTTTTATGTCTGTCCGTCCGTTAATTCTTACATAATTTTCTCAGGGCAGATAATGCGGCTCTAGTTGTCAGTATGGCAGACAAGCTGTCGGAAGTTCGCCACCCACCAGCTTTGGCGTTGAGCTCACCCACAGACTGAAATGTATTATCACATAGACATTAACAAATCCATTTATTCAACTTTCGCCTTTTCTAGGACGAAGCGCTCTTTACTGTATGGTTCATTACACGACTCCCACAGGAAGTCGATTTTCTTTTTTCGGTTGACTAATAACCCCATATTATTATCTACATCGCCCACACTTCCTCCTTTTTTTCCTTTTACCCCCTCTTTTTTCTCACTTCGTTCTTTAACGGATTCTCTTCTTACTTGATTCTGTCCATAACTAGCAGGGAGATCTGACGTTGCCCAATATCGAATTATGATCGACGAATGTTTCACACGTCCATATTTTTATTGCCATCAAAATCGGTGAAATCGACCATATTCAATCAAATCAATGGATTGCCTGCGCTAGTTGGGGGAAAATAAACTCCACACAATGGAAACTCATTATGTACATGTAACTTTAGAACATTAAGGCAACACAAATACAAGAGGAACAGAATGAACTAGATAATATTTAGTAGCATAACCCTACTAAAATTTTACAGCCTGCAACTTTTCAGACATTCCTTGAATTAGTCTGCAGCAATACTCTGATGAAAGGGCATCTCACTTCTCTTTAATCTTTGTCCTAAGTTCTCTGAGATTTGAAATTTTATCATTGCTGTTGCCTGATGTAATGCCATATATTTTCGATAGGATTGAGATCTGGAGATCGTGCAAGATAATCCAAACACGGAATATCATGCTCTTCAAGAAACCGCTTGACATTGTCAGCTGTGTTAATAGGATCATTATTCTGCAAGAAGATGGGATTATCGTCCAAATTTTGGCCAAAGTATGGCAGAAAATGCTCAGTCAGCATATTAATATACTTGTTTGAATTAATTCGACCTTGCAAGCGACCTATAGACCCTGGATCATTGGAACTAATAATTCCCCACACCAAAAATGAACCTCCACCATCTTGCAGCGTTGAAACTGTACACCTAGGATTAAATTCTTCGTCTTTCCTCCGACGGACGTACTGTCTAGCATCACTACCTAGCCTATTGAACTTGCTTTCGTCGCTAAAAATCACTTTCGACTAATATGAAGTCATGATGTACATTGCTTCTGAGGATTTCCAGACGGCGCTTTCCTTTTCTTTACAGGACTCATTGGCTTGCGTCTTGCAACACAACCTCGAAAGTAGCTGTAGAAACGGAACATTTTTAACAAGATTACATGGTTGTTAGATTTGAGGAGCCGTTTCAAATCTATTTATGAGGCTGCGGATCTTGATGGCATTGTCTACCCTGTAAGAGGTAACTCTGGGACGACCAGATTAAGGGGCATCACGAAGAAACACTACTGATATTTTTTTGCTTTGCACAGTCATTCATACCATTTTCTCATCACATTTCAATCTGCGGCTGATTTCTCGATTGGATAGACCAGAAAAGTTGGAGAAGTATGGGTTCTTGACTATCAATAGGAGAATGCCGAGGCAAATGGACTAAATTTTATGTTCATGACCTGAAACAACTACAATTACGATTAGAGATACTTTGTACATAAAACGTGAATAATTTAAGTTGGGTTTAAGCTCATTTGTTGCTGCGGAGTTCCTTTTTGCCTTCTAGATTTGAAATTAATTTTTTGAATTGACGTAAACATTAGAATTATTCAATTAAATGTCATAGATGGACGGGTTAAATTATAGAGGGATAACAGGCGAATCAAATGAGGTATAGGTTGTTTAAACAGTTATCTTCAATTTAGATTAAGTTTGCTGTTGGCGCCACTGTATAATTATATATATATATATATAGGTATATATATATATATATATATATATATATATATATATATATATATATGACTACTTCATTTAATCACATAAATTAATATATGAAATTATAGATTTATGCGTAAACTTAAAGTATGTGCTTAAACAATGCTGAATATGTAGGTAGAGCTTGGTAGTAAGTTATAAAATATGTATAGCGATTAAGCTACACAGAGTATTCCGCGTTTAAGTCTGATGAATCCTAGCGTAGATGAAACGTGGAATATTCTGTGTAGCTTAATCGCCATATATATTTTATAACTTACTATATATATATATATATATATATATATATATATATATATATATGTGTGTGTGTGTGTGTGTGTGTGTGTGTGTGTCTTTATCCGTATCAATTAATGCATATCATATACTCTAACCTCGCAGATATTGAAAAAAAAAACACACACACACAATAATTTAGACTAGACTCGGAAATATAAAAAATTTGTTCCTTTGAAAGTGTATAGTATACTATTAATAAAATTGTAAATGTTTATTTATTTATTTATGTATATATATATATATATATATATATATATATATATATATATATAGGTCATGTCATATGCTACTGGTACCATGTAACACAGTACTACCTGCCTCATGGTCGGGTCACCGGCGACTAAACGGCCAACTAGCACCATGTTTGTTTGTGTATATGTATGTGTGTGCTGGGGTGGAGAGGACTCCCGTAAGCCGTGGTGAAGGAAACCTTTCTTGGAGAAGCAAATCTCTGATTTAAAAAAAAAAGCATAAAGCGGGAAACCAGTACCCGCATTAAGCTGGTCTGCAGTTTAACTTGTTGCTGGATATCTTGCTCTTGCTTGTTGCTGGATCTTAACATCTTGAACCGAGAGACAGACTTAGCTGTCGTACAAAGCTAAGACTCTATAACATCATCAATGTATAGATACTCCCTCAGGCATTTGTCTATAAAAATGGTCCTGTGACGATGGAAGTCATTTTCGGGTTCATGGACTTTAAGTGTCTGAGGGAGTGGCACTCGTCTGACAAGACGTTGCAATCATCATATATATATATATATATATATATATATATATATATATATATATATACCAATAAAACTTTCGAACGGATGCACCGAATTGAAAAATTCTTGTTTTCCCTGAAAGGTGTGAGCCCCTAGATTGTCCTTATCTATATATAGTTCGTAAAGAACAACGCCGTCGCAAAAAAAAAAAAACCTGAAATAAAGGTTTTGGGCCGTTTCGTGCAATTGTAGAAAACGTTACCTTCCCATGTCAACGGAATTTAGCTCTGTCTCTATGCAGTCGCGGTAACATCTTTCTGCATACGGACAGGACTTGTGACGCAATGGATAACGCGTTTAACAACGGATCAAAAGATCCAAGGATCGAATCCTGGGAGGATCGTAATAATTTTAACCATCATTTTATCCAACGTTTACTCATTATTCTTACCCTTAGTTAGGGTTTTTTTTCAGTGATTTTGTTTTGTGCATATGGGAATTTCCCATAATCCGAGTTCACAAGGTAAACGTTGATGGTGAGGCGATGTTGAGTGTACTTGATGTTGAGTATACTCGATTTTGTGTTTGACTCGGCGTTATGCAGCGACTTGTAGATACGCTTATGAATAAAAGCAATGAATTAATCGCCGCATGCGATCTAAAAAGAAATGTTATAATATCGTTGTTAAAATCTAAGAGTAGAGGTCCATCCAGCATTTAAATTTAATAATCAGTTCAAAATAGTTTTTACACAATTGGTCTATTTTGAAACATCTACGTCATCAAGCTTACCACCGATTACTCTTCTATTCATTCTTAGAAAATAACAGTAATCTTTCTATGGAGATCTTTAGTGACCACTTATCAAGCGTCGACGGTCACTCGAGGTTAAGGATTAATGAACGTAAGGTGGTAAGTAAACGTTTATGGTGTGAATTAAAATTTAATTATTATTCATGGAGACAGCTCATAAAGAATTTGTTTACATTGTACTTGGAGACCACCATGTTATATTCAACGCAGAAGCAGGCCAGCGGAACAGTGTTCGAAAGGCGGGCGTTCTGTGAAAGAAGCTTTGTTCATGGGATCTGCGTTTATATTTGGCTATAAAGAGAGTGTTGGGAGAATCGTATATAGTGGTTGTAGCTAGTCGAGTTTTTGTGAAATAAAAAAAAACAATAGATTGGAGTTCAGTCGAGCACTTGCCATGAAAACAGCAATAGAACAAAGCATTTTCATACCTTTTAAATATTTCCAAAAGTATAACATTAGTTCCGACTTGCTGCGCCCCCCAAAACACCCTCGAAAAACTAAAATAATAATTGCCCATTAATTAAAAGAAAACCTTTTCATACAAAAAACAAAACAATAAAAACAGTTGACAAAAATAAATAAAAGAGTTAATATAATGAAATGATTACAGAAGGTTGTTTTTTTTTTCTTTTTAAGGTTTTGTATGGACTTTGATTCATTCGGTATAAACCGGCAGTTTGCGTTGCTCGCCGGGTGTTGCTGACCGAAATCCACAGAAAAACGGGATTAAAACTGTTGTCGTACCAATTAATCAGTAAAGCTATTAAACTATTAAAATCTACTGTTTTTATTCTTCAAAACTTTACAATAAAATTTGTTCGTTTTCTTTCCTTATTTTGTTATTTTCTTCACTATTTAAAGTAGATTTTGATTTACCAATAAACATGAATGAATATTGAAGTTTTCAATTTAGTTTGAAGGTAAAGGTTCAATCCAAACTGAAGGCGATACTAAGTATACAATTGCGACTTGTTAAGACTTTTACTTTGTCATGGGTGACGAAACGAGAACATTCTACTACCGTGGATTAAATAAACCGTTCCGTGTGAAATTCCGCGCGGATTCCCGTATACAAGAGAAGGATTCCCGAGTCTGAAAAGACACATTCGAAAGAAAGTCAGATGTTTCATTGACCGAAACCTTGTGCGCATACTACTCAAGATGAGAACAGTAGCCGCAATAATCCAAATGATATGGATTATCAATCCTCATCTAAAAAAGCAACAGCAAGTTAAATTGGAAATCGGTAGGTGTAAAAAAAAAAAAACGAAAACGAAAACAGAAAAACAAAAGAAATCGATTCTCGCAAATGGTCTTCGAGAACGAATGCATATGATACGCACGACACACAACTTTCCGATGCAAACTCCTCTATTTGACATCTGAGAGACGAAATAATCTCGTAAAATCGGTTCTCTCATCGCTCTAAACACTTTCTTACACCCGATCCTACGTGATGTTTTCTCTACAAATCTATCAGAAAATAGATGGTGTAATTTTACCGTATTTGGGCTGGTGATCTAGTATCCAATTCGAATGTTTCGACAAATTGTAGAAACATAAGTGTAATTTGATTAGCCCCATCTTTTCCTCTTCATTGCCACCTTTACCTCACACACATAATGTTGCTATTCTCAGTCTTTTCCATAAATACTGTTATGGATATGTTCCTCAGAAATGTTTAAGCGATTCCCTGCTTCTGATGTTTCTGTACGTTTGACGCGTTGGTCTAGTGGTGCCCATTGATTTGG
Source organism: Euprymna scolopes (assembly GCF_053919585.1). NCBI lineage: Eukaryota > Metazoa > Mollusca > Cephalopoda > Sepiida > Sepiolidae > Euprymna > Euprymna scolopes. The sequence continues at coordinate 54,606,294 of NC_136520.1, read as the reverse complement.
TGATTTACTATCTCATAGTAATACAGCTTTCTATTTAAGTAGTTTCTTTTCAATGACTTTAATGCTGTGAAACTCTCTTCCTGCCCACTGTTTTCCTTTCATCTACAGCCATCTTCTTTTCAGGAACATGATCAATAGACATCTCCTATTTTTGCGATGATAATATTTCGTTTCTTCTTACCTCCTTTTACATCAAGTGGATTAATGCTTTGTCTCGAGCTATTTCTATAAAAAGGGCAGAAAACAAGCAAATGATAAAAGAGTAAATTATATCCTCGTTAATCAGACTTACATTCAGAACGACTTATTGCCAACACACACACACGCACACACACACACACACATATATATATATATATATTTATATATATATAGTCATCCAAATACAGTGCTGTATCGCTGTATCGCGGCTCATCAGTGCGGCTAGACAGGCAACTACTTCAAGCCGGGATCGAGCCCCAACCGCCCAAACGAAAGTCAAGGCTTCTCACCACTAGGCTATTCGGCTGCTACTATGCGGGTAATGAATTAACAATGTTTTGACATCGTCCAAATGCCTAAGCTCAATTGGTTTACACAAATGGCATCGCCTAATAGGCTAATGGCAGTTTCTATATCATTCCTATTATGCTCAACCCAAGACGATATATATATATATATATATATATATATATATATATATATATATATATATATATATATATATATATATATAAAAGGATGTAGTGTTTACCTGATATACGCAATGGCAAACTTCAAACTAATATGAATAACAGTATTAATACAGAAAAGTGAATCCTAACCGAATTAAAAAAGACTCAATACGCAGTAGAGATTATAGCTTATTATAACAGAAAGAAAATTAAAATTGTAAGTTGAACTTTACAATCAAAATTTATTTTTCTACTGAATACTCCAAAAAACAATTTACAAAGTCCTTATTCCACGGTGTTTCAAAGAATGCTATTTTTATTATTCCTCTTTTCAGAGGGCATAAAGAAATCAGCAAATTCTATTTGTAGCAACACTAGAATTTGCTAGTTAAGGCATTAAGTGAAACCGCAATTTATTGTAGTTATAAATTGCTAAATAAAAAAGTGAAAAATATTCTTTTAATAATATTACTTGAATTCATTCCCTTTTGCTTGTATCTATTTTTAAAATTATTCCACGTATTTCTGCCTCTTGGATTACTTTGAACCATCTTCCAATTACACGATTCCCTTGGATTTTATTGTGGTATTGGACATTTAACTGTTTTTGGATTCTGGATTTTTGGATTTTAATGTTATTGGATATTTTACCCTTCACCGTACTATCCATTCACGTGAAATCACATTTTTTTCACCATATTTCTTCTACTTAACATTTTGTTACCAAAGTAAGATCTATTACTTTCATTTAATAGTTTTGCAAGCAAAATACGATCCCGCATTTAAAAAAAAATCCTACCCTGATTAACTATCTCAATATTTAAGTTACGTTTAGTAATGTTCATATATAAGAAGACGAGCATCTGCGTTATTTTGTTCACAAGATATCATAGTTTACTGATTCTAATTTTATTTACATAACTTAATTATATATATATATATATATATATATTATATATAAATCCGTAATCCTGTTTGTTCACAATTTGATTAATATATACAAAACTTCCTGCTGAAAACGGTTATCAATATAAATTTTATTTACTATAAGATTTTCTATATAAATAAATAGCATCACGATCAATATATATACACTATATTGAAGGCAATCTACATAATAGAACTAATCTAATTTGCATATTATATTAAAGAAAATCGTTTTAAATAATTTGCTCAATTAAAATTACTGATTATAGTAATGTAATTGATGTAATTGTTCTATTTAAGAGTATTATTTAAAGTTAATTTATTTAAATTAATTTAATTCAAGTTATGTACTATTTGCTAAACTGGCACATTTTAAGTACTTTTCACTGATATTTCACTTCCGGTTATGAACGGATATGGTTTTTAACCAAATCGAGAGATGTGGTGATAAAATGATTTGTTTTAATTATTTATTTTCTATAAATGTAAAAGTTACAAATATTGATGAAAAAAATAATTAGGCTTAGGATGATTTTATTTTTCGACGAAATATTTTAAATCGTTAGCCCTCTATTAAAGTCTCGGCTATAAATGTCGATTCATTGTAAGGTGTAAGCACGTTTACGAAAAGGTTAAAATTCATTTCCTACGGACGATTTTAAAATCATTTTTCAACTATTCACTTGACTGTCTGAATTTTATTATCGTTTCCATAATACTTTGAAAAAGAAACAAGGTAAAGTAATGCTTTTTATATCAGATATATTCCTACGCGTTTTTTTTTTCACTTTTTTTTTCTTCGATTTTCTTTTGAGAAAGATCTTATGTTTTCCTGTCTGGGTAATTGATTTAGTTGATAATATATATTTGTGAGGGGAGTTTCCACGTAATTATGTTTTTTTTCGGGGGGAGGGGGTGTCGCTTTATGTCTCAGCGTCACTCAAAGAAAAATAATTGCAGAAGTACAAAAATGCGGGTGTTTTTTATCTGTTTAGTACTTCTGCAGTTTACGAACCGTGCTATTTTTTAGATATGATTTACAAGTGTAATTCAATTTTTGCCGTATCTTTTGTTCATTAATTTTTTATGTGAAAGTCCTTCCTTTATTAAAAATGGGGTACTTTTTATATACACAACCAAGCATAGTTTATCCGCAAAAATCCTAATTTACATTTTTGGGAGCAACACAAACTGAAAACGGACCTGTACAGTTTTTTTTCTACGTAATGTAGAAATTTCGTTTACATTTTTACCAGTGGTACAAGAAATGTCGTTTACCCAGAAGTTTTGTTTTCGAACCTGTAATTACATAAATATTAAAATAATGCCAATTAGTATTGTGTAATACAAATATATCCGTAGCAAAGCTCGGGTAAATCGGCTAGTATATATATATATATATATATATATATATATATATATATATATATATATATATATATATATATATATATATATATATATATATATATATATATATATATATATATATATATATATATATATATATATATATATATATATATATATATATATATATATATATATATATATATATATATATATATATATATATATATATATATATATATATATATATATATATATATATATATATATATATATATATATATATATATATATATATATATATATATATATATATATATATATATATATATATATATATATATATATATATATATATATATATATATATATATATATATATATATATATATATATATATATATATATATATATATATATATATATATATATATATATATATATATATATATATATATATATATATATATATATATATATATATATATATATATATATATATATATATATATATATATATATATATATATATATATATATATATATATATATATATATATATATATATATATATATATATATATATATATATATATATATATATATATATATATATATATATATATATATATATATATATATATATATATATATATATATATATATATATATATATATATATATATATATATATATATATATATATATATATATATATATATATATATATATATATATATATATATATATATATATATATATATATATATATATATATATATATATATATATATATATATATATATATATATATATATATATATATATATATATATATATATATATATATGCTAACAACATCTAAGTAAATCGCGATATATCCAGACAGTCGTGCGAGATGGATAAGCGGTAAGGGGTTTAAGCTCATTACCGTAGGGTCCTGATTTCGAATCTCGCTTGATTCAGCCACTCTGATGTGTCGTAGACGACGAAACACGTGACAGTGTATAATTATATTTTAAAAATATATATGTATATATATATCGCTCCTCATGTGGGGGTACCAAATTGGTTAAAGGGAAAATTATTCCCAACTAGCATTTGGGTAAAAATGCACTTTTGTAAATAATTGAATTCATTCTAAACATCTCTCTCTCTCTCTATATATATATATATATACATGTATGTATGTATATATATTAGCAATCGGGCCTCGACGTTGTCCAAGATTAAATTATAATCAACGAATATTTAACAGGTCTTTGCACACTAGCTTATTTTATCGCCCCTCAATAATAGAATCAAAGGTGGCTTCGTGGCGAGGGAGGAATTTTTCGACCAGCGGCAATCGTCACTTCCTGTACTGATGATTGCGAAAGAATGAACACTAATTTCTTTATATATAAAATAATTATTTAGAATTTACAATTTTCTTTATTATTTCTTATGTATCTATTTCATTATTTACTCCGACAGTGCTTGATACATAAGTAGAGCTTGGGATTAAGTTTCGAAAATAATAAGCTGCACAGTCATTAAAAATAAGTTTATAATTTGACGATCGAACAATATGGGGTTTATCGATTTTATTTTTACTTTCATTATATTTTGTTTTGGTTTTGATACCCCCGAATTTGAAGCTGTCTCTTTACAACCCTTCCTCTTCATAACGTATCATACTTTCGCTAATCAGAGTCTATTTTCACAACGGGTACTTTTGCTAGTATATACATATATTGTGAGAAATTCCATTTGCATCGCCATGTTTCTTGTTTAAGCCGCCTACACAGTTCACAGTTATAGTAGACGGCCCATGATTGGTTAGTTTGAATGAGTCATGTTTATTACTTGGCGCTCTTTAAACACTCGGCAGGAAATGGACTCACCAGGACAACTCCGAAAAGGAAGCCTTACAGAGAATGAAGCTGCCACAATTTCTTCATGTTATATCACCAAAATCTTAGTAAACAAAGGAATCACATCTCTACAAGCAGAGACACCTTTTTTATTGTGCGGAAGATATCCTAATTACAGGATTGCGTCCTTTGAACATTTTTTTCATGTTTATATTTACTAAATATTGATACTTTTCTCAATTCAATTAGAGCCCCAATTAATTATGCCTAATTATAGGCACCAACATTTTTGTCGAGAACACCATGAATTATCATGGATCCTTTTCGAGGAAGTGAACTAACACTCCTATAATAGGAGTTTACCTACCGGCTCCATGTTTCGGGAGGCAAACCTTGCCCACTGTCTTGCAATGGACTGTACCAGGACTAATAACTTTTCTTTGCTGTTATTATTGAATATATTTTGAGTTTAAAGGTATGACTTTTGTAATTTGTGGATTTGTTCTAACTCTGCCAGGGAAGTATTGAGTTTGTGAGAAATAAATGTCTCACAGTATATATATATATATATATATATATATATATATATATATATATATATATATATGGACTACTTCATTTACTCACATACAATTAATATATGAAAGTATAAATTTATGCGTAAATTTTAAGTATTTAATTCAAAAGTGCTCAATACGTAGGTAGAGCTAGTTAGTAATTTATAAAATATATATGGCGATTAAGCTACACTGAATATTCCGCGTTTAATCCACTCTAGGACTCTTCAGGCTTATGCGCGAATTTTGTGTTTGTTTGTCGTTTTTATATGCTCATCTTCTATTGAGATTTTAGTTAGCCAATCAGCTTTCTAGTATCCACCGCGCCCTTCCTATCAGCCAATGAACATGCACTTATCGGACAAAGGCCTATTTGACCTCTGGTTGACCTATTCCTTTGTGTGTACTCTATTTAGCCTGGATATCTAGTTTCTTGTATATATATATATTTGTATATATATGTGCATATATGTATATATATATATATATATATATATATATATATATATATATATAAACTAGCATAAAAAAGCCATAACCTAGATTTAAAACAGGTCAAGAAACTAGATATCGAGGGAAAAATGCCAATTCATATTTTTTAAGCAACTAAGAACTCAAACCGGTGTTCCTCCTATATTCCCATGTGGACGTAACCGAAGCGGTGTGAAGCAGTCGCGGGCTGAGTATGAATCGAACAGAGAGAAAAGATTTTACAACTTCCATTGATTCTAACCAATTGTGGCAGTGAACTCTCACCGGAAAAAATATAGAAATGTACGAATATCAATAAACTGTAAGGGTAGTAGAGCTATAACACACCTCAGATCCTGCTCTGAAGTGTGGGGACATTACATTTGAATGTAATGTCGTGATTTTTAATCCTATTAAGGTTAAACTCACACAGGAAAAAGTTTATTTTATTTATATAGAAAGAAGAAGAAGATGAAGAATAGATAGAATATATATATATATATATATATATATGTGTGTGTGTGTGTGTGTGTGATTTTCAGAATGTGAGAGATTGTATATAATAAATTACACATCAAAACAACGTCTAAGCCCACGAGAGCCATGACAGTCAACGAACCGGAAGTCCAAGACTCGAGTTTCGCCCTCATTGGGCTCATCAGTTTGACACATCCGAACTCAGGATTCGAAACCCGAGACTCTTGCATGTGAGGCAAGCACTCTACTAACTAAGCAAACGCCCCGCACACAAGAATATCTATCAACTAACACAGATCAAGCAAACCACGGTGAAATCCGACTCTGAACTTAACCTACATCGTCTCGACAAGGGACGCGGTCATCCAACCAGCTAATAACCCCAAGAGGATGTTTCACAAGTAGGAGTTTTAACTCGAAAGGACGATGCCATCCAGCAATGCTAACCAAGCGAACAACCTATAATAGGATTTTCAGAATGTGAGAGATTGTATGTAATTAATTCTACAGCCAAACAACGTCGCAGCCCACAAGAGCCATGACAGTCAACGAACCGTAAGTCAAAGACTCGAGTTAGTCAACGAAACGGAAGTTCAAGATTTGAGTTGAAACTGGAGTCTTGGACTTCCAGTTCGTTGACTGTCATGGCTCTTGTGGGATGCGACGTTGTTTGGCTCTAGAATTTATTATATATGCATGTATGTATGTATGTATGTGTGGGTATGTGTGAGTGTACTATCTCTTTCGTCCAGTTCTAGTAACGACTGTAGCACATGGACAATTCCATTTGGTTCCAGCTGTCATTCTGTTAATAAATTCATTTGTATCGTAAATAAGGAGCAGACATCGGTTTGGCTCCTATCCCGAAATAATCAGCGCCATCGAAGGAAACATGTAGCGAAGATCTCACTTACTACATTGAACCCTCTCTCGCCTTCTACATTCCCGTAGGCGAACCGCGTGATTTAAAATCATCTTTATCCACGGACACATCCAGCGTCGGATAAATTACATCTACATAGTGCTTAGTATTGATTTACACTATATCGGAATTGCAGTTTATATCATGAATATTATGTTATCTTTTTTTTGTTTTCAGATATTTTCAACTGAAAAAAAAAAAAACAGAAATTACAAGTACAAAACATTTCCAAGGATGTTGCCGTTATCATTGCCAATATGCGGATAATAGTTATTTTTAATTGTTTTTTTTTTATCGTAAACCACCTGAAAATCAAGTGACACATAAAAATAGGCCAACACATTAACTTATATACAATTAACTCACGAATTTAAATATATATATATATATATATATATATATATATACTTATATATAGTAAGTTAGAAAAATGTATATGGCAATTAAGCTAAACTGAATATTCAGCGTTTCATACACACTAGGATTCTCCAGGATGAAACGCGGAATATTCTGTATAGCATAATTGCCATATATCTTTTTCTTACTTACTACCTAGCTCTACCTATGTATTGAACACTGTTGAAGTAAATACTTAGATTACACATAAAAATATATTTTCGTATATTAATTTATGTGATTAAATGAAGTAGTCATATATGTATACATATATATATATATATATATGTGTGTGTGTGTGTGTGTGTGTGTGTGTGTGTGTGAATTTAAGGATTTATGACGTGAAATGTTTAAATTTCAAATCAAAAGAGTTTTATTATTCTATGTAAGACAAAGAATAAATTTGAAATATTATAACTCCTCATCCTATAGGATTTCGATGTCTACCATCTCTTCAGAGAAAATATTAGCAAGTCGTTATAATTGTTTACACGTTATTTGCTGAAGTCAGTGAGATATGGAAAATCAGAATTAAAAGTTGTTTAAGTATTTAAATATTTTCTTCTTTGAAGAGATGGTAGACATCGAAATACTATTGGATGAGGAGTTATATGTAAAATGTATTATTTGTCTTACATAGAATAATAAAAATCTTTGGATTTGAAATTTAAACATTTCACGTCATAATTTTTTAAGTTCATTGAATGAATAACATTTGATTTATTTGCTCTATCTTGTATAGCGAGCAATTCTTAATTAGGTGGGATAGTGCTTATAGAATATTATTGCCAGTAATATCTTGTAAAACATATCATTACAGGTTTCCATACCAGTTGATTGTTAGATAATTTTATTCTGGAGAGTATATATATGTATATATATATATATATATATATATATATATATATATATATATATATATATATATATATCTGTGTGTGTGTTTGGTATGTGTGTATGTGTCTGATGAGGATGAAGATGAAATACATTTAGCTCGTTAATCCGAGCAAAAGTAATATCCCTCGTACTTAGAATGAGCATACTATGCCACATTGTCGGTTAAATATGGTTATACTAGTTCTCATTCGGCACTTAAGAGAAGAACTACGTGAAGATTGCCAACATCCTAAGTAAAAGTAATTTCATGGAACAAGATGTATGCTCAGGCCTGTAGTCTATAAAACACTTGATCAAGCGTCACTTCCCTGTTCTGGTGTTTGTGGCTAAAATTATTTCTGTGGAACGAACTGGATTCGAACTTGGCACACCCAGATATTCAGTTTGTGTCGTTGTTCACTTAGCTACTGCCTCTACTCCCATAAACACGAAGGGTTTCCATCGATTGCCCAAATACTCCGTATGTAGGTAAAATATCTTTAGTATTTAAAACTTCTCACAGTTGGTCCAAATGCCTGAGAATTATGCGAAAGGTTGCAGTAAGGATCACGCGATTGCACCATTCTTGTGTTAATCGCGTTTGACTTAATTTCATCTCATCATGTTTATTATCGTAGCTGTTGCAACCTATTTATCATATTGTTTTCCACGTTTGGTGGTGTTTTTCGTCGATCGGGCGTCACCCGAAAACACCCAAGGCATAAATGCAAATAATCATCATCATTATATCGCATAAATCCGAAGACCATATTGTTCGCATTGTTTAATCCTGATGTTCTTCTAGTCATAATTATTTCAAGAAAGACAGAGACATGACGCATGACAGAGACTACGTGAAGTTTACCAAAATCCTAGTGAATATGATACTTTTTTTTTTGCGTGTGTGAAACGAATTGGATTCGAACTCAGAACGCTTAGGTCAATGTTCGATGTCGTAAAACACTTGACTTCATTCATCTCCCGGAAGTGCGTTACAATTAGCTTAATATTGAACGCTCTCAGTCGGCCAGGGTTTTTTTTTCAGTTTATAAAGGACTAGGCTGAGTACCCGGTGTTTATCGGGTTTTTGGAGGTGAGTGTTGAAAAAGAAAAAGTTGTACTAGGCAGGCAGGCTCAAACCTGTATCGCGGAGGAGGAAAAGAACGTAAAAAAGGACGCCCTGGCCGTTGCGTCCATCGCCAAACCGGAATCGGCGAAGGTTTAAATTAAAGTTAGTCAATCGAAAAGAGGGATGACTTACGAAAATATAAGCGAAAAAACGTCTTCCTTGTAGAAAAGTGCACAGTTGACGGCAAAGGAATTAAAATTTGTAGCTAATTTTTTCGATATTTGTCGTCCGAAGTGTTGAGCTTAAAAACGATACCGACCCCCTGATAATCCGTCACCTCTCCCGAGAGTTTTAGGCAGATATACATACATGCATACATACATACATACATACATACATACATACATACATTCATACAAAAACCTAACAGCCAACCCTGGTTCTCCCCAGAATGTGCTGCTGCCATCGCGCAGAGAAATCACCTTTTCCATTGCTACCAACGTAATAGATGTACTGAGACTAAAGCATCTTTCAGGACTGCCAGCAACAACGGTAAAAGAGTAATATAAAAATCAAGAGAGCTGTATGCTAAGTCCGTTAAACCCAAAATTGCTGATCAGCGTGCATTCTATCCTAACCATCATCAATGGCCCTGAGGTCATCTCGTCAGCATCAAACAAGGCCAAACTATTTGCCAAGAACTTTGCAGCTAATTCTACCCTTTGCGACAAAGGCCATCAACTCCCCGTATTTCCTCCTATAGCAGACAGCATGCTATGCAACATACAAATATCTGTGCGTGAAGTCGCCAAGCTAATCAAGAACCTTGATTCCAGTAAAGCAACTGGCCCAGATGGCATTCCAATTATAGTGTTGAAAAAGCTTCAAGCAGAACTTGCCCCCATACTTAAAAATCTGTTTAAGCGTTGCATTAAGGAGAAGTGCTTACCAACACACTGGAAAACCTCATCAGTATGCCCTGTATTTAAGAATGGTGATAATAAGTCATTTCCCTCTCAGTACAGACCAATAACTCTCCTGTGTGTCATGAGTAAGCTGTTGGAATCCATATTAAATAGAGTAGTAGTCAAACACCTGAGCAGAACTAACCTTCTTAGTGACATGCAGTACGGTTTGCGCTCGGCTAGATCTACAGCAGATGTGCTAACGTTTATATCTCATAGGATGGTTGAATCTCCTGAGAAAGTCATCCTTTCTAGGACAACTGCTCTTGACATATCAAAGGCCTTCGATAAGGTATAACATTAGGGTTTACTTCACAACACATCTAAGGCCGTAAATGACAATGTTCTCTCTGATTCTCTCTCCTCTGATCTTGAGCGCGTGGTACAGTGGGGAAGAGGTGTTTGATTACCTTTAATGCATCTAAAACCAAGCTCCTATCTGTACATCATCAACGCTCTGATCCCCATTTGTCATCAATTGAAATGGATGGATCTCGTCTTGGGGAGGTTCCATGTTTTGACAAGCTTTTGGGTTTGAACTTTACTCCTGATCCGAAATGGAACACGTATATCAAGTCTCTTGTCCAGATCGCTGGGAAATGATAGGATCCTTCTACCGTTCCAGGAGATATCTCACTACTGATGCAATTCTCTACCTGTATAAAAGCCAAGTACGTCCAAAGATGGAGTACTCTTGTCACATCTAAGCTGGAGCTGCTAAGAAAGCCTATCCTGCCTTGACAGAATACAGAATAGACTTCGTGGCTTAGTGGGGGATTCCCTTTTCTCTTCCCTGTAACCTCTCTCCTACAGAAGATATGTTGCGAGCCTGTATTTTTTTATCGTTATTTCCATGGCTAGTGCTCGTCCGAGCTCCAATCCCTGCCCCCTCACCAATCTTTCACGAAAAACACCCGTCTAGCTGAAACCACTGTCAGTAACTTTCCACACTATTTATCTGTACCTAAATCAAAACGTAGATTCCATGAACAAAGCTTCTTTCTTAGAACTGCACGCATGTGGAACTCTCTTCCGTTTGCCTTTTTCTAACCTGACGACAACTTGGATGTCTTCAAGTCCAACATAAACAAATTTCTGATGAATCGCCCTCTTAAGTAAGACACTTTATCAAATCCAACGATTACTACGATACTATCCCATTGATTACTGTACACGCAATAACCCTTATCCCCGAGTGGTTTCCGGGCCTTGATATGTGGTGAACCCATGTAAAAAAAAAAACATACATACATACTCTACATACATACATACATACATACATGCATACATGATGATAGCAGAAAATTCGCTTTCGAACATTGCCAACACTCGATATAACACAAAAAATGTATATAGAAACACGAAAACATTCAGTGATGGGCCGCACGAATGTGGCTTTTAAGCCCTACTAAACTCTTGCAAACCTTGGCACACATTGTACAAACATGTGCACCACTTACAGCACGTTCTTGATGTTCTTTTTTATGTAGGATCAAATTCCGTTTCAAACCGCCTGCCGTTTTGTACGTCCGCCCGCATTTGACACAGGTTAACTTGGCCAACTCAAGACTGCTTTGTGGCTCACTGCGCCGATGAGTAGTCTGGTGTCTCATCTGCCCAGCTCTGCTCAGACATATTCTACCGCACACCTCACACTCCAAACCAATTTGACACCCCCTCCCATCCACGGTTCCTTTCCGGATATCGCGCTTCAGCCGCTCATACTGGGTTCGATCCGCCTCAAACTTGCCCACATCTCCCCGCAAGGTCCCTCTCCACTCTCTGCGACCCAAAGCAAGGCTCTCCCAGGTTCTTTCATCAATCTCACATTTTTTTAATGTGGATCTTAAACAATGCTTGGAGCTCAATTTAGGCTTATGAGCCATACGTCCTCCCTCGGCGAGCTCGCCATAAATGAGTTGTTTGGGAAGCCGAGTGTCTCACACCCTCACTTCATGCACACTTCATCTCAGTCTATGCTTGATAACGCGAGCCTTAATGCCAAGGCACTGGGTCCGTTCCAGCACCTCCATATCACCGAAATACTCCCAACCCACACCTAAGATGTGTCGTAGGCATATCTGGTGAAATCGCTCGAGACATCTCAAATGCTCCCTGTGTGTTGTTCAAGTTTCACAACCATAGAGAATAGTAGAGAGATCGCATGCGGCATAAACCTTTATCTTACTTGGCAGCAAGATCTCATGACATCTCCACAAATGTCAGTCCAACTTTCCGAAGGCATCACTTGCCCTGCTTATCCGTAACGATACCTCACCATCCAGAGTACCGGACATACTCAATGTGCTACCCAAGTATACAAACTTAGTGACTACCGCTATCCTTGCTCCACAGATATAAACTGATGGCTCATAGTATGGCATGCCCGGAGATTTTTTTTCAGATTGATGGTCAGACCCAATGCGCTGCAGGCAACCGCAAATGCGTCAAAAAAGATGCTGCATATCAGTCACCGTATGAGCCACCAGATCACAGTCATCCGCATCCGTGTTGGTGAGTACCTTTGTACTTGCATTGAAGCGCCTAATGTTGAACAACCTCCCAGTAATTCGGTAACGAATATAGACACCATCATAGCACCCCCAAATGCTACCCGAAAGATCATGGTGAAATACAACGCAAAGAATGTGTGTGTTGGAATGTCTCCCTGCTTAACACCATTTTCTACTGAAATAGGATCAGCCAGCTTTCCGCCAACGTTGATCACAGCCTTCATATCATCGTGGAAGAGCTTTAAGATGGTTGTAAACTTGTCAGGGCAGCCAAGCCTTTTCAGAATCTCCCACAAAGCATCCCTATTGACTGTATCAAAGGCCTTAGTTAAATCGATGACCACATGACACCGTCCATTTTGCTGTTCCATACATTTCTCCTGTAGTTGCCTTGCTGTAAAAATCATATCCACTGTCCCTCGACATCTTCTGAAACCACACTGCGACTCAGGCAAAACATCGTCAGCAATGTCTAACCCTGCCTTCGTGGGGAGGCAAGTAAAAAAAAAAAACGCAAACGTTAGCTTAGGTAACATTTGTTTTGTTTTTTAACAGCTCATTTTTTTTCTTTTCCTTTGGCGTCAGATGGTTCAAGGCCGCTTGATGAGGTCTCAATGACTGAAACAGATATTTGTTTGTAGCGACCAAATGTAACTGTTTACCTTTTAATAAATAAAAAAAAAGTATTTTCTCTTTTTATCGAGCACTATCTACCAACATCGTTGAGTTCATTAGTTCCTACTTTTGACTATCTCAAGCTTGGATTGTTTCGGACGATGTCAAAAAATCGTTAACTCATGACTCACGTAGCAGACGTCAATAGCGTAGTGGTTAGGAGCCTTGACTGTCATACAAACGGTCGGGTTTCAATCCTGGCTTGAAGTAGTTGACTGTCTAGCTGAGCTGCGAAACAGTACTGTATATTGATGACTGTATATATATATATATATATATATATATATATATCTGCATATATATATAGTACATAACTTTGTTGAAATTCAAACTTACATTTTTTTCTTTTATATAACACTTGTTCATTCTATCTTGGATATTTTATTTTCTTCCTTTGAAGCTGTAACGCTATGTATGAGGCAACCAAACAAGCTACCAACATTGCCCTGATTTTTATTGAAACCAGCCGAGAGCTCTTTTTATCATCCTCGTTGTTCCCTTAAGTGCAATTGTCTGGATCTCCTTTGCACTTGGTTCACCAGGAATATTAGTTAGGTAGGACTTCAGGCTCTTCTTCATAAGACCTGTGGCACCTACATTAACTGGTATGATTGATA
>NC_136520.1:54494470-54589470 GCF_053919585.1 Euprymna scolopes | reverse complement strand
TGCCGAACATCAACTAGATTTATATAAAAAAAAATATTAAAAAAAAAAAAACAAACAACACGGGTGCCTGGAGTTGCCTGGGTGTTTGCAGGTGTGTGTTAAGCAAAACAAAAAGAAAGGAAACGTGGTAGTATTAGGCAAGCAGGCAGATTCGAACCCGTGACGCGAAGGGTGAAGGATTTAATGTTTTGGCCATTTTCTCGATATTTGTCGCCCGAGACCTCGAGTTCTGAAACGAGACCGATATTTTCAGAATATGTTCTATCTGTTGAAGGTTTTTGCGAAACATTCATACTTACATACATTTAAACAGACAGGTCAGATTTACATTATAGATAACATTATTCGAATACTTATGCGTGTAAGTATAAAGAATAAAAAAGCATTGGAAATGCAAAAGGATAAAGGGATGGTATGCCAAAAAGTATACAAACAAGATAGCTATGAATGGCTAGGCACATGGAAATAGAATTGCATCCAAAGTATAGCCCTATAGCTTTTCTCCAATCTTCATTCCGTGCCATCATTACGGTTGTAAAAAGCTATAGGGCTATACTTTGGATGCAATTCTATTTCCATGTGCCTAGCCATTCATAGCTATCTTGTTTGTATACTTTTTGGCATACCATCCCTATATCCTTTTGCATTTCCAATGCTTTTTTATTCTTGTTAATTAGTATTTTTACTTACAGTCTTATTTTTAAACTTACATTCATGATAGTATTGTCTTTTTTAGGAGGCGGCTCATTGCCGCCTCCATTAGTAGCAGGTCGCTTCCTGATGGGTTTTAGGTCTTTGGGTTTTGGGCCTTAGGAGTTGCCTCTTGGTCCTCCATCGGTTCTATATTACATAGAGAGTGCTACCGCCTCTCTGATAAAACAGTTAGAGTATTATAAAGTTCTAAAATGTTCATACCTTCACTATTAAATTTTTCTTGGTTCATTCTTTGGCGTTTTGGCAAAGATTTGGCAGTTTTTGATATTTATATTTATAATAGTTTGTGCATGAGGCAGCTTTTTTCCCCTTGGGATCCCTGTTATACCGTTCTTTTGAGTCAGCACGTGACGCATCCTTCTTTTTTTTTTTGGTTCTTTGTTATAAAGAGCACGTGAGGCAGCTTTTTTCCCTCGGAATCCCGGTTATACCGTGCTTTTTAGTAAGCACGTGACGCAGCCTTCTTTTTTTCTGGCTCTTTGTTATAAAGAGCATGTGAGGCAGCTTTTTTCTCCTCAGAATCCCTGTTATACGGTGCTTTTGAGTCAGCACGTGAGGCTGCCTTCTTTTTTTCTGGTTCTTTGTTATAAAGAGCACGTGAGGCAGTTTTTTCCCCCTCGGGATCCCTGTTATACCGTGCTTTTGAGTCAGCACGTGAGGCAGCCTTCTTTGCCGCAGGATTTGCATGATACTTAATTTTTATTATTTCAGCATTTTTCTGATAGTATTCTTTTTGCTCAGATAATACCTTGACTTTTTTTTTTCATAGTCTATATTTCTCTGAGCTTTTTTACTACGTGCTGACTTTGGCATTTTTATTAAATGTAAACATATAACACTTATGTGTATCTTACTATAATATCACTTATCTTATAGCAAGACAACTCTCGTAGAATTGAGATACTGCCCCGTCACCAATAGTTAAAGTGTGGAATGGTATATACACCGATAGTGTAGTTATCTTTATATGAAGTCTTAATCAGTGACAGTGTGAGGTTACTTGGGTAATTTATTGTAGTTTATTTTAGAAAACTTACTTGTTTTTATTAGTAGATTGTGTATAGTAGCCACAATATCTAGTTATTTTTGTGGCTAGGGCTTGGATTTTGATTCTTTTTGGTCAGCTTCAAGTGAGTTCTTAGAAGATGACTTTCTTGCAGTTTCTTTTGCGGTTAATTTAACTTATTTCCTTTGGCATTTGGTGAGTTCTTAGAACTGGTCTGATCTACTTTTCTTAGCGAGCGAAGAGATTCAGCTGCATTTAACAATGGTTGCTATAGTGTATTTTTGCGCATGCGTGAGAATTTAAAGTTTCCTCCTTATTTTTCAATAGTTTGACAGTAGTAATGTGTCTTTCTGCCAAGAGCGACAGACGTCAGTGTTAGCCGTGATCGTCTAGAGGTTAGAACCCCACGTTGTTGCCGTGCTAACCTAGGTTCGAATCCTGGTCACAGCATTGACATTTTGTACATATTTTGCAGTTCAAAATCAGAAGAATTATTTGTTTTTATAACATTGTTTTTTGACGTCGTACTTGCTGATAGGTTACTCTTATAACAATTTTGATCAACTGAGATGAAGATTTCGTGGTTTCATTAACGCTGGTGGGTTACTGTTTAAAGAAAAAACCTTAACGTTCACCTCAAATATTCAGCGTCCAAGAAACATAGGCCACTGGCAAACTGGAACGTCTGTGAGCATCCGGTGTATTATTTGGAGCTGTCCCTTTTGAGAGAAGTTCCGTGTTCGAAGTGGTATTTCTACATTGGGTATATAGTGTTTAAAACTTGTTATTACACGTAATCTTATTTAATTATGGAGTTAGCTAAAAAGCGATGGGTCACTGCACTTCTCCGTGTAAAGAGCAGTTGATTGATGCTTGAACTGTTGTCAGAGACCGTTCATACACCGAGATACATCGTCTCAAAAGAAAGAAGAAAGAAGAAAAATAAAGAAGAAAGAAGAAAGAAGAAAGAAGAACAATTGGCCATTTTTGTACCCTTTTTTTTGCTCTCTTTTGACATTTTAACCGACGTTCTGACACTCGCTGGATTCGTAAGACGCTTCTCTGTAAGAATATGTGCTTTTTGAAACTTATAAGTTGATTTTAGTTGAGATTTGGATAGTTTTGTTTTGTGAGCGTATATAGGCGTGTACGAGCCATCCCTATATAGAGAGTGCTACCGCCTCTCTGATATATATATATATATATATATATATATATATATATGTATATATATGTATATATATATACACACACACTCATATATATATATATATATATATATATATATATATATATATATATATATATATATATATATATATATATACAAGGTATGTGCAAAATGAATGCCGATGCTCAAAATGTATAAACATTTTTGACCCCCCCCTTTACTTTTCGCTAAAAATCAGGAAATTATCAATTTTAATGAAATTTTCAGTTTTCATCAAGTCATGATCACTGAATATAATGAACCCATTATTTTTATTTGTGTCTCAGTGGAAATATATTAGTTCGGTTAAAATACTATCTTACTTAAGGTATGATTTTCAGTAGTAAAAAAAAAATTGCATGAATTAATTTTTGCTGCTTTTTATAAAAATAAATAATCGTAAAGCAGAATAGTTAAACAAATATTTCATTTTTACTTAAAATAGAAAATGTTTCGTTTAGTTTAAGGTAGACAGAAAGACGAAAATGACAACCCCGAGTGTATACAAACACTAGACGATATGGCCATTGCACCGATACATACCTGAACAATTAAAAAAAAAATTACAGGAACATTACAAAAAATTTCTTAAAGTCCGTATTTAGGAATTTGACATAATTTGAAGAAAAATTGATTTCTCGAACTAGCGATATTATCATTGAATAAAGCATTGATAATTTAATATTTTCAAACAAAAAATATAATTGCAAAAAATATTTTTCTCTGTTTTTTTTTTTTAATTACATGTTTCGCAATTATTATATGTAAGATTCTTATATTTTCGTTGTTGCATGAATGTGAACTTTCCGGCGTAACATAATTGTTCATAATCTTGAAAAATAAAAACACAAGATTTTAATTTAAAAACAGAAACATAAAAATAATTAAATCAAAAAATGGTAAAAAATTAATCACCGAAAACTGGCGCTGTTTCTCACTAAGAGATTCGGGTTTTTTTCATAATTTAGGACGTAAATAATGCTGTCAGTAAGCTTACACGAGCGGTCGGTTTACAAAAATATATTTTTGTTTTTCATTTTTTTTTATGAGGTGGGTATTCAATTATATATGCTTCTGTAGTTTACCCTCCTAATGTAAACAGAATGTTTGTGAAATGTTTAACTGCAGAGGCACCTGTTAACAACTATACAAGTTTTACAATGAAAAAAGAACGAAAAACAAAAGTATCCTTTTGTAAACTTACTAACAGCATAATTAGCGTCCTAAATTATTAGATGAAAAAAAAATGAACGCATCTCTTAGTAAAAAAAAAGCGCCAATTGTCGGGGGTGCTGAAATCGAATATCACAGTTAAATTTGTTTTATGATATGAAGAAATTACTAGGTGACCAGAAAGTGGGTGCTCATTTTACGTTAAAGAAAGTGATCCCCCTCCTTTTGAAAAAGTAATTTTTTCATATCATGAAAACTACTTATCTACCCAAAATTTAAGCGAAATATTCTTTTACAGCACCAACGAAAACCATTAAAAGTTGTCATTTTAAGATTTGAGGGAGTTTGAAAGAAACTTGACATTGACCCCCAAAATTAAGACCTGTTTTTTTGTTGTCTAATACGTTTAAGTAGTCTTTATAAATGATATGAAAGAAGAAATTTTGAAAAAATTTAACATTTTAGCGTAGGGGATAACTTTTATATATAAATTTAACGTAAAATGTTTGGCCACAAAGCGTTCAACTAGACATGTCATCTCTAGCATTTTTTTCAAGTTTGGCGATGGGGGGGGGGGACAAACCATGACAAATACAAAATATTTTAGTTTTTTGTGGTGTGGGGCGGAAATTACATTCGAAACATAAAATAACGATTCTGTATTTTCACCTAACAATTTTATAAGCAGAACAAACTCCATAATATGACAAATTCAATTTTTTCGTGCGGGGGGAGGATTACATTAGAAATATAAAATGACGAAAGATGTCATTTAATTGTTTTTGGAATTACTTTTGGATAGATCTTTTTTTCGTTTTTTTGCGATCGCACGAACATTCAATGCTAATTTTATTGAAACAAAATTTGTAATGATTTATTTTTAATTATCTTTTCTTTGGGGGTATTTCCAGTGCTCAATATTCGGAAAATAGTTTCTTCTCTTTATAGGCCTTCTGCCGAAATATCTGGTGGAGAGGGTATCACATACTTCTTTTTTTGGGCGATTACATTTGCATGTTTTCATCCGTTCTTTTATTTTTGTTGTGGGGGTATCCATGTAGCCCATGATAAAAATGATTAGTATACCGGTGTGTTTCAAACGATTGGCGGTAAGCATGACACCCTGCACTGATGACCATCGAACAGAAGAAACACTAGTGTCTGTAAAAAATAATTATAGTAATAATTATGCCAGCCATTTAAAAAATTCGGTTCTTTTTGTTGAGCACTCTAAGTTTAAATTAAGCTCGCACGCATGCTGAAACACTGGTGTCTGTAAGTATTAATTATAGTAATAATTATATATATATATATATATATATATATATATATATATATGTGTGTGTATGTGTGTGTGTGTGTGTGTGTGTGTGATACAGTGGAACAGTACTGTATGTGGATGACTATTATGCTTCCTACCTTGAGTTGAGCATATTGGGAAGTGATATACCAACTGCCATTAACATATAAATCGAACTCTTTGTGTACACAACTCGAGCTTAGGCATTTGGACGGTGTCAAAACATCGTTAATTCACTACCTGCACAGCAGCAGTCGTATAGCGTAATGGTTAGAAGCTTTGACTGTGGTTTGGGCGGTCGGGTTTCGATCCTGGCTTGAGGTAGATGGCTTTTTTAGCTGCATTGATTAGCTGGGATACCCCGAAACAGTACAGTATGTGGATGATAGGCAGACATTATACTCCTGTTCTGATCATCGTGGATCGTTTTTGTTTGTTAGTATATAGAACCCTTTTTTTTCTATATAGTCCAGAGTGAATTTCTCCAGACGTATTTGGATTGCTGTTAGTTTGGCCTAGCTCCCAATTTAAAAAAAAAATTTTTTTTGCAATGGAAGATGTTTGTGTATTTTTGGAGAATCTTTTATGTTATTTACGTAGTAGACTTGCTTTCTCATTCTTCTTTCCTTGTAACAAGGTCGTGTCCAAAATGTTGGGCCAGTTCCGTGATGAATCTTGTCGTGTGGCACTTGTTTCTTGTGTACATCGAAGAACATCTAACCGTCTTACGTAATGAAAGCATTTCTTTCCACCCATCTTTTCCAATCCTCTTATAATATTATTAATTTAATTGAAATTCTCATTGACTCTTATCCTCGAGTGGATCTTAAACCCTGTTTAGTGGTCCTATTTACTTGCCTCCCCATAAGGGCAGAGTTAGACACAAGGTCGATTTTTAATGTGAGGAATATCAAGCTCCTCAAAAAGAGACACAGCGGATAGAAACAAAAATAAAAATTGTCTCAGTAATGACAAATTTCCCCTCCACTGACCGAAGACAGAAAAAGTGACGTGTGGCATCAAAGCAGATGCTACACTGTGATCTTGTCACGAAGGCCATATATTGCCCTCTTTAGTGTTGGCTAATTAGTATAAGTACATGCTGTTCTTATGTACTTGGTAGTTCGTCTGTCGGAATGACGATAGCAATCTGATTATCCTGGAGGGTTGACGGATGACATACGCTTAACTGTGAAACAAAAGTTGCACAATCTATAACCACTGCTAGATTTCCGAAGCAAGAAAAGTGTACGAGGACTAGAAACAATGCCGCGATAAGCGGAGAGCAGATACAGCACCTGGTATCTACAATGGTTGTCCATTTTATTTTTGCATGGGGGTCACCACTTATCAAGGCCCAGGTTCCACTCGGAGATAAGGGCCATTGATTTTAGTACTGATTACGCCCAAAGATACTTAACTTCGATGATCACACAGGAACTGATGCGTAAACGTGATTATGTCGTATAACTCTGTACTGAGACATAGCTTATACTGGTGAAAAAAAACATACAATTATGTCACAGATGTGCAAAATGCTAATGATGTCTCGGTCTTCCTTGTCCACCAAATATCGAAGATAATTCTCTGCGAATAAATGTATTCCTGTGATTCGTTGTTATTGCCGTTTCTTTTTTTTCTGTTTTTTTTTGTCCTTACCGCTGACACAACAGGAACCGTTTCCTTAGCTTTCATGTCTATTACTCTGTGAGTGGTGCCATCTTTCCTGGAATTATGGTGAGAATAATTGAAAGAACCGTTGTTCAACAGACTGACCCGCGCGAAAATGACGAAAGAAGAGGAGGCAGAGAGAAAAATAAACGAGTTTGAATTGAATTAAAGCTATTATGGAAATCATTTGCTGTTTAATATTACATTCAGCTTTGTGCGAAAAAGGAAATGAAATGAATTTTTAAGTTTGTACGAACAGACACCCCTTCACATATATATATATATATATATATATATATATATATATATATATATATATATAATTAACTATTGTTAAATTTGTGATCAATTTTGTCATTAAATACCAGTCTCTATTAATCTCTCATGATGCATCGAACGGTTACCATTATAATTATAATTAGATCATTTCACCCTATCTTAACATTGGGCTATACAAAATATCAGACAGAGGAGGCCAGTAGTAACGAGAAATAAACATAACGCACGAACAGACAAACCGACTAAGATATATATATATATATATATATATATATATATATATATATATATATATATATATATACGTTTTATTTGTTTTACATAATCATCAACATATCACTACACATTCATGAGCATGTTTTAGTCAGGCGATTACTAGTAAGTAGAAACGTCTTCAGAATGTGTGAGCGAATATATTTTTTTTCCACAGCCAAATAACCTCGCAGCTCACAAGATGCATGATAACCAACAAACTAAAAATCCAAGCTTTGATCATTTCAATCATCTGAAAACCACACTCCGTCGTTCGATCTTCTTCTCGTCGCTGGCGACTGGAATGCTTTTACTTGTGATTGTGACTCCTCCACTTACATCATAGCCTATCCATTCACAATCAGTTATCCTTGCCCTAATAGAGATCCCCCCATCAACCGCACCTCAACTAACACAATGGTAGTGTCAAACCCTCGATACCAACATCGGAAACGGTATCTTATGATTTCTAACTCAAATGATGGTTGACTCTTAACAAAGATTAACCATATCCTTATTGAAACCCTATGCCCAGCAGCGCCATTACCTAACGGATCTGACCATTTAATTTGATCCTGTGAAGTTACTCATCTGATTCAATGTATAAAGCAAACCCCGGTATGATACAGCTTTAATACAACACGAGCATATCCAGTAGGTGTCAGGGTCTTTCTGACTCAGATTGATGAACAAACCCCCGTAAGTTTAGCCTAATCCAGGTATTTCTGCGACCCCGCGTGGTTAGTTAATGTTACAGGGTTAGTTTATAGAGGTTATATATCTAATGAATAATTACACCTCTCAAAGTGATTTAGGGACATGCAGTGGAAGCAGTTATGTGGGCAGGCTTGTTAGAAAGGCGTTAGTGCGGATTAAGACTTTTACCTTTAGGCTTTTCCATTTTTTTAACTTTATGTTAGTTTAGGTACAGGATAACGTTATAGTGTGAGTAGGTATTAGGAATTGAGCTAAGAATTTTGCCCAGTCACTGTATATTTAGATTTACTAGGGTTAAGATGTAGGTGCAGTAGAGTAAGGGTATAACTGGAGGTACATTTTAAGCCATGGCGTATTCCGTATGTATAATTAAGTAAATAGATATTTGGGCAAGTTTCCAGTAGATGCAAATAGATAGAAGTTGTGTTAGTGTTTCTACTATTTCAGTTATCCTTTAAGAGTCATCGAGCGTTTTGCTTAATAGGGAGTGTCGGATTTGGTGATTTGCTTACTCATATTGATGAACAAACCCCCGTAAGTTTAGCCATCTCTCAAAGGAATGCACGTGCGGTTAGAACGGAAATCCTAAACACAACCAAGCAATGCTCAAATGATGAGATTTCCGGCAGGACTATTGAACTGGCGGATAAAACTAAGACATATTTCAATGACAACTCCGAGAAATGCAAACGACAATGCCAAGAACAACCTATTTAGTCCGAGCGGATCGCAACATCTCTTTGCTTACATTTGCGGTCATTGACTCCTGAAAGCGGTAAAAAACTGCTAAAATCGTGCGTTTTCACTCCGATTTTTATCGTTGTCTTTAAGGATCGTATAGACCGTTGGAAAAGTCATCTCTGCGAACTAACTTTACTATTTCCACCTTCCAATGCGGGTACATATCGATTCCGATTTCTTGTCATCTTCGTGCGACTGCTGCTCAGATATTCCAATAACCAATGATATAAACAGTGTGATCTCCAAATTGAAGAATGGCTTAACTGCAGAAATCTTTTAGCAGTGCCCAGACATCATGTCATTGCACGTGTATGAAGTACTTAATTTCTTTCAAAGATTGTAGTGATGCGTTTCTCCTACAGTTTTGGAAAAAAAAGGTGATCGACGCCTGTGCGGCAATTATGGGGACATAACTCTAATTGATATCGCATCAAAGATATTCACGTCGATACATCTGAGAAGATGCCAACTCGAAAGTGACCGCATCGTTGGTTGTCTTTGTTTTATGTCATATCAACCCTTTCCAGGTTATTTAATGCCGAATCCAAAGATTTTGAAGAAACATTTTTTTAATAAAATATATTTGTTGTTTTCAAGTCGGTTTCTATTTAGCCCATAGTTGGGACCTAACAAGTACTACCCCTCAAGGTCAGAGTGGACCTGGGAGCAATGCCAATTAAAGAGTGGCTCCACACTCCCCAAAGCCCGTAAGCTGGGGCGTCACTAATGGATATAGTTTAAGGTCATATCCAGGACCAATGACCGCATGATCCGCCCAAAAATAATGCGCGATCCAGCCTGAAAGAAGATACATGGACCTACATGGATCAAAGCGTTACACTCCGAAGAACCGTTAGACAACTATGATGCTACCAAAGGGGCATGGTAATTTGCTGCAACATTAGACTCAGTGTACTAAGGCGTATTATGGAAAATAAGCATGCAGATGGATCCACTCAAGCTGCTTAACATTATGAAAGCATATTACTGCTCCACGATATAGCTGTGATCCACAGTGTTATATGCGGGATCCCTAGTTCTTTGAAATCAACTTCTAGGTTAGAATAAACTGTTTGTTTTTTCGCTCACATGGCATTGATGGGATAACCTGACGTGCACTTGCCAAATTTTCTGGTATATCTAATGAGCCATACACAAAATTACATAAAAACTGCTAAAACATAAGAAAACAAACATCCACTCCGCAAAATTCCTTCCGTCCTAGAAAAGCGCGATTTTACCAAAGGGGAAACTCTAGAGGAAGTCTCTGGCTTAAAATATCTAGCCCAAAGGTTTTTTTTACCGGGAGCCACGGAATACAATGATATCAACAATGCTCGGCATATATTCAGTTGACTTCCACCACGTCCGTGTTCTCGTTCTGATATCATATTAGTTCTGATCTATCAGGTGCTTGTTCGGAAAATTCTTATTTTGTATTAAAGTCACGCAAAACCTCAGAAAATTATGATTGGATGGCAAACGTAGGTAAAATCTTTGATAATAAAATTAGTATCATGGTTAAGATATGCGTTACAAACTTTTTGAATAGGTTAGCCTAGTTTTAATTGGATCTGTTTAATTAATAAATAAATCATGAATGCATATTAGGAGTTTACCAAAACTAGAAAACATCGAATGGCTTGAGTTACTTCCCTTCGATCGTTATGAATGCATATTAGGATTTTGGTAAATTGTAATTTCAACTAAACCTCTAAAATTTCGAACTTACTTAGTTATCTCCCTTTCTAAATCTAAACTATCCGATAAATCTAAATCTTAATAGGAAATAACAAAAGAAAATAAAAATAAATAAAAAAAAATAAATTGAGATCCTTAATTTTAAATGAAGAATGATAATTAAGTGATGTTAAACTTTCTTTCCTCACTGAATAAGTTTTAAACTAAGACTTTTCTTAAATCACATAAATAGGTTAGCCGATATTTTTGTAAATACACAAAGCAAATTCCAGATACGAGACTACCATAGAATCGTAACAATTTAGCTTAGTTCATTAGTCCGGATTAAAAAAAAATAATTTAAATTAAATAAAGAAATAAAGAAATTTAATTTAATTTTAAATCAATGAATAGTAGTTAGCAAACATATTTAATTGACATGCGTAATTAGTGGTTACATTGTATAATATTTTGTTTGAAAATTTAAATGGAGATACGAAAATAGGTAAATATATAAATCTTGAAAGAATACTTTGCAAGGATGCGATATAAGTAAAATATTTTCGCTTGTTTTCTTTCCCTTATAAGAGAAATGGTTTCCATAATTGTTTTATTGTAAAAGTGTTTTTCATTCGATAAGTCTGAAGAAAGACTGTTATGTAAGATTTTTCAAACGACATAATGTTTGGATTTGTCCGAATAATCTTGAAACAATTGTAACTAACGATTACAACCACTATTTGTTGCTATCAACCCATTCTTTGAGGTCTTGGTTTTTGTTAAAACAGTATATGAATACTACATTATGAAACATGATAATTTGGTAGTTTACAGTTTAAGTCATCTGTTCTTGGCTTAAGATTTATTGGTATATGAACGATTACTAAATATAGACTCAGTAAAATTTATAATACTAAAAATAAGACTATAAATATGTATGTATATATATATATACACGTGTGTGTGTGTGTGTGTGTATAGGCAGCATTCTTTTAATTTGAACAAACATTATTAACATTATCAGAGAGCCTATATTTAATTATATCTGTTTGATGTTTTCTAAATTTCTCGTCGTTTTTTTTTGTGTAAAAATCCGAAATGAACATATATGTCCAATATGTATTGCGAACGGTTTCGATTCATCGAACAATCATCTACATGGTTGAACGATAAAAAAGTTGTCGGCCTAAAGAAAACAACACTACAGTTTGATTTTAAAACTTTTATTGAAAAAATCAATTCAGGTAACTTGATTATATAGTAGAGCTGACATCTATCCAATGTAGCCGCCTTCAGCCTCAATCACAACCTCGTTAGTGGTTTTGGGTTGGGAGAATGCTTTGTTCTACAAGCGTCGACGTGAGCACGGCGAATGCTCGGCGGATGGCGTCGATAAACCATGATTTGGGTTTGTAAAGGAATCATGTTGGTGGTGTTCTCGACGTATGGCCAAACGAAGTAGTCCAGCGAGTTCAGGTCGTAGGAGGATCAGTCAGAAAGGAGCAGAAAGTCGTAGAACTATTTGTGATGCAAGTATGGGTTTCTTTGGACTTGTGGACCGGCGGGGAATCTTGTCTGCCACACCCAAGGTCTGTCAGCAGCCACCTGGTTGCACTAGGGGATGAAAGACCACACATCCACGTACATTTTGGTGTTGGTTTTCAAGCAGCCCTCGAAGATGTGAGGTGGCATGATGAGGTCCTCACTTGAAACCGCATCAACGATCATAACCGTGGCCGGAAACTTTGTTTTTATAATCCTGGGAATGTCCCTATTATTATTGTCAATCCAGCGATTCATTTTGAGGGTGCTGGCAATGGTCCTGTTGTCATAACTTGAATCGGTAGAGAGCATGAGTTATACAGCGGCATATCTTCGATCTCAGCAGTTGAACATTGTGTCACTTTCAAACATGATAGAAGGGTCCAACTACTCTTGGGATTTGTACTCAACTTGTAAACTAGTAGATCTTCTCCAACAAAAAACAGCCTTTATCAAACATAAATGGAATCATTCTGTCAAACATACTCATCATTAACATAAGTAATCGTGAACGATACACGCATGCTCATTCGTGAAACAGTTGACAAATAGATAAACATTCGATGACCCCCCCCCCCACGTACCAACTTTTCAATTCTGCCAACTCAGCAGCACATTTTTTTTTCAGGAGGAAAATCAATTAAAACCTTTTCCACATGTCTGACTACCTTATACACTAAATCTCGAGTCCCTAGATAAGAAGAATCGTTGAGTATACAGGTTGAGAAGGGTTCTATCACGTACACACAAACACACTATCACTTTTATTGATGTATAGATTCGAAAAAGGTAATGAAATATGATAACCCAAAATTTTTATTATGCATTAAACGTGCATATAATGTCTTAATAAGGTTTTCTAACTTCGACATATAAATCAAAAATAAAATGGCTACTAAAATTAATATGAATTTTTAAAAAAATCTTTTTTTTTT
Source organism: Euprymna scolopes (assembly GCF_053919585.1). NCBI lineage: Eukaryota > Metazoa > Mollusca > Cephalopoda > Sepiida > Sepiolidae > Euprymna > Euprymna scolopes. Next base: position 54,576,250 of record NC_136520.1, on the reverse strand, counting down.
TTTGTTTTGTAGTAGTAGTATTTTGCATTATCATTGAACTATGTAAAATCTTTGGGTCTGAACTGGTTTAGTGTAGAGAGTTTATCAGGTTGGTGCAAAAACAAAATCGTTTTCTCACATATGCTACTTCTATATGTGTCGATTCTAATGGTTCATATTTCGATTAATAAAGTTTATTATGAAAGGAGTTATGATCTTTTGAAGTTGAACGTTAAAAAAACAATATTATTTTTTTGCACCAACCTAATAAAAAGCAGTACTGAATTGTGTGGCTTTTTTCATGCACCGTTAAAGATCGCAAGAGAAAATGCGGAGATTTTCTACTTATTCAGATTCTTATTCAGTCCTGTGGAAATCTTTTCAAGAGCCAGATACGTTCTGAGATGGATTATACAACGACACATCTAGGGAAGTTTCCGCCAATAGAGATCTCCCTACCTTTGACAGAGTATTGAAACAGAGCGTTGAGCAGCAGAACAGTACTGTATGTGGATGACTATATTTCTCCTCATCTTGAGTTGAGCATATTGAAAAGTGATAAACAAATTACCACTAGCGTATAAAGCCATGCTCTTTGTGCAAACAAATCGAACTTAGGTACTTCGGACGATGTCAAAACATTGTTTATTCACGACTCGCTCAGTAGCCGCCCATTAGCGTAATGGTTAGGAGCATTGACTGTCGTACAGGCGCTCGGGTTTCAATCCTGGCTCAAGGTAGTTGCTTGTCTAGCCGCAATGATGAGCTGTAGAGCAGCGAACCAATGGATGGCTATATATATATATATATATATATATATATATATATATATATATATATATATATATGCATGCGAAATAACGGCACTAAGGAAAAAAGATTACAAAAAGGACATAGCACGTGTTAGAGCGACAATTTTACCGTTCCACATGCTTGATATAATTTCCGAGAGTTAGGATCACCCTTAATAGATTATCTTGCAAAATATATAAAACAGCTATTGTCCTAACTGTTCAAATGATAAGTTACGAACAAATGTGAAAGCTATTATCAGTTTAGTTTAACAGTGAGTCTAATTTATTACACTGTAAGCGAAAGTGTTATATGTGTTGTATCCTTATTAAAAAGTTAGATGAGTCTCGACTAGTATATCATGTAGCAGTTACCATAACAAACTATTTTGTCGTGGATTAATGCCCCTTTGCTAACTGATCCGGCCACACATTGGCCAATCAGCTACCAGAACGCATTAATCCTATGCGCCCGTTAATGGACTATTTACTCTTGTCTGGAACGATCCAGCAACGTGCAGAGGAGCCCCGACTTCCAAAAAACACAAACCTCTCTCCTCTCGCTGTTTGTCCACTGAATTCCCCGAGGCTTCGATTACGCACTGAATACTTCCACTAAACAGCCTGGGAACGCTTCAAGTTTTCCGTTTTCAAGACGGTAGGACACCAGAGAACTTTTCTGTTCCTTTTTCTTTTCTTTCGCCTCGGACACAGGCCTTCTTCATGCGAGATAAACATTTTCGTTGTTTTGTTATAAAGAAAAGAGGTGTTGTTTAACTATTCTGTGCCTTTTGCATTTATGAATCTTAAATCATAAAACTACCTATAAATTTCCAAGCATGCGAGTTCCATATAGAAACGTTGATTTAATTTTAATAAAAGAAAACATGCACCAAGTGCGCTTGAAAACCTAATGTCTTTTTTCTGTTCTTCTATCTTGCCATATTGTAAAGTTGTATAAAGAAAAGTCTGTTTGTAAAGAGCCGCGCGTTTTATCTCAGCGGTTGTATTTTAAAATGTTGGAACAGTACGTAGAAAAAAAAAGAAAGAAAACAACATACCGAGGATGGATCTTAGCTCCGAAATATATTTCTGTTATAAATTTCAAACAGGTAAAACATTTGTTTATTTTCCTAATATTACGTTGTGATTTGGCTTTCAAGCTCACTTGATGCGTATTTTATTTTATTCAAATTAAATCAACGTTTCTATATAGAACTCACACCCTTGACATTATTCTCGCGTTGCCTACGCACTATTTCAACATTTCAAAATACAACCGCTGCGATACAACGCGTAGCTCTTCATAAGCATACTTTTCTTTCTCCAACTTTCCAACATGGCAAGAAAGAAGAAAAGAAAAATAAAGAAAACTATATACTGAGGATGGAGTATAGCTCCGAAATATATTTATGTTATAAATTTTAAAGAAGTAAAATATTTGTTTATTTTCTTAATATTACGTTGTGATTTGGCTTTTAAGCTCACTTGATGCGTATTTTATTTTATACTTATAATCCATTTATTTTCGTCGCAATTAATAAGACCCGTTTTGATGTAAATGGGCCCCGATGTAAAATGTCGAGATTTTATCTCAATTGTCCCTAGGTCGAAGACAGAAATAAAGCACCGTAACACGTGATTTAGAGTGTTTTGAATCAGAAGAAAACCGATTCGTTATGTAAATAACGAATGCATATTTTTGATGTTTGTTATTTCCGGTGTGCCCCTGCTCTCCCTTTTTTTTTTAATTACTTTGTTTCGGTTTTTGTTTGGCTTGATTCCGTCACCACATTATACTGAATAGCCACGAAGTACACCAACCATGCGGCTGCTATCATCATGATCATGATGATCATCACCATCATCATGATCATGGATCCCTGATCATTTTTCTCATTTCCTCTCAATCATCATCATCATCATCATCATCATAATCATAATCATCATCATCATCATCATCATCATCATCATCATCATCATCATCATCCTCTTTTCCTTCTTCCTCTACTATCCTCTTCATTCTCTTCAAACTTTTCCTCCTATTCATGATATTCCACAACAACAACAACAACAACAACAACAACAACAACAACAACAACAACAACAACAATAATAATAATAATAATAATAATAATAATAATAATAATAATAATAAAAACGCTCCAGTTTTCCCTTTTCATCCCCTCATATGTACATTCTTCTAATCTTCCTCCTCTCCATCATCATCCTATACCTCCTTCCTCCTCCTTCTCAGCCTTCTCTATTTCCTCTTTCTATTCCTCCTCCTCCTCCTCCTCCTCCTCCTCCTAATAATAATAATAATAATAATAATAATAATAATAACCAACAACGACTAACCCTAACTCATTTTCATCATCCTCATCGTTGTCGTCCTCCTCTGTCCTCCTCGTCATCCTCATCCTCATCACCATATTGGTTGCCACCATGCAAAATGCTCTAACCTCGCCAGATTCTACCTTCATTCGCTACCAGCTACATCCTGGCATTAATCCTACTAAAAACTAAAACGTCCGGTCATAAAAAAAAAAAAAAATTAAAAAAAAAAAAAAAAAAAAAGACTATGCCGAAAATGTTCAGAGGAAATCCCAGAATTCGTCGAACGGATGTTAAAATACGAAAAGGTTGGAGCATTGGGGAAGGAGATGGCGACGCCCCCCCTCTCTCTCTCTCTCTCTCTCTCTCTCTCTCTCTCTCTCTCTCTCGCTGTTAGGAGGGTGGCGGCGATGGTTGGAGCGATTTTTTTGTCGTTTCACATCGTATCATGGGAAAAAAGAAAAAACCCTGACTAATTGACTTATTTATCGTAACTAACGAAATTGAATCACTTGGCCACTTTATATGTGTAAAGAAAAAAAGAAAAAGAAAAAATGAATTTATAAAAAAAAAACAACAACGAATACAATCGTTCTTTGTGTTTGCTTCTCGCCTCACGATTACAAAATCAGCTTCAAACCCGGGACTTTTATCTTCGGCCCCCAAAATCTACATAGATTATACCATTCTCGTAATGAACTATTCCCTGTTGATCGCGTTGTAATGCTGTTTCTGTGCAGTTCTAGGTGGGCCACACTATCAGGTTTCGCCTTCTATATGCAAGAAAAGGTTACTTTATTGCTAATCGCATGAACGTGATAGGGCTGCCCAGGCAATTTTTGTATGTCAGAGTGTAGCATGTAGACAAAAAATTGACAGAGTTATTGCGTAGGAAAATGTATACACACACATAGACAGAGACAGACACACAGACAAAGTGAACGTGTCTGTATATCTTTGTGTCTGTGTGTCTGTGAGTGTACATTTCCCTACGCAATAACTCTCTTAATTTTAAGTCTACAGACTCGAAATTTGATATACAGGGTACTGAGATTTGGGAATATCTATGTGATCGGGTGTCGGCCAGAAATTTGGCTGTTAAAGGGGTCAAAGATAAACGATTTAAACTTTGAGAACCCTACCAAGCTCCTCCGACAATTTTGGGTCTAAACACTTGAAATTTTAGATATAGGTTCCTTGGATCTAACTTAAAAACTTGATCTGATCCCAAAACAATAAATGTTAAGGGGTCATAATAAGGGTCAAAGTTTAAAAAAATTGATCTCTGCGGTCTCTACCAAATTACTCAGACAATTTCTGGTTTAAACATTTGAAATTTGACATAAAATGTATTTGATCTGGTTGGGTCGAAAATTTGTAGTTACCAATATATAAATGTATGAGTGTATGTATGTATGTATTTATGTTTGAATGCCTGCTTAAAACTTTTGACAGAAGCAACGGATTTTACCAAGACCAGTATCGTTTTAAAGTCAGACCTTTCAGACGACGAATATCGAAAAATTGGCTAAAAATATTAATATCTTCAGCTTCAACTGGGAATTTTTCTACAGGGGGGGGGGGGCTTTTTTCGTCGATATTTTTTAAAGTCATCGTCTCCTGACGATTGTCTAGCCTTGATTAAAAAAAAAAAAATGTCACTTCTGGTTTGGCGGTGGCCGTAACAACATACCCGTCTGTCCCCCCCCCCGTTCTTTTCCTCCTTCGCGGTACTGGTTGGAGCCTGCCTTCCTACTTCCACTTCTTTTTTCTTTTTTTTTTCTTTTGCTCAACAGACACATCCAAACACCCGGGCAAAACCGGGTTGAAATGCTAGTATATATATATATATATATATATATATATATATATATATATATATATATATATATATATATGAAATAAAATGGAGGTAGAAGGACAATGTATTTCATATTGTCGGATTTAATCCAGGTCAACAATCATACATATATATATATATATATATATATGTATATATATATATATATATATATATATATATATATATATATATATATATATATATATATATGAGACAATGTTGTTATTATAAATGCTAAATCCCCAATGAAAATCTGTTTCTATTTATTTATAACTAGTTGACTGAAGCATATTCATAACTGTGTGACGATACCTCAAAGTTTATTTGAAAAATAAATAAAGTATATATATATATACATATATATATACATTTTTTTTTACATAGGCATCACCACATTATCAAGGCCAAGAGGCCACTCAAGGATAAGGGTTAAAGAGTGTACAGTAGAAATTGGACAATATAATAATAATTAGTAATGAAAATTTGGTAAAGTTGATAACTTATATGGAACGGCTCATCAAGAACTTATTTACGTTAGACGTGAAGACAACCTTATTGTAGTCAGCCGGAAAGCAGGAAAACGGAAGACAATTCCACAGGCGTGCAGTTCTAAGAAAAAAAAGCTTTGTTCATGGAATCTACGTTTAGGTTTAGGCACAGATAAAGAGTGGGGGGAATTATTGATAGTGTTTACAGCTAGACGAGTGTTTCTTGTGAAAGTTTGGCGAGGGGGGACCATAGATTGAAGCTCAGTTGAACACTTTCCATGAAAATAACGATACATCAGAGACAAACTCGCAACATCTCTTCTGTGAGATAAAGGTTGTAAGGAAGAGAAAAGGACATCTCCTACGAGGCTACGAAGTCTATTTTGAACTCTATCAAGGCAGGCCAAGTCCTTTCTAGCAGCTCCTGCCCAGATGTGGCAACAGTATTCCATCCTTGGACGTACCTGGCTCTTATATAGATAGAGAATAGCATCAGCAGTGAGATATCTACCGGATCGATAGAAAGATCCCACCATTTTTCCAGCGGCCTTGGCAACAGATTTGATATACGTGTTCCATTTAAGATCAGGAGTAATGGTCAAGCCAAGAAGTTTGTCAAAACTTGAGGCCTCCTGAAGACGAGAGCCATTCATTTCAATTGATGTCAGATGTGGATCAGAATGTTGATGATGTAAAGAGAGAAGCTTGGTTTTAGATGCATTAAAAGTAACCAGCCATTCTTTACCCTATTGTACTACGTGCTCAAGATCAGAGGAGAGAGAATTGGAGAGAACTTGGTCGTTTACTGTCTTAGATGTGCTACCATAAATGGTAGTGTCTTCAGCATAGATGTCTACAAATGATGTAAGGATGTGATTTGGAAGATCATTAATGTAGATCAGGAAAAGAGTTGGGCCCAGGATGGACCCCTGAGGGACACCGGCATTAATACTGTGAGCTTCTGATTTTTGCCCCTTAACTACTACTCTTATGAACCTATCAGAAAGAAATGATTTAATAATTGAGAAGACATTTCCAGCAATACCATAGCTAGAGATCTTATGAAGTAAACCTTTATGCCATACCCTATCAAAGGCCTTAGATATGTCAAGAGCAATTGCCATAGAAAGGTTGCCTCCGTCGAGAGATTTGCTAATCCTATGAGATATAACTGTAAGCACATCTGCTGTAGATCTAGCAGAACGGAAACCATATTGAATGTCACTAAGAAGGTTATTTTTGTTGAGATGGTTGATTACTTCTGTAATCTGCAGCGGGATGTGAGCATGTTTATATAACAATAAACAAGTATATATATATATATATATATATATATATATATATATATATCATTAAAACCCGGTAGTCTTTGAATATATGAGTAGGTCGCAGTTTTAGCCATTTAGATCTGCATTAAAGCTCCACCGCTCACTCATTTTTTGACCAAATTCAAACAATTATTAGAGTTTATAGATCACTTTCTCAGCTATATTGTGAACAACTTTTCAATTTACGTTCAGTAAAACCAAAGTTATTTTGAATTTTCTGGTGTTCAAAATCCTAAAAATATGTAAGGAAATGAGCAACGCTGTTTATGATTTGTTTCCATAGCAACCAAATCTTCAACGATTACTGTTTTTATTAATTCACTAATGAAATCATGAAAGGGAGATAATTGGGGGGATTTTATTGAAAGCACATGGGTGTCATACATTGTTATTACACACGTGTACGTTGTGTTTATGGGGACATGAAAATAAGACTGAAATGAAAGAAAGAATACGTGAATTTCGTGCAACCCTGGAAAAATTATGGATTACATAAAAAAAACACGAGCATGAAAAGTAATATGGTTAAGCTTAAACATGTAACAGTAAAGGGCTTGTTGTTAAAACTGGAAAAGAAAAAGGACAAGATATTCTACTAAAATATATAATACATTTATAACTTAAAATATTACAGCATTAGAATTTTCTAAAAATTCAATTTATAACATTATATAATGAATTCTTAATGCTGCAATATTTAAAGTTACAATTTATTATACTTTTTACTAGAATATCTTGCCCTTTTCTTTTCCAGTTTTTACAACTAGTCCTTCACTTTTCATTATTTAAGCTTAACCATGAAGCTATTCATGCTCGCATTATTCTATTGTAATATATATGTATATATATATATATATATATATATATATATATATATGTGTGTGTGTGTGTGTGTGTGTATATATATATATATATATATATGTTTATAAATAACTAAAGACACCATAAGACTATGTTGCTATTACAAAAGCTAAATCCCTGATAAAAAACTGTTTCTAGTTGTTTATAACTAGTTGATTGCAATATATGAAATATATTCATGACTGTGTAGCGATATTTAAATGTTTATGTAAAAAAATAAATCACGCATATATATATATATATATATTATTTGTTTTTTGTTTTTGCGATACGTCTTGAATGAATTCAATTATTTACGAAAGTGCATTATTACCTAAATGCGAGTTGGGAATACGTTTCCATTAACCAATTTTGTACCTCCACATGGCGAGCGGTATAAATATTCTAGGGTTCCAATTTCGAATCTCGCTAGATTCAGCCACTGTAGACGACGAAACACGTGTCAGTGGATAATTATATTTTAAAAATTATATGTATATATATATATATATATATATATATATACTGCTTCATTTACTCACATAAATTAATATACGGAAGTATAAATTTATGCGTAAACTATTTACTTCGGCAATGCTCAATACGTACTAAGAGCTAGGTAGTAAGTTATAAAATATATATGGTAATTAAGCCTAGTGTGGATGAAACGCGGAATATTATGTGTAGCTTAATTTCCTTATATATTTTGTAACTTACTACTATATATATATATATATATATATATATATATAGAGAGAGAGAGAGAGAGAGAGAGAGAGGAAAAAAGAGTCACTCGGCGTTGCCTCGTTGTAAAATACGCATATATATTATATTTTTTATTGATCTAGAGTTCTTATTGATTATAAACAGAAATACCGTAGGTATTAAACGTGACTTCTCATTACGGCTGTGACGTCACTCATGTTTATAACATGCTCTCCTTCTCTAACGTGGACGTCTTCTCTAACGTACTCATCGTCTGTAATGTTCTCTCACTCTTTTATAGTCTTTTTCCTAACAGTAACGCCACTTCGAATTTCGTTTGGATTTTTTAGAGTATTTATTAGTTTTCAATAGCAATAATGTCTACGTATGAGACACATATGTACGACAGAATCACATTTGCCACAGCGGTTCCCGTCGAATCACCGAAGTTAAGCAAAGAGGAACCAGGCCAGTGCCAGATTGGTTACCATTTGGGACTTCCAGGTGCTGTATGTATCGTCCGTTTATCTCGGCATTGTTTCCAGTCGTCCTGGATTTCTCCTTGCCTTTGGACTCAAGCAATGTCGATTCTGGGGAGGTGTGGTTGGAGATTGTGCGACACTTGTCATACAATTACACGCGCAGCTGCCCTAACAGGGGGTATCCTTTGTCTTCCGACACTAAACGGAATCATCGATATCGATGAGACACACAGATTCTTCTCCATTGAGGAGACAACAGCCATCCAAAATGCTAACGATATTTTCCTTCAACAAAAATAGAAATATTCCTCTGCCTCTTCGCAACTTTCGACTGGCCACTGGTCTTGGTGACGTTTACTCGAAATCTAAAAACACCTTATTTTTGAGGTTACATAGACATTTAGTTATACTATTTCTATTTTCTTTTCAACGACGCCTCCTTTTCTGATATATAAGAGATTCAACATAAAATCAAAAATCAACATTATTCTATAAACTATTTTCCCTCAATGATGATGAGTTAAACGGAGTCGGGTAGGGAAAATGTAACAAAATCCCAAGCGCTAAGATACAATATGAAATAGAACTTTATTTTCATGAAAGGTGCTCGTCTGAACTCCAATCTCTGGTCTCCCCGTCGACAATCTTTCACGAAAAACACCCGTCTAGCTGAATCCACTGTGAAAAATTTCCCCCACTCTATATCTGTACCTAAATCAAAACACGGATTCCATGAACAAAGCTTCTTTCTTAGAACTGCACGCCTGTGGAACTCTGTTCCGTCTGCCTGCTTCCCACCTACAACTTGGATGTATTCAAGTCCAACGTTAACAAATTCCTAATGAACCGCCCCTTAAGTAAACACTTCATCAAATCTCCACAGTAACGTAATGTACTTGCAATAACCCTTATCCCTGAGTGGCTTCTGGGCCTTGATAAGTGGTGATCACTGTGTAAAAAAAAGATAACCATTATTCTAGTAATTATAATAAAAACCGACTCCTATATACCCGGTGAACAATGTGCAAGACAGATACAATAATAGTACTTAAGAGGACGGTTGCAATCTTGGTTTGATTTGGTTGTTTTGTTTTACGGCGTATCAACCCTTATCGGGTTATTTAATGCCGAATCCAGTTATTTTGGAAATAGTATTCAATGTTGCATTCAGTTATTTTGTATAAGGTTTTTTATTCTTGAAGCTCTTTGTATCTTCAATCGCTAGTTTAGAGTGTTTGATTTGGTTGTTTTTATAGTGGATGTTATGGTTTTGTTCCCTGCCCTGCAGAACATGAATGAGTTTTGCAATGGAAGAGGGAAAAGGGTTACAGTATTTATGTTTGGTACACTGAGAGAAGGAAAAAGGCGGAAAAGGTGGGTTGATGCTTTTGTTTCTGCTTTGGAGAACATAAAGTTTTGCAAAGTAAGTACAGGCTGTCCCAAAAGAAGCTGACGGATTTTAAATTTGATTAACTTCCTCCATATTTAAGTTGTAGTTACCACTTTTCATATGTAGATAGATGAGCCTCTCCGTGACTTGTAAGGATATAGGAAGATATATTCTACTGATTCTAATATTATTTATACAACTTATTCTAGGGTATGTTTTTTCACAAGGTCTAATTTTAGTTATGAAAAATGATGTTACTCAAATGTCCACCATTTTCATTTTCACACTCTTGTGCTCTCTGCAGGGCATTGTCCTGCACACCACTTAATGTTTCAGGGCTTATGGCCCTAATTTCCTCCTCTACATTGTTTTAATGGTATTTATTGTGGCTAGTTTGTTTCCGTATACCCGCTCTTTGAGGTAACCCCAAAGGAAGAAATCTGCACATGTGGGATCTGGCGAGCGGGTTGGCCAATTTATATCACAGCCACGAGAAATTATTTTGTTGGCGAATATGTCCTGGAGCAGATTTACTGTGTCTCGTGCTGTATGCGCCGTTGCACCGTTCTGCTGGAATCACATTGATCGAGAGACCCCAATTTGACTTGATCTCCTTCTTACTAATGTGGATGGATCCTCGGCCACACTTTCTGCTAATCTCTGACGATACTCATCACTTCTTGCCGTCGGGGTCTACCTGATTTAGGGAGGTCGCATACCGACCCTTGCTCATGAAATCGAGCCACCATAGTTTTTATTGCATTGGGAGTAGGGGGATTTCTTGTGTTGAAGTTTCGTCGAAATTCCCTTTGAGTTTCTGATATTGACTCATTCAACCGAAAATACGACTCTACGATAAATATTCGCTCCTCGGTAGTGTAACGACTCAAGATGACCTTGGAAGGGTTACTCTAGATGATCTGAAAAAAATAAAAGAAAAATTAAAAAAAAAATTGAGAATTTTTTTTTTTTAACCATCAGCTTGATTAGGGACAACATGTAGAAGAACAAAAAAAAAAACATCAATATTAGCTGCACATCGTCTCAAGAGGCCAATATCTTCATACAGCATGATCTGGTGATATTTCTTTCTTGGAATGTATGAGATACTGGGTAAAAGCCTGGCATCCGGCAATATGCCCCATCCACAGCTAGAAGAAAATGATATATTTCACGCGAACCAGGTTTGATTTCAATCTTCTCTCGACCATTTACTATAAAAAAAAACATGAAAAATCAATAACCATCGTTTTATACATGATCAGTTGTGTCCCCGATACTTCCCTCAGGATGCATTTATCACAATAAAGAGAGTAATGCTCAGTAATATTTCTATCCAATGATGATGTTTGGCTTTGGGGAAGCAAAGGCAAATATTGTCCGTATGCAGTGCACTGTAACGTGGATTCGTAATTTCCGGTCACTCAAGGGATGTATTTCTATAAACGGCAGTTGAGCTTGTCGATAAAGTATAGTGCTCGAAAAATAGCCCTGGATGAAGTCAAGGTAGAAGAAGCGTTACAGTGTAAATGGGTAGAGGAGGTAGGCGGAGTTGCGCGTGAATGGTGAGAAGAAAATTAAAGAACAGCAATAGAACATTGGAAGTAGAGATTGAATTGAAATAATATATATATATATATTTATATATATATATATATATATATATATATATATATATATATATATAGTTAGTTAGTTGCTTATAAAATATATATGGCGATTAAGCTACACTGAATATTCCGCGTTTCATCCATCTAGGATTTTTTCAGGCTTATGCGCATAAGCCTGAAGAATCCTAGAGTGGATGAAACGCGGAATATTCAGTGTAGCTTAATCGCCATATATTTTATAACTAACTAACTAGTTCTACCTACGTATTGAGCACTTTTGAAGTGAATACTTAAAGTTTACGCATAAATTTATATTTTCGTATATTGATTTTATGTGAGTAAATGAAGTAGTTATATATATATATATATATATATATATATATATATATATATATATATATAATGATTACACACACATAAATATATATATATATATATATATAGGTGGGGTCTATTATATATATATGTATATGTATAGTTGACCCCACCTATATATATATATATATATATATATATATATATAGGTGGGGTCAACTATACATATACATATATATATTACTTATACTTACTTATGTATAGTTGACCCCACCTATATATATATATATATATATATATATATATATATATATAGGTGGGGTCAACTATACATATACATATATATATATATATATATATATATATATATATATATATATATATATTCGGCTGAAAAAATGCGAAGCTCGCGGTTTGTTTACAAACAAACGTTTGAGCACTTTACCAGTGGCGGACGAATGTTTAATTTAAATAGACATTCGGACGGATTAGTTGCGGGCACCGCTTCCGTGGTCAAGGGGTAGAACTGCCGACTGTCATCACGACGGTTCTAGGTTCGATCCTCGGCTTGGGATAGGTGCTAGTCTAGCGGCACTGATGAGTCGTGATACAACGAAACAGGACTGTATGTCGATGACTGCAAATATATTTTATATATATATATATATATATATATATATATATATATATATAGTCATCTGCATACAGTAATGCTTCGTTGTATCACAAGTCATCAGTTTGGCTAGACGAGGACCTTTGCCTAGCAGGGTATTGAACCAACAACCACCGCGTTAATAGTCGGCTGTTTAGACCCATCGGCCTATAAGTAGTCATTGAAATAATGAGGACAGGATATTCTTATGGACACATAAATCGTGAAATTGCCTACCCATTAATGAAACAGCTCTAAAGGAAAAAACCCAGGAAATAAACGAAGGTTGTAAAAAAGAAAACGTGAATCATTGAATTTTCAAAAAAAATTTACACTATATATGCTCTGCACCTATTAAATAAATACATTGAGCTTAACTCAAAATTAACGGTGGCTGGTTTTAAAATAACAATCTAGACCCGTTATATGAAAACGGTATACAGTGAAAAGTTCCATATTTCAAAAATAAACTTAATATATATATATATATATATATATATATATATTTATACTACAATGACTTCAGCAAATGTCCATTTAAATAAACACTCGACCACCGCATTTAAAGTGTTCTAGCTACTTGTTTGTTAACAAACAAATATATAGTCTTTGTCAATTATTTTTAATGCCTGCTGTCAATATATATATATATATATATATATATATATATATATATATATATATATATATATATATATTGCACGCCGCCTGTTTCAGGTGTTATTTCTTTTCCAGACTAAACTAGTTTAAATACAGACACATGCACCCCCACATGTATATGTACTTCTTCTTCTTCTTATTATTATTATTATTATTATCATTATTATTATTATTATTAATCTTATTATTATTATTGACTCATAAGAGCTTTCACGCAGGTCACCAAATACCTCTCCTTGAAAACAGCCTGTGGTGTTCTCTGAAAGCAGAGTGACAACAAATCACCACAGGTTTCTAGTACTCTCCACCTCTTTCGATAACAATTGCAAATAAATTTGCATCAGCACAACAGCTGCTTACCATTGCTTTCTCGTTGGCTTCGACTATTGGTCTCCACTGGAATTTGTATGGCAATAAGTCTTCCCAAAGTCCCAGTTCTCTTCGCACTTATCCGGCAGAGTTCTGATCAGTTCCTCGGTCTTTCCTAACTCTTTGCCTTTACTTGGTTATTTGGTCTCTTTTTTTGAGGGGGGTGCAGTGATTTGATAATAGCAGCATAGGGGTTGGCTTAGAGCACTTGTAGATATGCGGCTTCGGTGTTTTTGGTTCCATGTATTACTTTATATTTTGCCTTTGCAGCAGTTTGTCTGGCCTGCACTTTCTTCTCCTGTGTGTTATTTTCCACATTCAAGGGTGTTTTCTTAATGTTTCAGCTGTTTTCATTATTGTTGTTCGTTGTATTTTTTCAGTCATTCCTTTGATTCCAATTTCTCACATTCTTTTTACAAAGTTTTCATTCTTAGTGCTCCTACTATTATAGGTATTATTTTTATTTCCTTCATCTTCCATACTCTTTTAAGCTGTCTAGGAAACTCTGTGTATTTGCTACGTTTCTCCTTTTTGATATTCACGCTATGGTAAGCTGGAAAAAAATTGACACCAAGCATTGACAATAATTGACAGAGACTTTTATTTCGAATATAATCTCATAAGCACAAAAGAGGGGGAGACGTTTCAAACACAAAAATACACTGACATTTTTTTAGTAAGTAAAGTGGATAGTCCTGTAGATATATAAAACATGAGAAAGATGTAAATTAGAAGAAAATTGAAAATAGGAAAAAAATCATTAAATACCTTATTGTTTTAAAGTTCGTTACAGTTTATTTTAAATTTAAAAACGCGGGGCTAATGAGATGTTAAACTGCCTTATTAGTGGACGCTAATTTTAAAATCAAAGGGAGATAACTGTCATGTTTCGAAAAATAAAATAAAATAAAATAAAAAAAAGCCTTTCAATGATCCCAGGGAGATAACTTTGAATTGTTATTTGATATATTTGTAATCAGTTTAGGGATAAATTATTTATTTATGATGATGGCAATAGTTATGATAATCAAAAATACAATAATGTTAATGATATATATATATATATATATATATATATATATATATATATATATATAAAATAATTATAGTGACAATAATAATAGTGACGATTAAATTAAAAAAAAATAATTGTAATAACAAGTATATTAATACTAGGAAAATAAGTAAAATAATAATAATACTAATATATTATTATTATTATTATTATTATTATTATTATTATTATTATTATTATTATTAACAATTAAATAGACATTAATATTTTTATGGTGGTTTAAGTAATAAAATTTCATCTATCGTCTATGTATGCATCCTGATAACATTTCATCTTTTCGGTTAAAACATGTTGACTTATTATTGTCATTGAATTTTAATATAGCCAGAGATTCAAATCTACAAAAGTGTAGAGTTTTTTATCGGGTTTATATGTTTTAAAAGAGCCTAGTATTTTCCATTAATGAAACAGCTCTAATGGGGGAAAAAGCCAGGAAATAAACGAAGGTTGTAAAAAAGAAAACGTGAGTCTTTAAATTTTCAACAAAATTTTACACTATATATTGCTCTGCACCTATTAAATATATACATTGAGCTTAACTCAAAATTAACGGTGGCTGGTTTTAAAATAACAATCTAGACCCGTTAAATGAAAACGGTATACAGTGAAAAGTTAAAAGGAATATTCATATCTTTGTGATACCAAGTATATTTTGAAAATATTGTTTGGTTTCTTAACGATCGTTCTTTGAAAGATTTTTTATGTGTGGAGATTCTGAGGTTTATAGGCCCAGAAGAAGATCCCCCACTCTATATCTGTGCCTAAATCAAAACGTGGATTCCATGAACAAAGCTCCTTTCTTAGAACTGCACGCCTGTGGAACTCTGTTCCGTCTGCCTGCTTCCCACCGGACTACAACTTGGATGTCTTCAAGTCCAACGTAAACAAATTCCTAATGAACCGCCCCCTTAAGTAAACACTTCATCAAATCTCCACACTAACGTAATGTACTTGCAAGACCCCTTATCCCTGAGTGGCTTCCGGGTCTTGATAAGTGGTGATCACTGTGTAAAAAAAAGTATATCGCAATTTGTTTAATAGAGTTGTAATAGTTGCTTTCAGTTTGATTAATCGTGGTATTATTATGCAAGACGTTTAGTTGTTCTGAATTGTTTGATGGGTTAATGGTGGTAATGTTATTCATTAATTGTGTATTGGTGTTAGTCCGTCTCAAAGGATTAAAATGGCTGCTAATATTAGTATTTGCATTTTCGATTTTGTTACTGTCAATTTGCAGCTGGAAGTTTACGCTTTTACTATTACAGGTGTAAATAACATGTGTTTTGTTTCTACAGTTACAGCTGGCATAGTTTTTATATTTGCATTTTGTATTTTCTGACTTTCTTATTTCATTATATTTTATTGTTGTTATTAATTATTTATTAGTGTTATATTCGTGTTTTATGTGCTTGTGGGGAGATTGTATTCGAAAACAAAGTCTTTGTCAATTATTGTCAATTTTAATAAAATGAATATCGTTTCCGAAACGATTGTCCACTCAATTTGATTTCGTTTTTCTTTGTGGAACTGATTCATAATTTATAATTATCAACCTTTATACACAATATATATATATATATATATATATGTATATATATATATATATATGTATATATATGTATGCATGTATATATATATATTTGTATATAAATTTACATATATACATATATATGTACTAACTGTGGTTGTTAGATGTGTTGATAGCTTCATAAACACAATTTCCGCTGACATAATGCTCCATATTTTCCCCAAATCCCCAGTTTGCTTAAATCGCCTATATTAGTGTAACCTTCCCAAGGATACCAGACACAGAAGTACTCACTCGTGCTGGACTCCCAAGCATCCCCACTATCCTGTTCAGCTTTGGTGGGAAAGTCATATAGCCCGCACGCCAGACTACTAACTACCCAAGAAGCTTCTGTTTGCTGAGCTCCAACATGGCAAGTGCACCCATGGCGGCCAAAGAAAACAACTTAAAGATACTCTGAAGGCATCACTAAAGGCCTTCAACATACATCTGTCATCATGGGAGCAGACAGCTTTAGATAGAGCCAAGTGGCGGGCTGCTGGTCATGGCGGCGCCTGCAAATATGAAAGCTACCCTACACTACAGGATGTTCAGATGGTCCTCATCGTCTCAACGGACGAACAAACACAGCTTCCCAGATATATGAAACACAACTCATTCATCACTCCCTATATAGCAGATATTTTAATATCCCCGAATTATACCTTTAGCTAGATTTCATATTGAAATCTTTGTAACATCGCCTCGTGACCCCTCTACTTATGAGAAGCATTCACATTTGAAATACCTTGGTATAGAAAGCAGAAACCAACCCCACCATCAAAACGGTTCCTTATAATTTCGACAAAGCAATCAAGTTGCTTTGTCTTGTCTATAATGCTATATATATATATATATATATATATATATATATATATATATATATATATATATATATATATATATATTAGGAGAGATATGTTTTTTTTCTTTTTTTCCTGCTATGAGTAAAGTCTGTTTTTTTCTTTTTTTCTTTTTCTTGACCGCATGGTGGAATTCTGCGTTCCTGTGTGATGGTAGTAGCCCGATGTTCTTATTAACGGCTCGATATTTAAATAAAAGTAAAGCAGTAAACAGCAATTGAATGTAGGAATTTTTTTTTTCTTCTTTTTCTACTTTTGAAGCGTTGTGTGAGTTGAAAAATGAAAATAATTACGTATATTCTTGACCGCATGGTGAAATTCTGCGTTAGATAGAAAAACAAAAACAAAAAGGAGTGGGGGAACAAACTCTGCATTGATAAGGATGTTTAGCATCGAAATATATCTAATATAAGCAAATAAATTTGTTTATATATTAAAACATGCGTTGTTTTCAGCTTTCAAAACGTATTCATTTATATACGTAATTATTGTCAATCTATATATATATATATATATAGATAGATGTTCGAGAAAAGCAATAACGTCCTAAAATGTCTTGGGTAGTTCGTATTGGACGAACTTGCTGATTTAAATACTTGAATTTTTATGGACCTTTATTTTTATTCGACTTTTCATCGTCTCTATATATTTTAACTTATCGCCATTACTGTATGCTATCGTTTTCACTTTTAATGCTCATTTTCGCTCATTGGGACTCTTTACTTTAACACCTGATGATGATTCGTCCACGAATCGATAGCGTTCGTGACAACAAAATCTATGAAACTTTTATTAATATTTTTCATTTGATACAAAAATGATTATACGAAAAATCGAAAAATTTTAAAAAGAATCATCAAGCAAAGTGTCTCCGTTGCATTTATTAATATTTGCATGAATATATATATATATATATATATATATATATATATATATATATATATATATATATAGAGAGAGAGAGAGAGAGATATGTATATATATAGATGTATATATATATTTATCTATATACATACATATATATATATTTATATGATGGACACTCTCGTCGATATCGACGTATAAGGCTCTGCCTCGACAACTAAGTTGTTCGCAAATCCACACAGATGATGTATTTATAGTGGTGAAGGCTTTGTGTAGAACCAACCATTTTATAGTATTACTGCTAGCCTTTGTCGGTGCAGATAACTGCCATAGGGCAGAGTATACAGTAGACCGCAGGTTTTTAATCAGAGTTTCCTTCTTTTAGATGCATGTCTTAATAAAGACACAGGGTGCATCTCTCCCAATGAATTAATGCGCCCCCAGATACCAACCTGGTAATTTCTACGACTCGGCGATGTACATACAGCGCCTAACCTTCACAAATGGTCACCCATTTGGTACTGGCCAGGCTCAGCGTTGCTGGATTTCGTTGATCTGTCGAGAACCGTGTGCCGGCGTGATTGTGCCCCTATGCGTATATATATATATATATATATATATATATATATATATATATATATATATATATATATATATATATATATATATATATATATATACTAGGTTATGGAAATATATGTGCTATAAGCGTAGCTTTATTGCCATATATATATTTTCATAGCTTACTACTTAGCTCTACTTATATATTTGGCAATTTTGAAATAAATACTGAAAATTTTACCTTATATCATATCTTCGTATATTTATTCATATGATTAACTGAAGTAATCATATATATATATATATATATATATATATATATATATATATATATATATACAAATAGTAAGTAGTCATATATATATATTTATGATTACTATATATATATATATATATATATATATATATATATATATATATATATATATATATATATATATATATACAGCGTCATCCCCCAAAAACGGGCCCCAACTCTAATTAGGCCCCGTTTCTTAAGGTTTTGTTTTTCCTTTGAAGATTGTAATGCTGGGTATGGGACAAAACCAGCTGCAAACATTGCCGAATCAAATGAAACTTTGGTCATAACTAGTTTATTATATTCAAACAATGACATCAAAACACTAGGGTCTTTGGCCTTTTTATCTCCGTTCTACAGCATCTGTACTTGATGACCTCCATTTAGCTTTTCTTCTTTTTTTTTTTTTGGTCACCCTGTATATATAATATATATATATATATATATATATATATATATATATATATATATATATATATATATATGCATATATATATAAATATATATATATATATGCATAGATGTATAGATTAAAACAATATAGATGGGTAATTAATAGATATAAAACACACACTTCTTTTATATAGTACAGCTTAAGTTTACTATTTCGTTGGAACTAAATACAAAAAACAACAAAAAAACAATTAGAAAGCATTATTGATTTGTTGTTGATTTCACCTGGAACCTGTCACAATTAATTAACACGGTTCCCCGTCCTCAGTCAGCACTTTGTATGTGTTTCTCGTTACGAAAATGTTATGCTGGTCAACCGTTACCATGGAGACTGACGTCATGCTTTTGCTCAGACCGCTCAGCCATGTTTCCGGAATCAGTCACTGCCAATGGCCGTCTGCCGAACTGTGTGCTTTATTTTCTGAGCCAACCAGTAAATTTGCGATCATCTGTTGTTGACAGGAGGGATATACTTAGGTTTGCATAGAATGACAATCATATTTACTCTATTGGATTTGAAATGTATTTACAACTACCAGTTCTGAAAACTATAATACTCATATTTATATACTACTAGCATACCGCCTGACGTATGCCGGTCGTAAAATACGTTTACAAATAATATTTTAATTTATGCAGATCTTGTAATTTTTATTACAGAGCCAAGTATCTATTGATTATTATATTGTACCCAATGTATAGCAGTGATTTTTTTTACTTGAGAGCCACTACTTATCAAGGCCCGAAGACCACTTGAGCATAAGTGTTAATTAATGTAAGGTGGTACTGCAGTAATAGTTTATGGTGTAAATTGGGTAGAATTTGATAATTTATGCGGACGGCTAAACAAGAACGTGTTTACATTGGACTTGAAGACCACCATGTTGTACACAACCACAAATAAACCCAGCGGAACCGTGTTCCACAGGCGAGTTGTTCTGCAAAAGAACATTTGTTCATGGTATCTACGTTTAGATTTAGGCACAAATAAAGAGTGGAGGGAAATCGTAAATAGTTGCTCTAGGTAGTCGAGTGTTTTTGTAAAAGTTTGGCAATGGGGGGTCATAGATTGGAGTTAAATTAGGCTCTTGGCATGAAAATAGCGATAGAGCAGAGACAGGCTCGCAACGTCTCTTCTGTGGGAAAGACGTTGCAGGGAAGAGAAAAGGAAACCACCTGATAGGTTTCGAATCCGGATTGACTATCAATGCTGGATAGGGCGCACCGATCAGCACCTGCCCATATTTGTCACCAGTACTCAATTTTAGGGCGTACCTTTCCCTTATGCAGAAAAAGGACTGTATCGGCAGTGATATAGCTATTGGAACGCGAGAGTGATACAACCATTTTTCCAGCGACCTTGGCAACAGCTTTGATGTATAAGTTTCTTTTCAGATCAGAAGTGAATATTAGATTTTTTAAAAAATTGAATAAATAGATGGCTTTGTGAGCATCATCTAAATGCGAAATCAAAAATCTAACGACTTACCGTTATCTGTTACCATATAAACTAATACATTACAAATGGATATCAAAACCTTTTAGAATTATCAAACTTTAACATATAGATATGTTTGCGTATGCTTTGAACCAACAAATTGATTCGATTTACAGCTTTTTTTCATATTTGACCCTGTACCAAATGTTTATCGGTTAAAACATCAAATCGAATCTGTTTCTAAGTTTCAAATACCATATATATCAAGTTTCAAGTCTTTACAAATTGACGGAGTTGATAGAGACAAATGATCAAACAGAAAGACAATTTGTAAAGATTTGAAACTTGATATATTAACACTGAGGAAGATCGAAGGATCGGTCTAAAACTATGGGCTTTTGAAGGAACCATTCTTGTTTTTTTCAAAAGACTTTTTTTATTCCTACACGTCAACACACAGGAAATAAATGCAGAAAAGATATGAACATTCATATATTTTTCGTATTGATTTTATATATATATATATATATATATATATATATATATATATATATATATATATATATGATTAGTTTTTTTTGGAAAAAGAATTCCAGCAGAGTGCTCAATTAAAAGGAAAATCCAAATTTTAAGAGCGTACTTATATTTTGTGTACAGAAAGTTGTTAGTTGAGACAGGTCATTGGTACCGTCGGTTTCAAGCCCGATAATAAGGCCCGTTTAAGGTATCCTTATCAAGCTCTCTTCAGCCAATATTCGACGAATATTGGCTGAAGAGAGCTTGATAAGGATACCTTAAACGGGCCTTATTATCGGGCTTGAAACCGACGGTACCAATGACCTGTCTCAACTAACAACTTTCTGTACACAATATATATATATATATATATATATATATATATATATATATGCATATATATATGTATATATATATGTATATGTGAGGTAATTGTTTAATTGGTTTTAATCGTCAAAACAACATAGCTATGAGTGTCTTAAATAAGTTTCCAGACTTTTTGTGCAGGCATTAAATATTGTCCTAGACTCTGAAAGGTACAGCAGCGTATTGCTAAAAATCTAATGTAATGACTGACGAAATTTTATGTTTTTATGTTCAAATGATCAGGTACGGCAGGAATTGGAATACACCCTACTAAAGCATGATTGTCACAGCTGGTGAATTTCTAAAATGCGAACTGGATGTGAGAAAACTTTCGAAGAAATATATGCAATAAAATTCCGTTTTAAATTTGGAAAATTCGCCAGAGAAACGCATGAAATAATTCAGACCGCTTTTGGACTATTTTGCATGTACGGAGCATCAGTTTTAAGTAGCATAAGAGATGCGGAAGATTTGCGCATCTCTTGTCCCAAGGGAGATCCCTCCTTGTCTAAGACTATTTGACCAAGATGGATATCAAGACAGTTCCTGGTTCTCCCTATAGTCCAGACCTTGTTCTCTGTGACTTTTGGTTATTGCTTAAACTGTACGAAAACGTTGGAGGCTCTCATAATAAGACAA
This sequence comes from Euprymna scolopes, assembly GCF_053919585.1. Lineage (NCBI taxonomy): Eukaryota > Metazoa > Mollusca > Cephalopoda > Sepiida > Sepiolidae > Euprymna > Euprymna scolopes. The sequence continues at coordinate 54,553,821 of NC_136520.1, read as the reverse complement.
TTAAGAAAATGAAAGAGGCTGTGATGTGAAGCATTTAGACACTTGCACAAAGGGACTTCTATGGCCCTACCATAAACTCTTGGAACGGTACAACTAGTGTATTACAGACAGAGGAGATTTCTTTAAAGGGGACCAGAGTTTTATGTGCTTCTTATCAATTAAAGTTCTTGTACGAAAAAAATCTGGAATCTTATTGAAGGCACCCCGCGCGCGCGAACACACACACACACACAAACAAATACACGCACACGAACATATATATATATATATATATATATATATATATATATATATGTATATATATATATATATAGTGCAAAATTTTGTGGAAAATTCAAAGACTCACGTTTTATTTTTTTATAACCTTCGTTTATTTCCTGGTGTTTTCCATTACAGCTGTTTCATTAATGAGTTGGCAATTTTACGATTTATGTTTCCGTAAAAATATCCTGTCCCCACCAACTTCTTCAGATGTTTATCCCTTAGATTTTTACAACAAATGATATATATATATATATATATATATATATATATATATATATATATATATATATATATATACTGGCTATATAAAGACTAATTTAACACTTGTTCGAAAAGATTCTGTATTTTGGATTGTGAAATTAAAAAAAAAATAAGAAAATGAATACGTCAGTTGAACGGTTTCAAAACTCGCTGAACAGAGCTAAAATCGATCTTAATGATTACGTTTTAAAAAGGAAAAAAGGGGGAAACAATGAAATGAAGATGAAAAAAAGGGGAGAGGAACTAATTATTAAATAGAAACTAGATTAAGCCCTGACATACTCTCTTTTCGTTTGCAGAGAGAAGGTCTCAGAGTCTTAATATATATAGCTTCTAGAATTTTGAGAGGGTAAAGAGAGTGTGACTTGCTAAGGATGGAAAAAAATGTCGGCACTTTAATTCGAAGCACAAATATAATTATTTATAAGGTGCTCTCTGATAGATGCGCCATAGATATATTATACACACACACACGCACACACACATACGCATATATATATATATATATATATATATATATATATATATATATATATATATATATATATATATATAACGTACCGATTCATTGGGAATAGTCACTCATGTTGATGCTAATTTAAAATAAAATCTTCAGTGTTATTTTCTATAGAAGCATGCAATTTTTCAGTTCTTATATATCGTTCTCTTCATGTATGTTTTTATTCATATATCAGTTGGGAAATTACCAGTGCTAAGAATTTACAGGAAAAATAAACAACAAAATATCACATCGATCTTTAGATAGTGTCTGATACATTCATAGTTTGAAATGTCTTTTTTCGTTTACATTATATGCCATTATATGCTGTGTTCTGCCTACGTATTCCAGAATAATCGACATAAATACTTGATAAGTTTTGCACTAAAATTATTTTAATAAATTCACTAACCTTTGACGATCTTATACCCGGTATATTCTCCCTTATCCGAAAGTAACATTTTTTGATTTTTGGTCTTCTTACTACTAGGCTATGTGGTATTATTTTAATTCCAAACTTACTATGAGAAACGAATTTATAGCTCTTGAATTGATCAATGGATCAATCTACATGTTGTATTTATTAAGTACGACACAATCACGTTGACACACTGATTCTCGCCAAATCACTGAAGTTTAGCAAGGTTGAGTCTCGCCAGTACCAGATGGGTGATCATTTGGGAAGGCTAGGCGCTGTATGTACCTTCTGGGAAGGTTGGGTGTGGGGCCAGCACCCTCACCCTGTAAAAAGAACTCGCTACAAAAACATCTACAAAAGTTGTAGATGGCTTATGTCCTTCAGGGGGATCAAGGGCCTATGGGATGGATATTTATTAAATGAATTAAACAATAGAGATCTCTTAAACGTTAATATATATATAATAGTATCACTGGATTCAAAATATCAAACTTCATTCATTGTAATCGCCCTGTGCATCAATAACCTGCTGCAAACACGTGGTGAATGCTTTCCACGACTCACGAATAATTTTGTGTACAATGTTGACCCATTCCTCACTTCTTCCGAGCTTCCAAATCGGTATGTTGAGAAGCTGAGATTTTACTCTCCAAGATAGACCAAATATCATGATCTCACCAATTGATTGGAAGCGTTATAATGCTTTCCACACCAACATTCGGTTCACATTTAACGTCTTCGCAATGTCTCTTGTAGACTTTCCGGATATAAATAGCTCTACAATGGCAGTTCGTTTCGCTAAATCATAGGTCATATTGTCAAAAGTAATTTTAAGTTAAAATTTATCCATATATACATGAAAAAGATTTTAAAAAAAAACATGAAAATTCTCTAAATACGGATATTAATAGAAAGTTGCAACGGTAAATACTGAACACTCTGTAAATAACTTTTTGTGTTTTTCCTATTTATATTTGACAATGATATTAGAAAAAAAATTATTTCAAAAGTATAATAAATATGTGCGTTCATTTATTTATTGCGGACTATTATCCCTATCTTTTTTGGTTGTTGTTTCATGACGTTTCCTCTAGCCTTCGTCAGGTGGTAATTGCGGCGGGATAGGAACTTCGAGTATCCTAACTGCATACTCAGCAATTACTGCCTTCCATAGTTGTTGATGTCTCATCACGGTTTTGGCCAAATAAGCCTCGGGCTGACTTCGGGTAGGATTGAAACTGCTATCTTCAGACAATGCTTATCTGGAAGCGTAGACATTCAACGTCTCTATTAACTGCGCCACGGGCCCCGAAGGGCGTTCAAGGTTGTTTTTTTTTTGTTCTCATAAATCTACGTGTATTTATTACTTGATCGTTCATGGTCGGGTCCGTCCTGAATGGTATATATTAATTAATTAAAAAAAAACACGGTGAGACGACAACAACTATGAAAGGCAGTAATTGTTGATGATGCAGTAAGGAGATTCCGTCGCGGTTATCAACTGATGAAGGCCAGAGTAATAGTTAGCCGAAACGTCGTGAAACAAAAAAATGAGGATAATAGTCCTCAATAAATAAATCAATAATGCTCATCTCAATAATGAAATCCAATTAATTAAAAAAATATGTGTGTTTAAATTCCCTCGTTTAGAATCTAAAAGATAAAGTAAAACTGATTAGCTATTCGAAGTGTGAGTACATTTTTAGATAATCTATGAAGGGTTTTATACAGTAATTTAGAAATCAGACGAATCATTTACTCTTTGTACATCTGAACCTATAAATATTTCCAAATAATTCGCATTTATCATAATTATGGAAAATTTCAGATCATATATTTGGGTGTTATATGATATGCAACACGCTCCACCGAACGCGCACGTACAGGTGTAATGCTGAACAAGGAATAAAACGAAAAACAGGGTGACGGCACCTAAATATCAATGCGTAGATAGGTCTAAATAACTGCAATGATAAAACGTTATAAAAAAAGTGTTAAAAAACAAATTGATTGAATTGAATTCCTCTATTTCCGTATGTTGCCCCCCGTCTCTGCTGGTCTCAGAGATTGACAGAGACTTGCATTATTTAAACGAATCCCGCCAGCGAATTTGCAAGAAAAACAAGTGGACCAAAATAACAAATTCAATTGCAATTTTAAACGGTAAAAAAAAGAATATCAACGGCAGACAACTTTGAGTTGCATCCGTGTAATCTGCGCGTTTAGCGATATACTATTAAACTATATATACTATTAAAAATCGATATATACTATTAAAAACTTCCACGCGAAACGCTGATAATACTTCTTTACTCGAACTTAACACAAACTTAATTACGTAAAAACAAGGACATTTATATTATTCGGATTAATCGGACGATTATTATCATTCTGAGTGGAATCTGCACAAAATATCGATCGATGTATCCTTCGACCTTATTACAGTGTAAAGTCGCCGTGTTTTTTCTAAAGAAGAAAAAGAGGATGGATAGCTCTGCATTCTAAGGTTTCGAATTATTGAATGTAGTCTAATATATAAAATACTATATATCTGCCTGTCTCCATATTTTCAAACTCTATCTCTCCTAAACTAAAAGTCTTAGACCGGCTCTAGCGGCCTCAAATGATTATATTTTTTATGGGCCCTTCTTTTTATGGGGTTTTTGCCTGTTAATATAGTTTTTCAGGGGTCCAAATCGATGTACATTTTGTACATTCATCTGAGTTTATTTTGGAATTTTAATTTTTAGTCAGGTCATACGCATGTCATGTTAGTACAGGGGGAGCGTCACCATCTCTGAATGCTACAGGTTTGCTTCCGGTTTCGATTCTAGCTGATGACACCTATACATATATATATATATATATATATATATATATATATATATATGTTTCTTTTGAAATTACGAGTTATAATAATATATACGAAATTTGAAAATTAAAATATCATATTTAAGCGTATTTTACGACCGGGTAAAGCCGGGCGCCTCCTCCGTTAGTTTGGATTAATCGGGGAATCATTCTCAGTTTAAGTATTGTATTGAGTCGATGTACTCTCCCGCCTTCTTCCGGTGTAAAAGTCGACATGTTTTTTTCTTAAGAAGAAAAAAGAGGAAGGATAGCTCTGTACTCTAAGGTTTCAAGTTATTGGATCGAGTCTAATATCTAAAACGCAATATGTCTGATTGTCCGTCTGTTGTCTGTCTCCATATTTTCAAACTATTGGCAACTAAAATTCGTAGAGCGGCGATAGGGAGCTAACGAAATTGTTTTTTTTTTTTACGACCCGTTCTTTTATGGACCTTTAGCAAGTTAAAATAGTTTTTAAGAGGTCAAAAAGGGGTCACATATGACAAAATCGTTATACATATTTTACTTTCATCTTGGTTTATTTTTAATTTTTAATTTTTAATCTGTTCATATGCGTGTCACATTGGTACAATGGAAACGTCACCAGATTTAATTGCTACAGTTTTGGTTTCGATTCTAGCTAATGGCACACAGCTACTTTTTTGTTTACTTTTGAAATCATGACTCTATAATAATGTAAAGTTGGACTAATTAAAATATCATATTTAAGCGTATTTTATGACCAGACAATGCCTGGCGCCCCCATGATAGTTAAATATAAGTTTACGCAAATTATAATGATAATTAAATAATCAGGGAACTCTAGGTGGTATTATTTCTGACGTATTATGATTCAAATGTTAAAATAAATCCGACATAGATTGTAAGGTTTTAGAAATATAATATTTAAAGAAATAAGAAGCGCTAGTTTCACGTGTCTCCTGCGTTCAGTTTATTTTAACAAGCTGTAGTTTTTGTCTTAATTTTTGTTTGTTAAAATGACTGATATGAGATAAAAAAGGGGGAGGGTGGAGAAATACAGAAAAAAGGATAGAAGTAGGAAATTTACATTTACGAAAACTTACTGAATAGTTATGGCTGATATGGAATTCTTCAAAAGACAGATATTTCTCATATAAAAACAACTTTAACCCCCTTTTTAATTACATTTTCTCCCCCAAAAAGGCACATTACCACTGTGATGTAGAAGGCTACTATTAGAGATATAAGCTATAGTGGTACTATGTAGGGAGTTGGGCAGCAACATGTCGGTTCACTGTACACTTGAACTTCTGCATGCCGGTACAGTTGGGAAAGCAGGGGCCCGGAAGAGAATTTCAAAGTCTAGTGGTTCTGGAGAAGAAACTACTGGGATAGAAAGCTCTCTTACATCTAGGGATTTCTACTGTAAAGGGGTGGGATTTAGCTGCCTGTCGAGTTTGTCGAGGGTATTTACGTCGAGAGGGTACAAGTGCTTGCAGTTTGTCGGAGCATTCACCGTTGATGTTGCATCCCTCTGCCTGTTCTACAAGTACTTTAAAGGTAAATACTCTGACGAACTAAAAGCACTTGTACCTCCTCAACATGACTACCCTAAACAAATCCGACAAGCAACTAAGTCCCACCCCTTCAAAGTAGAAATACGTAAGTGTAAGAAAGACTTTTACTCCACTAGTTTCTTCCCCAGAACTGCAAGACTTTGGAACTCCCTTCCGGGATTCTGCTTTCCCAACTGTACTGATATGCAGAAGTAATGTGAACAGACATCTTACTACTCATTTCCCTTCATAATGCCCCTGCAACTTATGTCCCCGATAGTAGTCCCCTACTTCAAAGTGACACTGTGCCTTGTTTGGGGGGAAAAGTGTTTAAAGACCACACACCTCAAAACCGTTTATTCGGCCCGCCAGATTCACTAGACTAACTGAGTTCGATTACACCTGCGTGACCTTTTGCTGAAACTGGCTTTTCTAAGTGCACACATTTATATTTTTCTTCTGACAATCCCATGTTTATTTGTTTTATAAGCAATTTTTTGTTAGGAGTATGATGTTTATTAAAATGACTTTTTGGTACATTTAATAATTATTATCGTTCTACAGGTGCAACGTTATGTCAAAACGATCTTTTGCACTCATAGCCTATGTATTAAGATGTCGAGTTTATAATTTTTATTCAAATGATTTTTTGGCACATTTGATAATTATTATTATATTACAGATGTAAGCTTATATCACAACGATCCTCGGTACTCACGGCATAGGTATTGAAATTTCAGGTGCATAATTTCCACTCAAATAGCCTTATGGTACAGTTTATAATTCAGATGATTTTGCAAGACACACGACCCAAAGATCTAATACATTGAGGCTGCTTCTCTCCGATGAGCCATTTTTTTCTAGAAAACCTGTAAGTTGGAATGTTGAAAGTCCTCGGATCCGTCTGTTTGACGAATCTATTAATGAAGTGGAACTGAAAGCTTGCAAGGCTTTTGTTTTAGATGTGTAAAACTTGAAGGTTAAAAGCTACACGGTAATTGTAAAGAATATAATGAGTTTTTTTTTTCAAATCTTTCGGATGTAACACGAGCGTTTAAATGTGTTACTTATTCTCACATATGGAACTTTTTTCTTGAGAATCGTGATACAAAACAGAACACGATAGAAATGATGATCAGGTAACAGCGAGGCTGGGATGAAGTTATCATGACTCACTACTGTAAGAATCTGATAATATATCTCTATGATGCTGAATATTCTAACATTCCGTATGAACAGAAAACCATGTTTTTAATTTACACACTGAAGAATAAAATGGTCTTTATCCTGTAATTTGGTGTTCTGAATATTCACCAAACATACTTATAACATTTAATAAATACTAGCCTGGGTGGTCGGCGTTGCTCGGGTGTATGGAGGTGTGTATTGAGAAAAAAAATTGACTTCCCTCATCTCCTAGAAGTGCGATAAAATTAGCTTCAGTTTTTTTTTTTCAGTTTATAAGGAACTAGCTTGAGTGCCCGGCATTGCTCGTGTGTTTTAAGTTGTATGTTGAGCAAAAAAAAAAAAAAAGTGGTAATAGGCAGGCAGGCTCGAACCCGTATCGCGAAGGAGGAAAAGAACGTGAAAAAATACGTGACATCTTAGCCTTTGCGTCCATCGCCAAACCGGAAGTGGCGAAGAATTAAATTTAGGCTAGTCAATCGAAAAAAGAGGACGACGTTTGAGCCTGCTTGCCTACTACCACTTTTTTCTTTCTTTTTTTTTTTTTTGCTTGACACAAACCTCCAAACACCCGGACCACACCGGGCACCCAGGCTGGTTATATATAATTGACGTTTCACAATATCTTGACCTGATTGTTATGCTCAAAGCCACTTGGGTTCTGTTTCCTTATGTGATTTTATTTGAAATATATAGGTTATAGACGAATGGAAATGCCATTTAAAACTTAAATGTTAAAACTGAATAAGACTACTTGCCTTAAAGCTCAACAGGGAAATCTATAGAGTAACCTGGTTTGAAACGTAGACAGTCGAAAATTGTATTTCATGTGGGAGGTGAAACACAGCTATTCTCAAACTTTATCTGAACAGTTTAAAGATAATAGCATTAGAAATGCAAACGCGTATAACAAATGAAACTTCTGTTCTCAAACGAAACCAGCTTAAATGTCAAAGGCGAATAAAGCTGCTCGTTTGAAACGTAACAAGGAGATAGTCTTAATTAAAAAGTAGAGTTGTCAAAGAATTAAAATGCTACTTCAAAACTGAACACGAGCCTCTTATCTCTATTTCTATAAAAGTGAGAATGTGTGTTTATGAGGACAGCTCTTAACCTATATACTCAACGAAATTTTGGTCCACAGACATAAAATTTCATTTATAGGGTAATCAGACACGTGGAAAACTTTTCGGTTTTTATCTGAAAAATAAAAGGGCCGCTAAAGGGATCAATATTGAAAATTTTGTACGTAGGAATCATCAGATTTTCATCAGTTTGCCAATGTTTTACGAATGCGCATGCGCGAATCGTTAATATGACAGCTTCCTTCTTTTAAGAATAAGCGGTTTGAAAACCCTGTTTAAAGATTGTGTAAAGCTGGTCTAATGGTTATCCTACTTAAATCACTGTCTTTAGATTTTGGTTTCGATCTCAGCTCGAGTAGTTGTTACTTCCAAGAAGTGAACTGCCTAGAAATAGTGGCATGCACATGTCTCAGTTTCTTTTCGGTTTTTTAAACTTCATTTTAAAAGGAATTTGACATCGCGTTTAATAACGGGCAACGCTTTAATCTGAGAAAATCAAGCTCCCCCTAAAGGGCCATTCTGGATAAGAACAAAAATAAAAAAAATCCTCAATCAAGAAAGCTTTTTCCTCTGCTAATGGAGGTCAGAAAAAGTGAAGTGTAGTATCAGCACAGATACTACACTTTGCTCCGAGCCAAATTCTGTTCAAGGCACAATGGTGATTTTTTTTTTTTTTGCATTTGAAACTTTAATCTAAGTCATTGAGATGTAGGTTCGCTACAGTGCAATGAACATGTATTGTGCACTGAGTCACTGTGGGAAGGTGTGTGAAGATTTCTCTCAGTGCACCGCGGTAGGTCCATGACAAATGCAGCCGACCAGTCGATTTGATTAAAAATTGGGTGATACACCCGAGATCAGTGATAATAAAACTACTGGAAGTATGGAACATCCGTCGATTCTTATTCAATCCTGGTTAACGTAAGGCCTCCTTGCAGCTGCTTAATAAATCTGCTACCTTAAATGTAATATGCGCAGCTAAAATAAATGTTATTTTATATGTAGACGTAGCATGAATGAAAATGCTAGTTAAATCTTTAACCTGAAAAGTGAGCAAAACTGTTACTCTAAAATGCAATCGATGAACTTAAGTTAACGCCAGAAAAAAGACAAGATAAAATCATATAAAATGAAATAACAAACGAAAGTGTAATTATTTCGTTTGAAGATTGCTAAAGGTAAAAACCAAAAGTTTCTGGTAATGAATCCAAAACAAATCGGCAGCAATATTTTGCGAAAATTAATTGTAATAGTGTGTGTGTGTGTGTGTGTGTGTGTCTCTCTCTCTCTCTCTCTCTCTTTTTCTCTCTCTCTCATTCTCTTTTTTCTCTCTCTCTCTCTTTCTCTCTTTTCTCTCTCTCTTTCTCTCTTTTCTCTCTCTCTTTCTCTCTTTTTTCTCTCTCTCTCTCTTTCTCTCCCTCTATTTTCCTCTTTTGTATTGCTCCACTATTCTCTTTCCGGTCCTGGATATGACCTTAAACTATATCCGATGGTGAAGCCTCAGCTCGCGGACTTTTGGGAGTGTGAAGCAACCCTTTAATGGCCACTGCTCCCAGGTCCACTCTGCCCTGGAGTGGCAGTACCTGTTATGGTCCCAACCAACTTGAAAAAAAAAAACAACAACAAATATATTCTATTTAAAAAATTGTTCTCCAAAATCACTGGATTCGGCATTAAATAACCCGAAAAGGGTTGATATGCCGTAAAACAAAAATAACCATCCAACCAACTATTCTCTTTCCAACTTTTACACTTTACCCACGCTAATTTTGTCTCTCTCTCTCTCTTCTTCTCTCTCCTCCTCTCTCTCCCCCTCCCCTCTCTACGTCTCCTGTATTGCTCCACTATTCTTTTTCCACTTTACCCACGCTCGCTTTGCTCTCTCCCTCTTCCCCCCCCCCTCTCTCTCTCTCTCTCTCTTCCTCTCCTATATTGCTCCACTATTCTCTTTCCCCATTGCTCCTACACTTTACTCACGCTCTCAAAGTCTCTATCCTCTCTCTCCCTCTCTCTCTCTCTCTCTCTCTCTCTCTATATATATATATATATATATATATATATATATATATATATATATATATATATATATATATATCTTTCTCTCTTTCTCCCCTCTGTTTCTTTGTGTCTTATGGAATTCTCGTTTTGTTTTGTCTCTTCAAAACTGCTCACGTTCAAAATAACCTCCGTATGCCAGTTTGAACTAAAGCCAAACGGGATAGTCGAAATGAATGTTTCTGTTAAAAGCACGATTGCAACGTTGTACTTGACGTTTTTATTTTAAACTTAAATTTACGCCATTATTACAGCATATGCAAACCGACCAGACATATAAAATCGGCAATAGTTTTTTTTTTGGTGTGTTTTTATATTAAACACATGATTTCAAAGTGAACATCCCTCTTTTTAGCACAACTGATAATTTTTGTAAAATCAAATTTGAAATTTGCATTTTAAACGTTCATTCAAGCTATTATATATAAAAAAAAATCTAATAAAACCAGCAGTAGATTCTCTACAGTGCAATCAGTGCAATGTAGACTACAATGTATTGTAGACTAAGTGAATTATATATATATATATATATATATATATATAATAAAAATTACAATAAGTTTACAAATGTAATTAAAATAGTAAACTTAAAATATATTATATATATTAAAGAGTTAATATTTACAAGTAAAATAAACTCAGCCAGATGTAAAAGCTTAATAAAACCGAAAAGGAAATAGAGCTTATAATATGAACAAATGATTAATAAAACATGTTAAAAGACATCTTGAAAAAGAGTTAAAAACATATTTAATTTTAAAAAAGGAAACACAAGATAAGTGGATAGTCCTTAATCCGCGGAGTTTCGAAGAAATACTCTCCTTCTCATCAGAGGGCAGGAATTAGCAAAATACAGGATCGGATTTTGCATATAAAAGTATTTAATGAAACTACAATAAGTCACAGATCTTACTTGGTTAAAACAAAAGGGTGAGGTAAGGGGAACAGGAAGCAAAATAAAAATAAACATAAAAAGATTTCACATGAATGGACAGTCCGGTGAAGGGTAAAAATCCAAAAATGGTAAAATCCAAAACGGTCGAATTTAAAATTTCAATCCAATACGTAAATTCCAAATGGTCCAAAATAATCCAAAAGGCAGAGTTCCTTGGAAAAAGCGCAAATGGAATGAATTCCAAATCATTAAAAGAAAAGTACTGGAGAGAATATTTAAAAACACGTCTGTCAAGACTGGATGAATAAAAAAAAAATAAGGTTTAAAAAAAAAAACACCCGAAAAGCGGTGAAGATTTAAATTTGAAAAGCAAGGTCAAACTGACCCAGACAAGAAGCGCGAAAATTAGCGTTAATAATTAGGTCAGCTTAGATATGCACGTGAAAGTCCCAGAATTAAATTAAGAAAACTGATCAGAACAAATAAATGGCTAAGTTTATGAAATGGGGCTTCTGTTATATATATATATATATATATATATATATATATATATATATATAAATGAAAGTAAATAAATAAAAAAATAGAAAATTATATATATACACACATACACACACACATATATATATATATATACATATACGTACATACAGACACACACATGCACACATACATGTATATACATACACACACGCATATAAATATATAAATATTCAATATAACCATTATGCTCCACCTGTATGCTGCCTTAAATCTGTAATCACACACAATATGACTCGCAAGAAACCAGTTCAAATAACAAGATCTGCTGCTATCAATAGCAATGGTCCACTCCACAAATATAATTCGAACCAACATGCTATATGTATACATATACAATAACACACGCACACACATATATATATACAAACACACACGCATGCATAAATATATACACATATCCAAAAACATATACAAATTAAACAAAAACATACATACTTACATACAAAATAAGGGGAAGGATAGGCCGGTATCTACAAACTCCGGAATAAGGCAGATAAATGTGTATGTAAATGCATATAGTGAAATATAAGTAAACAAATACATAGAATAAAAATGAGTAGGTTGATGTATATATTTAATTAATAGGTATATTATACCATAAAACGGAGACAGCAGATGGAAAACCGGCCAAAGAAATAAAGAAAAAGCAAATAAAATTAAAAATATAAAAAGCTTAGAAGGTAAGATTATATAAAAAAAAATTATGGGAAAATATATATGTTTGAAGGGTTAAATTAATAGCTATGTGATTTCAAATTTACCATATTTATACTTGGACATATGTTTGCAATAGATCAGTTCGTTTTTAGAGTTTATTATATTACTGCTTTGAGGGGAGGTTATAATAGTTATAGCTTCAGATGTACAGAGGTGACAAGACTTAGACCCTGGAGTGTAAGACTTAACTTTTTTTAGGATGGTCCATTTAATTGAAAAGTGGGTATTGGCAGAGTTAAGCTTTTTAACCAGTGTAGTTAGAGAAGTTCCCTAGTTAATATTTGAATTTTGGTTATTGAAAGAAGAAGTGTGGTTTGAAATTCTTTTCTTTATTAAAGTTGAAGTAGCACCTATATATGTATATGTTTTATTAATTGATCGGTGTCGAGAATTAATATAAATTTGTTGATTTATACTGGGAAGAGAATTAAAATTTTGTACATTTTGATGAACAGAGGGTAGGACAGTAATTGTAGCAGGATTGGTTTGGAGGGGATAATTAGTGTTATCAGTGTTAGGATGGCTGCTATGAAAATATTGTTATTATTATTATTATAGCTGGTTGTATGATTGAAAATAGAGGGGCTGGTTGATTTGTTTGTTGGATTAATAATTATATCAGAGGGAGGGTCGGAGGAAGGATAATTGGGTGGCAAAATGTTATTGTCTATTATGGGAGAATTGCGTGGGAGCTCTGTAATTGTGCATGAATATATTACATCTTTATGGATGCAATCATTATTGAGTAGGCAAAGATGTTTGTTAATACAGTTGCAGTTTCATTTTGGTTGGATTGGGAAAGGGATTTTTTGGGCGGATTTAATTTTTTTGTTATTAGATGCTAAGATTCTTTGTGCTAAATTAGGCATAGTAGAATAAGAAATTCGTATTGAGTTTTTATTAAAAATTGAACTATATCTGTGTGGGTATTTGAAAGAGTTTTCTACAATATTGAAGAATTCTTTAGGTGTATTAGTTTTAACATTTACGCTAAATGGAGGATTAAACCAAATATTTTTCTTTCTCCTAGTACGACAGGGTGGGTTAGAAGTATTACGATTAGCATGTTCGTTCGGATTATATTTGTGGAGTTGACCATTGCTATTGATAGCAGCAGATCCTGTTATTTGAACTGGTTTCTTGCGAGTCATATTGTGTGTGATTACAGATTTAAGATGGCATACAGGTGGAGCCTAATGGTTATATTGAATCTTTTTATTGTATCCTGAATTTCTTAAGGCATTATTGAAGAAAGTAGCATTTTGATTAAAGGTTTTTTTATTGGCTAAGAGCGTAGAAATTATTCTAGAGACGGATGGTACTATAGATTTTATAATTGAATTGGGGTGGTTAGAAGATTTATGGCCGTATAAAAGCGTAAGGTTTGGTTTATAATAGGGGCTGTAAGTTTCAGTATTAAGATTAAGTGTAATGTCTAGAAAATCTGAAGTTTTTTTTATTTGGTTCAATAATTATAGAAAATTTATGAAAAAAACAAGAATGTTTCCTTCAAAAGCACATAGTTTTCGACCGATCCTTCGATCTTCCTCAGTGTGAATATTTTTATGAGTCTTTAGCTGGTTATAATAGTTTGAAGTGGTCAAAAATGAGTCATAATTATTTTTTAAAATCGTTATATATTTTTATACATTCATCTTATTTTATGTTTAATTTTCAATTTTTAATCCATTTATATGCGTGTCACTTTGGCCTAGTGGTGACGTCATATATATATTAGATTAATAACGTTTATATATTAGATTAATAACGTTTATATATTAGATTAATAACGTTTATATATTAGATTAACAACATGTCGAGTTACATTACTTGTTTCAATTTTTTTCATTTTCTTTCTTTGAAGATTATATATATATATATATATATATATATATATATATATATATATATATATATATATTTACGATATGATAAGAGATATTCCCTGAAATATCATTCAGTACGCAACGTCCATTTGACAATTCTGACGCAAATAAGAATACAATGTAATGATTATAGTATTTAAAATTATAAATATATATTTTACTAGCGGAGGTCGTAAAATATACTTGAATGATATTTTAATTTGTACAGCTACGGCATATATTATTATAGACGTGGTTTCAAAAGAAAACAAATGTTTGCATGCCGTCAGCTAGAATCGAAACCGAAGCATTCGAAGCTGATGACGTCACCACTAGGCCAAAGTGACACGCATATAAATGGATTAAAAATTGGAAATTAAACATAAAATAAGATGAATGTATAAAAAATGTATAAGGATTTAAAAAAAAATATGACTCATTTTTGACCACTTCAAACTATTATAAACGCATAAAAAACGGTATTTAAAAAGATCAATACTTTGATGCCGTAGCGCTGCTCAGCGATTTTTAGTTTCGGAGGAGATAGACTTTGAAAATATGAAAACAGACAGACATATAGCCTTTTGTATATTGGATTAATAACATGTCGAGTTACATTACTTATTTCATTTTATTTTCATTTTCTTTCTTTGAAGATTGTAATGCTGGGTATGGTGCAGCCAAACCAGCTGCCAACATTGCCCCGCTTTTTTTTATTGAAACCAACCGAGAGCTCTTTTTAGTATCCTCGCTGTTCCCTTAAGTGCAATTGTCTGGATCTCTTTTGCACTTGGTTCACCATAATATTAGTTAGGTAGGATTCAGGTTCTTCTTCATAAGTCCTGTGGCACCTATACTAACTGGTATAGTTGATATCGCCTTAGGATTCCAGTTTCTTTTCAGATCATACGCGAGGGCGTGATATTTGGTCTGTTTCAGCTCGTTTCAGATCTCCATCATTAGGTAAACTCACTTTAATCAAGGTTGCCAGTTTTTCTGACTTATTCCATATAAATATGTCAGGTTTGACATCAGCAGTTTACAGTTAGGTGGCTGTAAGAATTACATGGTCGTAATATATGGTGTATAAGTCATTGCCAACTGTTCTCTCAGGTTAATGTTCCAAGGACTTGTTGCAACACTGGCTGTTTAATTTTTACAGATGGTTCAGTGGAGGTACTTACCTACTCCGCCATGTCTCCCTCTATAGTAGCCGTCCTCCAAAATAACCTTACAACTCGATATCAGATGACTCATACTTTCAGATTCTGTATGGCAGAACCTGCATTTATTCTCATTACTGCTACCTGCCATCTTGAATGCATTGATCATCAATTCCTTGTCTTGAGCAGCCATATAACCATTTCCTGGTCGTGGTGGAGGGCTCCCCTCTTCAGCCAGTCTAAGGAACATTCTTTGTGTATGTATTGCTGAGAGAGTTCCCCACCCCAAGACTTTGCACGCTGATGTTGGTCCCATTCTTTAAGGTTCATCCTTTCGAAGGTCTCGGTATATTTCTGCCGGCTCTTTCTTGCTATTTCTGTGGCAGGCTTGGTTAGTGCTTCATTCTCATCACTGAGACAACCCTGACCAAAATGCTTGGCCAGCTGGGTGGCTAGTGTAGTTCTGCTGGCTCTTGTCTCTTTATGTTCGTATACTATTTTCGTATTTCCCTATATTGTTTCATTTTTGTTTTATTTTACTTCAATATTCAAGGAGCCCACAACCTGGGGCTAACAACTGAACTCTATATAAGATACATAGATATTCGAATGTTCTATTAAAGTGCTTTATCTCTCAAACACTGAGTTAGTAAATAAATTGAGAACATAATTTTCCTCTCCCCAATTAACCATTTTCATATGTTGTAGTATGTATTTCATGTTGGTCTCTTGGTCTGACTGGATTCCAGGGCAAGAATTTATCTAGTCTGGTGGAGGATCCAGCTTCGTGCTATTACTTGAGGTAGCATCACTTAGAGAAGGTGTACCGTTCCTCGTAAACGCAAATGTAGGTTAGCCATAGTGAAAAGATCTTATTTGGGCAGCGAACACTATGTGGTTTGGAATATTTGGTCAAGGTTTACTTCTAGGGAAAAGCATCCTCATGCTAGGTTGTTCTGACAAACCCTTATACAGAGAAACCTTAGACACTCGAGGATAGTGTTTAGTGGGCATTTGCGTATTCGTTACATTATATTGCTTTCTATAAATTACCTTTATTTATTACCAATTATTTAATACCTATTTCTGCATTTTTTATGACTCCACCTCTCTCTCTCTCTCTCAACCTATTTTCACTCTCTTTTTCTTTCTCTCTCACTCTCTTTCTCTTTCTTTCATTGTCTCTCTCATCCCCCATTGTATTTTGGTTCTTGACTCTCGGCTTCCATTTTACTTCAACATTTCTATTTAAAACTATCACTTTTATAGCTCTCCACCTCTATAATTATCTAATTCTTTCTGCTCCTTTTTTTTTCTTTCTCGCTGTCCCTCGCTCTCTCTCGCTCCTTCCTGATATTCCCCACCCCATATTCGGTTTCTTAACATTCTGTCTCGTTTTCGCTCATTTTTCATATTTGCTTTTTTTTTTTTTAATTTTTTTAAGAGAACTCTATTTAACCTTATTTTTGTATTTTTGGAGAAAATACAATCGAATTTGAAAATACAAAGACAAAAAAACAAAAAAAAACCAAACAAGGGAGGTCACTCGTCAATAATTTGTCAAAACAATAATGCCGATATTTGTGTTACATTTGCTCAAAGTTAAAAGCGACGGAACAAGCCGGAAATGGTTTAATTAAATCAATTATAGTTTCTTTTTCTAATTAGTTTTTATGCGACTCGGCATTTCATTAAGTGGCTTTGACCATCAGAAATTTGACAGGAACGCTTAATCTATACTATGTATTTTTTGTGGGTACATTGATATGTATATTAAAGCCCCTTTTCTCTATTTATTTTAAAGAAAATACAACTTTGTTTTCTATATATATATATATATATATGAGTCGTGGAATTGAATTCATCTGCAAAAGATCTAACTAATTTGCATATTCTTTGAAACATTCATTTTAATTAAATCTCTTTTAGTTTTTTAGTTTTTCTTATGAAATAATCATCTTTAGTTAACTATTATGTGTAATTATATTCATGCAGATATCTTATATGATTTATACTTGCGTAATATTTGCATAAAAATGTTATAGTAAGCACGCACCTCTTTCTATATAAAATTTATGTATACGTATATATATTTATTTTTAAAATGTTGCCTACCAAACTCCTCTGTAGGTGTGTGGTCTACAGACATGAAACGTAATATACAGGGTATTTGAACCCATGCAAGACTTTTGCTTTGGGTTTTAGCCGAGAAAAATCTGTACACATTGTGAAAATTTAAAAAAAATACATTTGTCAAGCGAATGTTGAACAACGAAATTAGGAAGATGCATGCGTAACGTAATAGATATTGATTCATGTTTTAATTTTTAGCCTTGCTGTAAACATGTCTTCATAGCTCAAGCATTAACGTCCAAGGAAAAAGTAAATAGAAAGTTAAACGTTTTGGTTTCGATTCTCGGTGGTGGCGCACGAGGCTTTTAAAAATAAAAACTTTAAAAATCATTAATGTATATTGGGGCCAATATAAATAATAATAAATCCGAAATCTACATTAATCATATATACAATTTAAGCGTATTTTGCTACCGGGCAATGCCGGGCGGCCTGCTATTTTTAACTAAAATATTGATTAATAGATTCGTTAAATAACAGATTCGATTTTGGTTCGTTACATAATACATTTACTTGAGATAAAATATCATTTGTCATTATTTATCACGTCCATATTTACATATCAACGTTTCAGTGTCTATTTATACTATTTTTATTCACTTCCGGAATAACAGTTTCCTACGCCCACCACGTCTTTAGATAAGTGTTCCTCGCCAGATTTTACTTTAAGGTGTTTTTTTTTTATTTAATGGGAGAAGTTTTTGGGGGATGAGCCGTATTTAGAGAATTATTTTCATAATTTTTAAAATAGCGATGACGTTTTATGATCAAATGTGAGAAAAACGAGAGACATTGTCATACAGCGAACGAAACGAAATAATGAGTTCAGAAAGCGTGTATTCCCCAAAGCGATAATTGTTATATGTTTAAAATGTAAGTTTAGAGCAATAGTAAATACAGAATTTTCGTGAATATTTTTAGAGTTCTTGTACAAGGAATTTATTAGTTGAGACTTTGAAGACGTCTGAACCGATTAATTAATAGGCTTGTGTTAGAAGGTTTAGAAAAAAAAAAACATTTTCAAAATTTTCTGATCAAAATAATTATAATTTAACGAAAGTTTTGATGAGAGATAATGTTCTTCGTTTATCATATTAGAAAATAGTTCAGTGAAAAAGGTGGTATTTATTTGCTCCTCCGCCGAACAAAGTAGGCACAAGGCCGATTTTTAATGTGAGGAGTGAAGGGGAGATTGGGACCAACTCCCCAGGGAGTAAGGGGAGCTGAATAGTGACAATTGGTATTAAGGGTTACCCCTACATTGACCAAGGTCTTATACGTGGGGTTGCCCTCCATATATGGTCTTTGCTTGTAGTATCTGTTCCGACAGATACTACACTTGGGAACATTTCAATTGATGAGTTGTTTTAAATGAGTTTTGTAATTATTGCGCTTTGTAATGGTGAGTATGCAAGTGATAGTGTATACATAAGTTAGTTGATCTAAACGCAAATTCCACGAACAAAGCTTCTTTCTTAGAACTGCCCGCCTGCGGAATTCTGTTCCACTGACCTGCTTTCCAACTAACTATAATATGGTCGCCTTTAAGTCAAATATAAACAAGTTCTTGAACCGCCCCCCCTTAATAATTTCTACCATTAAGGGTTAATACTCCGTTGTCTCAGTGACTACCGTACACATATTAACCCATATGCTCGAGTGGCCTTCGGACCTTGATAAGTGGTGAATCCTTTGTAAAACAAATGAAGCATGCATAGTCCCCCGTGATTGCACAGTTAAGGTGAAAATAAACAAACGGTGCAGTTTTCTTAACATATGTAAATTTATTTTCTACACCATGCAAAAACAAAATTGAAAAAAAAAATAACTAAGTCAATCATTTGCTAATCCCCCATTTATCTCCAAAAGTCCCCAAGGGTTCAACATATTTAAATTTGAGTCCAGCACCATGCAAAACTGCTAAATAGGCATACACAGAAAAGTTTAGACAAATATGGTAAAATAATCCCAATAATGGAGTTTTTTTTTTTTAATTTTAGCCCTAAAAGAGCTAAAGGGGCACATCCAAGAGTTATCGGGAAGTATAGAAAAACAAAATTATATAGAAATTAGTTTGTTATAAATTTTCAAAAAAATTTATAAAAATCCAAGGCATAAGTATTTTTTAAATAACACAAAAGTGTCAATTTTAGCAATTTTTACTCATATCATGTTTAATGTTTGTGCAAAATTAAAAAAAAAATCCAATGCGTAGTATTGAGAAAGGTGCGCAGCGGACAGACAAACGGACGGACGGACAAGGGTGAATTTACAGGGTCACCCTCCTTTTGTGGGGGACCAAAAAGAAAGTTTTTTCTTGCACATGTGTGTGTGTGTTGATGTCTCTACATTCAACGTTGGGGTTTGTTACATAGCACCTCGTTACAGATCTTCTCATATTAAATACATCATCGCTATTAAATTTAGCAGTTTTATTCGTCGTCCACGCTTTAGTTTGAAATACTATTTTTTTTTCTTTCAAATTATTTTTTTTTCTTAATAAAATTAAAGAAGTTTCTTTCTCTCTATCCCTCTTTGGCCATCTCTGTTCCTATCTCTGTTACGTTTGAAACCAGCAGTTTCATTCATATTCCACGCTTAAATTTGAAATACTTTTAAAAAAATTTCTTCCACTTGTATATTTTAAATAAAATTATAATGTAGTTTTCTTACTCTCTTTTTTTTTTTGCTCTTTCTTTCTCTCTCTCTCTCTCTCTCTCTGTTTCTCCTCCTACTTCTGCTGTGTTTGAAACCGGCTTTCGTAGGTTAATTAGGTAAGATGGCCGATCAATGCTGACGTCATGTGTAATTAAAAATTGTTAAATGAGAATATGGGGACGAAATGCGTTTTTATAGTATTTAACGCAAAAAACTCGACTTTCTGTGCGTCCTTTTTTTTATTACAATTTTTAACAGACGTACTTTGCGTTTAATGAGAATTTGAATGAAAGAAAACTAAACAGCAAGCGAAAAGGAATTGTAACGACATACTTTTATTGAATCAGTTCAGCACGAGATTAGTTCATTAGTTACACATTAATGGCTAGTCTGGTGGAAGATAAAAAATCCTTTACCATATCCCTCTGCTTAACTTATTTTGTTTTCAAGTAAGATCTTTGACTTATTTGTTGTTTCATCAAATACTTCTGCATGCAAAATTCGATCCTGCATTTTGCTAATTCCTACCCTCTGATGAGAAGGAGATTATTTCTTCGAAACTCCGCGGATTAAGGACTATCCATTTATCTAGTGTTTCCTTTTCAGCTTAAATATGTTTTTAACTCATTTCAAAGTGTTTTTTAACATATTTCATTAACTGGTTGCTCATATATATATATATATATATATATATATATATATAGAGAGAGAGAGAGAGAGAGAGGAGATGTTATTTATTTGTTTTTTCTTTGCGTTTTTACATTTGCAAAAATTATGTTGTTTCGATATATCACAACTCATCAGTGTAGCTAGTCCAGTACCTTCGCTAGCCGGGGATTGAACGTACGACCGTCGCATTACTAGTCGGCCGTCCTATCCATCCACCCATTTCAACAAATGTCCATTTTAGACAAACATTTGCCCGCGACTTTTATATTACTCATATCGCTTGTTTATTTTTTTTTCTTTGTTTTTACAAACAAACAGCGAGTTTCGCACGTAAATTTAAAGATAAACATCGTATTCTTATAACAATTATACGCGAATAGCCACAAAGAAATGTTTCGTATAGGTAGCAATGCAATTTAATAAACACTTAATTATATAGGGAATGCGGATTGAAGGTTTTATTTTTAAGAAAAAAAAATAATCAAATTGATATTCTTGTCTTGGAATTCGTTCGTTTACTTTTTCCATCCATTAAATAAACACCCGCTAGATAAAAGCCTATTATTTACGTAAACAGAACGAGGGAATTTTCAACTGCATTATACATTTCGCGAATAACGGATGTCTTGCTCGCGTCACCTAGCAACGGTTTCTCGGTCCTATCAATTGCTTCCATTTTCAGCTGTCCAAAACAGTCACAATGATGAACCGTGTATTATCTACAGCACAAAAGATGTTTCGCCTTTTACTTTTAATAATAGAAACATTTCAATTCTCACCTAACAAAACAACGTTTGAAATTCATCCTACTCTTCACTATATATATATATATATATATATATATATATATATATATATATATATATATATATATATATACACATATATACATATATACATATATATATACATATATATATATATATATATATATATATATATATATATATATATATATATATATATATATACTTACAAAAGCACCCGTCGTTGACTAGGTTCAAAAACAGCCTACAGAAAATGGACTCTGATTTATGAAAGTATGATACGTTATGAAAAGGGACGGTTGTAAAGAGATAGCTTCGAATTTGGGGGT
The DNA here is from genome assembly GCF_053919585.1 of Euprymna scolopes. Taxonomy (NCBI): domain Eukaryota; kingdom Metazoa; phylum Mollusca; class Cephalopoda; order Sepiida; family Sepiolidae; genus Euprymna; species Euprymna scolopes. Next base: position 54,531,927 of record NC_136520.1, on the reverse strand, counting down.
ATCACAACCAAAGCAAAATATGAAGAAAGTAAAAATAAAATAGATAAGCCCCATAATTTATTATACCATACCTGTTCACACTGAAAAATTTATCACAATATTCTGTGGATCTATATATATATATATATATAAAAAAAAAACCTTGTTAAACTTTGTGACATATTTCCATTCTATGGAAGTCTACTGATAAATAATTCTTTGACTATATAGGTTTAGAATTGCCCTCATGTATTCTCCTATATATATATATATATATATATATATATATATATATATATACATATATATATATATATATATATATATATATAGAGAGAGAGAGAGAGAGAGAGAGAGAGAGAGAGAAATAAAAAAAAAACCGTATTATGTGTTCATCACCGTTTCGTTTTTCTTTCGAGAATCTCGAAATAAAGACGAAACGTTAATGAACACATCATACGGTTTGTTCCTTTTTATTTCGCTATGTTGTCGGAATACTATTTCCATTATTTTCATCACATATATATATATATATATATATATATATATATATATATATATATATATATACGTGTGTATGCGTGTGTGTGTGTGTGTGTGTGTGTGTGTATTAAGCGACGTTTTTTGTGTAAACAAATACAACGGAGGCATTTGGACGATGTCAAAACATGGTTAGTTCATTACCCACACAGTAGCAGCCGTTTAACGCAATGGTGAGAAGCCCTGACTGTCATTTGGGCCGTCGGATTTCCATCCTGGCCGCACTAATGAGCTGTGAAAGAGTCGAAACAGTACTGTACGTGGATGACTATATATATATATATATATATATATATATATATATATATATATATATATATATATATATGCCCCTAGCCTTGGCCGTGATGGAGGGGAGACTAAAACTTGTTGCTATGGGTTCCAATGGTCTGAAATAACAGCAAGGGGGGACTTGATTCCAAATATTTTTCACATGTTATATTTACCCTGCTTTGGAAATAGGATACGGTTACGCATTTCCCCAGTATCAAATAATCTTTGTGCATTGTTAAATTTACTTTATATACGAAAACCAAAGAGGGGAGATATAACATATTAGAAATATCTGGAATCAAGTCTCCCCTTCCTGTTATTTCAGATCATTTGTAACCAATCACAGCAAGTTTTAGTCCTCTTTCCATCAGGGGTGAGGTTTTAGGGAAATATCAGATATTTTGTAATTCATATGCGAAACAAGGAAAGAAAACATAACTATGATTGAAACATGTTATGGCTGTAAAACTAATCCCCAAATTGCTCTGGATGATGGAGGAACCATTTACTTCGTCACCTTCAAGGCAAATTTCACATAGCCCACTATACTATTCAGGTCAGTACCTTTCACACGAGCCTTCATTTGTTAAATTTTGATCAATAGTCTGTGAAATTTGAAAAACAGAAGAAAACATTTTTTTTTTCGAATTGTTGACCTCGGATTTTGACCTTTGCGATGCTGCAACAAGTCGACACGCATGCAAGTCTTTTTAAAATCGGCCGTTTAATTTAACAAAGTTGTTGAGAGATTGAACACGATTAACTTTGGGTTGTAATCGGATTAGGATCGGATGCGAATTAAGAAGTCGCCACATTTGGTTCTTCCAGAAATACGACTCACTGGCTGGACTGCGGTGGGCGGCATCGAACTTGAAAGGTTTTGGGCGTTGGTTTTGATTATCGGATATTTTGACCGTGCATTCAAGGACAAGACGTGGGAGGATTCGACGAAATATCATGTTAACGAATAAACGTAAAAAAAAAAAAGAAGAGAGGGGATACAAAACAAACAGAATGTGTAACAAAAGAAAGAACTACTACAAAGAGATAGTCAGGGAGAGAGAAAGAAAGAGAGAAATAGCGAAAGAAATAGAAAAGATGGCACACAGATAGAAGATAAAAAATACATACTTAATAGATGAAAGAAACGTGGGGAGAAATGGGACTCCATAATGAAAGCTACAAAAAAGAAAGAAAGAAAGAAAGAAAGAAAGAACAACACGAAGACTATGCTGCATTAATCTGCATTAATAGATAGCCAAACTATTGTTCTCATCTTGGACGTACTTTAAATAAGTTTCAGTCGATGTAAGTTCTGACATTTTGCGGTTGGATTGAAAGCAATGCGCAGAAGTAACATGACCGTGTTTCAAAATGCAGATGACCGCATCATTAGCTTAATAAAATTTTTCACATATAAATATTCAAACATATACGTATATCTAACTATACATACACTAGCTAGCAGGTGGTACAATACGCTTAAACATGATATTTTAATTGATGCCGGTTTATATGTATGCATTATTATAAAATAAATCCTCTATTGATATTATAAATTACGCGGAATAATTTGCCTGTGGATAAATTCGCAAAATAAATAAATAAATAAATAAATAAATTTAAAAAAGTAAAAAATGAAAAATAAAAATAAATAAATAAGTAAAAACTAATAATGATTATGCCGTTCATCAAATGCTCTCTGTGTTTGTCTACATTATCACGTCAGCTGCTTGACGATGAATGCTCTGGAAGAGTCACTTCTGATTAGCGCTTAGTTTTAAAATATGCCAAGAAAAGAAATTATTTCCGGTGATTTGAAATTGTACTTCTCCTTCTTATCGTAAATTAAACTCATTAATAAGAAAAAAAAAATCAAATAAAATGGTTAGCTACACCCGGGATTGAACATGGAGTAATTCGATTCGAATGTGCTACCACTGAGCTGTATCTCGAGATGACAATACATATTTTCTTTAAGAGATTTTATTATTTATCTTTGCCCAGTGTGACGTAAAATATTTCCCTGAAAAATTCTTATTCATATATAAGAGAGAAAGATGATTTTTTTTTTAATCGGATTTCTTCGATTTTCAGAACTTATCGGATGAATTTTTGTACGAAACATATCCAAGAACACTACCAGACATATTAATTAGCTTTGTGTGGAACCTAATAGAAAGGATCTCTCACACGCACAAATTAACTTTTACATAATAGGAGAGATATAGTAATCAACAGATGAATTGTTTCACTATATCACACTTCGTCATCAGCAATAATCGCAAACCCTAGATGAAACTAACAATTTCTGGGATTGACCTTTACTCCTGATCTGAAATGGAACACATACATTAAATCTGTTGCCAAAGTCGCTGGAAAAATGTTGGGATCCTTCTGCCGCTCCAGTAGATATCTCACTACTGATGCAATTCTCTATCTGTATAAAAGCCCAGTACGCTCAAGGGTGAAGTACTGCAGCCATATCTGGGCAGGAGCTGCTAAAAACAGCCTATCCTGCCTTGACAGAGTACAAAATAGACTTCGTAGCCTAGTGGGTGATGCCCTTTTCTCTTCCCTGCAACCTATCTCCCACAGAAGGCACGTTGCCAGCCTGTGGTCGTTTTATCGTTATTTCCATGGAAAGTGATCGTCTAAGCTCCAATCTCTACCCCCCTCGCCAATCTTTCACGAAAAACACCCGTCTAGCTGAAACCACTGTCAATAATTTTCCCCACTCTTTATATGGACCTAAATCAAAACGTAGATTCCATGAACAAAACTTCTTTCTTAGAAGTGCACGCCTGTGGAACTCTCTTCCGTTTGCCTGTTTCCCACCTGACTACAAATTGGATGTCTTCAAGTCCAACATAAACAAGTTCCTAATGAACCATCCCCTTAAGTAAGACACTTCATCAGATCTCCATTACTAGTGATTACTACGACATTGTCCCATTGATTACAGTACACGCAATAACCCTTATCCCCAAGTAGTCTTGATAAGTGGTGACTTCCTTGTAAAAATAAACAAAGAATGAGTAGCTCTACCCACTAGGCCACTGTGAGACAACCGTCGCTATCTATGATATCTTACAATAGTTTATGAAAACATTCATTGCCACTCCCACATTGTTCAGTTGTTTATTTAGAAAGACTTTTGACACTGCAAAGGCATGTGGACCCGATCTCATCCCAGCTGTACTATTAAAATGTGCTCAGCTGAAGTAGCTCCAGTTCTCTCCAAACTATACAACAAATGCCTTAATGAATCTTGCTCTCCGGGCTGTTGGAAAACTGCTTCTGTGGTACCAGTATTCAAGAATTCTGGAGAAAGAACGGACCCATTAAATTATCGCCCCATTAGACTCCTCCCACTTTTTTGCAAAATATTTAAGACCTTAATTAACCATGCTCTATTCCATCACCTTACAGATGCTTAACTTATGACTGACCAACAATATGGATTTAGACAAGCCCCTTCCACAGCAGAGATCCTCACTGTAATCTCTGAACTTATATACCAGTCGCTTGACAAAGGCGGGGGGGGGGGAGAGCAGTATCTCTAGATATATCTAAGGCTTTTTACAGGCTATGGCATGATGGTCTCCTCAGTAAAATCAGATCATACGGTATCACTGGTAGAATATTTAACATAATTAAATCCTTCTTAGATAAGAGCAAAATCCACGTTGTCCTCGACGGTCGTACATCTAAACAATATGATATGAATGCCCCACGGGTTTATCCTTGGACCTCTGTTGTTCCGGATATTCATAAATGACCTCCCCGACAAAATTGCCTCTGAGATGGGTATATATGCTGATGACACCACACTCTATAACAATCATGACAGGAAAACAAATGAACGCATATCTAAAGAAATGGCAGAAACACTAGAGGATGACCACTGATCTATAGTGGAATGGGGACAAAAATGGTTGGTCACGTTCAATGCCGCCAAGACTAAACTAGTTTCCTTCAATAAATACAAGAAACATTCTCTACCACCAATAGCAATGGCCAACGACACTTTATCTGAGAGTACATCTTTCAAACTGGTTGGCCTTACGTTCACAGGAAAAATGAGTTGGAACAATTACATTGAAATCAATGCCAGAGCCGCTGCAAAGAAGGTAGCCCCTCTCTACCGTGCTAGAAAATTACTAACACCCGAAAGTATCCTATACATCTACAAGGTCACCATTCGCCCATTTATAGAGTATTGCTGTCATATTTGGGCTGGTGCATCTGCTATTAGTCTCTCGCTCCTTGACAAGGTTCAAAAGAGAGTCGCCAATCAGATAGACCCTGAACTGGCATCTAAGTTTCAGCCTCTGTCCCATCGACGCAATGTTGCATCCTTCTGCCTGTTCTACAAGTATTTTAATGGAGAATGCTCTGACGAACTGCATGCACTTGTGGCCCACGACGTAAACATCCTCGACAAACCGGACAGGAAGCTAAATCTCACCCCCACACATCCCTAGATGTAAAAGATCTTTCTACTCCAATAGTTTCTTCCCCAGAACCGCTAGACTTTGGAATTCCATTTCGAGTCCCTGCTTCCCCAACTGTACTGACGTGCAGAAGTTCAAGTGTAACGTGAACAACCACCTTGCTGGCCAAATCCCTACATAGTACCCCAGTAGATGTTACCCCTGATAGTAGCCCCCTACACGAAAGAGGCAATGCACCTTGTTTGGGGTGAAAATTTAATTTAAAAAAAGAATTACGTTAAATTAATAACATGCAACATCAGTACAAGAGTGCACAACCCGATGGCGGCTAATATAATCATTCAAAGAAAACAGCCTGTGGTGTTCCCTGGAAGCTGAATGCCAACAAGTCTTCCTAGGTTTCCAGTACTCTCCATCTCTTTCGATAACATTTGCAAGTAAATTTGCATTGTCGCAACAATTATTTTCCATTGACTTCTCGTTGGCAGCGGATATTGGTCTTCAATGGAATTTCATTGGCAATAAGCCTCCCCAAAGTCCCCGTTCTCTCCGCACATAGATAGCGGAGGCCGGGTCACTTCCTCGATCTTTCCTTCCTCCTTGACTCTACATGGTTATTTGGTCTCACTTTTTTTTGAAGGAGGGGGCAGTGGTGTGGAAATGGGAAGATGGGGATGAGGGTTGGTTAGAGAACTTATAGATATGCGGCTTCAGTGTCCTTTATTATTATTATTATTATTATTATTATTATTATTATTATTATTATTATTATTATTATTGGCTCACATGGAGCTTTCACACAAGTCAGCAAACAATCAGTTTGGGGACCTTTGGTGTTCTCTGGAAGCTGAGTGACAACAAGTCTCCTCAGACGTCCAGCTCTCTCCACCTCCTTTGATAGCATTTGCAAATGAATTTGCGTCATCGCAACAGCCGCATACCATTGATTTCTCGCTGGTAGTAGTCATTGGTTTATATTGGAATTTGAGTGGCACTAAGCCTCCTCACGATCCCAGTTCTCTTCGCGCTTGTCCGGCGGAGGTCTGCCCAGTGCTTTCTCCTCGATCTTTCCATTCTCCTTGACCCTTCTCGGATCTTTGGTATTACTTTTCTATTGGGGGGGACGGTGATGAAACAATGGGGGATGCATGATGATGGTGTAGAACTTGTATATATGCAATTTCGGCGTTCTTCATTCCCTGTAAAGCTTATTCGTTATATTGTCTTGTGTTATTCCACACATTCTAGGGGTTTCCTTAATATTTCAGTCGTTTTCATTATCGTTAGGCGTTATATTTTTGCAGTTATTCCTCTGATTCCAATTTCTGACATTCTTTTTTCGAAGTTTTTCGGGATTGTTCCCTGTGCTCCTACTATTATCGGTACTATTTTGATTTTCTTCATCATCCAAATCCTGTTTAACTCTCTGGTTAGCTCTGTGTATTTGCTTCGTTTTTCTTTTCCTTTCATACTCACCCTGTGGTCAGCTGGGACAGCAAAGTCTACGATTTTACAGGATTTTTCTTTCTTGTTAATTATTACATCTGGTCTTCTTGCTTGGAAGAGTTTATCCGTCTGTATCTCCACGTCCCATAGGATTTTGTGGTTATCGTTTTCGAGTGTTGTTGCGGGTTTATGCTTGTACCATTTGTCTGTACGCTCAAAATGCAGTCGTTTGTATAATTCCCAGTGCACCGCCCTCCCAACTTGTCCATGCCTGTTTTTGTATTCCTTTTGGGTCAGTTTGCTGCATTCACTTACTATATGGTTTATCGTTTCGTCTCTCTGCCCACATAGACTACATTTGCTGTTTTCTTGTGTTTTATCGATCCTTGCTTTGATATCGAGTTATCTTGTGCGGCAGTTATTAGAGATTCAGTTTCTCGGTGTATATGCCCTTTTCGCATCCATGTCCAGGTGTTTTCGTTATTCTCATCTTTTGTCATTCTCATGAATCTTCCGTGGAGTTGTTTCTCTTCACATTTCTCTTTTCTCGTTTTGCTGTTTGTTTCTCTGTTTTCTGTTTTGTTGGGTTTTTTTTCAGTCTCTCTCGCTCCCATAATTATCCTTTCAGTGTTTTGCATTATGTATTTTTCTAGTTCGTTTTTCGTGTCCTTCACACAGTCTTCTATACAGATCAGCTCTCTCCCGCCGTCTTTCCTTTTCACGTAGAGTCTGTTAGTATCGTCCTTTGGGTGTAGTGCATTATGCATGGTCATGAGTTTCCTGGTTTTCTGGTCGAGTTGTCTCAGTTCTTCTTTTGTCCACCCTATAAACGGTCCAGAGTATCTTACTAGTTATACTGCCTATGTATTTATACCTTTTGTTAGGTTTCTGCTATATAATTTCGTTTCCAGGAGTTTTCTTGTTCTCCTGAAGTATTCCTTTCCAATTTTCTCTTTCATTTCTGTTGCTCTGATGATGTCCGCTTCCAGAATTCCCAAGTAGTTATAGTCGTCTTGTTCCACTAGTACCCTCATTTCTGTTTGGTTTGGTAGTTCCATGATTTCTGTCGTTTCCAGTGCTCCCTTTCCTATAACTAGTTGTGCGCACTTTTCCATTCCAAATTCCATTTGGATATCTTGGCTGAAGATTCTGGTAGTGTTGATTAGTGTCTCTAGCTCCTTTTCGGTCATTGCAAAGAGTTTCAGATCGTCTATGTACATCAGGTGGTTCATTTTTCCTCTGTATTGGCGAACTTGTATCCGGCTTGGCACTTTCTCAGAATACTGTTCAAGGGCATCATGGCTATGATGAACAGTAATGGTGATAAGGAGTCTCCTTAGAAGATGCCTCTTTGTATGTTAATTTCTGTTATGTGTCGTCCATCAGCTGTCAATTCCAGTCCCCATGTTTTCATTGCATTTTCTATTACATTGGTGATTCCGCTTGGTATTTTATGCATTTTTAAGCATTCTATTATCCATGCTTGGGAGATCCTGTCGTACGCTTTTTGTAGTCGATCCATGCCATGGCTAAAGTCTTTCTCCTCCTTTTTACCTCCTTTAGGATCTTTCGATCCATGTATAACAGGTAATGTGTTCCTCTTTTTCCTTTTTGGCATCCTTTCTGCTCCTCGGGGATGAGTGCACGGTTATTCAGGGAGTGGTAGATTTGTTCCCTCAGTTGCGCTGTCAGTATCTTCCACATAGTGGGTAAGCATGTGATTGACCTATAGTTGCTTGGGACGGTTCCTTTCTCCGTGTCCTTCTGTAGTAGTGTGGTTCTACCTTTTGTCATCCAGTCTGATACGCTTGCTTCCTGTATACATCTTCTCAGGTGTTGGGCTAGCCTTTCGTGTAAGGTTGTGAATTTTTTGCACCAGTATGCATGTATCCTGTCGTGCCCTGGTGCTCTCCAGTTTGCCATTTTTCCTATGGTTTTCTTTAGACTTTCTTTGTTGATTTCATTCACTGTTCCTTCTATTTGTTGTAACTCTTCTTTCATGTCTTTCAGCCATTCGGCATTTCTATTGTGATCTCGTCGCTCTTCCCATATTTTTCTCCAGTAGGGTTTTGTTTCTGTCGGATTTGGTTGTTCTGTTTTTGTTTTTCCTCCGTTAACATTTTGGTAGAATTAGCTTTCATTAGTTTCAAATGTTCTGTTTTGTTTGCATTATTCAGATTTATATCTATATCGTCTCAATCTCGCTTCTTTTGCTTTTATTTTTTGGTCCAGTTCTTCATGTTTCTTGTTTAGCCTCTCCCTGTCAGTTACATTTCCAATATTCCGTTTTCTCCACATTGCTTTCTTCCTGTTGATCATTTTGGTTTCTTTTTTATTTTTATGTATTTGGGTTTCTAGTCTTATTTCCCATCCAGGTTTTGTCGGTCCGCTTGTCCCCGGTGTTTTTCTGATTTGAGATTCGTACTTACCATTTTGGCGCCTGCGTAAATGAGGTTGTTTAAGTCTGTGATTGTATTTGTTGGGTTATATGGGAGGAGCTTGTTAACCTTCTCCGTTTCTGTTTTTAGTTTCTTCTGCTCTTGGTTCCTTAACGATGGGAGCTTTGTTTTTTCCTCGTTCATCAGCTGAATTATTTTATTTATTTCATTTGCTTCATTATCTGTTAGTTCTGTTTCATTGTTCTTGGTTTCCACGTTTGTGGACTTCGTTCTTTCTTGGTCCTCGGCCTTTGGTGTTTTTACTTGTAGGGCTTCAACTTGTGGTGTTGCTCTACGTGCGGTTCCGTTGGGGGATGCTTCTTGTTCAGTTTCATCATTTATTTTGCGCTGAATTTCTGTGAGTTCTAGTTTAGAGAGCCAACCTTTCTTGAGTATCAGACTTGCTTGGTCCGCAATTCTTTGTTCTGTCTGGATAGGTCCCATAGTACTTTCATTCGTTTCCGATAGCCTCCATATCTGTATTTTGGATGACTTCTATAGTAGCATTCCATTATTAGTCCATTCCCTTTTGTTGTCCATTTATTTATTCGTTTTTTTTCCTTTTGATGGTTTTCATGGCTGTGCTGTGTTTGTTCGATATCATTTTGTTCCCTGAAATTAGGTTATACTGTTCAGCATCTATGTTATTTGAGTTTCTGAAATTAGAAAGGTGGCCAACATTCGCAGGATGATGAGACGGGTCTCCCATTCTGGCTACCGAAGGAGCACCTGCCGATCATGACACACAGATTTTTCTTCTAGGTCCCACGGTTTGGATTATTTGTAATTGACATTTTTCATATTTTGGTGTTTGTGGCAACACAGGGTCCAGAGTTGTTTTACCTGTGGTTCTGCTGCAGGGATAGTGTAACACTCACATGTATACAGGAGGTATCGTGCACTATCGCACATACATATGGGACATGGACAAAATATAATAGTAAACATAAAAATGAAAACATGTAAGGAAGAGGAAAGGACTTATTAATATTTACTTGTATATGTCCGTAGTTGTAATTCGAAATTAGAGATATTTGAATGGATTCCCCTCCCATATTTACAAGTGTATTTGTATTGGGGATGCGTCGTAATACCGTCAGATATAGTTACTGATTTTTTTCCTTCCTTTCCCCCCTTGAGGGGAGGGATATTTTAGATACATTGGCATTTAACCACTGACTGGGATAATTATTATATTTGGCAGAGATTGAGTATATTATATTTGTCAGGTTACTATTATTATTATTATTATTATTATTATTATTATTATTATTATTATTATTATTATTATTATTATTATTATTATTCCTCTTCTTTATCCTCTTTCTGTCATTGGAGTTGATTAGTTTTAGGATGGCACATTCCATTCTCGTAAAATATCGTCGTAGTAAAATAACGTTTGTCTTCACATCGCGTCGGCGAAGAACTCGAGGGAAATTAAATGTTACATAATTGGCACTGACGGGAAACAAAGGCGGATCCGAATATTAAAAAATATTGATGATAATTATGATGATGAAGCTGATGATGATTATGATCAGGAGCCTGGTGATGATGAAGAAAATGTATGCTTTATCGATATTTGGGGAGACTTGTTGTCACCTAGCTCCCAGAGAACATCACAGGTTTCCAATCAGATCGTGTGTTGAATTGTGTGAAAGGTCCATGTGAGCTAATAATAATAATAATGATAATAATGATAATTATGATAATGATAATAATATTAATAATTATGATAATGATAATAATAATAATAATGATGATAATAATAAAATAATAATAATGATGATTATGATAATAATAATAATGATGATTATGATAATAATAATAATGATGATTATGATAATAATAATGATAATAACGATAACAATATTAATGATAATAATAATAAGGATAATGATAATAATGATAATAATAATAATAATGAAAATAACAATAATAATAAAAATAATAATGATAAGGACGATGATAATAATAATAATAAAAGCAACAATAATTATAATAATGATAATAATAATAGTAATAATAATAATAGTGATAATAATAAAGATAATAATAATTATGATAATTATAATAATGATAATAATAATGATAACGACAAAGTACAATAATAATGATAATGATAATAATAATAATGATAATAATAATGATAATAATAATGACAATAATAATGATAATGATGATAATAATAATAATAACAACAATAATAATAATGATAATAATAATGATAATAATAATGATAATAATAATTATAATAATTATGAGGATGGAGATAATAATATTAATAAAAGTAATAATAATAATTATTTTTATCATTATTATTATCATTATCGTCGTTATTATTATTATTATTATTATTATTATTATTATTATTATTATTATTATTATGGCCTCTGTCTCGAAACAACTAAATGTCGGAACTGTACTGATTCTTTGCCGCCATCTTTGTTACTAAGAATTACTCAACACTCAAATCAGGACTACATTGATTCTTCGCCGATTTGATTTACTGCCACTATCTTTGCTCAAAATAATGTCTCAACACAATAATATTAAATAATAAGATTAAGAAGATGAAGAAAGAAAGAAAGAAAAGTAGAAGTCTACGCATAGGTTAGGGTTAGGGTTAGGGGTAGGGTAAAGTATTATACAAAGACTATTGATGGAAAACTCGAACCAAACCTCTATTGAAAAGAACTGTCATTCAGCTTTACAGGTAATTGCGTGATTGTACTCGTAATTGCGAGCGAAAAATTACTGATTGTAACTCGTCTGTAAATTTATACTGACTAAGTAGCAGTAGTAGTAGTAGTAGTAGTAGTAATAATAATAATAATAATAATAATAACAACAACAAAATGGGAGACATTGGAATCAGAGATATGACTGAAAAAATACAACAGACAACAATAATGAAAACAGTTGAAATACTAAGGAAAACCCTTGAATGTGGAGTCCAACACACACACGAACCACAAGCGCAGACCAGACAAACTGATACAGAGAAAAAACATAAATCGCTACATGGAACCAAGAACATTGAAACTGCATACCTATAAGTTCTCTAACTCCTTCCACATCCCCCATTACTACATCACTGTCCCCTCCCCCCAAAACAGAGTGAGACCGAATAGCTTAGTAGTCAAGGAGGAAGGAAAGACCGAGGAATGAGCACTGACCAGACCTCGACTGTATAAGTGCAAAGAGAACTGGAACCTTGGGGAAGCTTATTTCCACTCGAATTCCAGTAAAGACCAATGGCCGCTGCCAACGAGAAATCAATGACAAGCAGATGTTGCGATAATGCAAATTTAAGTGCAAATGTTCTTGAAAGAGTACTGGAAAATTTTGGGAGACTTGTTTCCACTCAGCTTCCAGGAAACACGGCAGGCTGTATTCAATGAGATCTTTGATGACACGTGAAAGCTCGTTGAGAACCAATAATAATAATAATAATAATAATAATATTAATTATTATTATTATTATTATTATTATTATATTGAAGCTCAATATCTATAAGTTCTCTATAACCCTCCCCCATCACCTCCCATTTCACAATCACCCCCCCCCAAGAATGATGGCAAATAACCAAGAAGGGTCAAGGAAGATAGAAAGACCGAGTAAAGAGCGCTGAGCAGACCTCCGCTGGACAAGTTTCAAGAGAACTAGTACCTTGGGGAGGTTTATTGCCACTAAAATTCCAGTGGAGACCAATGGCCGCTGCTAGCGAGAAATCAATGGTAATTGGCTGTTGCGATAATGCAAATTTATTTACAAATGTAATCTAAAGAGCAGCCAGTACTGGAAATCTGGGGATACTTGTTGTCACTTAGCTTCAGGGAACATCACAGGTTAGTTTCAAAAAGAGATCCTTTATGATCTGTGTGAAAGCTCCTTGTGAATCAATAATAATAATAATAATAATAATAATAATAATAATAATAATAACAACAACAACAACAACAACAATAATAATAATAATAATAATAATAATAATAATAATAACAATAACAATAATAATAATAATAATAATAATGATAATAATAATAATAATAATATAAGGGTAGACCGCGCCAGTTTCTCTACCTGGTATTTTAGCTCGTGGTACATACAGCGCCTCGCTTTTCCAAAGGGCCAGGCTCCGCATTGATTAACTTTGACGATCTGGCGAGAACCAGTGTGTCAACGTGATAGTGCCAATAACAGGAGTCTTATTGCCACCCAATTTCTAGTGAAGACTAATGGTGTGTGCCAGCGAGAAATCAATGGTAAACGGTTGTTACGATAACGTAAATTCAATTACAAAGTTTGTCTAGTAAGGCAGATAGCATTGCAATTATTGTCCGTAAAATCTAGAGAACACCGCAGGTTGTTGACAGTGGGCAATCTTTGATGATGTAATGTGCGAAAATCGAAGTTAAGCAACGTCGAGCCTGGCCAGTACCAGATGGGCGATCATTTGGGAAGGCGAGCCGCTGCATATATTGCGCGGTAAAATACCAGATAAGGAAACTGGCGCGGTCTATCCTTCTCTCGAAGGTAGATGGACCTCTCTTAAGTCGTGGTAGGCATCGCTATCTAGTGATGACGTAACGATAAAATAAAAACCTTTAATTTACCTGGCGAAGCATCACGTATTCAGCTAAGGACAAAATTTGAATTACACTACAAACTCGTGTACGTTTTAATATGTGAAAACTACTTTATACAACAATAAATAAATAAAAATAAATAAATAATGTCGCTATTCCTTTTGCAGCTATGAATTTAAAATAGGGTTGATTAGAGTCTCAACCCCCGTTTATGAAACTTGCGTTGGAAAAGAAAAAAATCCTGAGTAACATTCACCTTTCATTTTTCTTAGACACTTAATCCTGCAACGGTGACGTATTATTTTTCTTTTATCTGGACGGAAAGAATAGTCTATTAAGCAATATTAAAATTGAGTGTATAAAACCGAATGTAAAAGTGGCGTGCCTCTGCGTTAGCGAAATGCATCTGTAAGGTAAGAGTAATCAATCATTCTATTTGAATTTAATAAACGGAAGTTATTCCAACACTGGTAGAAATGACGTCATGGAAAAAGTACGTTGCAGAAAAACGAAATTGATTTTTCCTTTTGGATTCGCGACTTCAAAGTGATTGAAAACCTTGGGCTAGTGTGTGTGTGTGTGTGTGTGTGTGTGTGTGTGTGTGTGTATTAATGCAATTTGTAAACAAACCCAAAACGTTGCTCGTTCATAAGATTTGCTGGACCTTAAATTACTATATATATATATATATATATATATATATATATATATATATATATATGTGTGTGTGTGTGGGTGTGTGTGTGTGTGTGTGTACATATATATATGTACAATACTATATGTGGACGATTATATATCTATATATATATATGTGTGTGTGTGTGTGTAGTACTGTTTAGCTGTATCACATATATGTACATATATATATACAATATATATATATATATATATATATGTGTGGGTGTGTGTGTGTACATATATATATATATATATATATATATATATATGTACAATACTATATGTGGACGACTATATATATATATATATGTGTGTGTGTGTGTAGTACTGTTTAGCTGTATCACATATATGTACATATATACATATAATATATATATATATATATATATTATATGTATATATATATATGTACAGTACCGTATGTGGATGCCTATATATATATATATATATATATATATATATATATATATATATATATATATGCGTGTGTGCGCGCGTGTGTGTGTGTGTGTGTGTATGGTTATCCACATACAGTACTGATTAGATGTATCACAGCTCATCACTGCTGTTAGATAGGTAACTACTTCAAGCCAGGATCGACACCCGACCGCCCAAACGACAGTCAATGCTTCTCACCTTTACGCTATTCGGCTGCTGCTGTGTGGGCAGTGAATTAACGATGTTTTTACATCATCCAAATGCCTAAGCTCAATTTCTTACACGAAGATCATCGCTTAATACGCTAATGGAAGTTTGTATATAACTCTCCAATATACTCAACCCAAGATAGGGGACATTATAGTCACCTACATAGAGTAGTGTTTCGCTTTAACACAGCTCCTCAGTGCGGCTATATATATAGATGCCTTCAACAGGTTTTAAGACGTTTTGTGTGTGGCCACTTTTATTGATATTGCACACATGAAACTCTAGTCCCTTACGAAGTAATCTCCTCCAGTTGCAATGGACTTGTTTTACCGTTGCAACTTCTGGAAGATCCTATGAAAGTCTTCTTGTGTGAGCGTGTCAATGACCCTCGTTAATGTCACTTTTATCTCCTCAATTATTTTATGACGACTGTCTTAAGATTTTCCTTGAGCTTAGGGAATAACAAAAAGTCACAGGGAGCAAGGTCTGTATTCTAGAGAGAGTGAGCAATTGTGTTGATGCCAGTCTGTGTCAAGTAGTCTGTAACAAGGATGGGGCACCTTTGGGACTAACTTAGCACAAATCTTCCGCATCTTCCGTTTCTTCCCGAATAATTGTTTGTCCAGCTTCATCAAACTTTGCACTTAATATCTCTACACACGACGGTCCTTATTGATCCTTATTGATAAAAATTTTGATAAAATATTGATAAAATTCTTTGTTTGGCTAATCAGCTCCTTCCGCACCTCTCATCAATCTTCACAAACTTCTTGCCTTCCTTGAATATTTTATGTTACTCCAAAACTGAGGCTCGATTTATGAAAGTTGTTCCAAAAGCAATCAGAAGCATTCCATACGTTTATATGGCATCTTTCCAAGTTTAAAACAGAATTTGATTGCATATCGTTCTTTTCAAATTTCCTCACATCCAGATAGCATTTTTGAGAAGGTTTGGTGATGATCGGCCCAGTTTCGTGGGCTGTAGAAGATGTGTACACAGACACATACACACGAATGTTACTACGAATGCTACTATATAAATATATATATATATATACATATATATATATATATATATATATATATATATATATATATATATATATATATATATAATTGACCTTGTCTACGCGAGTGCAGAACAGTTTTTAACAAACTACATCATGAAACTAAATATATAAGGGATTCGAACATGTGGAAACAATTCAATTTGAATTTTAACCGGGGAAATAACTGTTGAGGAGTCAAAATTGAAACTTGGCAAAAGTAAGTCGACTTAAAGTACTACGCTACGCATGCACAAATATACACTTATACGTTAAAATGCTTTAGTTTATCAAGTTTTAATATCCATCTGTCTTTACATCATATGGTAAAAAATACTATTTTAATGAGCTATATGTGTTGGTTTCGATTGACGTTCTGCTATATATTGGTTATAATATAATAATAAAAAGAGTATCGGTGCATTAATAATAAATACAAAAAAATAATAAGTAAAATATCATATTTAAGCGTAATTTACCACGATGCGGCCAACTATTTCTTTTCTAATGTATTCGTTAAGTAATTTATTTCATTAGGTATCCGATGATGTGCACGACGACACATATGTGTCGAACTAAAGTTGCTTTGAGTTCTAGGTTTAAGTTTATTATTTTATTTTACTATTTTTTAAGTTGCTGCCTATAACACATCGGTTTTAGTTGAAAAGTTCTTTGAACCATAAATATAAGTAAATTTTTCTTTTGCTCTGCCATTTCTTCATATGCACTGTCATCTCATGATCTCCCATTGATCTGTTTGTATTTCGTTTTTAAGCAGTAATTAAATGGAAGACAATCGATATACAATTTTTTTGTAACCTTTTTCCCCTCTTTTAATATATATATATATATATATATATATACATATATATATATATATATATATATATATATATATATATATATATATATATATGCAGGGCCCCCCCCCCAAAAAAGAAGAGATCCAATTGTTTTTCTGAGCATTTTACAGTTAACGGGCAAAAAAAAAAAAAGGTAAAAACCCTAGTGGTCTGATGTGATGTCTTGAATATAACAAACTAGTTATGACCAAAGTTTCATTTCCTTAGGACAAAACACTAAGAAACGGGGCCTAATTAGAGTCGGGTCACCCTGTATATATATATATATATATATATATATATATATATATATATATATATATATATATATATATATATATAACTACTTTATTTATTCACATAAATTTAATATACGAAAGTATAGATTTATGCGTAAACTTAAAGTATTTACTTCAAAAGTGCTCAATACGTAGGTAGAGCTAGTTAGTAATTTATAAAATATATATGGCGATTAAGCTACACTAAATATTCTGCGTTTCATCCAACTATAGCATTCATCAGGCTTATGCGCGAATTTTGTGGTTGCCTCTTTCTTTTATATATGTTGAGGATTTCTAGTTGGCCAATCAGCTTTCTAGTATCCACCGCGCCCCTTCCTATCAGCCAATGGGCATGCATTTTATCAAACAAAGGATCTGTTTTAGAACTTGGTTAGTGGTTTTAGGTAGACGTTCTCCTTTTTTTTATACATATGTGTACACACATATACATGCACACACATATACATACATATATATATATATATATATATATATATATATATATATACATATATGTGTGTGATCGTTTATGTATATCCATGTTTATTTAATTTATTTATTTGTTTTTTTCTATTGTTATTGTTAGTTTTAAAGCTATTTTGTATCGCTATACTAGAGTAAGTTTTATTTTGTGAACACAGTTGTTTGCTATGCCCCGCCTACAGTTTAATAGGTTTTGAGGTTCTTTAAAGTACAGGATAAAAATTTTTTCATGGAGGCATAATTTACATGGGTCGTCTAAATGTCTGCATGTAGTAGCTTGTCTCATTATTTTCCATTCGACTACCGGCGAATGTCCGCTTTCTTTGAGTTCCCAGTATTTATTCGCTAGTGTTGTTTTTATACGGTGTTTTTTTATTTTTGAATGTGCCCTTGTGGTCATAGTATCGGGTTTTGAAATCTAAGGAAGTCATGCCTATGTAATATTTCTTGTTATTCGGATTTTCTTTCGCAAATATTGTTGCTTGATAAACTATGCTTTTTGTTAGACATTTATTTTCTACTGGGCAAAGTGTGCGGTGTCTACTATTGCATTTATCTTGTTCGTTATTAGTATTTTTATATATAGTATGGTTGTTCTTGTCCGGGGTTGGTTTGCTATTATTATTATTATTATTATTATTATTATTATTATTATTATTATTATTATTATTATTATTGTTGTTGTTATTATTATTGTTATTATTATTGTTATTATTATTTCTGCTAGTGTTGGTTGTATTTCTGTCATGGTGTCTACTTTTTTATTGTTTATTTTGTTGTTATTTACATTGTTTTCATTTAGTATTTTGTTATTATGTGCCCTAATTATCATCTCTTAATTTTCGCAACAACTATAAGATAACTTCAAGGTATTTTTATTGAAGATTTTGTGTAAGGGGTTGGTTGCGGGAGAGTGTTTTTCAATAAGATCTAGAAATTTCTTTCCAAGTTTTGTTTTTAACATTTGATTGTATGGGGCTGTATACCAAATTATAGTTCTTTTTCTTCTGTTTTTAATTTTATTATAGTTGTTGGTGTTTTGTTGCTTATATTTGATATCGATATTTTTTATCCACTATTTTTTACGCATAAATCTATACTTTCGTATATTAAATTTATGTGAATAAATAAAGTAGTTATACTTAACTCCTAAAACAGTCGAGCAATTTCAAAAGAATTTATTTGACCACATTAAAAATAGATATTGAATGAGTTAATTTCGAAACATCGCTAAAAAACATCCCCACACCCAGCAAGCATATCTATATTATTAAATTAATCAAAAAAACAGATGAACTAATACGCCGAATGCGATGGCGAGCAAATTTCTTCCTTAAAAATGAAAACGTAAACAAAAAAGAATCCTATAATTTTAAAAACCTTAAAAATGTGAAAACAGTAGACCTTTTGATAAACTTTGAAAATGACCTTTTAAACGTAATTAAAAACCTAGAATTCTACAATCAACCTAACAATTTCTAACGGAAACTACACAAAATCGTTAGAAACATAAACAAGTCTAATAAAATCTTTGTAAAAGCAGATAAAACAAGAAACTTTTATAAAATAGATAAGCAAGAATATAACAAACTAATCACAGCAAACATTACAAAAAACTACCAAAAATTAGACACAAACGAATGCGATTACATAGATATAATAAATACTGAAAGTAAACAAATTACCGCTAAACTAAAAATTAGCGATAAAGTCGGCAAATTGAAACCTAGAGAGTCGTACATTCTGCTTAAAGACCACAAATGGGACTTTAATAATAATCCCAGCACCCGCCTGATAAACCCAACTAAATCAGAAATAGGTAGAATTAGCAAAACTATACTTTCTAGAGTAAACAAACAAATCAAACAGGACCTAGAACTAAACCAGTGGACAAATACGACCGAAGCAATCACCTGGTTTAAAAATATAGAAAACAAAGATAAATGTACGTTCATACAGTTTGACATCATAGACTTTTATCCCTCGATATCCGAAGAACTTTTTAACATTGCCCTAGAATTTGCCGAGGCATACACTGATATATCCTCAGAAGAAATCAACATCATTAAAAAATGTAGAACATCAGTTCTAATAAATAACAATAACCAATGGATAAAAACTAAAATTAAAAATTCGTTCGATTTGGCGATGGGTGCAAGAGACTCTGCAGAGGCATCAGATCTTGTGGGATTATTCATTCTATGTACCCTTACAAGCATATTCGATACTACGGATATCGGCCTATATAGAGATAACGGACTAGCTATAATAAAAAACTCCAACAAAGTCAAGGGAAAAAAAAAACTTTAAGAAAATCATACACAAAGAAATGAAAAAATTAGGCCTAAAAGCGGACGTATCAGCTAACATAAAAATAACAAACTTCCTGGACGTCACGTTAAACTTAGATAAAAACACATATGAACCATACTTAAAAGATAACGCTACTCCAATTTACGTAAACCCTAAGTCCAACCACCCACCATCAATTATAAAACATATTTCTAACTCGATCGTAAGTAGACTCAGTAATAACTCAAGCGATGCAAATGCATTTAACAGATCATCCAATATTTACGAAACAGCCCTTAAAATAGTGGATACAAAAATTTCGAATCAAATATAAGCAACAAAACACCAACAACTATAATAAAATTAAAAATAGAAGAAAAAGAACTATAATTTGGTATACGGCCCCATACAATCAAATGTTAAAAACAAAACTTGGAAAGAAATTTCTAGATCTTATTGAAAAACACTCTCCCGCAACCAACCCCTTACACAAAATCTTCAATAAAAATACCTTGAAGTTATCTTATAGTTGTTGCGAAAATTAAGAGATGATAATTAGGGCACATAATAACAAAATACTAAATGAAAACAATGTAAATAACAACAAAATAAACAATAAAAAAGTAGACACCATGACAGAAATAAAACCAACACTAGCAGAAATAATAATAATAATAATAATAATAATAATAATAATAATAATAATAATAATAATAATAACAAACCAACCCCGGACAAGAACAACCATACTATATATAAAAATACTAATAACGAACAAGATAAATGCAATAGTAGACACCGCAGACCTTGCCCAGTACAAAATAAATGTCTAACAAAAGCATAGTTTATCAAGCAACAATATTTGCGAAAGAAAACCCGAATAACAGGAAATATTAGATAGGCATGACTTCCTTAGATTTCAAAACCCGATACTATGACCACAAGGGCACATTCAAAAATAAAAAAAACACCGTATAAAAACAATACTAGCGAATAAATACTGGGAACTCAAAGAAAGCGGACATTCGCCGGTAGTCGAATGGAAAATAATGAGACAATCTACCACATGCAGACATTTAGACGACCCATGTAAATTATGCCTCCATGAAAAATTTTTTATCCTGTACTTTAAAGAACCTCAAAACCTATTAAACTGTAGGCGGGAAATAGCAAACAACTGTGTTCACAAAATAAAACTTACTCTAGGATAGCGATACAAAATAGCTTTAAAACTAACAATAACAATAGAAAACAAACAAATAAATAAATTAAATAAACATGAATATACATAAACGATCACACACGTATATGTATATATACATATATATATATGTGTGTGCATGTATATGTGTGTACACATATGTATAAAAAAAAGGAGAACGTCTACCTAAAACCACTAACCTAGTTCTAAAACAGATCCTTTGTTTGATAAAATGCATGCCCATTGGCTGATAGGAAGGGGCGCGGTGGATACTAGAAAGCTGATTGGCCAACTAGAAATCCTCAACATATATAAAAGAAAGAGGCAACCACAAAATTTGCGCATAAGCCTGATGAATCCTATAGTTGGATGAAACGCAGAATATTCAGTGTAGCTTAATCGCCATATATATTTTATAAATTACTATATATATATATATATATATATATATATATATATATATATATATATATATATATATATACATGCATGCCCCCAACGTTGCTTGGGCGTATACTACACTTTAATATTATATTTTAGGTTATGTAGATTTTTTTATAAACCCATTATAGACCCAATTCTCTACTGATTATTATATTGTACCCAATATGTAGTAAAACCTCAATTGTAAAATAATCTTTAAAATGATACTTAAATTGATGCAGATTTTGTATTTGCTATTACAGAGCAAATGCTCTATGATAATCTTTTTATGCTCAATATACAGGGTTTCAGTAAAGTTATTATACAGTCTTACAAGTTACTATACAGAAACCTTACAGCTACACAAAAATAAATATTAACTATTAATGCAAATATAATAAAATAAAACAATAAGACTGTATAGTAACTTTCCGGACACCCTGTATATATGTGATTTCAAAAGTTTTTTTTTAAATACAGATAAATTTAGTGCTATCACCTAGAATGTAAACACAACTAAAACATGTAACTCTCCAGTCTTTTTTGTACAGCCTTACCTAAATCCAAAGGCATACAAATCCTCTTTTCAAAACAACGTTGTAATCGATATCAATGCATATTTGCGCATGCGTAAATAGCACTTTAATCGACCAAAGTCTGCAAAATTGCAATGTTTTCTATTTTGCCCCATTAATTTCACAAAATATATTTTGTTCCACAGAATTTATATTTATATAAAATTTCAAGTCTGCGGATCAAATCCTTACGAGGAAGACAGTTAAATACTGGTCCTTAGCCAAGCTCATAGTTATGTATATACATTTACATATGCATGTATCTATCTCTCTCTATCTATCTCTTTATATATATATATATATATATATATATATATATATATATATATATATATAAAAGCTGGACGTCGGTGTGTGTGTCTGGTCAAGAATAGACTCCTATATGGTTGACTATTATAGAAAACTGATCACTTATAATGATAGAAGATGTATCGAGAGACAGCAATGGGTATGTTTGATCTGGCATAATGATGATTCATTAAAATTGTGGGGTCTCCGTGGAGTCTGATGTTGGATCGTAAATATGGTGTTGGACACAAGTCTTCTGTAAGGTCTGACGAGGCTTTTGGATCGTAAACATGATCCAACATCTGAAGCATATGTAACCAAACAGATAAAACGGTAAAAATTAATAAATAAATAAAACACATATTTGCTCTGACATAGTATTGAGCACTCTTTCCAGGTTTTTACTAATTACTAGTTTTACCATATATATATATATATATATATATATATATATATATGCGTGTGTGTGTGTTTGTGTGTGTGTGTGTGTATTGAGAGAGCTATGAGGGATATATATATATATATATATATATATATATATATATATATATATATGTATAAACCACATCTATAGATGTTTCAACTATCGCGTCGTGACTGTAAAAGAATGTCACTTCTTTAAAAAGAAATGAAATCTCTGTTGGTTTTCATTTCAATATTCCGTATTTCTTTGAATATTGAAAGTTACATTAAATCAAACTTCTGTGTCAATATTGCTCGAGTTCTTCCCTAATCACCTTGCACATATTACGCTGAACGACATTTGTAAATATTTAAATATAAAAGTGTAAACTACCTCGCACGGAAAAGTAACATTGATTTTGTGGATATGGTCAGAAGAACAAGAAGAGTGAGGTACAAGT
The DNA here is from genome assembly GCF_053919585.1 of Euprymna scolopes. Classification (NCBI taxonomy): domain Eukaryota; kingdom Metazoa; phylum Mollusca; class Cephalopoda; order Sepiida; family Sepiolidae; genus Euprymna; species Euprymna scolopes. Next base: position 54,508,581 of record NC_136520.1, on the reverse strand, counting down.
CTTCTAACGAACGAAAAAGACATGTGAATTAAAGATTTCCATTAGGTTATATTTCTTTGGACGACTTAACTCGCTTTGGGTTCTTGCAATTATTTTCATTAAATATTAAATAAGTTTTAGATCCAGTCAGTTTAGAGTAACTGCCCCGAGAATGTATATAGTTATGTACATAGTTTGGGTTTGGTTTATTATATAGTTATATACATGGTTCGGTTTATTATATAGTTATATATAAATAGTTTGGTTTATTATATAGTTGAATACAGGGTTTGTTTAGTGTATAATTATATATATATATATATATATATATATATATATATGTAATATGTGCAAGGTGATTAGGAAAGAACTCGAGCAATATTCAAGCAGCCGCCAATAGCGTAATGGTTAGGAGCCTTGACTGCCGTACAAACGGTCGGGTTTCAATCCTGGCTTGAGATAGTTGCCTGTCTAGCCGCACTGATGAGCTGTGAAACAGCGAAACAGTACCGTATGTGGATGACTATAATGCTCCTCATCTTGAGTTGAGCATATTGAGAAGTGAAACACGAATTACCATTAGCATATAAGCGACGCTCTTTGTGTAAAAAAATCGAGCGGAGGTATTTCGGACGATGTCAAAACATCGTTAAACTCACTACTCGTTCAAGCAGCCGTCGGTTTTCAATCCTGGCGTTAGGTAGTTGCCTGTCTAGACGCACTGATGAGCTGCGAAACAGTAGTGTGTGTGGATTATATATATATATATATATATATATATATATATATATGTATATAGTTTGGTTTATTATATAGTTATACACATGGTTTGTTTTATTATACAGTTATAGATGTGAATTGGTTTATTATATAGTTATATACATTGTTTGGTATATTATATAGTTACATACATGGTTTGGTTTATTAAATAGTTATATATATGGTTTGGTTTATTATATAGTTATATATACATTATGGTTTATTATGTAGTTATATAGATTGTCTGGTTTATTATATAGTTATATATATAGTTTGGTTTATAATATAGTTATATGTGTAGTTTGTTTATTATATAGTTATATACATGGTTTGGTTTATCATATAGTTATGTGTATATATATATATATATATATATATATCGGTTTATTATATAGCTATATGTATAATTTGGTGTACCATATAGTTATATATATAGTTTGGTTTATTATATAGTTATATACATGGTTTGGTTTTTCATATAGTTATATATACATATATATATATATAGTTGGGTTTATTATATAGTTATATATATATAGTTGGGTTTATTATAAAGTTATATATATAGTTTGGTTTATTATATAGTTATATATGTATATATATATATATATATATATAGTTTGGTTTATTATATAGTTATATGCATGGTCTGGTTTATTATATAGTTATATATATAGTTTGTTTTATTATAAAGTTTTATATATAGTTTGGTTTATTATATAGTTATATTCATGGTTTGGTGCATTCTATAGTTATATAGTCTGGTTTATTATATAGTTATATATATAATTTGGTTTATTATATAGTTATATATATGGTTTGGTTTATTATATAGTTATATACATGATGTGGGTTAATTTTGTAGTTATATATATATACTTTGATTTATTATATAGTTATATATATAGTTTGTTTTTATTTAGTTATATACATGGTTTTGTTTATTATATAGTTTTGTATATATCGTTTGGTTAATTATATAGTTATATATATATATATATATATATATATAGTTGGGTTTATCATATAGTTGTATACAAGGTTTAGTTTATTATATAGTTATACACATTGTTTGTTTTATTATATAGCCATATACATGGTGTCGTGTATTATATAGTTATATATCTATATAGTTTGGTTTATGTATAGTTATATATATATATATATATATATATATATATATATATATATATATATATATATATATTCTGGTTTATTATATAGTTGTATACAAGGTTTGGTTTATTATATCGTTTTATATATCTATAGTTTGGTTTATTATATAGTTATATACATGGTTTGGTTTATTTTATAAACACACTCCGTAACTTCTCCGTTATTTTTTCTCAAGGTTAAACCACGCCATTTTTAATATCGCTTCTTTCTAAAGTCGATAGGCGTATATTTTGCTTTATCTTTTTCTCTATAGCCTCCTTCTCGCAGACGTGATGTTGCTAGCTTCTTCTTTAATATGATCTCACCTGTTATTTTAAATATATATATATATATATATATATATATATATATATATATATATATATATATATATATATATATTTGTATGCCTGCCTAAATCTTTCGACGGAAGCGACGGATTTTCACGAGATCGGTATTCCATTGAGGCTCTGCCCGTCGGACGACAAATATCGAAAACTTGGCTTAAAAGATGAATTTCTTAATTGGGCCATTTTCTACAAGGAGGGATCGCTTTTTTCGTCGATATTTTTTAAAGTCATCCCCTCTTTTCGAATTAATAGCCTTAATTAAAACTTTAAAAACGTCATGGTTTTTTTTTCAAGTTTTTTTCCCTTCTTTTCGGTAAATATTCTAGCCTGCCTGCCTACTCCCACTTTTTTGTTTTTGCTCAACACTCACGTCCAAACACTCGGGCAACGCCGGACACCCAGACTAGTTCTTTTATAAAATCTATGCTGGAATATAGACTTCAGAAGTATCTGAGCTATCTTCTGGTCTTTGTTCCGGGCGGTTTAACTTATTGATTGTTGTCTTTTTAAGACAAAGATCAATACACACCACATGTCGTTGCAATTATTTTTTTTTCTTGTATCCTCCTTGCATCAATTGTCGACTTCAAGCATTACTAAAATTTTTGCTCACACTTATCTAGTCAGACGTAGATTTTCCATTTCAGGACTGACCTATATTCTTGTTTGTATAATACTTGTACACTTGAAAAATCCAGTCTTATATGGCCCCTCTTGATAGTGTTTGATATTCTTTTAGAATAGACTAGGCGCGAACGCAGACCCTACAATTTTAATGAACCACCGTTCTGTCAGATCAAACATACCCATTCCTGTGTCTCGATACATCTTCTATCATTATATGTAATCAGTTTTTTTTAAAATAGTCAACCATATAGGAGACTGTTCGTGACCACACACACACACACACACACACACACACACACACACACACACACACATATTTATGATTTTCAGAATGTGATGGATTTTATATGATAAATTCCACTGCCAAACAACGTCGTAGCCTACAAGAACCATGACAGTTAAGGAACCGGAATTCCAAGACTCGAGTTTTCCCTTATTTGGTCTCATCTGTACGACACACCTGAACTCGGGTTTCGAATCCTGAGTACGGATATGAGCTCAAATGAGGCCGAACATGAGTCTTGGACTTCCGGTTCGTTGACTGTTATGGCTCTTGTTGGCTTCGATGTTGTTTGGCTATGGAATATATATATATATATATATATATATATATATACAAGTTAGAAAAGCAAAGAAAATTGTTAAACAAAATGTTTTTACTATAGGCTTTAAAAATAAAGGTATAAGATTCAATTTGAAATTTATTTATCTTCAAAGTGCACTTTTATAAATTTTACAAAGTAAGGTATAAAAATATAGTTTTAATTGGATCAGAAAATTACCTTGGATTTATTTTATGTAATGTACATTCTGTTAAACTTTTTTAAAAAATCATCGAAAATTTTATATCTTTACCATTAATTGCTAGATAAAACATAATGTTTTTAAATTGCAAAATGTACATTACATAACATAAATCCAAGATAATTTTTTGATTCAATTTGAATTAAATTCTTATACTAAATTTTGTAAAATTTATAAAAGTGCACTTTGAAGATGAATAAATTTCAAATTGAATCTTGTATTTTTATTTTTAAAGCCTATAGTAAAAGCATTCTGTTTAATAATTTCCATGTCTTGGATGAAATGCTTTTCTAACTTGTATCTTTATCTTTTTAAGATAATATATTAAAACTCTCTATTTCAGTTTGTAGTTCTCCTCACACCAACACTCAGTTTTGCAAACCCCTCTTTGTATTATTACAGTTCTGAATATTCTCTCTGTTTCAGTTTGTATTTCCCCTCACACCACCACTCATTTTTGAAACCCCTTCTTTGTATTATTACAGGTCTGAATATTCTCGCTTTTTTCAGTTTGTATTACTCCTCACGCCACAACATCATTTTTTGCAACCCCATCTTTTTAATACAGGTCTGAACAATGAGAAAATCTAATGTTTTTAAACAAAAACTTTAAATTTTAGATTATTTTTTTAAAACTTCTTTAAGAATAGAAAACCTGTAAAATTTAATAAGGAACACAATTCATATAGATTTTATTAACGAGAAAAATAGAAATGAAAATTTCAAAAGGAATGTATAACTGTTTACGGTCAATAGTAGTCCTTGCCAGCGAAAATCTTTGTTATTGTTATTATATTATTATTATTATTATTATTATTATTATTATTATAATTATTATTATTAGTATTATTATTATTATTATTATTATTATTATTATTATTATTATTATAATTATTATTATTATTTCAAACATTTAGTGTCCTGCTCTTTCGCGCGAGGACTAATATATATATATATATATATATATATATATATATATATATATATATATATATATATGTGTGTGTGTGTGTGTGTGTGTATGTGTGTGTGTATGTGCATGCGCGCGTGTGTGTGTGAAGCGCGCTTGGATGATCGCAAATATCGATTGACATCATTCGTTCGGCTTTATTATTTTCAGTTTTTCTGTAGATGTTGTTTCGTCAATTTAAGAAAATAGAAAATAGGATACGTGAATCAATAAAATGGCGCGATTTCATTTCTAAGCCAATGAGAAATGATGTTATCGAAGTTCCATTATGAGTAAGTACATGGCGGCAACAAAGAATACAGAATAGGACTAAGGGTTCTATGCTCGTGTGCGATTCATTAATATGCACACACGCGTGATATGTTATATAATTTTACGCTTAATGAAAAACTCTCGTATTTCTTAATATTGACATGTGTAGTCTCCTCTGTCCAATTGTTGATGAGTTGACACACGCTCTCACGAATGCACACACACACACACACACACACACACACACACACACACACACACACACACACACACACACATATATATGTATATATATTAATTGTTTCGTTTTAGCCATCCCAGTGCTCCCCTCAACCTCATCATAGTTATTAAGTCAATGCTCAGCGACAGCTTACCCCTGTCCATGGACCCGAAGAATACTTTTCAAGCCAGCGTTAGACTTGCAGTATATATATATATATATATATATATATATATATATATATATATATATATATATAAGACACAGATTAAAAATCAGCTGAAAAATCCTGATAGATATTACTAGAGGGAATATTTTCAGGGTGAACCTAGCCAAAAATGAAAAGCTCAATATTTAATAATAGAGTAATATATATAAGTTTAGTGGTTAAATTTAAATTCTGAAAATCAAAATATAGATACATATATTCGAGTTAAGAATTTATTGTTTGACAAAAGGAATATATAGAATGGGTTATGTTAATTTCGTTAATCCACACATTTTTGTTATATGGGATTACTGCCTTCTCTCATGGACCAATATTCTGCCTACCTGGAAATAAAACCCCGGAGGATATTATTCTTCTTCCGATAATAGACTGCTCAGGTTGTATGAAATTCCCTTTTCTTATAATTATTTTCATATAACTATCAGTCACCACCTAAAAAACTATTTTCAATATTTGTTCTGAAAAGCAAAATACGTGTCTATTCACAGCTGAACATTTCATTTCCTCTGATGATATGAGCCATTATTGAAAATTTATGGATTAAGGAAATTAACATAACCCCTTCTATATATTCTTTTTGTCAAACAATAAATTCTTTACTCGAATATATGTGTCGATATTTTGATTTTCAGAATTTAAATTTAACCGCTAAACTTCTTGTAATGTAGTTGTGGAACAGAAGAGAAATTGGCTGTTATCTATCTAGATTTTACTTGTTCATCAAACTATTGATGTATACATCTATTATTCGATCTATCTGTCTACCTAATTGGGAGTAAACAAGAGATGAGACGTGAATCTATGTTCTGATAAAAGTTGTCAAAACATGTGAAGGATTAAACTAAACAAATTGCACCGGAAGCGAGTTGACTACCTTCGGAAGTACGTGTCAGTTATCACGTGTGCTAGTTAGTTCAAAAATAGATGAGTTGGAAAGAGAGCATCAAACAGAGCGGGCGATTTAACAAGTTGTCCCCTACTCACCGAGGAGGAAGCCGATGTGTCTCAACATGCAATGATATTCACTTCCCATTCTTCTGCGATCGACACCTAGGAAGTACAAAAATAAAAATAAAAATACATAAAATAAGCTATCGTCTTGGAATTGAAATGCATTCGTCCACAGGTTCCAGCTTCCATTCAAGAACAGATGAACTTACCAAGTGAAAAAAAACAACAAAAAAAAAAAACAACGACGCAGTTGAAAAGTTGATGCAGTATGGCGAAATACATCTTTGTGTTTATGTAAATGTCTGACGCACACGCAGGCAACACACTTGGACGATCACGGAATATAAATGGACAGCAACACGACAACATAGGGTTCAGATAGCGACGAAGCCCACAATAGATATTTAATAACGCAAACACTAACCCTAACACGACACCTTAGTGCCATGCCATTTTCAAGCTTCTCATCTTTTTCTAGGCTCTTCTTTCTTTCTCCATTTCCATCATTCCCTCATATTTTTTGTTATTTCTTATCCAAACGCTTTTTTTTTAAATTAGTGTTGTCTTTTTACTTTCAATTGTGAATAATAACTTTTTCTACTCTTCTGATGAAAAGCATTTAACTTCGAAATGTCATGATCTAATGATATTTCTTTTCTATTTCTTTTTTTTATCGTAAATCGTAATTTGAGCTGCTAATGTAATAAAATTCCTATGTAACCTTACTTATTATCTTATGTATATACCAGACTATATACACATGCATATATATATATATATATATATATATATATATATATATATATATATATATAGTAATTTATAAAATATATATAGCGATTCAGTTACACTGAATATTCCGCGTTTAATCCACCCTGAAGTATCCTAGAGTGGATGATACGCAGAATATTCAGTGTAGCTTAATCGCCATATATATTTTATAAATTACTAACTAGATCTACCAATTTATTGAGCACTTTTGAAGTAAAAACTTAAAGTTTACGCATAAGTTCATACTTTCGTATATTAATTTTATGTGAGTAAATGAAGTAGTTATATATATATATTTATATATATATATGTATATATACATTTATATATATATACATATATATATATATATATATATATATATATATATATATATATTCGAAATGCCCTGGCATAAAGAGCCCCTTCTATCCCCCAAATTTTGCCTGTATTCCATTATTAAATAAATGATCCGTTCTATATCTACCTATATATAGTTTTGTGTCATCATTTCACACTCTTGTTGTCCTATTGTATAAGTAACAATAATTATTGTTGAGCTTGGCATTATCCGGATAAGTCTCCTTTTGTGGAATTGATCTCTCTTTTCCTTTTACATAAAGCTATATGTATATATGCATATTAGACAAGCTATCGGCTCGTTGACCCCTGAATAGAAAGAGAAAAATATGGAAAATAAAATGTGATTTAGAGAATATATTGTTTTAAGAAGAAGAATATAAAGTCTTACGTCAGACCATCTTTATTTGCAAGATAAATTATTGATTCAAATCATATTTACATAAAACAATATTTGTACATCTATTCTCGTGTGCAAAACTTTTGACATTTCCTTTTTGTCTTCTTAAATCAACATATGTAACTGGACATGCTGAAAACACTGGTTTCTTTAAATAAAGCAATGTTTTATCTGATGGTTTACCCCCCCCTGTGATTGGTGAAATGAGTTTGCAAAAACAGACGTTAACTTTATTATTGCATAAGTAATAGATTTCATTTTCTATCTAACATATTACACAATTTTCGATTCAGTTTGCATATCTTATTAATTGCACGCACATCTTCTCTAGGGTATTTAGAACTGTTCGATTCAACATAAGACTTAATACGTATAACATTATATTTAGCTTATATCCGCTGCATTTAAAGTTTATATATATATATATCTATATATACATATATATATATATATATATATATATATATATATATATATATATATATATATATATATGAATGGAAATGTATAAAAAAGAATACGAAAAGTATAAAAACTTATAACTTTTCTTTATTCGTTTTCAATTGGTGACGTGAAGGAATACAAAATAATATTATGAAAAAAAAACTGAAAAACTCTTTTGCAGGTACATAATTTTCGACCGATTCTTCAGTCTTCATCGGTGTAGTGAAAGTATATATATATATATATATATACATACATATATATATATATATATATATATATATATATATATATATATATATATAAAATTTTAGTGAATCAATGAAATTAAAAAAACCTTTATTCAAATCAAGGATTTTTTTTTATTATTCTAAGTAAGACAAAGAATGCTTTTGAAATTTTATCTCCTAATCTTACAGGGTTTCGATGCCTACCACCTCTTCAGAGGAGAAAATATTAGCAAATTTCTCCTCTGAAGAGATGGTAGGCATCGAAACCCTAAAGGATAAGGATATAAAGTTTCGAAAGTATTCTTACTTGGAATAATAAAAAATCCTTGATTTAAATAAAGGTTTATGAATTTCATTGAATCACTAACTTTTGCTTTATTTGCTCTATCCTGTATATTGAGCAACTCCTATGTAGATGGGATAATACGTAAAATATTACGACCAGTAATATTTTGTAAATCTTATAAGCACAGGTTCCCGTAACAGCTGATTGCTGAATAAGTCGATTCGGAAGTATATATATATATATATATATATATATATATATATATATATATATATATATATATATATATATATACGTTCCTTTATACAGGGTGTCCGTAAAGTTACTATACAGTCTTATTGTTTTATTGTATCATATTTGTAGTAATAGTTAATATTTATTTTTTTTACAGGTTTATTTAATCAAGCATGCCAGGAAGAGCGCAATTTTATTTTTAAGCGATATTGGAAAACAGAAAACGCACAGAATGTAATTCGACTGTATAGTAACTTTACGGGCACCCTGTATATATGTTAACACACACACACGCACCCCCATATATATATATATATATATATATATATATATATATATATATATATATATATATGCGTGTGGGGTAGATCAAGGAATTATTTTTCCCTAAGGAACGTCACTCCAATTTTCGGATGTAAACAAATTAATATATATTATTTATTTTACTTTGTCCAGCAGTCAGTCTGCGTTCACGTTCCACTGCTTTACAGCTTATCAGCGTACTTTAACTAAAGTAGGGTTCGAACCTCGAACGATGAGTTTGATAGCCTTACGCTATGTTTTTTCGCTTTTAATGTTCTTTTGCTGTTGCGGATATTTATTCGATAATGATATATTCGATGTAATCGTCTCCTACCAATGATATGAATGACTTAGCTTTTCCTAAGAAGTTGATTAACGAAACACAGTATTATGGGCAATACAGGCCTTTAGCAACAGCCATCTATTACTGTTACACTTTCTAACGCAATTCCTACTAATAGCTCCTTCCAGGCTTTAGTAGTTTGCTGCACAAATTCTACCATGAAAATCAGCAGGAATGAATAATTTATATCTTCTAGGAACTGTTGTTACAAAGGTTTTCTAGTTATTTATAGAAACTGTCCTTGGACGATCATTGGTTCCTTTAGGTTGGAAAGTCAATTTTCTGATGTGCTTGGTTTTAATTGTAAATCAGCTTCTGTCTCCAACACTACAGAAGAAGATATTGACACTTCCTCCCCCCTCACTGTGCATGTCTGATGTACTTTTCTTTTTTATTCCATATTATTTTGTGGTTTTATCGCCTTGTTCTACAATCTGTTTCCCACCTAACTTATTTACTTTAAAAAAAATATATTGTATCTTTTATAATTTATCTTCTCATCATTATTATTTTGTAGTTAAGCAATGTTTAACCTGGCCAGTACCAGATAGGTGACCATTTGGGAAGGCGAGGCGCTGTATGTACCGCGAGGTAAAATACCAGATTGAGAAAATGGCGCGGTCTATCCTCCTCTCAAGAGTAGATGGGAATCTCTTAAACTGTGGTAGGCGCCTGTTTCATGATGGCGTCACGATCAAAAAAAAAAAAAAAAAGCCTTGATAGCCCTGACGAAGCATCAAGTATTCAGCTACCGATCAGATTTGAATATACACTACAAACTCGGTTAGCGAGTTCAATCTCGGCTGTGGCCGCGCTGTATGGTTATTATCTGATTACATTAATTATTTCTTATAATTTATACTTAATTTAAATACCACGTTACAATTTCGATACCCCCTAATATAAGACAGGTGCATAGCATAACTCCTCTATTTTAAGTAAACCCTTTCCGTAGTAATAATCTATTAATACATATGATTAAATAAGCATCGCCTTTCAATCACTTATCCTAATTCTTCCCGAGTGTTTAGTTACGCATATTGCACACATATATTAAACCCCTTATGGCAAATAATGCTATACACCTACCTTCATTATATAATAAAAGCTATATTCCTCCTTTATCATAGAGATCTCTATATTTCTCCCCCTTCCTCCCGCAACAGTCTCAACATTTTATCTCTCACTGCACAATTATTTCGCTCCTAATATAACAATCACTAGACGTCGCATCCCTATTATGTCGTCTATCGTCTTCTCCTCTCCTCTGATGAGAAGCATTAGGCTTCGAAATACCTTGATATGAAGATTTCTCACTTAGCCTACACCCCTAATTGATGCATAACTTTATGCAATAATACATTTACATATTTTAATATGTATTTTAATATTGTCAATTTCTTATTTTATTGATAATCTCTATCTCTCTCTCTCTCTCTCTCTCTCTCTCTCTCTCTCTCTCTCTCTCTGTATACATATATATATATATATGTATATGTATATATATGTATACACATTCATATATATTCATTCTAATTAATAATAAATATTAACAATTACTTTTCATGCCTTCATGAATTAGTGTTTCGAACTTACGCAATCATCAGTGTAAGAAATGATACTTCCTGCTGGTCGAGAGATGCGAACCCATTTAGAAAGCCACAGTTTCATTCGGGGGCTTGCATCTTCCTTCCAAGTTACTTGCAATTAACATAAATAAAATACTATGCCGGCGGTTAATAAGAAAAGACAGTATTCAACGATGCATTTGTGTCATATGTGATCTATTTTTCTCAATTCCCTAATATATATATATATATATATATATATATATATATATATATATATATATATATATAGCCTTTGAGACTTTAACCGACCGGTCGCCACAGTCGATTGAAAATTTCTTGGGGCGAATAAGAGTCATAAATCACTCGCCCGCTAGTTGATAACATTTCTTTAAATAAAGAAACGGAAAAGGTCATTTATTTTACGCCCCTCAAATATGCGGTGACTTCTAATGGCCCATGTCTCGTCATTTGTGAATTCTTTCATCTCTGGCTTGAATATCGTATTGAAAAAAGAGTGGTTACGCTAAAGGTCAACAAGAGGTCAAATGTACACATTCGGTGTGTAGTCAAAAGTTCGCCTTCATTTAGCTCTCTGATTTTGACATTCATTTGGAAAAAAATTCTTCGATGCTACAACTACGTAGACTTCATGCTTACAAAAGTAAAGACGAACATTTGAAAGAGGAAAAACACGCATCGTTCCGTCAAGCATCCGAAGATATGATTCTTATTTCTATGGAACAATAATATGAATGATGCTATATAAAGAAACTGGTGTTGTATTTTAACGTTTTGTTGAATATTTACGGAAATGTTTGTGGTAATAAAATAGTTGATTTACAAGAGTTAAACAAATATTTTCTTGTTAGATTATACACACGGTAATTTCTTGAATTGTTGTAAAATTATTAACTATTATTATTGACTGAAACAAAGACATAAAGTCAGCCGAGTAAATGTATTTTGGGGCGAGTAAATTTTTTTTCACTCTCGACCGGCGGTCGAGTGTGTGTGTGTGTTTTTTTTTAAATCACAAAAGCTGTATATATATATATATATATATATATATATATATATATATATATATATATATATATATACGCACACACAAACTGAGATTATTGTTTTCCAACTAGTAATGAAGCTTAACGAGGTTAATAAAAGGATACTCAATACCGAAGTAGATAAGAATATGCATTTTATTTGTTTTTACGTCAGTATGTTGCTACACAGTCATGGCCATGTTTCGATCAACAAGTCATTAGTAATTACAAACATCTTAAACTGACACAGCTTATAAAAAAACAACTTTTATTTTGTGTTAGCTATATCGCTTGAAACAGAGCTCTAGTTACTATTAACTAGCTAACTGAAACATGCTAACGCCTGTGTAGCACCAGATTACTGCTTGTGTAAAAACAAACAATATGTATGTATATATATATATATATATATATATATATATATATGTATGTATATAAAAGTGAAATATTCTATATGTATGTCTGTCTGTGTACATTTTCGTACCAAATTACTCTGTCAATTTTCAGGCTACAGACTCGAGATTTGACATAAGTGGTATTGAGATTTGGGAAAATCGTTTTAATCAGTTTTCGGACAGAAATTAAGCTAACAAGGGTCAAAGTTCACCGATTTGACCTTTGAAGACTTACCAAACTCCTCCGCTAATTTTGGTTCTAAACACTTGAAATTTTAGATGTAGATTTCTTGGACATGTGGCAAACTTTGTAACTTGATTTGAGCCCAAAACAATGAATGTTAAGGGGTAAAAGTTTAAAAAAAATTACCTCTCAGCAAATTTTTTGTCTAAACATTTGAAATTTTACATAAAGAGATAGGGAAAGCTTTTTAATCGGAATTTAGTCGAAAATTCGGCTACCAAGGTGTCAATGTGTGAACGATCTGCTATATGCGGTGCCTGGAAAACTATTCACGAATTTTTTGGTTTAAACACTTGGAATTTTACATAAAGGGTACTCAGACATGCAGCAAGGTTTTAACATGGGTTTTTGCGAAATTTTGGCAGCCAAGAGGTCAAATTTAAAATATTTGATCTTTGCAGACTCTACCAAACTCCTCCGCCAATTTTTGATCTAAGCATTTTATATTTTATAATATTTTACTTGGATATTAGTTAAACTTTTGAATATATATACATATGCACATAATGTTACGAACAGTACATAGGCCCCGAGCACTGAGCAAAGTTGGTCTGAACTGCTTGCGCGCACACACACACACACACACACACGCACACACACACACACACACATATATATATATATATATATATTTGGTAAGGTGATTGATAATTCATAATTGAAAATTAAAATTAAAAATTAAAAAATTAAAAATCCGCTTCATAAGAAGGAGCACATCAAAGCCAATAAATTGTACGATCGTTTCCGAAAATATGTTTTTATATAATGGCAGACATTTAGTCAAGAACAAGAATTTTAGCATATAGTATAGTTTTTTTTATCAAAACAAAGTCTCCTCCTCAGCTAAATATTGGGTGTTTTTTTTTTAAATAAAAGACACCGTAAATAAACCTAGCATTTAAGTAGTGCAGATGGATCTGGAAAATATTAAAATATAAGGAAAAATAGTTAATTAATGATGTAGATAAGTAAAGTAATATAAGTTAATAATAAAAGATAGAAAATACACTCTGCTCTAACCCCCTTTAAATATATATATATATATATATATATATATATATATATATATATATATATATATATATATGATAAAAATCAATAATTATAAATCAGCTTCAAGAAGAAACAAAAAATAATCAAGGTAAGTGTACGATCGTTTCGGAGACGATATCCAGCACATATGGGGGAGAACTATAAAATAAGGGTACATCG
>NC_136520.1:54466970-54489470 GCF_053919585.1 Euprymna scolopes | reverse complement strand
AAAATATTTAATAATGGTTATGCAGTTAACGAACATTTTTAAAAGCCCATAATTTAAAATAATGGCAGCAAATAATAACCATTTTAATAATAATAATAATAATAATAATAATAATAATAATAATAATAGAATTATTAAAACTGAAATGGTATAATTATAAGTTTACCCCCTCTAAGCCTCTATCTTTCGACCGTTTATTTTGTGTGTGTGTGTGTGTGTGTGTGTGCGTGTGTGTGTGTCACCATAAATTGGCACTACGCTAAATAAGTAAGAATGATAAATGAGGATGGAAAGACCGAGAAGAAAAAGCACTAGCCAGACCTCCGCTGAATCAGTGCAAAGATGAATGGGTCATTGGGGAATCTTATTGTAATAATAATGATAATAATAATAATAGTAATAATAATAATAATAATAATAATAATAATAATGGAAAATACAACGAACAACAATAATGAAAACAGCTGAAATATTAAGAAACCCCCCTGGAATGTGGAAACTAACACACAGGAGCAACACGCGCTGGCCAGACAAACTGCTGCAAAGGCAAAACATGAAACACTACATGGAGCTAAGAAAACTGACACGGCATATCTATAAGTTCTCTAGCCCAACCCTACCCCCATTGCTCATTTTTGTCCCCCTCCCCCCAAAAAAGCAGCAAGACCAAATAACCAAGTTGAGTCAAGGAGGAAGCAAAAACCAATGAACTGACCAGACCTCAGCCGGATAAGTGCGAAGAGAACTGGGACCTTGGGGGGGGGGCTTACTGACACTCAGATCCCAGCAAAGACACATTGCTGCTGCCAACGAGAAATCAATGCCAGGCAGCATCCATGGATGGAACATAGAGGACAACAGGCTACATTTCTGGATTTAGATATAAAAATTGAGGATGGGATTTCTCTTTATAAAATATTTGATAAAAGAAACGCTTTCCTCTTTAAAATAGTACGTAGCACCTGCCCTGTTTTTATGTTTTATGGAACCATTATATCAGAGTTTTTGAGAATAGCTCGCGTTACTTTAAAACTAACAGACTTTATACCACCAGTTTCTAGTTTAGTAATAAGGATGATAAAACAAGGTGGGGATAAAAATAAAATATTTAAACAGTTAAATAAAGCATTTGTTCGTTATCCTGATGCTTTTGAATCGTTTAAGATAAACCAGACTATATTAATAAAGGAAATCCAAAACTATATTAGCAATGTATAAAATGTATTTATAATTACATATAATAAATTTATATTAAAAAAAACATTTAATAAAAAAATAAAAAAAATAAATAAAAAATTAAAAAATAAATAATATAAATGTATATATGTAAAAATATTTTTAACCTTTATATATCTTATTTTAAATAAGAATGTAAATATACTAAATACTAATCATAGTGGGGGTGATAAGTAGTTAAATGGATTATCCTTATCTTATAAATACAAGACTGATAAATTAAAAAATTAAAAAATGTATCCATTTTAAATGTGGAAATTGATGAATCGCACAGGTAAGAAATTAATTTCTATGGTATGAAAAGGTTAGTAATTGCAATTAAGAATAGGAAATTGGATCAAATGTTTGTAACATGTCTTATTCCTAAGATTAAGAGTGGTGGTGTTTGATCAACACTGCTGGAGAGCCATGATGTAATATACTGTTTTGTTTTTAAATCCCCGACACAGTGTTTCATGGTAAACAACTGATGATCCCTTGAAAAATAAATTATTGGTATTATAGTAAATTCGAGAGCGAGTAGATGCAGTGATTGAAGGTGATTAAATGACTTACTGACTAGATGGTTTTCTAACGAATGATAAAAAATATTTTTTGTATAGTTTTAAAGGTTAAAAACTTCAAACTATATATAAAAGAAAAACTATTGTTATAACATTTTTCTTTACGGTTAATAAAACTTAAAATATAAAGTAAGTTTTCTTTTCCTGTTTTGTTTTCCTTGGCCACGCTCGGCTTACTTTCCTCGGCGACGCTCGGCTTACTCCGGCTGCTGATGTCATGTTCTGGAGAAAGCCGGGCGGACTCTGAGTTACGACTAGATCATTCTCTGAATGAGTACGTAAAATATGTTATGTACAAAAAAACAGTTTTTCATGAAACTATTTTAGTTAAAACAATGTTCTAATAAAAAATTAATTTATTTAGAAAAAGGAACTGTCATTTAATATATATATATATATATATATATATATATATATATATATATATAATAGGACAACAATAGTATAAATGAAGACACAAAACTATATATAGGTAGATATAGAATAGATCATTTATTGAATAATGGAATACAGGAAAGATTTGAGGGGTAGAAGGGACTCTTTATGCCAGGGCATTTCAAATCCTACTACTTCTCATCAGAAGAGTAGAGAAGGTGCTAGGTAGCATGGGGAAGATGCGGCGTCTAGCGTAAGGTTCATTAGGGACGAAAGAGATTAAGAGGAATTATAGAATGTTGAGGGAAGCTTTATTGAATTCTCAATAAATAAGAAGCTCGTTAGATATAGTATGATATATAAGATTGTATATGGTCTTTAACATAGTGTTGAGATGAATGGATATATGTATTAGGGTTAAATTGGGGGTGTATTGTTGCTGCGTGGTGATTTATTTTAACGGTTTGTGGGGTGTCTATATTCTTGACCTCATTAACTCATTAAAACGTGCACCTGCCAAATCCAAGTAATTAAATAAATTCAAACGTGTTTCCATTAGCATCTCGCGGTGGGGCAATCGTTAACGTCGCACTTTTTTTTTCACAATTTAATTTACAACTTTGCCTCAACGGTTCGGGTTCGATCCTCATACTTACATTTATTTTTTACCCCCCCCTCCTCGGAGTTTCCACACACACCTCCAAACACCCGGGAAACGCCGGGTACCCCTCGCTAGTCATATATATGATGATGATTGCAACGTCTTGCCAGACGAGTGCCACTATCTCGGACACTTAAAGTCCATGATCCCAAATGCCAGAAGGAGTATCTATACAAAGATTATTAATGCGGGTACTGGTCTCCCGCTTTATGGTTTTAAATATCAGAGATTTGCTTCTCCTAGAAAGCTTGCCTTCACCACGTCTTAAGGGAGTCTTCTCCACTCCAACACATATATGTATATATATATACACACAAACACACACGGTGCTAGTTGACCGTTGACCTCGAAAAAAGGGTTCATTCGCCCTTTGAAGGTCTATTTTTTATTCCTTCAGGGAGACTAGCCGCCCTCCTCACAAAACAAGTCTGTAGGGGGAACCAGTTTAGTCCCCGGTTACTTAACCATTAGGCAGGTTGTACTGGGTTGCATGATACCAGTAGCACATCGCATGACCTGACACAAAAAATATATACATATGTATATACATATATATATATGTATATGTATATATGCATGTGTCAGGTCATGTCAAATGCTACTGGTACCATGTAACCTAGTACTACCTGCCTTACGGTCGGGTCACCGGCGACTAAACTGCCCCCCACCAGATTTATTTGGTGAAGAGGGTGGCTAGTCTCCCTGAAGAAAATTGAAAACATAAAAAATATGAGACTACCATACTATTTATACTACTACTACTACTACTACTACTACTACTACTACTACTACTACTAATAATAATAATAATAATAATAATGTCGGAATCGCCTACCGCCACACGAAATACTCGAGGAGAGTTAGGAAATATGGAAAAACCGTAAGAGAGAGCACTAATCAGACCTCGACTCTATCAAGTCAATGAAATTTGGGGATGTTAATCTTCATTCAAAATCTTGTGAAGGCCAATACTCACTGTTACCTTTAAGTCAATGGCTAACGATTAATGCGATAAGGCGAATCAATGTATAAAGTCTATTGAAAGAGCGGGAGAGTACTGAAAATATGGAGGGAGTTACTATCGTCAAGACTTCAGAGAACACCATCAGTTTTTGGTTAATAATTTCTGATGGTGAGAACTCCTAGTGAGTATAAATAATAATAATTAGAATCTAAGAAAAGAAAAATTCACGATGTGTTAAAAGTTTTTGAGTAAAACCATACTATGCATCAAGAGACACCTGCGATGTACTATGTGTAATTAAAAAAGAAAAAACTTATTATCAACGAAAATTAACACCCGTACAATGCCGATTAAATCAACTAGTGTAGAAGGATACAGTAGTGAGACGTAGTCGGTGAATGGTCTCAAGAATCAAAGAAGTGTCATTGCATGCAACTCGTGACAAATGCGATTGAAAAGCAACACAAAAAATATTTCGAATGGTATTTAATGGGAATAAGTGAGGTAGAAAAGCGCAGTTAAGAGACGGTCTTGATAATTGTAGATAAAGAGTTTGCAAGCGTAAAAAGTGAGAACGGGAAGCGATTTCTACCTGGGAACAGGAAATGTCGTCGCATCAAACAGAAGCCAGTCGAAGAGGAAGCAATTAAAGCGGAGAATGGTTTGCTCTTCTGAGAAGAGAGTCCAACGGAATACAAAATGACGAAAGAAAGAGACACGTGGACGGACGCAAGAAAACGTCAGGTGTTATGGAGGGTAGGGAAGAAGTGCGGTTGAATGTAGACATCAAAAGAGAATGGGTGGTACTACTACTACTACTACTACTACTACTACTGGTAGTAGTAGTAGTAGTAGTAGTAGTAGTAGTAGTAAGAACAGAAGTGAGCGGATGAGGAGAACAAATAATAATGAAGGGTGCATAGAATTCATACAATGAAAGTCAATAACAAAAATAGTCGAAATCTTAAGAAAAATCCGTGAATGCAGCAAAGTCCCAGTGTAATCTAGGAACACTAACCCAAGAGTAATAATGGTAGTTAGAGACAGATTTTTTTATA
Source organism: Euprymna scolopes (assembly GCF_053919585.1). NCBI lineage: Eukaryota > Metazoa > Mollusca > Cephalopoda > Sepiida > Sepiolidae > Euprymna > Euprymna scolopes. The sequence goes on along the minus strand of NC_136520.1, from coordinate 54,484,613 downwards.
GCCAAGCAAGAAGCAGTCGTCGACAAAACTACTTCTGTACATGTTGTAAATAACACCCTACTAGTGGAATATTATACAACGATATGATCGTCTTCAACTTTAATATAAACTATGACATCTGAGGCGTCCTCTATATAATCAATTTCCCCGTAGGAAACATCCTGTCAAGTTTATCTATTTTATCTATTCTTACGTTTTTACAAGGATATCACTGCATATCAAAGCCTGAAACCACTGGGAATAAGGGTTAATGAATGTCAGATGGGTAAGGGAACAGCATGATGATCAGTAGAGTTGGAGATTATGTAAAATGTGATGATTAAAGAGGACGGTTTAAGAAATACTTGTTTATATTGGACTTGAAATGGACCATGTAGTAATTAGCTGGAAATTTTGTAAATCGACTAATGGTTGCAATAATCATCGGACCGGCAATCTTCTTAATCATTATCCTCGTATGCGGCGGTTATGCGCGGAAGCGCTCAAGAATTGTGTGCAAAAATTATGAAATACTATTACTACTACAAAGAATAAGAAGATCAATAACCAAAGGCCAATCGATGGTACGTGTTGCTTAACACAAACATCCAATCTTTGCAATGTCCGCCCTACGTAGTGCGTACGGCAACTATATTTAATAATAAATAAATAAATAATAGAGTTATTATGGTGGGGGAGTACATCTTTGCGAATGGATGACAATATAGGTCAAGTTGAAAACAAAACATAAAAAACAACGCGTATATTCTAGGTAAAGTAACAGCGCTGTACAGGCACATATATTGTTTTGGCAAATCGGTCACTGATATTACGTAGCAAAGGTAGACGAAGATGAACAAAGTTTTTTATGCAAAATTGTAACCTTCTTACGTTCTGAATAATGCATATGGGTCTGCAATTTGCGAGCACCTTATAAAAATAGTTTTGCCACGGATTTTAGTGTCAAAAGTGTGCGGCACCTATTTTTCCTTTTAATAATCTTTGAAACGATTTCTTAAGTCCTTGAGACTCTCTCTCTCTTTGTAAACAAAAAGAAAATCATTTAGGACTTAATTTTATTTCTATCTGATTCTTTCCCCGTTTATTATTTTTTAAATTATACTTTTTTCTCCTTCGCCATATTCATGATGATATTTTTTTAATCGAAATTTTTTCTCCATTTAGTTCTGTTGAGCGTTGAATAAGACCTGGTTAGCTAGCTCTTTATTATTGTTTTTATTTTTAAATCCATCAGGCCAATAGGTATTTATTCAACCATTATAAAAGTTTTACCTTTGAGATAATATATATACGTATATATATATATATATATATATATATATATATATATATATAGTTTGTACCCTCGAAAGAATATATATATATATATATATATATATATATATATATATATATATATATATATATATGTATACGTGTATATATATATATATATATATATATATATAATAAAAATTACAATAACTTTACCAAGGTAATCAAAATGGTAAACTTAAAATATATTATAAATATTAAAGAGTTAATATTTACAAGTAAAATAAACTCAGCCAGATGAATTTTTTTGATTCATCCAGCCTTGACAGACGTGTTCTTAAATATTCTCTCCAGTGCTTTTCTGTTAATGATTTGGAATTCATTCCATTTTTTCCAAGGAACTCTGCTTTTTGGATTATTTTGTACCATTTGGAATTTACCCATTGGATTGAAATTTTAAATTCGACTGTTTTGGATTTTACCATTTTTGGATTTTTACCCTTCACCGAACTATCCATTCATGTGAAATCTTTTTATCATTTTTCTTTTGCCTCCTGTTCCTCTTACCTCACCCTTTTTTAACCAAGTAAGATCTTTGACTTACTTGTAGTTTCATTAAATACTTTTATATGCATAATCCGATCCTGCATTTTGCTAATCCCTGCCCTCTGATGAGAAGGAGGGTATTTCTTCGAAACTCCTCGGATTAAGGACTATCCACTTATCTTGTGTTTCCTTTTTTAAAATTAAATATGTTTTTAACTCTTTCTGAAGATGTCTTTTAACATGTTTTATTAATCATTTGTTCATATATATATATATATATATATATATATATATATATACATGGTGACTAAAAAAACAGGTTACAAATCTAATAAGGCCTCGTTTCTTAGTGTTTTGTCCGAATGAAATGAGACTTTGGTCATAACTAGTTTATTATATAAAAAACATCAGATCAAAACACTAGGGTCTTTGGCCTTTTTTCTCCGTTCTGCAGCATATGTTCTAGATGGCCTCCATTTAGCTCTTGTTTTTTGGGGTGTCACCCTGTACATATGTGTATATATATTCACGCATATATATGTATATGATGATTGCAACGACTTGCCAGACGAGTGCCGCTCCCTCATATATATACATACATATATATATATAAACATATATATACATATATGTACATATATATAAATATATATACGTATATATAAATATATATATATACGTATATATATAAACATATATACGTACATATATACATGAGTATAAATATATATACATACGCATATATACATATATAAGAATCGATATACGTACATATATACATATATATATATAAATATATACATATATACATATATATAAATATATACACACACGCACGCACCCCCACAGATATATATATATATATATATATATATATATATATATATATATATATATATATATATATATATATATATTGGCACATTAATATAGAACAAGTAATCGTCATTGAATTACCGGTTATGTGTTAAGGTATTTTGACTAGGTACCCGAGTGCAAGAAACAATGTGGTGCAAATGGCGTTCGAATGGTGAGCTTGTATTGACAAATTAACCTCCAAGTTTTCCAATAATCTGTGTCTTTCAATAAGAAAAAAATTAATTCAAAAGAAAGCTCTACTTGAATTAACGGGAGAAATTATAACCAAACAGATAAATGGCTATTCAACATAGTCTGCTAGTATCGTGAGATAATGTTAAGGCCCCCAGGGCTCGTGGTAAGTATGCTTCGGCCGTTCTACGGTGCTTGTATCAAGAATACTCCTCTAATGAAATTTTTGTTGGTGGCAATGCTGCTTATGCACTCGACAACAGCTTACCTCATTCATCGACATGTCACACAAGTGTAATTTTTGTGTGTAGTCGATTTTTTGTGTGTTTTTTTCACATAGGATTCATCACTTATCAAGGCGCGGAAGCTAGTTGAGAATAATGTTAAGCTGTGTACGGCACTGAATGAGATTTTAGCATATTTATCATAAGTAGTGAAAAATGTTGTCTATTTGATTATTAAGTCGACGGTTCATCAAGAAATTGTTTACGTTGCACTTGAAGACAATCATATTGTAGTCAGCTGGAAAGCAGGTAAACGGAAAAGAGTTGCACATGCGCACAATTTTAAGAAATAAACTTTGTTCATGGAATCTGCGTTTATGTTTTATATAGGCGAGTATTTTTCGTGAAATTTTGGCAAGGGCGAATGATAAGTTGGATCTCAGACGAGCACTTACCGTGAAAATAACGATTAAGCAGAGACAGGCTCGCGACGGCTCTTCTTTGGGAAAGAGGTTTCAGGAAGAAAGGGCATCCACCACCAAGCTACGGAGTCTATTTTGAACTCTGTCAAGGCAGGATAAACTGCTTCTAGCAGCTTCATCTCTTTACGTACCTAATCGTATTCTTACGTTTTTTGTTGTTTTTATTTTTCATGGGGGTCACCAATTATCAAAGCCCGAAGGCTACTCAGGGATAAGGGTTATTGCGTGTACAGTAATCAATGAGATAGTATTGTAGTAATCATTAGTATGTGAGGTTTGGATATGGGGGCGGTTTGCCAGGAGTTTATGTTGGATTTGAAGTCGTCCAAGTTGTAGTCAGGTGGGAAACAGGTTAGTGGCAGAGAGTTCCACTGGCGTGCAGTTCTAAGAAAGAAGCTTTGCTCATGGAATCTACGTTTGGATTTAGGCACAGATAAAGAGTGGGGAAAATTATTGACAGTAGTTTCAGCCAGACGGGTGTTTCTCGTGAAAGATTGACGATGTGGGGGGGGCGAGGGATTGGAGCTCAGACGAGCACCTGCCATGGAAATAACGATAAAACAACGACAGGCTCGCACCGTCTCTTCTGTGGGAGAGAGGTTGCAGGGAAGAGAAAAGGGCATCCTCCACTTAACCACGAAGTCTATTTTGTACTCTGTCAAGGCAGGATAGGCTGTTTTTAGCAGCTGCTGCCCAGATGTGGCAGCAGTACTCCATCCTTGGACGCACTTGGCTTTTATGCAGATAGAGAATGTCATCAGTAGTGAGATATCTTCTGGAGCGGTAGAAGGATCCCACCATTTTCCCAGCGTCCCTGGCAACAGCCTTGATGTACGTGTTCAATTTCAGATCAGGAGTAAAGGTCAAAGCGAGAAGCTTGTCAAAACATGGAGCCTCTCCAAGACGAGAGCCATTTCAATTGATGCCAGATGAGGATCAGAGCGTTGATGATGTAAAATAGAAGCTTGGTTTTGGATGCATTTAAAGTGACCAGCCACCTCTTTCCCCATTGTACTACGCGCTCAATATCAGAGGAGAGAGAATTAGAGAGAACTTTGTCATTTACGGCCTTTGATGTGTTGCCATAGATTGTCGTATCATCAGCATAGATGTCAACGAATGATTTAAGTATGTGTTTTGGGAGATCATTGATGTAGATCAGGAAGAGAGTTGGGCCCAGGATGGATCCCTGGGGGACTCCAGCATTAATACTGTGGGTCACTGATTTCTGCCCATCAAGTAGGTTTTGAATCGAGATGTTGCGATAAGTATCGTAAATCGATAATAAAAAAAAAATTGATTAAAGAAGGAACTTGAGTTTTGACCAAAAAATCACAAGTGCATTTGAGAAGTATGATCAGCATACTAGGGGGAATATACGGCTTATGAAATCAACAGTAGATGTTCGTACCAGACAAGACGAGGTCGCGTTTAAAATGAATGTTTCTCTTTGGAGCACACGTGACCCATGATACTTGACTTTTATATGTTAACTTTATTTCGAAGCGATTTTCTAATAGTCGAAAATTTTAGTCACCAATATATAAATGTATGTATGTATGTATGTTCGCATGTCTGCCTTAAACTTTCAATAGAGGCAACGGATTTTACCAAGATCAGTATCGTTTTAAAGTTCGACCTTTCATACGACAAATATCGAAAAATGGGCTATAAACATTAATAACTTGCCCTTCAACTAGGCACTTTTCTACAGGGGGTGTCACTTTTTGCGACGATATTTTTTAAAGTTATCCTCTCCTGTAGATTTTCTAGCCTCAATTAAAAAAAAAGGGCGTTTCCGGTTTGGCGGTGGTCATAATGTTAGGTTTTACTCCGTTCTTTTCCTCCTTTGCGGTACGGGTTCGAGCCTGCCTTCCTACTACCACTTTTTTTTTGCTCAACTTTACACATCCAAACAACGCCGGGCGCCCAGGCTAATATATATATATATATATATATATATATATATATATATATATATATATATATATAAAAGAGAGATAGAGACTTGAATTGGTATACACACGTGCATACACATATTTCTATACACCCGTTATTGCAATATATATATATATATATATATATATATATATATACATATATATATATATATGCATATATATATATATATATTTGCAGTATTAGTCATCAAATCTCAAAGAGAAAACATATCCGCCGTCTCTCTAAAAAGGTAAGCAGACTGTCTTTTCCTTCTAATTTTCTTATCGTCGATTTTATAAATGCAATAACAAAAAACAACTCCCAATCATCTACGCAGACGTTATTTACCAAAAGAATAGGTCAGTCAATATTTTGAGGACAAAACAGACGGCGAATATATATGTATATACTAGCATGCTGCCCGCCATTGCCTGGTCGTAAATACGCTTAAATATAATATTTTTTTATTAATGCAGATTTCGTATTTATTATTGTATTGGACCCAATATATAGTAATAGTTAAAAAGGTTGTACCTTGCTGCCCAAATCCCTACATAGTACCCCAGTAGTTGTTGCCCCTGATAGTAGCCCCCTACACCAAAGTTGCAATTTGCCTTGTTTGGGGTGAAAATGTAATAAAAAAAAAATTACTCGTGCTTCACTACCGAGAATCGAAACCAAAACGTTTTACTTACGATGTACTTCGTCCTTTGCTATGCCTGGGCTAAAATAGCATGTTTGCTCCAAGGCTAAAAATGAAAACATGAACCGATAACTATTACTTAATGCAGCCGTTCGACCTTCACCTGGCAAATTCCATTTTTTTTTTAATTTTCACAATTTTGCAACGATTTTCTCCGTTAGAACCCAAATATAAAGTTTCACATGGGTTCGAATACATTAATATGAATTTTAATGTCTGTAGATTAAAAACTGACAGAGGAGTTAGTAGGCAAATAGGTTTGTGTTTTTATTACCATTTCACGCAAATAGCGTGCAAGTATAAGACATGTAGAAAATTTGCATGAATATAATCACACGAAATAATTACACGAAATAATTACATGAAATAATTACACGAAATAATCACACGAAATAATTACACGAAATAATTACATGAAATAATTACACGAAATAATCACACGAAATAATTACACGAAATAATTACATGAAATAATTACACGAAATAATCACACGAAATACTTACACGAAATAATTACATGAAATAATTACACGAAATAATTACACGAAATAATTACACGAAATAATTACATGAAATAATTACACGAAATAATTACACGAAATAATTACATGAAATAATTACATGAAATAATTACACGAAATACTTACACGAAATAATTACATGAAATAATTACATGAAAAAATCACACGAAATAATTACACGAAATAATTACATGAAATAATTACACGAAATAATCACACGAAATACTTACACGAAATAATTACATGAAATAATTACACGAAATAATTACATGAAATAATTACACGAAATAATTACATGAAATAATTACACGAAATAATCACACGAAATAATTACACGAAATAATTACACGAAATAATTACACGAAATAATTACATGAAATAATCACACGAAATAATCACACGAAATAATTACACGAAATAATTACATGAAATAATTACATGAAATAATTACACGAAATAATTACATGAAATAATTACACGAAATAATTACACGAAATACTTACACGAAATAATTACATGAAATAATTACATGAAATAATCACACGAAATAATTACACGAAATAATTACATGAAATAATTACACGAAATTATCACACGAAATAATTACACGAAATAATTACATGAAATAATTACACGAAATAATCACACGAAATACTTACACAAAATAATTACATGAAATAATTACACGAAATAATCACACGAAATACTTACACGAAATAATTACATGAAATAATTACACGAAATAATCACACGAAATACTTACACGAAATAATTACATGAAATAATTACACGGAATAATTACACGAAATAATTACACGAAATAATTACACGAAATAATTACACGAAATAATTACATGAAATAATCACACGAAATAATCACACGAAATAATTACACGAAATAATTACATGAAATAATTACACGAAATAATTACACGAAATACTTACACAAAAATAGGTAAATAAAGATGATTATCGCCTAAGAAAATCTAAAAAACTTATAGAGATTACACTAATTTGCATATTTAAAAGAATATGTAAATTAGCTAGATCTTTTGCAGATGACAGCAATTCAATAACCCAAATATAACAAAGTTATATTTTTAAATGAATAAAAAATGGGGTTTATTTGAATAGCAATACACAAAACCTCCAAATTTATATATATATATATATATATATATATATATATATATATATATATATAGGGTGACCCCCCCCCAAAAAAAAAAAACGGCCCAACTCTAATTAGGCCCCGTTTCTTATTGTTTTGTCCGAATGAAATGAAATTTTGGTCATAACTAGTTTATTATATTCAAAGCATCACATCAAAACACTAGGGTATTTCGCCTTTTTTACTCTACAATTTAGCTTTTGTTTGATTTTGGGTCACCCTGTATAAGGATAGAAATATGAAATAAAGTATACTAAAAATAAAAACGAGATATTAATTGAAGAGACGGAAACAAAACCGAGACCATAATATGTTATTTCATACAAAACGGCAATGGGGAAGTCTAATTGTAAGGATAGTATAAAAATAAAACTTGTACAAATCATTTTGAAGAAAACAATGTAAGAATTCCTCAAAATAATAACGGTAATATAAATATAAAGAAAATAAGATATAGAAATTGTATTTGGTTTAATCCGCCTTTTTACACACACACACGCAAAAATAATAATTTGCAGAAAGACTTTTTTCAAATTATTTATAAAATATTTCAAATAGAACTACTCTAGGAAGAATCATAAAAGATATAATGTTAAATTATCTTTTTCTACAAATAATAACTTAATGAAAACTATCATAAATTCTTACAGTGCAAAAAAAATGAGATTAGTTAAGAAGGTTTCTTCACTAATCAGAACATTGAAGGAAATTCCGTTTGCAACCGTTGAAATACAAACGAATGTACATTAGAAGAAAATGTCTCATTCCTCACATATATAGAATACTATATTATTATATATAATCGTGAAGTAATTAGGATATGAAGATAGGTTTAACAACTATATAGCATCTGTTAAAATATTACCAGTTTATAATCAGAAGAAAAAATTATTAGCAAATTGGATAAGGGAAAAATATAATTAAATAAAAGTTAAACTGGTCGATACTAGGAAATTCTAGTACTTAACTTCCAAAAAAGCTAGGCCGATGCAACTTTAGTATATGTTTTTTTTTTGTTTTTACATTAATTAAACGTTAATAATTTTATTTTGGTATTATAGGTTACTAGCAGTTCAGCACGGCTTTGTCCGGACCCTATGTGCAGTTCATGACTTTATTTGCATAAGTATATATATATATATATATATATATATATATATATATATATATATATATATCAAATAGTTTGATTTATGTCCAAGTACCCTACATCAAATGTTTCAAGTGTTTCGACGCAAAATTGGCGGTGGACTTTGGTAGAGTTGCAAAGGTCAGCTCTTTCAACTTGGACATCTTGGCCGCGAAATTTACGCAGAAAAACTTATTAAAATCTTGCTGCATATCCGAACACACTTTATGTAAAATTTCAAATGTTGTGACCCCAAATTGGCCGAATAGTTTGCTAGATACATTAAAGGTAAAATCTTTTGAACTTTTACCTTAAATTTGACCCGTTTATTTTTATTGTTTTCCAAATTAAAAAGTTTGATCCATGTCCAAGGAAGCTAAATCGAACATTTCAAGTATTTCGACCTAAAATTGGTGGAGGAGTTTGGTAGGGTTTTCAAAAGAAAAATCGTTGAAATGTGACCGCTTTGCAGACCAGTGTTTGGCCGAAAACCAATTAAATGATTTTCCTAAATCTCAATAGTCTTTTTGTTAAATCTCAATTCTATAGACTAAAAATTGCCAGAGTAGTTTGGTAGGGAAATGTACACACGCACATAGACAGACAATTTCACTTTCATAAAAATAATAGCATTTCAGCCCGGAGTTGCCCGGATGTTTAGAGGAGTATGATGAGTAAAAAAAACAAAACAAAAAACTGTCAATTTTTTAAACTTTGACCTCTATTATGACCCCTTAACATTTATTCTTTTGAGCTCAAAACAAGTTATTAATTTAGATCCCTGTCCAATGAAATTATATCTAAAATTTTGAGTTTTTAGACCCAAAATTAGCAGAGATTTGTAGAGTTCTCAAAGGTCTAATCGTTGAATTTTGACCTTTTAGCAGCGAAATTCTTGATCAACAACGGATTACTAAGATTTTCCTAAATCTCAATACCCCATGTATCAAATTTCGAGTATGTAGACTGAAAATTGACAAAGTTATTGCGTTGGAAAATGTACACAGATACACACATACAAACACACATACAGACACGCTCACTTATATATATATATATATATATATATATATATATATATATATATATATATATATATATATACTAGCATGGGTGCCCGGCGTTGCCTGGGTATTTAGAGGTGTATGCTGAGCAAAAAAAGAAGCGGTTAATTTTTTTAAAGTTTTACCTATATTTTAACCCCTTAAAATTTAATTTTTGGGGGCTCTAATGAAGTAATTAAGTTAAATCCATACCCAAGGAACCTATATCTAAAATTTCAAGGTTTTTGGGCCCCAAATTGTCGGAGTAGTTTGGTAGAGGTCTAAAAGGTCAAATCGTTGAACATTGACCCCTTAATCTCCAAATTTCTTCCCGAAAACCAATCACATCGATTTTTCCAAATATCAGTACGTAGTATATATAAATTTTAAGTCTGCAAACTTTAAATCGACAGAGTTATTGCGTCGGGAAATATATAGACTAACGTCGCCCGGTTATTTGGAGGTGTATGTCGAGCAAAAACAAAAAGCAAGCGGTCAATTTTTAAAACTTTGACCCTATTATGATCCCTTAAAATTTATTGATTTGGGCTCAAATCAAGTTATTAATTTAGATCCATGTCCAAGGAGCCTACCAAAATTGAAAGTGTTTAGACCGGAAATTGTCGGAGAAGTTTGGTAGTTCTTAAACGTCAAATCGTTGAACTTTGACCCCTTAATCGCCAAATTTCTTGTCGAGAACCAATCACATCGATGTTCCCATATCTCAGTACCCTGTATATCAAGTGTAGAGTCTGTACCCTTAAAATTGACAGAGTTATTGAGTAGGGAAATGTACATAGACAGATACACAGACAGATATACAAACACGTTCACTTTTATAGATAGATAGATAGATAGATAAATAATATATTAAACTCTTATATAAACATTAGTCAAACTTTTACCCATGTCAAATATGACTTTATATTTAAATTTCAAATTAACAAAATGGTAAATGGTAGAGTAAGTTTTGTAGACCCGTTCTAGGGGTCACAAATTAAAGAACCAAAATAGTGGCAAATGTATAAATATAATATGTATTTATCATAAAGAATACAAGGGCCACTAAAATTGTATGAGAGGAACGTGTTCGAAGCATGCGGTTAAACATGGGAGGAATGTCTCCATCTAGTCTCCGCAACCAGTGGTATTTATAGGACTGGTTGATTCTACTTATTCTCAAATAGGGGGGGGGATTTGTACCCCCACAACAGCAAAACAACATAAAATATTATGTTATAATAACATTGATAATCCTTAAATAAATAAAAAAGCAAAACAAATATGAAATCATTAGATATTATTTTAAATACTGATTAGATAACGTAAAATAATATGTTATTATATGATTAATTTAATTTATAACCGTAAATTACTTTACGTGAATGTATCACTCGACATAATATTCAAATAAGAAATTAAAAAAAATCTTATTTGAGTAGCATGTCTAACAATACATTCATTTAAATTATTAAATGCAGTCATAAATTATGTTATGTAATTTCCTATTTTGATTATATCAAGCTTTTTAATTTGTTAGGGATTACTATACAAATATTAATATTTATATTCGATTTAACTTTCCAAAAGCCTGTGACTTGTAACTTTATTACTATTTCTTGATTGTATATATATATATATATATATATATATATATATATATATATATATATATATATATATATATATATATATATAAATCAAATGACCTTGTAACGAATTATGTAACCCACTTTCCGGTGCGCGCATAAACTTTAACCCCGAACAACGTAAACAAATAAACACAAATCGCTTCTTTTGCAGATTTTGACCTGCGCACTGAAATATTAACGTTGTTATTTCGAAATTATTATTTAACATGGAAAGAGTGGTGGTGTTTTGCAACTATTATTTATTACAACTAAACAACTTTAACCCGTTGACAAACATAAGAACAATTGTAGTAAAGCCAAGATTACTACTACTACTACTACTACTACTACTACTACTACTTCTATTACTACTACTATTACCCCTATTACTACTCTATCCGTCCCTTTTCCTTCCTTCCTTATTTTTTATTTTCTGTTTCTAGATACAAAATAGTTGTGTGAGACCGGTGAATTTGTTGACACGTTTACTAATCTGTTTAAATATAAGTTTTATCTTATTTTACTTATTAAGGTTTTATATTTTGCTTCAGGTTTTATCAATTCTGTTTTTTAGATTTAAAGTTTCTTTAACTTGGTGGAAAGATTCCAATATGGGTTTTTCATTTCTCATCGGTATGTTCGTGTGCGTTTTTTGCTGCATTCGTCGATGTTCGATTCGTTGGAAAATCTGTTTAATTTTCGATTTTTGGCCGTTTATTCGGAAAAATAGCTAACCTTATACGAATAGGGGGGCGGGTTCATGTTCGAGTGATCCGTCCGTGATTATTAATTTTTATATACTTTAATATTCTGTTATGTAACAAAAAAAAATAAAAAATATTTTCTTTACGTCACAAGTGTCACGCTCATATATGAATTCCATAGCTAATATAATATACTGACCCAGCGGGTCACAGGTAGTCTAATATATATATATATATATATATATATATATATATATATATATATATATATATATATATATCAAAAGCAAAGCAAAGGCTTCCTTCTGTCTTGAAAGTCTATGGATAGCCACGTTAAGGGTGCTTGCGCGTGAAAAGTTTTTGTCGGAAGAATTGCGCAATATATATAGTGCCGTATATATATATATATATATATATATATATATATATATATATATATATATATCGATTAAGCTACACAGAATATTCCGCGTTATGGCGATTATGCTTCAGGAATCCTAGCGTGGAGGAAAGCGGAATATTCTGTGTAGCTTAATCGCCATACATATTTTATAACTTACTACTTAGCTCTACCTACGTATTGAGCACTGTTGAAATAAATACTTTAAGTTTACCCATAAATTTATACTTTCGAGTATTTATTAATGTGATAAAGGAAGTAGTTATATATATATATATATATATATATATATATATATATATATATATATATATATATATATATATATATATATATATAGGCATCCACACAGACCACTGTTTCACAGCTTATCAGTGCGGCTAGACATATAACTGCCTAAAGCAAGGATCGAAACCTGAACGTCCAAATGACAGTCAAGGCTTCTCACCATTACACTTTCTCTCTCTCTTTTCTCTCTCTCTCTCTCTCTCTCTCTCTCTCTCTATATATATATATATATATATATACATATACAATTCTATAAATGCAACTTTGTCAGTGTGTGTGTGAGTTAGTTCTTTATAGACTCCGAAACGACTAGACAGATTTTCTTTAAAATTTACAGAACTTTAGTGCATATATCTGGGAGTTATCTTAGATAAGTTTTGTCTCAGAATACCCCCCGATAATTACCGATAATCGATAATCGAAAACCGTTATTTTAATTTATCTATCATTTTTTCCGTATCGTCGCTAAGCAACAATGATAGAACAACGGGCCGTGAAAATTCTACCGTGGGTAAGTTAATAGCGTGTTTTGTTTTGTTTTTGTTTTTGCATGACGTTGTCTGTTAGTCCAAATTCTGCGTGTTTTCATTTTTTTTATTACATTCACCCCAAACAAGGCAAATTGCCACTTTGGTGTAGGGGGCTACTATCAGGGGCAACAACTACCGGTGTACTATGTAGCGATTTTGGCAGCAAGATGTCGGTTCACGTTACACTTGAACTTCTGCACGTCATTACTTTTGGGGAAGCAGGGACCCGGATGGAATCACAAAGTCTAGAGGTTCTGGGGAAGAAACTATTGGAGTAGAAAGATCTTTTACATCTAGGGATCTCTACAGTGTGGGGATGGGATTTAGCAGCCTGTCGTGTTTGTCGAGGGTGCTTAATTCGTGGGGGCACAAGTGCTTGCAGTTCGTCAGAACATTCGCCACTAAAACACTTGTAGAACAGGCAGAGGGATGCAACATTTCTTCGAAAGAACAGAGGCTGAAGCTTAGATGACAGTTCAGGGCCTATCAGGTTTGCGACTTTCTTTTGAAACCTGTCAAGGAACGAGAGACTAATAGCAGGTGCATCAGCCCAAATGTTACAGCAATACTCCATACATGGCGAATGGTGGCCTTATAGAGGTACAGGATACTTTCGGGTGTTAGTAGTTGTCTAGCACGGTAGAGAGAGCCCAAATTTCTTGCAGCGGCCCTAGCAATGCTTTCGATGTAATTGTTCCAACTCATGTTTCGTGTGAACGTTAGGCCAAGCAGTTTGAAAGATGTACTCTCAGATAAAGAGTTGTTGGCCATTGCTATAGGTGGTAAGAGAGGGTTTGTTGTAATTATTGAATGAAACTAGTTTAGTCTTGGCGGCATTGAACGTGACCATCCATTTGTGTCCCTATTCCACTACAGATTGGAAGTATTCCTCTAGTGTTTCAGCCATTTCTTTGGAAATGTGTTCCTTTCCCCTCGTGTCGTTCCTGTTATAGAGTGTAGTGTCATCAGCATATATACCCATCTCAGAGGCAATTTTGTCGGGGAGGTCATTTATGAATATCAGGAACAATAGAGGTCTAAGGAATGACCCCTGAGGCACTCCCTCATTTATATCATATTGTTTAGATGTACGACCATCGAGGATAACCTGGATTTTTCTCTTATCTAAGAAGGATTTAATTATGTAAAGTTTTCTTCCAGTCATACCGTATGATCTAATTTTACTGAGGAGACCCTCATGTCATACCCTGTCAAAAGTCTTAGATATATCTAGAGCTACCGCTCCGCCCTCCCCCGCTTTGTCCAATGAATGGTATATACGTTCAGAGATTACAGTTAGGACGTCTGCTGTCGAACGGACTTGTCTAAATCCATATTGTTTGTCAGTCAGAAGTTTAGCATCTGTAAGGTGATGGATTAGAGCATGGGTAATTAAGGTCTCAAATATTTTGGCAAAAAGTGGGAGGAGGCTAATGGGGCGATAATTTAATGGGCCAGTTCTTTCACCAGAATTCTTGAATACTGGTACCACAGAAGCAGTTTTGCAACAGCCCGGAAAGCAAGCTTCATTAAGGCATTTGTTGTAGAGTTTGGAGAGAACTGAAGCTACTTCGGCTGAGCATTGTTTAATAGCACAGCTGGGATGAGATCAGGTCCACATGCTTTTGAAGTGTCGAGGTTTTTTATGATAGCATGCACCTGAGCAGGGGTGATTTTCAGATCGTATAGCGTGGCGTCTGTCGGCATAGGAAAGTCAGGTAGGGGTGGTTAGAAGGGTCCAGTGTGGAGTTTGAGGCAAACCGACTGGCAAGCATGTTAGCCTTCTCGGTCGCTGAGGAGACAACCTCGTGATTGTTGGTTAGTGAGGGAATTGTTGATTGCCCATTATTTACTACACTATTGTAGATTTTCCAGAAGTTTCGAGTTCCTAGTTTTTGTGCTTCGATGCGTTTTTTAGTGGATTCCGTAAATTCTCTCTTAGCTGTCGCTATTTCTTTCTTAACGTTATTTCTAGCTTCTATATACTTCGGTCTGTTTGAACTGGACTTAAATTGAAAATTTACGTGTTTATTTTATTTATTTTATTTTTTTTATATGAGCTTCTAGAGCCCAACAGGTCGCTACTTTAAATGGTAGCGCTTTCATCTTTGAAATTCTCCAACATGTTTTAGTTAGCAAGTTGCTATTATTTTGCAACTGCTCTTGTAGAAAACAACAAAACCACGCCGTTAAACGCCTTCGATTAGTTACAAAATAGTGTTGAAATGACTAGATCAGGTGCAGGAAATATGTCAGAATTAAAGGTTTGACCACTAATTGACAGCCCTAAAAAACATACATCAAAGATTCGTTTTATGACCTTTCAAAGTTTGGTTCGTGCATTTTTGTATTTTGTAGAAGAGTTAACTCATTTTATATTTCAAATATTAGTACACACAGAAGGCTCACCTAGTTCCCTAATTAAACAGGTGTTTCAAATTATTTGAAGACTTTTGCTATGTGTCAATATTTAATAGAAAAACTTCATACGTCATTCCTTTTACACTAGTTCGATCCATGTCGAGAAAGGTTACCAATCTACGAGAGATGTCAAAACAATGATGCCTCCTATTTTTAATTCCACCAGAGAGGATCAGAGATGCTTGAAAATGAACTGTTATGATGACTGTACTTATGCATTAGTGACCGGAAGCTTTCATTTTTGTTTTGTAGGTGTTGACGTTGCGAGATTCTAAAAAGCAACCCTAATAATGGACGTGCATCAAAAGCCAAGATGCGTCACTAAAATCCTTCATGCAAAAACAAATAAAATAATAATTATAATAATAATAATTTTAATAACAACAACAACAATACTAATAATAATCATGACAATTAAAATAACAATAATAGTAGTAATAATGATAATTATAATAACCAAAATAATTACAGCAATAATAATAAAATAATAACAATAATAATAAAACAACAACAATAATGATAATAATAACAATAATAATAACAATAATAGTAAAATAACAATAATAATAAAATAACAATAATAATAACAGCAACAACAACAACAATAATAATAATAATAATAATAATAATAATAATAATAACAATAATAATAACAATAATAATAATAATAATAATAATAATAATAATAATAATAATAATAATAATAATAATAATAATTACCAGCGAGAAATCAATGGTATGTGGCTGTTGGGATGACGCAGATTTATCTGCAAATGCTATCGAAGGAGGTGAAGAGAGCTGGCCGTCTGGGGAGCCTTGTTGTCACTCAGCTTCCAGAGAACACCACAGGTTTCCAAACCGATCGTTTGTTGACTTGTGTGAAAGCTCCATGTGTGCCAATAATAATAATAATAATAATAATAATAATAATAATAATAATAATAATAATAATAATAATAACAATAATAATAATAATAATATTAATAAATCGATGAACATTCACTATTAAACGTCTACGAAACTAATGCATTGCATGTCAGTATAATTACGAGAAAGATTCCCAGATTGCAGATTGTCGACAGCTATATGAATCACAAAGCGCGTTTCGGATTTTACGAAGACATGAAAAAGAGGCGAGTAATTGCGTCTTGAAAATGGTCGCAACTATGTAGAAGAATAAATTCTTGAGCAAAAGAGATGCCCAGTTTTTGTAATGCAACATCTTTTTCGTAGCTATGCATCATTTCTCAATGGGATTTAAGAGGCAATAAACATCCTCAAAGTCGTAGCAATTTTCACACTCATGCAGCGTTTCCTTTCTTTCCTACAATCAATCTCCTTTAGCCATCAGGAAAATTTAGTGTTGTTTAGGGAAATGTTTTTTTTATTTTTTTTTAGATATTAATTCTTCTCCCTTTTCTTTTCCTTCTTTTTCTTGCTATACTTTAACTAATTCCTCCGCGCTAAATTATTGTGGTAACAACTTTGCATGATGATAACTGATTTAAATACACAAATTTAAATAACTTTGTATTCTATAATTTCCCTTTCGTCAAACTCACGCACACACACACACACACACACACACGCGCGCGCGCGCAAACA
>NC_136520.1:54389470-54461970 GCF_053919585.1 Euprymna scolopes | reverse complement strand
TATAGAACTTGTTTTTAATATAATGACTTTATATTAAGTTATAAATGCAAAAGTCAAGCATCATGTTTCAATTTTTCTCTAAAAACAGTCGCTTCAACCGCATCTCTGTCTTATGAAAAGAACCCGTGATGGATGTTATATGCCGGACGTGTATGTTTGCGCGGTGATAAAACTGCTCAAATGCATTTGTGATGTTAGGTTGTATAATAATGTTAACTTTGGTAAAAATCAGTCTATTTATTATGCAATCGGATTTTTTTGATTATCGATAATTATCAGAGGTATACTGATATGAAAACCCCCATTTAAGAACAGCCCCAGACACATAAAGTACGTTCTTTGAAATTAAAAATAAATCGGCCTAGTAATCTCTGAGTCCATAGAGAACTCACTCACACACACACACACGTACATAATACGTTTTATATATGAGAGGAGATTTTTCAGGTCCAATCTATTTCCTCCTTACTGCTCCATTTATATCGTTCTGAATTCGTTCGAATGTTATCGATTTTTTTTTTCAATTAAGAATCTTTCTTAACTTCTTTTCAAATCTCGGTCCTGGATATGACATTAAACTATATCCGATGGTTAGGCCCCAGCTTGCGGGCTTTGGGAAGTGTGGGGCCACCCTTTAATTCCCATAGCTTCCAGATCCACTCGGAACCGGAGTGGTAGTACCTGTTAGGGTCCCAACTGTGGGTTAAATAGAAACTGAATGAAAAAAAGAAATATACTCTATTAAAAAATTGTTCTTCAAAATCACTGGATTCGGCACTAAATAACCTGAAAAAGGTTGATGTGCCGTAAAACAAAAACAACTAACCAATCCATATCTTCCTTTTGTCATTTTAAATACCATGTAGATTTTTTCACCCTAATTACCCCAACGATTATTTTAAATAAGCAATTTGATATTTGGAAGATTTTCTCGGCTACCGTATTAAGAACTTCATATACGCACATCTCTTGCAAATACATTCACGCCACAAGTTAAAGAATATATAACGTAGGCTCTGTCTGCCCTGCTAGAAAACTATAATTACTCGACAATAGTCTGCATAGATCCTTCCTTAATGACGTGGCTCTTCACAAGAGTAGAGTTAGACACAAGATCGGGTTTTAATGTGGGGAAAATCCAGCTTCCCAAAAAGAGACGCTCTGAATAAAAACAAAAATAAAAAATAAAAATTGTCTAAGTCATGATGGATTTCTTCATCACTTACCGAGAGTAGGAAAGGTGAAATGTAAGATCAGAACAGATACTACACTGTGATCTTGGTCCATAGACCAAGCAATTAGATGTTGCTAAATCTTTTCTAGTCAATCTTCCACTAGTCTTTTTCTTCGTAAACTGTGCTCCTAAAATGACTTTTGTCTAATTGGATCAACTAGTCTGTAAACTCTATTCAATCACCGGAATGTTACGCCCCTGTGTCTATTTCACAAGCATATTAATGAAATGTTCTCTGACAAATTCGTAGCATTTATGCACATTTGGCGTAAATGTATGACGCAAGCAAACACGTTGGATGCAGTCTACGTCGCAAACGGGAGCAAAAATATAGAATAGGAAATAACTGCAACTCGCCTGTTGTTTGATGCAACGGCATTTATTTCCTCATCCTCTCTTTACTGCTGTGACGTCATCCACTTGATCGTATTCTCGTGCGTCATTCACGCCTGCACATGATCGCGAACATACTCCATGTCTCTCATGTGATCGTTCTCTTTCTCTTTTTCATAGTTTTTTTTTTTCGTTTCCGGTGACATCATTTCGTATGCATTTACATACTCTCTTCGCGCTCTGTTACAAATACGCCTGATTTATATCACTTTAGAAGTCGCTAGATGCCGAAATGTCTTATGCTATGATAGTTTCATATTGCGAAATACTAGCTTTTGAAAATCCAAGTCTGTTTCCTGCTTCTTTAACTATACTAACATGCGGGAATCTTAATTAAATGTGTATCCGCAATTTGCCGCTCAACTCCCTGCATAGTGTTCCAGTAGATATGGTCCTAAATATCATCCACTCATATTCAAGTGCCTTGCTTAGGGTGAATAAACACTAAAATAAAGCCCCCAAGTGTTCTATCCGCCCTTTTCTAACTCTCCCTTAATCTCCCTCTTTCTTTCTCTCTCTCTTTCTCGTGTTCTCTATCTATCTATCTTCCGCTCTCTCTCTCTCTTTTTCTCTCTCTCTCTTTATTTCTTTCGATATCTTTTTTGCCACTTCCATCTGTCTGGTGCGAACATCGCTGTCTCTTTTTTTTTCAATCCATAATACTTTCTATTTTTTGATGGAGGCATTTACTTGCCTCTCTACGATAGCAGGGTTAAACAAAAGGTCGATTTTTAATGTGGGGATAAATACTGCTACCGAAAATATGCGAACCATGAATTGAACCTACGTTACACCGATTAAGGTAAAAGAAGACAATATCTGCAGATCCAGAAATCTCCCTCTCAGTACAAACCAATAAGTCTCCTGATGTGTCATGTGTAAGTTACAGAAATCCATATTACATAGAGACGTAATCAACCACCTAAACAGAAATAACCTTCGTAGTGGCACGCTAGCAGTGTCAGAAATTTCGTGAAAACTATTGAATGATTCCACCGGCTATATTTTGAAGCTTAAAACTCCTCGAAAAATGTAATTCAAGCCCTAATTTTTTTCAATTAAAGGAGCAAGGACCAAGGTTTCATTAAAAAAAAAAACAAAAAAAAAAAAAACAACGTGTTTAAAAAAAAAGGTTTTAAACTTCGGACTTTACAGGTAATTTTCAAAAATACACTACTTTTTTGTTTTAAATTTGAATATATTATTTATTGATCTTTTATCTTCAATTTGTGATATATAAAACTTTGGTACATAAATTAATTATTTACTTTTTAATAGAAATTTGAAAATTGGGGGGGTGAATAAAAAAAACGTTTGTCTAAAATATTATATTCGGTTTATTGAAAAGAGCGTAACATTTCACATTGGCCCTGAAAATATCGTAAAAATAGAATCAATAGAAAAAATTTGATAGATTTTTAAAGCTTAAAAATTGAAAAATACTGAACTCGTAACATTCAATTAATTTCATTACTATTTTTTAAAAATATTTCTATTACTTTTTATACAACTTTAATAGTTTATTTTGGAAGTATAATCCATAAAGAAAATAAACAACACACCTTTAAAGGAGAAATTACGAGTTTTTTAAATATTTTATTTGCAGTTTCGTGTTAGGGGTGTCAAAAAT
The DNA here is from genome assembly GCF_053919585.1 of Euprymna scolopes. Taxonomy (NCBI): domain Eukaryota; kingdom Metazoa; phylum Mollusca; class Cephalopoda; order Sepiida; family Sepiolidae; genus Euprymna; species Euprymna scolopes. Next base: position 54,458,713 of record NC_136520.1, on the reverse strand, counting down.
TCCTACAAAAATTCTGATACACCTAGTGACACGCAATATGGTTTACATTTTACAAGATCTACAGCCGATGTGCTAACGGTTATATCTCATTAGATTAGCGAATCTCTTGACAAAGGCTTCTTTTCTAGGCCAATTGCTCTTGACATATCAAAAGCCTTCGACAAGGTATTGCATAAAGGCCTACTACACAATATTTCCAGCTACGGTATAACTGGAAATGTTTTCTCAATCATTAAATCATTCCTCTCTGATAGGCTCATAAGAGTAGTGGTCGATGGACAAAAATCAGAGGCCCGCAGTATTAATGCTGGAGTCCCTCACGGCCCATCCTGAGCCCAACGTTTTTCCTGATCTACACAAATGATCTCCCTAAATACATATTTAAATCATTCGTTGACATCTATGCTGATGACACAACCATCTACAGCAACACATCAAGGCTGTAAATGACAAAGGTCTCTCTGATTCTCTCTCCTCTGATCTCGAGCGCGTGGCACAGTGGAGAAAGGCGTGGCTGGTTACCTTTAATGCATGTAAACCAAGCTCCTATCTTTACATCATCAACGCTCAGATCCCAATTAGGCATCAATTGAAATGGATGGCTCTCGTCTAGGAGAAGCCCTATGATTTGACAAGCTTCTGGGCTTGACCTTTACTCCCGATCTGAAATGGAACATGTACATCAAGTCTGTTACCAAGGTCGCTGGAAGTACGTCCAAGCATGGAATACTGCTGCCATATCTGGGCAGGAGCTGCTAAAATCAGCCTACCTGCTTTGACAGAGTACAAAATAGACATCGTGGCTTAGTGGGGGATGCCCTTTTCACTTCCCTGCAACCTCTCTCCCACAGAAGAGACGTTGCAAGCCTATATTTGTTTTATCCTTATTTCCATGGCAGGTGGTCTTCTGAGCTCCAATCTCTGGTCCCCCTCGCCAACTTTTCACGAAAAACATTCGTCTAGCTGAAACTACTGTCGAAAAATTTCCCCTACTCTTTATCTGTGCCTAATCAAAACGTAAATTCCATGAAAATCATCTTTCTTTGAACTGCACGATTGTGGAACTCTCTTCCGTCTGCCTGTTTCCCACATGACTACAATCTGGATGTCGTCAAGTCTAACATAAACAAATTCCTGACTCTATAAAGTCTCCAATACTAATGATTACAACAATACTATCTCATTGATTACTGTACACGCAAAAACCCTTATCCCTGAGTGGCCTCCGGGCCTTGATAAGTAGTGACCCCCATGTAATATATATATATATATATATATATAATAAATAATTGTAGACTATATATATATATATATATATATATATATATATATATATATATATAGTCTACAATTATTTATACATATATGTATATATATATAATAGACGGTATGTAGACTATATATATATACATATATATATATATAATTAATAATAAATAAATAAAACATAAATGAATAATAAAAATACGAAACTACAGGTTAAAACAGAAAACTATCTTTACCAGAAGATGGAGGAAGTGAGGAGGCATGGATTTGGAAATCTTTTTACCCAAATACGATGTTCAGCATATTAAAAATATACCATTTGTTGTAAAAATCTAATGGATAAACATCTGAAGAAGTTGGTGGGGGCAGGATATTTTTATGGACACATAAATCGTAAAATTGCCTATCCACTAATGAAACAGCTGTAATGGAAAAACCCAGGAAATAAACGAAGGTTGTAATCTAGATATATAATAAGCCCGATAGGCATATATTTCCTAGAGCTATTATAATATTGAGTAAAATAATTGATAATTAATAATTAAAATTAAAAATTGAAAAACTATTTCATTAGGGAACACAAAAACAAAATAATAAATTGTACGATCGTTTCGGAAACGATGTTTTTTATTGTGATAGAAAATGAGTCTTGGACAATAATTTTATGATATAGTTTTTTGAAAGAAAGTATCCTCATTAGCAAAAATATAGGGTGTTTTTTTTTAAGACACCAAAAATAAATTTAGCTTTTTTTAAAAAAGTTAGGCAGATGTATCATTTAATAAATCGTCTCCTAACAATTGTACGTATTACCGCCGATGTATTCCTTTGGTAAACACACACACACACACACACATGCGCGCGCACACAGATATATATATATATATATATATATATAATATATATATATATATATATATATATATATATATATATATATATACGCGTCTATACACATGCCCCCCACACACACATAGACACACATTGGCTACTAATTGATTAAGATATTAATCCGAACATATGCATTGTTACTAAACAGCTTTGATCTTATTTTTGTTGTTTATTTTTCCTTTTTGTTCTTATCATTTCCGCAAATAAATCGAATGATGCGGCAAGATTATCTCCCTTTGTTTGCGTTCTCTGCAACAACGACCGCCATTTTTTGAATGCAAACACAACATTGTCTAATGATTAGAGGCAATCAACGACGGAATAAATAAAATAATCAATCAATAGATGAAATAAATTCCAATAGAAATAATAATAAAAATAATAATAATAATAATAATAATAATAATAATAATAATAATAATAATAATAATAATAATAATAATAAATGAAACTCTTTCTTGTTGAAAAATCGAGCAAGAATCGTAACGAGAACAATGGCGAGATGAAGGTTATTGGGAAGATACGATAAGATGAACGACTGAAGGGGATGAATGTAGTCATTACCTCATTTGTCTGCGTTTCACTGTTGTTAGTTTGGTTTTCTGTACAGTGAATAACGATTGTGCGTTCGACTTGTTTTGGTTTGATAACTGAAAGGAAGAAAAAGGGAATGGGAGGAGAAAGAGGTTTAATGAAAGAAGGAGGAAGAAGTGAATAATAATAATAATAATAATAATAATAATAATAATAATTTTGATTTGGTTTATGAACATCTCTCTGGAAAGGGACGGAATTCATTTCTAGAGGATTTCCCTTAATCCCGACTTCAAACCAGGAGCTTCAAAGAACACGGTTTTTCCTAAGAATGTTGATGCTACCTATAATTGCAGAGGTTTGAAGGCCGCCTAAATATCGGGGATTTGTAGTTTTTTTTTCAATTGTCCTTCCAGACAACTTGATACTACACCTAGTTTACCAACTACGACCGAGATTATTTGTATTTTAACCCCGTGTATACGCCTTATCTCCAAGGCAAATGGAGCATAACTGGTCCACTTCCCATTCTCCTTCTTTCTCACATTCCTGACCCAGGGTACTGAGAAGTCTACAATCTGCCAGTTTTTTGAGACCTTGTCAATGACGACCAAATCCGTACGATTATGTTCCAATTGCTTGGTCGTTATGACACTTTTGCCCCACCATACCTCTATATTGCGATCCTAAATTGTTCTCACTTCATCAGGCACCTCCTCAAACCATTTTCCGGCAAACTACACCCCAACCCACTTACACACCTCCCAATATATCTGGAGTTCCACACGATCGTTTCTTTTGCGGTACTCTCTCTGGGCCAGTCCGCTACACCCTGCTGCAAGGTGCGCAATTGACTCTGAGGTCTTACTCAAATCCGCCATTCTGCAGCAAGTTCATCTCCTAGAACCACTTTTTTGGAACAATCGTGTTCCTAATGTCTGCTCTTGTGCTGCACAAACAAAAGCTTCAGTACTCTTAGAGAGATACCCAGCTCTAAGCCATTGCCATGATCTTTCATCAGCCACTTCTACTATATCCTAGAAGGACCTTCCATGTATTTTCTTCCTAGCCAGTTCCTCTGCCCTTTCTCCATCCATTCGTTTCACACAATCAGCCTTGGTCTGACATACCTCCACTTCATTGGCCACAACCTTACTCACCCACTCCTCACTTCTAATTACATTCTCGTTCAAAGAGATCGCCTCAGTTCTAAAACAATCTTGTATACTTTTCAATCCTCTCTCACCATCTTTCCTTTTTTTTATACAGCCTTGCAACGCTACTTCGAATGTGAAATATACCAAACATTGCAAAAACGTTTCTTATTTTGATATCCATGGCATGCAATCCCTTGTCAGACAATTCTAAAATTCCCACACTGTATCTAAAAAAACTGCCTGCGCATGCATTTACTGCTTTCATTAGATTCATCTATACAGTTTCGACTTTGCAATTAGTTTCACTCTTCTAAGATACTCCTTCCTGGCGGTTTCCTTCATTTCTCTGTTCATGATGCCTACACCCTCTAGCACTCCCAAATACTTATATCCTGTATCTTCTAGTTCATTCATGATTTCTCAATTTGGAAGCACTATTCCATTCGAATGAACCTTTACTCCTCTTTTCATCACAATCACCGCACATTTACTAATCCCAAACTCCATCCCAATGTCTTCTGAATATTTCCCCACAAGTTCTACCAGTCTCTTCGTTTCCTTTTCATTTCTACCGAATATTTTCAAATCACCCATAAACGGTAGACCATTGAGGCGTCTGTCATCAGATCCAAAGTTATACCCCAGTTTTTTCTCAGTTCAAGAGGATGCTCAGTGGCATCATTATCATTACAAAACGAAGTGGCGATAACGAATCTCCTTGAAATATCCCAGGTTTAATGCCAACGTGGCCCATATCCTCTCTGTTTGCTGTCAGCACCGTTTTTCATTGAGTCATACTTGTCTCCAAAAGCCCTACCACTTCTCAACAACCTTCATCATCAATAGTGTTTCACGTATCCATGAATGAGGAACCATGTCATAAGCCTTTCTGTAATCGATCCACGCAACGCTCAGATTCCTCTTCTTCTTCGCATCATGCATTATTGCTTTATCAATTAGTAGTTGCTCTTTAGTACCTCTCGAGCCATTCCGGCACCCCTTTTGTTCGTCAGCAAAAACACCATTACTCTCTAGATGTTCATAAATTTTCTCCGCAAATATTCCAGTCAACAGTTTCCACATCATTGACAGATATGTAATTGGTCTATAATTATTGGCAACTGTTCATTTTGTAGGATCTTTCTTAATCAGTATTATTCTTCGCTTCACAAGCCAATCAGGGACCTCTCCTGACTCTAAACCCTTTTATGAGCAGCAGCTATAGGTGGATAAAGGCATGGAAACTATTTTAACCAGACGCCCATCACTCCTTCCGGACCAGGTGCCTTCTAGTTTGCCATCCTTCGTATGCCAACCATAACGTCATCGATGGTTATCTTAACGTTCTGATAGCCTTTCTCTGACCTCTCCCAACTAGCTAGCTTTCTCATTATATCGCCCTTCGAGGGACCAAATTTCACTTCAGAACTTCCTTGCATCTTTTGCATTTGGAGTGTTGTTATTTCCCGGCTATTTCATGGGACCTTCGGCAGGCTTAATGCAACAAAAATTTCAGTGAATGCAAAATGGTTGCTGTCAACGAGAAATGAATGGTAAGCGGCTGTTTCAGTAACGTCAGTTCTTTTTGCAAATGATATCGAAAGGATTGGAGAGTACTGGAAATCTGAGGAGACTTGTTGTCACTCAGATTCCAGAAAAATCACAAGTTGCTCTCAAAGAGAAATCTTTGATGGTGGCTTGCATGACTAATAATAATAATAAGAAGAAGAATAAGAACAAACAGAAGAAGAAGAAGAAGAAAAAGGAGAAGAAGAAGAAAAAGAAGAAGAGACAGGAAGGAATTGGTGTTTTAAATTGGCGGACCCCGTTTTAGTTTCTTCACACTGACGCGTACAAAAATAATTCCGAGTGAGAAAACCAACCATCTCTTCCAAGAAATCAAGAACAAAAGGAAGAAAAAGAAAAAGATAGCAGGAGGAACAATACGAAACAGAAGAAGGAACAGAAATCAGATTTATTAGAGAGAAGAAGAAAACGAGATTAAACGGGAAGAAGAAGGCGTAGAAAAGATGAACGAGAAGAAGAAGAAGAGGAAAGAGAGCAAAAACAACAACAACAACACCAACAAAAACAACAAGAAAATAGGAAAATAGACAGCGAAAGACAAGCAGGAGAATAATAGAAGTAAATTCGAAAATAGGAATAAAACAAAAACCGAAAAAAAACAATATTTGCGAGTAGATTATTTGTAAGAAACACAATTAATCGAAGAGGAAAACGATGAAGATAACAACAAAAGGTGAATAGGGCATTACATTACAAAAAAATATGAAAAGGAAATTACATGACAAAACAGATGAATAGGGAATAACATGACAAAAAAAGATGAAGAGGACATAATATGACAAAAAAGATGAGGAAGACATAACATGACAAAAAAGATGAAGAGAACATAACATGACAAAAATAAATGAAGAGGGTATAACATGACAAAAAAGATAAAGAGGGCATAACATGACAAAAAAGATGAAGAGGGAAAAACATGACAAAAAAGATGAAAAGGGCATACCATGACAAAAAAGATGAAGAGGGCATAAAATGACTAAAATATGAAGAGGGTATGACATGACAAAAAAGATGAAGAGGGAATAACATGACAAAAAAGATGAAGAGGGAATAACATGACAAAAAAGATGAAGAGTACATGACATGAGAAAATAGATGAAGAGGGCAAACATGAAAAAAGGATGAAGAGGGCATAACATGACAAAAAAAATAAAGAGGACATCACATGAGAAAATAGATTAAAAGGGCATAACATGACAAAAAATATGAAGAGGACATAACATGACAAAAAAGATGAAGAGAACATAACGTGACAAAAAAGATGAAGAGGGCATAACATGACAAAATGATTAAGAGGACATAACATGACAAAATAGATTAAGAGGGCATAACATGCCAAAAAAAAAAGAAGAGGACATAACATGGCAAAAAAGATGAAGAGGACATAACATGACAAAAAAGATGAAGAGGGCATAATATTAAAAAAAAGATGAAGAAGGCATAACATGACAAAAAAAAATGACGAGAACATAACATGACAAAAAAGATGAAGAGAACATAACATGACAAAAAAGATGAAGAGGGCATAACATGACAAAAAAGATTAAGAGAACATAACATGACAAAAAAGATCAAGAGGGCATAACATGACAAAAAAGAGGAAGAGGGCATAACATGACGAAGAGGGCATAACATGACAAAAGAGGATGAAGAGGGCATAACATGACAAAAAAGATGAAGAGGGCATAACATGACGAAGAGGGCATAACATGACAAAAGAGGATGTAGAGGGCATAACATGACAAAAAAAATAAATAGGGCATAACATGACAAAAAAGATGAAGAGGACATAACATAACAAAAAAGATTAAGAGGGCATAACATGACAAAAAAGATTAAGAGGGCATAACATAGCAAAAAAAATAAATAGGGCATAACATGACAAAAAAGATGAACAGGGCATAACATGACAAAAAAAATGAAGAGAGCATAACATGAAAAAAAAGATGAAGAGGGCATAACATGACAAATAAAATGATGAGGGCGTAACATCACAAAAAAGATGAAGAGGGCATAACATGACAAAAAAAAAAGATTAAGAGGACATAACATGACAAAAAAGACGAAGAGGGCATAACATGAAAAAAAAGATGCAGAGGGACAAACATGAAAAAAAAGATGAAGAGGGCATAACATGACAAAAAAAAATGAAGAGGGCATAACATGACAAAAAAGATTAAGAGGACATAACATGACAAAAAAGATGAAGAGGATATAACATGACAAAACAGATTAAGAGGGCATAACATGACAAAAAAGATGAAGAGGATATAACAGTACAAAAAAGATTAAGAGGGCATAACATGACAAAAAAGATGAAGAGGATATAACATGACAAAAAAGATTAAGAGGGCATAACATGACAAAAAAGATTAAGAGGGCATAACATGACAAAAAAGATTAAGAGGGCATAACATGACAAAAAAAATGAAGAGGGAAAAACATGACAAAAATGATTAAGAGGGCATAACATGACAAAAAAGATGAAGAGGGAAACACATGACAAAAAAGATGAAGAGGGCATAACATGACAAAAAAATGAAGAGGGAAAAACATGACAAAAAATATTAAGAGGGCATAACATGACAAAAAAAATGAAGAGGGAAAAACATGACAAAAATGATTAAGAGGGCATAACATGACAAAAAAGATGAAGAGGATATAACATGACAAAAATGATTAAGAGGGCATAACATGACAAAAAAGATGAAGAGGGAAAAACATGACAAAAAAAGATTAAGAGGGCATAACATGACAAAAAAAATGAAGAGGGCATAACATGACAAAAAAAATGAAGAGGGAAAAACATGACAAAAATGATTAAGAGGGCATAACATGACAAAAAAAATGAAGAGGGAAAAACATGACAAAAATGATTAAGAGGGCATAACATGACAAAAAAAATTAAGAGGGAAAAACATGACAAAAAAAGATTAAGAGGGCATAACATGACAAAAAAGATTAAGAGGGAAAAACATGACAAAAAAAATGAAGAGGGAAAAACATAACAAAAATGATTAAGAGGGCATAACATGACAAAAAAAATGAAGAGGGAAAAACATAACAAAAATGATTAAGAGGGCATAACATGACAAAAAAAATGAAGAGGGAAAAACATGACAAAAATGATTAAGAGGGCATAACATGACAAAAAAAATGAAGAGGGAAAAACATGACAAAAATGATTAAGAGGGCATAACATGACAAAAAAATGAAGAGGGAAAAACATGACAAAAATGATTAAGAGGGCATAACATGACAAAAAAAATGAAGAGGGAAAAACATGACAAAAATGATTAAGAGGGCATAACATGACAAAAAATATGAAGAGGGAAAAACATGACAAAAATGATTAAGAGGGCATAACATGACAAAAAAAATGAAGAGGGAAAAACATGACAAAAATGATTAAGAGGGCATAACATGACAAAAAAAATGAAGAGGGAAAAACATGACAAAAATGATTAAGAGGGCATAACATGACAAAAAAAATGAAGAGGGAAAAACATGACAAAAATGATTAAGAGGGCATAACATGACAAAAAAAATGAAGAGGGAAAAACATGACAAAAATGATTAAGAGGGCATAACATGACAAAAAAATGAAGAGGGAAAAACATGACAAAAATGATTAAGAGGGCATAACATGACAAAAAAAATGAAGAGGGAAAAACATGACAAAAATGATTAAGAGGGCATAACATGACAAAAAAAATGAAGAGGGAAAAACATGACAAAAATGATTAAGAGGGCATAACATGACAAAAAAAATTAAGAGGGAAAAACATGACAAAAAAAGATTAAGAGGGCATAACATGACAAAAAAGATTAAGAGGGAAAAACATGACAAAAAAAATGAAGAGGGAAAAACATAACAAAAATGATTAAGAGGGCATAACATGACAAATAAAAATGAAGAGGGAAAAACATAACAAAAATGATTAAGAGGGCATAACATGACAAAAAAAATGAAGAGGGAAAAACATGACAAAAATGATTAAGAGGGCATAACATGACAAAAAAAATGAAGAGGGAAAAACATGACAAAAAAAGATTAAGAGGGCATAACATGACAAATAAAAATGAAGAGGGCATAACATGACAAAAAAAATGAAGAGGGAAAAACATGACAAAAATGATTAACAGGGCATAACATGACAAAAAAAATGAAGAGGGAAAAACATGACAAAAATGATTAAGAGGGCATAACATGACAAAAAAAATGAAGAGGGAAAAACATAACAAAAATGATTAAGAGGGCATAACATGACAAAAAAAATGAAGAGGGAAAAACATGACAAAAATGATTAAGAGGGCATAACATGACAAAAAAAATGAAGAGGGAAAAACATGACAAAAATGATTAAGAGGGCATAACATGACAAAAAAAATGAAGAGGGAAAAACATGACAAAAATGATTAAGAGGGCATAACATGACAAAAAAAATGAAGAGGGAAAAACATGACAAAAATGATTAAGAGGGCATAACATGACAAAAAAAATGAAGGGGGAAAAACATGACAAAAATGATTAAGAGGGCATAACATGACAAAAAAAATGAAGAGGGCATAACATGACAAAAATGATTAAGAGGGCATAACATGACAAAAAAAATGAAGAGGGAAAAACATGACAAAAATGATTAAGAGGGCATAACATGACAAAAAAAATGAAGAGGGAAAAACATGACAAAAATGATTAAGAGGGCATAACATGACAAAAAAAATGAAGAGGGAAAAACATGACAAAAAAAGATTAAGAGGGCATAACATGACAAAAAAATGAAGAGGGCATAACATGACAAAAAAAATGAAGAGGGAAAAACATGACAAAAAAGATTAAGAGGGCATAACATGACAAAAAAATGAAGTGGGAAAAACATGACAAAAATGATTAAGAGGGCATAACATGACAAAAAAAATGAAGAGGGAAAAACATAACAAAAATGATTAAGAGGGCATAACATGACAAAAAAAATGAAGAGGGAAAAACATGACAAAAATGATTAAGAGGGCATAACATGACAAAAAAAATGAAGAGGGAAAAACATGACAAAAATGATTAAGAGGGCATAACATGACAAAAAAAATGAAGAGGGAAAACATGACAAAAATGATTAAGAGGGCATAACATGACAAAAAAAATGAAGAGGGAAAAACATGACAAAAATGATTAAGAGGGCATAACATGACAAAAAAAATGAAGAGGGAAAAACATGACAAAAATGATTAAGAGGGCATAACATGACAAAAAAAATGAAGAAGGAAAAACATGACAAAAATGATTAAGAGGGCATAACATGACAAAAAAAATGAAGAGGGAAAAACATGACAAAAATGATTAAGAGGGCATAACATGACAAAAAAAATGAAGAGGGAAAAACATGACAAAAATGATTAAGAGGGCATAACATGACAAAAAAAATGAAGAGGGAAAAACATGACAAAAATGATTAAGAGGGCATAACATGACAAAAAAAATGAAGAGAGAAAAACATGACAAAAATGATTAAGAGGGCATAACATGACAAAAAAAATGAAGAGGGAAAAACATGACAAAAATGATTAAGAGGGCATAACATGACAAAAAAAATGAAGAGGGAAAAACATGACAAAAATGATTAAGAGGGCATAACATGACAAAAAAAATGAAGAGGGCATAACATGACAAAAAAAGATTAAGAGGGCATAACATGACAAAAAAAATGAAGAGGGAAAAACATGACAAAAATGATTAAGAGGGCATAACATGACAAAAAAAATTAAGAGGGAAAAACATGACAAAAAAAGATTAAGAGGGCAAAACATGACAAAAAAGATTAAGAGGGAAAAACATGACAAAAAAAATGAAGAGGGAAAAACATAACAAAAATGATTAAGAGGGCATAACATGACAAAAAAATGAAGAGGGAAAAACATGACAAAAATGATTAAGAGGGCATAACATGACAAAAAAATGAAGAGGGAAAAACATGACAAAAATGATTAAGAGGGCATAACATGACAAAAAAAATGAAGAGGGAAAAACATGACAAAAATGATTAAGAGGGCATAACATGACAAAAAAAATGAAGAGGGAAAAACATGACAAAAATGATTAAGAGGGCATAACATGACAAAAAAAATGAAGAGGGCATAACATGACAAAAAAAGATTAAGAGGGCATAACATGACAAAAAAAATGAAGAGGGAAAAACATGACAAAAATGATTAAGAGGGCATAACATGACAAAAAAAATTAAGAGGGAAAAACATGACAAAAACAGATTAAGAGGGCATAACATGACAAAAAAGATTAAGAGGGAAAAACATGACAAAAAAAATGAAGAGGGAAAAACATAACAAAAATGATTAAGAGGGCATAACATGACAAAAAAAATGAAGAGGGAAAAACATGACAAAAATGATTAAGAGGGCATAACATGACAAAAAAAATGAAGAGGGAAAAACATGACAAAAATGATTAAGAGGGCATAACATGACAAAAAAAATGAAGAGGGAAAAACATGACAAAAATGATTAAGAGGGCATAACATGACAAAAAAAATGAAGAGGGCATAACATGACAAAAATGATTAAGAGGGCATAACATGACAAAAAAAATGAAGAGGGAAAAACATGACAAAAATGATTAAGAGGGCATAACATGACAAAAAAAATGAAGAGGGAAAAACATGACAAAAATGATTAAGAGGGAATAACATGACAAAAAAAATGAAGAGGGAAAAACATGACAAAAATGATTAAGAGGGCATAACATGACAAAAAATATGAAGAGGGAAAAACATGACAAAAATGATTAAGAGGGCATAACATGACAAAAAAAATGAAGAGGGAAAAACATGACAAAAATGATTAAGAGGGCATAACATGACAAAAATATGAAGAGGGAAAAACATGACAAAAATGATTAAGAGGGCATAACATGACAAAAAAAATGAAGAGGGAAAAACATGACAAAAATGATTAAGAGGGCATAACATGACAAAAAAAATGAAGAGGGAAAAACATGACAAAAATGATTAAGAGGGCATAACATGACAAAAAAAATGAAGAGGGAAAAACATGACAAAAATGATTAAGAGGGCATAACATGACAAAAAAAATGAAGAGGGAAAAACATGACAAAAATGATTAAGAGGGCATAACATGACAAAAAAAAATGAAGAGGGCATAACATGACAAAAAAAGATTAAGAGGGCATAACATGACAAAAAAAATGAAGAGGGAAAAACATGACAAAAATGATTAAGAGGGCATAACATGACAAAAAAAATGAAGAGGGAAAAACATGACAAAAATGATTAAGAGGGCATAACATGACAAAAAATGAAGAGGGAAAAACATGACAAAAATGATTAAGAGGGCATAACATGACAAAAAAAATGAAGAGGGAAAAACATGACAAAAATGATTAAGAGTGCATAACATGACAAAAAAAATGAAGAGGGAAAAACATGACAAAAATGATTAAGAGGGCATAACATGACAAAAAAAATGAAGAGGGAAAAACATGACAAAAATGATTAAGAGGGCATAACATGACAAAAAAAATGAAGAGGGCATAACATGACAAAAAAAGATTAAGAGGGCATAACATGACAAAAAAAATGAAGAGGGAAAAACATGACAAAAAAGATTAAGAGGGCATAACATGACAAAAAAAATGAAGAGGGAAAAACATGACAAAAATGATTAAGAGGGCATAACATGACAAAAAAAATGAAGAGGGAAAAACATGACAAAAATGATTAAGAGGGCATAACATGACAAAAAAAATGAAGAGGGAAAAACATGAGAAAAATGATTAAGAGGGCATAACATGACAAAAAAAATGAAGAGGGAAAAACATGACAAAAATGATTAAGAGGGCATAACATGACAAAAAAAATGAAGAGGGAAAAACATGACAAAAATGATTAAGAGGGCATAACATGACAAAAAAAATGAAGAGGGAAAAACATGACAAAAATGATTAAGAGGGCATAACATGACAAAAAAAATGAAGAGGGAAAAACATGACAAAAATGATTAAGAGGGCATAACATGACAAAAAAAATGAAGAGGGAAAAACATGACAAAAAAGATTAAGAGGGCATAACATGACAAAAAAAATGAAGAGGGAAAAACATGACAAAAATGATTAAGAGGGCATAACATGACAAAAAAATGAAGAGGGAAAAACATGACAAAAATGATTAAGAGGGCATAACATGACAAAAAAAATGAAGAGGGAAAAACATGACAAAAATGATTAAGAGGGCATAACATGACGAAAAAAATGAAGAGGGAAAAACATGACAAAAATGATTAAGAGGGCATAACATGACAAAAAAAATGAAGAGGGCATAACATGACAAAAAAAGATTAAGAGGGCATAACATGACAAAAAAAATGAAGAGGGAAAAACATGACAAAAAAGATTAAGAGGGCATAACATGACAAAAAAATGAAGAGGGCATAACATGACAAAAATGATTAAGAGGGCATAACATGACAAAAAAAATGAAGAGGGAAAAACATGACAAAAATGATTAAGAGGGCATAACATGACAAAAAAAATGAAGAGGGAAAAACATGACAAAAATGATTAAGAGGGCATAACATGACAAAAAAAATGAAGAGGGAAAAACATGACAAAAATGATTAAGAGGGCATAACATGACAAAAAAAATGAAGAGGGAAAAACATGACAAAAATGATTAAGAGGGCATAACATGACAAAAAAAATGAAGAGGGCATAACATGACAAAAAAAGATTAAGAGGGCATAACATGACAAAAAAGATTAAGAGGGCATAACATGACAAAAAAAATGAAGAGGGAAAAACATGACAAAAATGATTAAGAGGGCATAACATGACAAAAAAAATGAAGAGGGAAAAACATGACAAAAATGATTAAGAGGGCATAACATGACAAAAAAAATGAAGAGGGAAAAACATGACAAAAATGATTAAGAGGGCATAACATGACAAAAAAAATGAAGAGGGAAAAACATGACAAAAATGATTAAGAGGGCATAACATGACAAAAAAAATGAAGAGGGAAAAACATGACAAAAATGATTAAGAGGGCATAACATGACAAAAAAATGAAGAGGGAAAAACATGACAAAAATGATTAAGAGGGCATAACATGACAAAAAAAATGAAGAGGGAAAAACATGACAAAAATGATTAAGAGGGCATAACATGACAAAAAAAATGAAGAGGGAAAAACATGACAAAAATGATTAAGAGGGCATAACATGACAAAAAAAATGAAGAGGGAAAAACATGACAAAAATGATTAAGAGGGCATAACATGACAAAAAAAATGAAGAGGGCATAACATGACAAAAAAAGATTAAGAGGGCATAACATGACAAAAAAAATGAAGAGGGAAAAACATGACAAAAAAGATTAAGAGGGCATAACATTACAACAAAAATGAAGAGGGAAAAACATGACAAAAAAGATTAAGAGGGCATAACATGACAAAAAAAATGAAGAGGGAAAAACATGACAAAAATGATTAAGAGGGCATAACATGACAAAAAAAATGAAGAGGGAAAAACATGACAAAAATGATTAAGAGGGCATAACATGACAAAAAAAATGAAGAGGGAAAAACATGACAAAAATGATTAAGAGGGCATAACATGACAAAAAAAATGAAGAGGGAAAAACATGACAAAAATGATTAAGAGGGCATAACATGACAAAAAAAATGAAGAGGGAAAAACATGACAAAAATGATTAAGAGGGCATAACATGACAAAAAAAATGAAGAGGGAAAAACATGACAAAAATGATTAAGAGGGCATAACATGACAAAAAAAATGAAGAGGGAAAAACATGACAAAAATGATTAAGAGGGCATAACATGACAAAAAAAATGAAGAGGGAAAAACATGACAAAAATGATTAAGAGGGCATAACATGACAAAAAAAATGAAGAGGGAAAAACATGACAAAAATGATTAAGAGGGCATAACATGACAAAAAAAATGAAGAGGGAAAAACATGACAAAAATGATTAAGAGGGCATAACATGACAAAAAAAATGAAGAGGGAAAAACATGACAAAAATGATTAAGAGGGCATAACATGACAAAAAAAATGAAGAGGAAAAAACATGACAAAAATAATTAAGAGGGCATAACATGACAAAAAAAATGAAGAGGGAAAAACATGACAAAAATGATTAAGAGGGCATAACATGACAAAAAAAATGAAGAGGGCATAACATGACAAAAAAAGATTAAGAGGGCATAACATGACAAAAAAGATTAAGAGGGCATAACATGACAAAAAAAATGAAGAGGGAAAAACATGACAAAAATGATTAAGAGGGCATAACATGACAAAAAAAATGAAGAGGGAAAAACATGACAAAAATGATTAAGAGGGCATAACATGACAAAAAAAATGAAGAGGGAAAAACATGACAAAAATGATTAAGAGGGCATAACATGACAAAAAAAATGAAGAGGGAAAAACATGACAAAAATGATTAAGAGGGCATAACATGACAAAAAAAATGAAGAGGGAAAAACATGACAAAAATGATTAAGAGGGCATAACATGACAAAAAAAATGAAGAGGGAAAAACATGACAAAAATGATTAAGAGGGCATAACATGACAAAAAAAATGAAGAGGGAAAAACATGACAAAAATGATTAAGAGGGCATAACATGACAAAAAAAATGAAGAGGGAAAAACATGACAAAAATGATTAACAGGGCATAACATGACAAAAAAAATGAAGAGGGAAAAACATGACAAAAATGATTAAGAGGGCATAACATGACAAAAAAAATGAAGAGGGAAAAACATGACAAAAATGATTAAGAGGGCATAACATGACAAAAAAAATGAAGAGGGCATAACATGACAAAAAAAGATTAAGAGGGCATAACATGACAAAAAAAATGAAGAGGGAAAAACATGACAAAAATGATTAAGAGGGCATAACATGACAAAAAAATGAAGAGGGAAAAACATGACAAAAATGATTAAGAGGGCATAACATGACAAAAAAAATGAAGAGGGAAAAACATGACAAAAATGATTAAGAGGGCATAACATGACAAAAAAAATGAAGAGGGAAAAACATGACAAAAATGATTAAGAGGGCATAACATGACAAAAAAAATGAAGAGGGAAAAACATGACAAAAATGATTAAGAGGGCATAACATGACAAAAAAAATGAAGAGGGAAAAACATGACAAAAATGATTAAGAGGGCATAACATGACAAAAATGATTAAGAGGGAAAAACATGACAAAAATGATTAAGAGGGCATAACATGACAAAAAAAATGAAGAGGGAAAAACATGACAAAAATGATTAAGAGGGCATAACATGACAAAAAAAATGAAGAGGGAAAAACATGACAAAAATGATTAAGAGGGCATAACATGACAAAAAAAATGAAGAGGGAAAAACATGACAAAAATGATTAAGAGGGCATAACATGACAAAAAAAGATTAAGAGGGCATAACATTACAAAAAAAATGAAGAGGGCATAACATGACAAAAAAAGATTAAGAGGGCATAACATGACAAAAAAAATGAAGAGGGAAAAACATGACAAAAAAGATTAAGAGAGCATAACATGACAAAAAAATGAAGAGGGCATAACATGACAAAAAAGATTAAGAGGGCATAACATGACAAAAAAAATGAAGAGGGAAAAACATGACAAAAATGATTAAGAGGGCATAACATGACAAAAAAAATGAAGAGGGAAAAACATGACAAAAATGATTAAGAGGGCATAACATGACAAAAAAAATGAAGAGGGAAAAACATGACAAAAATGATTAAGAGGGCATAACATGACAAAAAAAATGAAGAGGGAAAAACATGACAAAAATTATTAAGAGGGCATAACATGACAAAAAAAATGAAGAGGGCATAACATGACAAAAAAAGATTAAGAGGGCATAACATGACAAAAAAGATTAAGAGGGCATAACATGACAAAAAAAATGAAGAGGGAAAAACATGACAAAAATGATTAAGAGGGCATAACATGACAAAAAAAATGAAGAGGGAAAAACATGACAAAAATGATTAAGAGGGCATAACATGACAAAAAAAATGAAGAGGGAAAAACATGACAAAAATGATTAAGAGGGCATAACATGACAAAAAAAATGAAGAGGGAAAAACATGACAAAAATGATTAAGAGGGCATGACATGACAAAAAAATGAAGAGGGAAAAACATGACAAAAATGATTAAGAGGGCATAACATGACAAAAAAAATGAAGAGGGAAAAACATGACAAAAATGATTAAGAGGGCATAACATGACAAAAAAATGAAGAGGGAAAAACATGACAAAAATGATTAAGAGGGCATAACATGACAAAAAAAATGAAGAGGGAAAAACATGACAAAAATGATTAAGAGGGCATAACATGACAAAAAAAATGAAGAGGGAAAAACATGACAAAAATGATTAAGAGGGCATAACATGACAAAAAAAATGAAGAGGGAAAAACATGACAAAAATGATTAAGAGGGCATAACATGACAAAAAAAATGAAGAGGGAAAAACATGACAAAAATGATTAAGAGGGCATAACATGACAAAAAAAATGAAGAGGGAAAAACATGACAAAAATGATTAAGGGGGCATAACATGACAAAAAAAATGAAGAGGGAAAAACATGACAAAAATGATTAAGAGGGCATAACATGACAAAAAAAATGAAGAGGGAAAAACATGACAAAAATGATTAAGAGGGCATAACATGACAAAAAAATGAAGAGGGAAAAACATGACAAAAATGATTAAGAGGGCATAACATAACAAAAAAAATGAAGAGGGAAAAACATAACAAAAATGATTAAGAGGGCATAACATGACAAAAAAAATGAAGAGGGAAAAACATGACAAAAATGATTAAGAGGGCATAACATGACAAAAAAAATGAAGAGGGAAAAACATGACAAAAATGATTAAGAGGGCATAACATGACAAAAAAAATGAAGAGGGAAAAACATGACAAAAAAGATTAAGAGGGCATAACATGACAAAAAAGATTAAGAGGGCATAACATGACAAAAAAAGATTAAGAGGGCATAACATGACAAAAATATGAAGAGGGAAAAACATGACAAAAATGATTAAGAGGGCATAACATGACAAAAAAAATGAAGAGGGAAAAACATGACAAAAAAGATTAAGAGGGCATAACATGACAAAAAAAATGAAGAGGGCATAACATGACAAAAATGATTAAGAGGGCATAACATGACAAAAAAAATGAAGAGGGAAAAACATGACAAAAATGATTAAGAGGGCATAACATGACAAAAAAAATGAAGAGGGAAAAACATGACAAAAATGATTAAGAGGGCATAACATGACAAAAAAAATGAAGAGGGAAAAACATGACAAAAATGATTAAGAGGGCATAACATGACAAAAAAAATGAAGAGGGCATAACATGACAAAAATGATTAAGAGGGCATAACATGACAAAAAAAATGAAGAGGGAAAAACATGACAAAAATGATTAAGAGGGCATAACATGACAAAAAAAATGAAGAGGGAAAAACATGACAAAAATGATTAAGAGGGCATAACATGACAAAAAAAATGAAGAGGGAAAAACATGACAAAAATGATTAAGAGGGCATAACATGACAAAAAAGATAAAGAGGACATAACATGACAAAAAAGATAAAGAGGGCATAACATGACAAAAAAGATTAAGAGGGCATAACATGACAAAAAAGATTAAGAGGACATAACATGACAAAAAAGATAAAGAGGACATAACATGACAAAAAAAATGAAGAGGGCATAACATGACAAAAATGATTAAGAGGGCATAACATGACAAAAAAAATGAAGAGGGAAAAACATGACAAAAATGATTAAGAGGGCATAACATGACAAAAAAGATAAAGAGGACATAACATGACAAAAAAGATAAAGAGGGCATAACATGACAAAAAAGATTAAGAGGGCATAACATGAGAAAAAAGATTAAGAGGACATAACATGACAAAAAAGATAAAGAGGACATAACATGACAAAAAAAATGAAGAGGGCATAACATGACAAAAATGATTAAGAGGGCATAACATGACAAAAAAAATGAAGAGGGAAAAACATGACAAAAATGATTAAGAGGGCATAACATGACAAAAAAAATGAAGAGGGAAAAACATGACAAAAATGATTAAGAGGGCATAACATGACAAAAAAAATGAAGAGGGAAAAACATGACAGAAATGATTAAGAGGGCATAACATGACAAAAAAAATGAAGAGGGCATAACATGACAAAAAAAATGAAGAGGGAAAAACATGAAAAAAATGATTAAGAGGGCATAACATGACAAAAAAAAATGAAGAGGGAAAAACATGACAAAAATGATTAAGAGGGCATAACATGACAAAAAAAATGAAGAGGGAAAAACATGACAAAAATGATTAAGAGGGCATAACATGACAAAAAAAATGAAGAGGGAAAAACATGACAAAAATGATTAAGAGGGCATAACATGACAAAAAAAATGAAGAGGGAAAAACATGACAAAAATGATTAAGAGGGCATAACATGACAAAAAAAATGAAGAGGGAAAAACATGACAAAAATGATTAAGAGGGCATAACATGACAAAAAAAATGAAGAGGGAAAAACATGACAAAAATGATTAAGAGGGCATAAAATGACAAAAAAGATTAAGAGGGCATAACATGACAAAAAAAGATTAAGAGGGCATAACATGACAAAAATGATTAAGAGGGCATAACATGACAAAAAAAATGAAGAGGGAAAAACATGAAAAAAAAGATTAAGAGGGCATAACATGACAAAAAAAATGAAGAGGGCATAACATGACAAAAATGATTAAGAGGGCATAACATGACAAAAAAAATGAAGAGGGAAAAACATGACAAAAATGATTAAGAGGGCATAACATGACAAAAAAAATGAAGAGGGAAAAACATGACAAAAATGATTAAGAGGGCATAACATGACAAAAAAAATGAAGAGGGAAAAACATGACAAAAATGATTAAGAGGGCATAACATGACAAAAAAAATGAAGAGGGCATAACATGACAAAAATGATTAAGAGGGCATAACATGACAAAAAAAATGAAGAGGGAAAAACATGACAAAAATGATTAAGAGGGCATAACATGACAAAAAAATGAAGAGGGAAAAACATGACAAAAATGATTAAGAGGGCATAACATGACAAAAAAAATGAAGAGGGAAAAACATGACAAAAATGATTAAGAGGGCATAACATGACAAAAAAAATGAAGAGGGAAAAACATGACAGAAATGATTAAGAGGGCATAACATGACAAAAAAAATGAAGAGGGCATAACATGACAAAAAAAATGAAGAGGGAAAAACATGAAAAAAATGATTAAGAGGGCATAACATGACAAAAAAAAATGAAGAGGGAAAAACATGACAAAAATGATTAAGAGGGCATAACATGACAAAAAAAATGAAGAGGGAAAAACATGACAAAAATGATTAAGAAAGCATAACATGACAAAAAAAATGAAGAGGGAAAAACATGACAAAAATGATTAAGAGGGCATAACATGACAAAAAAAATGAAGAGGGAAAAACATGACAAAAATGATTAAGAGGGCATGACATGACAAAAAAAATGAAGAGGGAAAAACATGACAAAAATGATTTAGAGGGCATAACATGACAAAAAAAATGAAGAGGGAAAAACATGACAAAAATGATTAAGAGGGCATAACATGACAAAAAAAATGAAGAGGGAAAAACATGACAAAAATGATTAAGAGGGCATAACATGACAAAAAAAATGAAGAGGGAAAAACATGACAAAAATGATTAAGAGGGCATAACATGACAAAAAAAATGAAGAGGGAAAAACATGACAAAAATGATTAAGAGGGCATAACATGACAAAAAAAATGAAGAGGGAAAAACATGACAAAAATGATTAAGAGGGCATAACATGACAAAAAAAATGAAGAGGGAAAAACATGACAAAAATGATTAAGAGGGCATAACATGACAAAAAAAATGAAGAGGGAAAAACATGACAAAAATGATTAAGAGGGCATAACATGACAAAAAAAATGAAGAGGGAAAAACATGACAAAAATGATTAAGAGGGCATAACATGACAAAAAAAATGAAGAGGGAAAAACATGACAAAAATGATTAAGAGGGCATAACATGACAAAAAAAATGAAGAGGGAAAAACATGACAAAAATGATTAAGAGGGCATAACATGACAAAAAAAATGAAGAGGGCATAACATGACAAAAAAATGAAGAGGGAAAAACATGACAAAAATGATTAAGAGGGCATAACATGACAAAAAAAATGAAGAGGGAAAAACATGACAAAAATGATTAAGAGGGCATAACATGACAAAAAAAGATTAAGAGGGCATAACATGACAAAAAAGATTAAGAGGGCATAACATGACAAAAATGATTAAGAGGGCATAACATGACAAAAAAAATGAAGAGGGCATAACATGACAAAAAAAATGAAGAGGGAAAAACATGACAAAAATGATTAAGAGGGCATAACATGACAAAAAAAATGAAGAGGGAAAAACATGACAAAAATGATTAAGAGGGCATAACATGACAAAAAAATGAAGAGGGAAAAACATGACAAAAATGATTAAGAGGGCATAACATGACAAAAAAATGAAGAGGGAAAAACATGACAAAAATGATTAAGAGGGCATAACATGACAAAAAAAATGAAGAGGGAAAAACATGACAAAAATGATTAAGAGGGCATAACATGACAAAAAAAATGAAGAGGGAAAAACATGACAAAAATGATTAAGAGGGCATAACATGACAAAAAAAATGAAGAGGGAAAAACATGACAAAAATGATTAAGAGGGCATAACATGACAAAAAAAATGAAGAGGGCATAACATGACAAAAAAAGATTAAGAGGGCATAACATGACAAAAATGATTAAGAGGGCATAACATGACAAAAAAAATTAAGAGGGAAAAACATGACAAAAATGATTAAGAGGGCATAACATGACAAAAAAAATGAAGAGGGCATAACATGACAAAAAAAATGAAGAGGGAAAAACATGACAAAAATGATTAAGAGGGCATAACATGACAAAAAAAATGAAGAGGGAAAAACATGACAAAAATGATTAAGAGGGCATAACATGACAAAAAAAATGAAGAGGGCATAACATGACAAAAAAAGATTAAGAGGGCATAACATGACAAAAAAGATTAAGAGGGCATAACATGACAAAAAAAATGAAGAGGGCATAACATGACAAAAAAAGATTAAGAGGGCATAACATGACAAAAAAGATTAAGAGGGCATAACATGACAAAAAAAATGAAGAGGGCATAACATGACAAAAAAGATGAAGAGGGAAAAACATGACAAAAAAGATTAAGAGGGCATAACATGACAAAAAAAATGAAGAGGGCATAACATGACAAAAATGATTAAGAGGGCATAACATGACAAAAAAAGATTAAGAGGGCATAACATGACAAAAAAAATGAAGAGGGCATAACATGACAAAAAAAATGAAGAGGGAAAAACATGACAAAAAAGATTAAGAGGGCATAACATGACAAAAAAAATGAAGAGGGCATAACATGACAAAAATGATTAAGAGGGCATAACATGACAAAAAAGATGAAGAGGGAAAAACATGACAAAAAAGATTAAGAGGGCATAACATGACAAAAAAAATGAAGAGGGAAAAACATGACAAAAATGATTAAGAGGGCATAACATGACAAAAAAAATGAAGAAGGAAAAACATGACAAAAATGATTAAGAGGGCATAACATGACAAAAAAAATGAAGAGGGAAAAACATGACAAAAATGATTAAGAGGGCATAACATGACAAAAAAAATGAAGAGGGAAACTCATGACAAAAATGATTAAGAGGGCATAACATGACAAAAAAAATGAAGAGGGAAAAACATTACAAAAATGATTAAGAGGGCATAACATGACAAAAAAAATGAAGAGGGCATAACATCACAAAAAAAGATTAAGAGGGCATAACATGACAAAAAAAGATTAAGAGGGCATAACATGACAAAAAAAATGAAGAGGGCATAACATGACAAAAAAAATGAAGAGGGAAAAACATGACAAAAAAGATTAAGAGGGCATAACATGACAAAAAAAATGAAGAGGGCATAACATCACAAAAAAAGATTAAGAGGGCATAACATGACAAAAAAAGATTAAGAGGGCATAACATGACAAAAAAAATGAAGAGGGCATAACATGACAAAAAAAATGAAGAGGGAAAAACATGACAAAAAAGATTAAGAGGGCATAACATGACAAAAAAATGAAGAGGGCATAACATGACAAAAATGATTAAGAGGGCATAACATGACAAAAAAGATGAAGAGGGAAAAACATGACAAAAATGATTAAGAGGGCATAACATGACAAAAAAAATGAAGAGGGAAAAACATGACAAAAATGATTAAGAGGGCATAACATGACAAAAAAAATGAAGAGGGAAAAACATGACAAAAAAGATTAAGAGGGCATAACATGACAAAAAAAATGAAGAGGGAAAAACATGACAAAAATGATTAAGAGGGCATAACATGACAAAAAAAATGAAGAGGGAAAAACATGACAAAAATGATTAAGAGGGCATAACATGACAAAAAAAATGAAGAGGGAAAAACATGACAAAAATGATTAAGAGGGCATAACATGACAAAAAAAATGAAGAGGGAAAAACATGACAAAAATGATTAAGAGGGCATAACATGACAAAAAAATGAAGAGGGAAAAACATGACAAAAATGATTAAGAGGGCATAACATGACAAAAAAAATGAAGAGGGCATAACATTACAAAAAAAGATTAAGAGGGCATAACATGACAAAAAAGATTAAGAGGGAAAAACATGACAAAAAAAATGAAGAGGGAAAAACATGACAAAAATGATTAAGAGGGCATAACATGACAAAAAAAATGAAGAGGGAAAAACATGACAAAAATGATTAAGAGGGCATAACATGACAAAAAAAATGAAGAGGGAAAAACATGACAAAAATGATTAAGAGGGCATAACATGACAAAAAAAATGAAGAGGGCATAACATGACAAAAAAAGATTAAGAGGGCATAACATGACAAAAAAGATTAAGAGGGAAAAACATGACAAAAAAAATGAAGAGGGAAAAACATGACAAAAATGATTAAGAGGGCATAACATGACAAAAAAGATGAAGAGGATATAACATGGCAAAAAAGATGAAGAGGGCATAACATGACAAAAAAAAATGAAGAGGGCATAACATGACAAAAAAAGATTAAGAGGGCATAACATGACAAAAAAAATTAAGAGGGAAAAACATGACAAAAAAAGATTAAGAGGGCATAACATGACAAAAAAAATGAAGAGGGAAAAACATGACAAAAAAAGATTAAGAGGGCATAACATGACAAAAAAGATGAAGACGGCATAACATGACAAAAAAGATGAAGAGAACATAAGATGACAAAAAAGATGAAGAGAACATAAGATGACAAAAAAGATGAAGAGAACATAACAGGACAAAAAAGGTGAAGAGGACATAACATGACAAAAAAGATGAGGAGGATATAACATGACAAAAAAACTGAGGAGGACATAACATGACAAAAAAGATGAAGAGGATATAACATGACAAAAAAGATGAAGAGGGGAAAACATGATAAAAAAGATGAAGAGGGCATAACATGACACAAAACGATTAAGAGAACATAACATGACAAAAAAAGATGAAGAGAACATAACATGACAAAAAAGATGAAGAGAACATAACATGACAAAAAAGATGAAGAGTGCATTACATTACAAAAAGAAGATGAAGAGGGAAAAACATGACAAAAAAAGATGAAGAGGGCATAACATGACAAAAAAGATGAAGAGGGCATAACATGACAAAAAAAGATTGAGAGGTCATAACATGACAAAAAAGATGAAGAGGGCATAACTTGACAAAAAATATGAAGAGGGCATTACATTACAAAAAGAAGATGAAGAGGGAAAAACATGACAAAAAAGATGAAGAAGGCATAACATGACAAAAAAGATGAAGAGGGCATAACATGACTAAAATATGAAGAGGGTATAACATGACAAAAAAGATGAAGAGAACATAACATGACAAAAAATATGAAGAGGGTATAACATGACAAAAAAAGATTAAGAGAACATAAGATGACAAAAAAGATGAAGAGGGCATAACATGACAAAAAAGATTAAGAGGACATAACATCACAAAAAAAAGATGAAGAGGGCATAACATGACAAAAAAGATGAAGAGGGCATAACATGACAAAAAAAGATGAAGAGGGCATTACATTTCAAAAAGAAGATGAAGAGGCAAAAACATGACAAAAAAAGATGAAGAGGGCATAACATGACAAAAAAAAGATGAAGAGGACATAACATGACAAGAAAAGATTAAGAGGGCATAACATGACAAAAAAAGGTGAAGAGGGCATAACATGACAAAAAAAGGTGAAGAGGGCATTACATTACAAAAAGAAGATGAAGAGGGAAAAACATGAAAAAAAAAGATGAAGAGGGCATAACATGACAAAAAAAGATGAAGAGGGCATAACATGACAAAAAATATTAAAAAGAATAAGAACACATGACCTTAGAAGAAAACATTGTCAGCGAAGAAAGAGAAGCCGAAGGATAAGTTATAGACGACTTTGAAAAATATGGATAAAAGTGAAGAAACGCAGTTTGGACGAAATATTTGGATGATATATATATATATATATATATATATATATATATATATATATATATATATATATATAAGAAATATGTGATGGTATCTTAAGAATCAGACAAAAACAGGTTATTGTGTGTACAGTAATCAATAGGATCGTATCGTAGTAATCATTAGTATTGGAGATATGATAGAGTGTCGTACTTAAGGGGGCAGTTTGTCAGGAATTTGTCTATGCTTGAGTGGACTTGAAGACATCCAAGTTGTCGTCAGGTGTTAAACAGGCAAACAGAAGAGAGTTCCACAGGCGTGCACTTCTTAGAAAGAAGCTGTGTTCATGGAATCTACGTTTTGGTTTTGGTACAGATAAAGATTGGGGAAGGTTTAACGGATAACAATAATAGAAACAGCTGAAATATTATGGAAAATACTTGAGTACGGAAACTTACACACATGAACTAAAGGAACAAGCCACACATAGAAACTGCTATAACTGTGAAACATAAAGAAGCATCACATGAAATAATGAGAACTGAAAGTATATAATTGTAAGTTACCCTCCCCCACTGCGCTTCCGTCTCCCGTACTCCCTCCCAAATTTTTGTGTCACCATCAACTAGCGCCGCACTAACTGTCGGGATAGTCATTTTGATAGAAAGGTTGAGGAGAAAAAGCACGTATCGGATCTCAACTGGATGGATGTGAAGAGGACTGGGACCTTGGCGAGGCTTATTACCACCCAAATTCCAACGAAGACCAATGGCCGCTGCCAACAAGAATCCAAAAGTAAACTGCTATTGCGATAACACGATCTGATTCGCGAAATTCTATCGAAAGAGCTGGTGAATACTGGAAATCTGAGGAGACTTTTTGTCACTCAGACTCGAAGGAACGACACAGGTTGTTTTCGAAGAAATCTTTGCTGTTAATCTGGGGGAAACGTCCTGGTGTATGAATAATAATAATAATAAAAACGATAACCATAATAACAAGAAGGAGTCGAATCAAAAGAGTACAAAAAATAGAAAGAAAAAGTCTACGGATGTGCCCCGATGAATTTATTGCATTGCCCCCCTCCCCCACGACAAAAAAGACTAGCAGGATAATTATCCTTGTCCCTTCAGTTGTCAATAGATACCGGAAGATTTTTATTTTACTATAATCATATTTTTTCCATGGACGCGACTCTATTTTGTGAGAAAGGGTTTGCAAGGAAAAGAAATGGGTATCCCCTACTAGACAACAAAATCTATTTTGAATTTTGTTAAGGCAGGATAAAGTCTTTCTTGCAGCTCCTGCCCAGATATAGCAACAATACTCAATCCGTGGACGTACCTGGCTCTGATATAGATAGAGAATCAATAGACGGATTTCACCATTTTTCAAACTACTTGGAAACAGGTTTGATGTATGTGTCCCATTTAAAGTCAGGCGTAAAGGTCAATCCAAGAAACTTGTCAAAGCACGAAGCCTTACTAAGATTAAAGCCATTTATTTCAGTTGATTCCAAATGGGGGTCAGAGTGTTAATGATGCAAATATAGAAGCTGGGTTTTAAATAAGTATTTAGAGATATAAAAAAAAAACTTGAAGCATGAACATTTTCCAAAAAGAACTGCACGTGGTCTTAAATAACCCGAAAAGGGTTGATATGCCAAACTAAAGAGGAAAATAAGGAAAGCGAGTTACGAAAGTTTACCCAATATTGACTTTCGTCTCCCATTAATTGCTGCCCGACTCCCTAGTAAAGTTACACGCGTCATATAAATCTGGTCTATATCACTGTAGTCCTTACTCCTAAGTGTACGTTTTTGGTAAAAATTTAAAACAATATGCTTAAATTAGCAGGAGCAGAAAAAAAAAGCAAAGAGATGAATATGAAAATTAGGAAAGGGCAAAGAATTAGAAGACGAAGAAGATGATGATGATGATGATGATGATGATGATGAAGAAGAAGAAGAAGAAACAGTCGTAGAAGTATGTGAATAGTATGAAAAATAAAAGGAGGGAAAGGAGTAGTGTTAAATAATAAAAAAAAAAACAATCAGTACCCAAACATAAGACGCCGGAAGTGGATTTAGTTTAGTTAATTATGGAACAGTAGTTACTAAGCATAAAACGAAATACCAGACAATATAGCAAGACTTCCTGCTTTATCATGAAACAATGAGAAAAATAATCAACTTTTATTTCTTACAATTCTTTTTTTAATATTTAAATCATATTCATAAGCCAATATTTTATTTCACAAAAGTAATTTAAACTTACGTAGTTTACATTTATATAAAAAAGGATCAAAAATTATTTAAAATATATTCAGAGGAAAATAATTTTCAAAAATAATTTTTCACATTTCTGTAAATAAAGGTTCTTTTAATATGTATTTGAATTCATAAATAGAATGCCTTTCACAGATTTATCACATAATTTTGTAAGGAATAACGTATCATTAATTAGAGTAGATACTTTTAATTTAATTCCGAAACTGAACTTCATTAGCGCATGTGAATAATAAAAATTGCTATTAATTTTGTAATCTTTCAAGATAACACAAGTGTTAAAAAAACAAAAAAAAACAAAAACAAGTGAAGCATGCATTGTTCACCGTGAGTGCACAGTGAATGAGGCATAAAAATGACTAAGTTCAGCATTTGCCCCACCCATGTAGCCCTAAAAGCCCCTAGGGGACATCAAATGCTGGTGAAAATGAACAAACGGTGCAGTTTTAGGCGTTAACATATGTAAATTCGAGTCCTGCACCATACAGAAAAAAAAAAGAAATAACTAACTCCATCATTTGCCCCCCCCATTTTACCCAAAAAGCCCCAATACCTTAACATATTTAAACTTGAGTTCAGCACCATGCAAAACTGCTAAATGAACATACGCAGAAAATTTTGGAAAAATATGTTAAAATAGACCCAAAAGTTAAATGTTTTTATTAGCCCTAAAAGAGTCCCTGGGGCACACCACAGAGTTATCGTGAAGTATAGACGGAGAAAATTATATAGAAATCAGTTACTTACAAGTTTTCAGAAAGTTTTATAAACATCCAAGGCATCAATTTTTTTAATGGGCACAAAAGTGTTAATTTTAGCAATTTTAATCCGAAAGGAACCCCTATGGGAGGGGCAACCGGTGTTTTTTTCTCGGAAAACCCGTTCTGTTACTTGTTTTTTACTCATATCATCGTTAATGTTTGTGCAAAATCTCGAAAAATTCCAGGCTTAGTTATTGAGAAAAGTGCGGACAGGCGAACGTACGAACGGACGAACAGACGAACGGACAAGGGTCAATTTACATGTTCACCCTCCTCTGGTCGAGGGACCAAAAACTATTTATAGAAAAAAAGAGCATTTATTATTTTTTATCATTTCATAATAGCACAAGAAGTGCCAAACGTAAAAAAAATATTTTTTCTTTAATAAATTATTTCTTTACATGATTAGTGACTTCAGTTCCGTTCCATATTTTAGTTAAATTGTGTCCACTTCTGGCGTACTTAACTTTTAATACTGATTTTTGGGATTTAACTAAGTGTAGTAGAGAGAGAGAGAGAGAGAGAGAGAGAGAGAGAGAGAGAGAGAGAGAGAGATGAGGAAACAGTAGAGAAAGAAGAAACCTTGAAAGGAAGAACACTAAATAGAATTAAAGAATGAGGACCTATATTTATTATAGTCGATGAAGTGAAGCGATTAATTGGAGAAGGATGAAGATTACGTCTTGTCTTTTTATTCTTCTTTTGATCCCGTTGATTGAGAACCTATATTTTGTACGGATACCTCATTTTCATTAGCGAGAGTCACCTTTTATCTGTGGCAGCATCATTAATAAACCCGTTTGTACAACGCGCATTTTTTTTTTATAGATTTCATAAATCGATCTATAATAGTAGAGTGAGAAAGCGAGAGAGAGAGGGAGAGAGAGAAAGAGAGAGAAAGAGAGAGAGAGAGAGAGAGAGAGAGAGAGAATTTACGCTGGTGTAGGTTCCATCAATCAGCCCATTAAGGCAAGTCCTTACATTGCTTCTATTTCGAGAAGGCGTGGCGTTTAAGAGGCTAATTTTTACGCCACTCTAAACATTGAAATATCTCCGACTAGCTGGACGCCCGGCGTTGCCCAGTCGTACAATACGCTTAAACATGATATATTTATTTACCCATATTACATTTGTATTATTATAAAATCAATACTCTATTCAGTATTTTATATTGCATGGAATAACTTGTCCGATAAACTATTTCGATATATATATATATATATATATATATATATATATATATATATATATATATATATATATATATATGAACAAAAGTTATAAGAAATTTAAAAAAATAAATAAGGAAAAAAAACGGGAAATTAAAACAAAAATAAAAAATACGAAATATTAATGTTGTTCATCAAATTCTGTCGGTGTTTGTTTAAAATATCACATCATATGATATTTGGGCTTCATGATGAATGTCCTGGAAAAGTCATTTCTGATTAATGTTAGTTTTAAAATATGCAAACGAAAAAATCATTTGCGGCGACGTTAAATGATACATATTTTTCTAATCGTAAATTGAACTTATTAATGAGAAAAAATTAAAATAAAATAGTGAGATACACCTGGGCTTGGATAGAGAGTCATTCGATCTGTAGTCGAATGGCCTAGCCCTGAATTATATCCTCAAATGAGAAAAAATCTGTTTATATTTATTTGTTTTTTTGAAGGAGAAATGATTACTGAGATTTTATTATTTCTCTTAACGGGTGGAATGTACAATATGCCCCTGTAAAGATATTTCTATTTAATCTATAAGAGAAGAAAGACAATCTTTAAAATCGGAGTTTTTTATTTTCGATATTTCGATATTTATCGGATGGATTCCTGTACAAAACATATCTAAGAACACTGCCAGACATATATATTAACTTTGTGTGAGATTTGCAAAAGATGGGATCAACCGTTTTGGAACCTATTAGGAAAGAAATAACATGGACACAATGTTAATTTTATACAATAGTAGTGATTTTCATAGGTTCACTCGGCAATGGAATGTAATTGGTAAAGGCCAAAATGAAATGTGATTGCTGAAGGACAAAATGGAATATGATTGCTAAAAGACAAAATGGAATGTGATTGGTAAAGGACAAGCTGGAATGTGATCGCTAAAGGACAAATAGAATGTGATTGTTAAATGACAAAATTGACTGTGATTGATAAACGAAAACTGGAATGTGATTGCTAAAGGACAAATTGGAATGTGGTTGGTAAAGGATGAATTGGAATGTGATTCATAAAGGACAAAATGGAATGTGATTGGTAAAGGACACAATGGTATGTGATCGCTAAAGGGAAAAATGGAATGTGATTGCTAAAGGGAAAAATGGAATGTGATCGCTAAAGGGAAAAATGGAATGTGATTGCTAAAGGGAAAAATGGAATGTGATCGCTAAAGGGAAAATGGAATGTGATTGCTAAAGGGAAAAATGGAATGTGATCGCTAAAGGGAAAAATGGAATGTGATTGCTAAAGGGAAAAATGGAATGTGATCGCTAAAGGGAAAAATGGAATGTGATTGCTAAAGGGAAAAATGGAATGTGATCGCTGAAGGTAAAAATGGAATGTGATTGCTAAAGGACAAAATTAGGCAAGCGAGAGTTAGACAACTGCCGGATGTAAACCAAGATCCACTTATTGAACGCTTTAAATTATAAAAATAGGTATCTAGGAAAAGGCCACTACATATGTTATAAATTCCAAATTTCCACAACCTGGCAAATACTGGTACACGCTAGCAAATTTAGATTTGCAATTACAGAATATGATTCTAATTTTTTCCTTTGCTCTTTATTCTAACATTACACTAAGTTTACTGTGTTATTTCGCTACAGTTTATATTGTGTAGAACAATAAGAAAATCATAGTGAACAATGCATTCAACAAAATTTCACACAAATTTCTAGATACCTATATCTAATAAGTTCAAAAGAAAGGACACACTTAGGGAAGTATTTTGGTGGTCAAGTCACTAAATAGAGATTAGCTGGTTTCCCGGCATAGCCCAGGATGTAATAAAGATTGACTGAAATACATGTTCTAGCTGGTTTCTAGGCGTTGCCAGGGATGTAATATAGACACATTATGTTGTATATTACCTGTTCTCTTCTCCCTAAGGTAAAACAATTTCATATATATGCTGTAAATTACCTACGCTAGGGATAAAACATGAACAATACCAGTCCTAGGGTAGATAAAACAAATAATACATAGAGATGAAAGATTCCTCTCCCCTAAGAATAACACATATATTCAATATCTGCTTTTGTTTTTTCATTGTTTATACGGTCCCGAGCAACGCCGGGTAGCTTATATTTATTTAGACTCGAACCAGAAATAAATGTAAGATCATATTATCGGCTCTTTTCCGTTACATCATAATGTTCCGTCCTATTCTAAATTATTTCCAACTAAAAAACCGATGCATTCTGCTAACTGATCTGTTTTCAAGATATAATAATATTTTTTTTAATATGTTTTGTTTAGTTATCGGCAGCATTTAAAAAAAAAATGGAAACCATCTCTATCTCACAAGATGGTAATTTTTTTCAACCAAAAAAAAAACAAAAAAAAGAAAACGATGCGTTCCTCTAATCCATCCGTTTTCAAAATATAATAATATTGCCGTTGTTTTTTTTTTCTATTTTTTTATTACGTGTTGTTTAGGTATCTGCAGCATTTCGCAACCCCAAATAAAATAAAAAACATGCCCATCTCACAAGATGCTAACTTTTCCAATTGAAAAACCGATGCGTCTCTCTAATCCATTACTTTTTTGCAAGGATATGATAGTTATACTCATATTATTCGCCGTGAAATCAATTTAAAATATCAACTGGACTATGATGTGTAGTTTTAATCGTCCTCTAATAAAATGTGACAATGATTAGAGGTATCTTACTTTTCACGAACGTTTTACTTCCATCGTGTGAAATTAAATTACACTAAATATCATTTGCATTACGATTTATAATACCTAGCGAATATGATCCATCGTTCCAAATCATTCGTTTTATAGTATTCTACGTACGCATACATAAGAGTACATCCCCCATGTTTTGACAAGCTTCTGGGCTTGACCTTTACACCTGATCTGAAATGGAACACGTACATCAAGTCTGTTGCCAAGGTCGCTGGAAAGATGGTGGGATCCTTCTACTGCTCCAGAAGATATCTCACTACTGATGCAATTCTCTATCTATATAAAAGCCAAGTACGCCCAAGGATGGAATACTGCTGCCATATCTGGACAGGAGCTGCTAAAAACAGCCTATCCTGCCTTGACAGAGTACAAAATAGACTTCGTGGCTTAGTGGGGGATGCCCTTTACTCTACCCTGCAACCTCTCTCCCACAGAAGAGACGTTGCGAACCTATCTTTGTTTTATCGTTATTTCCAGGGCAGGTGCTCGTCTGAGCTCCAATCTCTGGTCCCCCCTCGCAAATCTTTCACGAAAAACACCCGTCTAGCTGAAACCACTGTCAAAAATTTCCCCCACTCTTTATCTGTGACTAAATCAAAAGGAAGATTCCATGAACAAAGCTTCTTTAGAACGGCACGCCTGTGGAACTCTGTTCCGTCTGCTTGCTTCCCACCGGACTACAACCAGGATGTCTTCAAGTCCAACGTAAACAAATTCCTGATGAACCGTCCCCTTAAGTAGATATTTTTATTAAACCCCCACACTAAAGTACTGTACATGCAATAACCCTTATCCCTGAGTTGCTTCCGGGCCTTGATAAGTGGTGATCACCTTGTAAAAAAACATTAAAAAATCTAATATATAAAAGGCTACATGCCTGTCTGTCTCCATATTATCAAATTTCATCTCCTCGCCACAGAGCGGCGCTAGGGGCTTTACATGATAGAATGTTTTATATACCGTATTATATTGGTTTTGAGCCGGTAAAAATTTATTGTAAGGGCTGAAAAAGTGGGTAATCATTGAAAAATCGCTATGCATTTTGTACATTTATCTTAGTTTACTTTTCAATTTTTAATTTTTAATCGGGTCATATGCATTTAACGATAGTATAGTGGTAAGCCACCAGCTTTGGATACTACAGTTTTGCTTTCGGTTTCGATTCTAGCTGATGGCACTCGAATATTTTTCGTCTTTTTTTTTTTAAATCTCGACTCTATGATTATATATACGAAATCTGGACAAATAAAAATATCATATTTAAGCGTGTTTCACTACCGGGCGAAGAAGCCCCCAACAATCCCCCATAGTTAAGAATAAAGTTTGAAATTTGATTTTTCAATAAACCAAATTCTCACTTCAATTCCTACACCTGATTGTTTTTCTACAATATTATCGATCACACAAAGCTGCATTGAATATATTGTAATTCGATAATGTTGCACGATAACTACATTGTTGTTATTGAATGTTTTTGTTTTATTATTAAATTTTACTGATGTTTTGCATCTATAATATTATTTTTTATTTGTTTTTCATGTGCAGATCTTTTGTCATTGTAAACACTGTCTTTTGCTAAGCACTTATTTTTTGAAGGGTAATTCATTCCAATTTTCTCAATTGAAGTCGAAACGTTTATGTAAATCCGAAAAACATCCAAATAACATTGCTCAGTATATACTGATATACAATATTATTAGGATGTTTTTGGGGTTTAAATAGACGTTTCGACTTAAATTGAAAAAATTAGAATGCATTGCCCTTCAAAAAATAATTTCTTAGCAGAAGACATTGTTTACATAACCGCCTAACTCTCGGTTTCCTCATTTTGTCGAATCACCTTCATTTTGTCCTTTAGCAATAACATTCAATTTTGTTCTTCAACAATCATATTCCATTTTGCCCTTTAGCAATCACATTCCACATTTTCTTTTAAAAATCACATTTCATTTTGCCCTTTAAAATCACATTCCATTTAGTCCTTTAGCAATCACATTCCATTCTGTCCTTTAGCAACAACATGATATTTTGTCCTGCAGAAATCACATTCCATTTTGTCCTTTAGCAATCACATTACATTTAGTCATTTAGGAATCATATTAATATTTGTCCTTTAGCAATCAGATTCCATTTAGACATTTAGCAATCACATTCTCTTTTGTCCTTTAGCAATACTCACATTCCATTTAGTCGTTTAGCAATCACTTTCCATTTTGTCCTTTAGCAATGACATCCATTTTGTCCTTTAGCAATCACATTCCATTTTGTTCTGTAGCAATCACATGCTATTTTTTTCTTTAGCAATCACATTCAATTTTGTCCTTTAGTAATCATATTTAATTTTGCCCTTTAGCAATCACTTTCCATTTAGTAATTTAACAATCACATTCAATTTTGTCGTGTAGCAATCACATTCCATTTGGTCCTTTTGCGATCACATTCCATTTTGTCCTTTAACAACCACGTTACATGTTGTCATTTAGTAATCACATACAATTTTGTACTTTATCAATCACAGTCCATTTAGTCCTTTAAAAATCACATTCCATTTTGTCCTTTAGCAATTACATTCTATTCAGTCCTTTAGCAATCTAATTCCATTTTATCATTTAGAAATCCCATTCGATTTTGTACTTTAGCAATCACATTTCATTTTGTCCTTTTGCAATTACATTCCATTTTGTTCTTTAGCAATCACATTCCGTTTTGTGCTTCAGCTATCACATTCCATTTTGTCCTTTAGCGATCACATTCCATTTTGTCCTTTAACAATCACATTCCATGTTGTCCTGCAACAATCACATTCCATTTAGTCATTCCATTTTGTAGACATTAACTCTATATTGCCTGGTTGAACTCATTTTTTCAGTCGTACATAATATGAATAGGATAGCAAAACACGCTTTGAACGGATAAACTCAGTATCTGAGTAGATTCCAGATATCTCCAGACTTCAACTGTCTATTACTTACATTAACTATGTCGCCATCTAAAATTAAAACTAATTATCTTTGAATCATTTACATCATAAATCACGTCATAAACGGTTAATACAATATATCTCATCGGGTTAGCGAATCTCTCGACGGGGGCTTCCTCTCTAGGGCAATTGCTCTTGTACATATCAAAGGATTTTGATAAGGTATGACATAATGGACTACTTCACAAGATCTCCAGCTAGGGTATAGCTGAAAATTTATTCTCAATTATTAAAGTATTTTTCTCTGGCTCATAAGCGTAGTGTTGATGGGCAGAAATCAGAAGCTCTCAGTATTAATGCTGGAGTTCCTCAGTGGTCCATCCTGATCCCGACTCTCTTCCTGATCTACATAAATGATCTTCCAAATCACATCATTACATCATTCGTAGAGAGTTATGCTGACGACACTACAATCTATGATAGCACATCGAAGACCGTAAACGATCAAGTTCTCTCTGATTCTCTCTCCTCGGATCTTGAGCATGTGGTAAAATGGGGAAAGAGGTGGCTGGTTACTTTCAATGCGTCTAAAACTAAGCTTCTATCTTCACACCATCTACACTCTGATGGCAATCTCTCATCCGTTGAAATGAATAGCTCTTGTCTTGAGTGTGTCCGTGTTTTGACAAGCTTCTGGGCTTGATTTTTACTCCTGACCTGAAATGGAACACGTATATCAAATCCATTGCCAAGGTCGGTGGAAAAATGGTGGGATCCTTCTACCACTTCAGTAAATATCTCACTCCTAATGCAATTCTCTACCTATATAAAAGCCAGGTACGGCCAATGATGGAGTGCTGTTGCCACACCTGTGCAGGAGCTGCAAGAAGAAACTTATCCTGACTTGACAGAGTTCAAAATAGACTTCGTAGCTTAGTGGGGGATGCCCTTTTCTCTTTCTTGCAACCTCTTTCCCCCAGAAAAGTCGTCGCATGGTTGTCTCTGTTTTATCGTTATTTTCATGGCAAATGCTCATCTGAGCTTCAATCTATGGCCCCCTTCCTCAAACTTTCACGAAAAACACTCGTCTAGCAAAACCACTAGCTATAATTTCCCCCAATCTTTATCTGTGCTTAAACCTAAATGCAGATTCCATGAGCAAAGCTTCTTTCTTAGAAATGCACGCCTTCCGATTGGCTGCTTTCCAGCTGACTGCAATCTGATAGTCTTGAAGTCCAATGTAAACAAGTTCTTGATGAACCATCCCCCTAAGTAATCTAATTTACAAAATCTCCACTTCTTATGTTTACTACGCTATAATCACATTGACTAATGTATACCCATTTACCCCTATCTTCGAGTGGCCTCCTGGCCTTTATAAGTGGTGATTCCTGTGTAAAACTATATATATAGAAACATTATCAGGATCAAGATCAACCGAAATATTGGATTTTTATTGTTTATCTTTGCTAATTATTTTTACATCTTGTACAATACAATATTGTATTAACCCTTTCTGAACTGAATTTATGATGTAGATCAGTAAAACCTATTTATTTCTTTTTATTTTAGATGGCGGCATAGTGAATGTAAGAAATAGAGAATTGCAGTCTGAAAGTACCTGGAATCTGCCCAGATACTAAAATACGTACACGGCGTGTGTTTATACGGAATAATCACGTTTACACACCGGTTCCCGTCAGATAACTGAAATTAAGCAACGTTGAGCCTGGCCATTACTAAAATGTGTGACCAATTTGGGAATTTCAGGCGCTGTATTGTAGGAGGACGTCCACAACTCCCTGCAAGAGTTACAAAAATCCTACCGACGTTATCAGCCCTAATGTGTATATATATGCGACTGCGAAATCTTGTAAATTTAATACTCCCATTGAACTCCGTCCTTCGGAGAAAACCGGTTAAAGTCGAATAGGGTTAATGCTGTTGACACACACACATACGCACGCACACATACACATACACATGTCTTATTTTTTCAATTTCTCGGCGGTTTTCACTTTAGCAATGCTGTAACTGTTATACTCACATACGTACTTGCGTACGCTATATATAAAATCTAAATAATAATAATTGTCAGTTGCTGACAATAAGAGAGATCGGATATTACCGGCAATGGAAAATGAATAAAACCAATATATCTATAAAAATGAACGTGTCTGCGTGTTTGTGTGTCTGCGTACAATTCGCTACGTAATAACTCTGTCAATTTTAAGTCTACAGACTCGAAATTTGATATACAAGGTACTGAGATGTGGGAAAAATTTGTGATCGTTTTTCGACCAGACATTTAGCTGCTAATGGGGTCAAATTCAACCATTTGATCTTTGAGTACTCTACCAAACTCCTCCTTAGGTCTAAACACTTGAAATTTTAGATATATGTTCCTTGGACATGGATCTAATTTAATAACTTGATTTGAGCCTAAAACAATAAAGGTTTAGGAGTTATAATAGGGATCAAAGTTTTAAAAAATTGACCGTTTTTTTTTTTTGCTCAACATACACCTCCAAACATCCAGGCAACGCCGGGCTGAAATGCTAGTATATCTACATAAATCAGGGCAAAAGGTCAATTTACCGAAATATTTGATTTATATTATTTTCATTTATGGAAGAACATTTTTAAGCGTCGATTTTAGTTTTAATAATGATCTCTCATACAGAGATCCATGTTTCATTCGATAGATTTGTTAAACAATCTCTCGTTTATATTATTTTTATTTTTTCAGAGCCCGTGACACAGTGGACAGAGGCGTTGAATATCTGCGGTTCCAGATGAGCATTGTCGGAAGATAGCGATTTCAATCCTACACAAACGCACGGCAGAGAATTAATTGGCCAAAACCACGGCCATCGTAAGAGATGGCCTATCAGCTGAAAAATGACGACATCGCCGAGGTCCTAGCAAGCAAGATATTTGAACCACTTAGACTTTCGATAATAAGCAGACAATTTTACTGAAAGCGTGAGAAAACTTCAAAATTGGATTAAAAAATATAAAAAAGAACACGATGAGAAACTGAAACACATTCATTATTAACAATAAAAAGAATTGAAAGGGGAAAACTGTTTGTTATGCGTTAAAAGCAATTATACATTTCATTGTATTATGGATTTTAAAGATAAGAACCTGTTCTTTATTTACACATAAATTACATTAAAAAAAAGAAGGAACACGATTTGATTTGTAGTGAAAATGGAGCGTATTCGATAGTAACTGTTCCGCCCGGCTTTGCTCGGGCCCTATGTACTGTTCATAACTTTATGTGCATATGTATATATTAAAAAGTTTGAATATGTACCGTAATACCTTTCTATATAAAAGGCCTCCTTAACTGCCATAGAGAAAAATTGGTAGAGACCGCAGACGTCAAATTTTTTAAAACTTTGACCCCAGTTTTGACCGCATAAGCTTCACGTTTTGGACTCATATCCAATTATGAAGTTAGATCCGTGTGCAAAGAACCTATATCTAAAATTTCAAGTGTTTAGACCCAAATTTGGCGGAGGAGTTTAGTAGAGTTCTCAAAGGTCAAATCGTTGAACTTTGACCCCTTAACAGCAAAATTTCTGGCCGAAACCCGATTAAAAAGATTTTTCCAAATTTCAATACAGCTTGTCTCAAATCCTGAGTCTGTAGACCGAAAATTGACAGAGTTATTTGGTAGGGAAATGTACACAGGCACACACACATACACACACACATACACACAGACATTTTCACTTTTATAGATATATAGATAAATAAAACAAGATGTTGTATGTGAGATTACGTATGTTTGAAGCAGATGACAATCAAATGTTGCAAAACATAAAATATGAATTAAGACAATAAACAAAGATCCAAGTTTAACTATTTTATTTTAAAATTAAAACAACGCTTTTTAAATCAAAAATAAATAATTAAAACGAACGATAAATACATTTTTAAAACAAAATGAACGACAGCATTTTTTTAAAAATCAAAGCGAACAACGATATTTAAAAAAATCAAAACTGGAAAACCATTCCAAACCCTTCTTAGATAAGAGAAAAATCCAGGTTTCCGTCGACGGTCGTACATCTAAACAATATGCTATAAATGCCGGCGTGCCCCAGGGGTCTATCCTTGGATCTCTACTGTTCCTGATATTCATAAATGACCTTCCCGACAAAATTGCTTCTGAGATGGGTATATATGCTGATGACACCACACTCTATAACAGGCACGACAGGAAAACAAATGAACACATACCTAACGAAATGGCAGAAACACAAGAAGATTACCTCCAATCTGTAGTGGAATGGGGACAAAGATAGATGTTCACGTTCAATGCCGCCGAGACTAAACTAGTTTCATTCAATAATAAAGAGAAACCTTCTTTGCCACCAATAGCAATGGCCAATGCCTATTTATCTGAGAGTGCATCTTTCAAACTCCTTGACCTAACGTTCACAGGAAACATGAGTTGGAACAATTACATTGAAGGCATTGCCAGGGCCGCTGCAAAGAAGGTATCTTCTCTCTATTGTGCTAGACAACTACTAACACCCGAAAGTATCCTGTACCTCTATAAGGCCACCATTCGCCCATGTATGGAGTATTGCTGTCATATTTGGGCTGGTGCATCGGCTACTAGT
Source organism: Euprymna scolopes (assembly GCF_053919585.1). NCBI lineage: Eukaryota > Metazoa > Mollusca > Cephalopoda > Sepiida > Sepiolidae > Euprymna > Euprymna scolopes. The sequence goes on along the minus strand of NC_136520.1, from coordinate 54,418,004 downwards.
CTCTCGCTCCTTGACAAGGTTCAAAAGAGAGTCGCCAATCTGATAGGCCCTGAACTGACATCTAAGCTTCAACCTTTGTCCCAACGACGAAACGTTGCATCCCTCTGCCTGTTCTACAAGTATTTTAATGGTGAATGCTCTGACGAACTGGAAGGACTTGTGCCCCCACGACGTGAACACCCTTGACAAACCCGACAGGCTGCTAAATCACCCCCTCCACTGCAGAGATCCCTAGATGTAAAAGATCTTTCTACTCCAGTAGTTTCTTCCACAGAACCGCTAGACTTTGGGATTCCATTCCAGGTCCCTTCTTCCCCAACTGTATTGAGGTACAGAAGTTCAAGTGCAACTTGAACCGACATCTTTCTGTCGAAATCCCTACATAGTACGCCAGTAGTTGTTGCCCCTGATAGTAGCCCCCTACACCAAAGTGGCAATGTACCTTGTTAGAGGTGAAAATGTAATAAAAAAAAACGAACGATACACTAGTTTAACTGAAAAACGAACGATAAATCGGGTTAACTGAAAAATGAACGATAAGTTAATAAAAATGAAAATGTTCTTATTTATAATTATTAAATCAAGCAATTCAAGTCTTACGATGTCACTTTTCCTAAATTGTTAGGTGAAAGTACAGAATATTTACAACACACTCTCCCCCTTGTGTTAAAAAATAAGTTTCTAAGTAATAATTTATTATTTCAGAACATAACATAAATAACATGCAATCTAAATTTTCATATCTATATTCTAATGTTTTTTCATATCTATATTCTAATGTTTTTGTCATATCTATATTCTAATGTTTTTTATACCTATATTCTAATGTTTTTTTCATATCTATATTCGAATGTTTTTTCATGTCTATATTCTAATGTTTTTTTTCATATCTATATTCTAATGTTTTTCATATCTATATTCGAATGTTTTTTTTCATATCTATATTCTAATGTTTTTTTCATATCTATATTCTAATGTTTTTTCATATCTATATTCTAATGTTTTTTCATATCTATATTCTAATGTTTTTTTCATATCGATATTCTAATGTTTTTTCATATCTATATTCTAATGTTTTTTTCATATCTATATTCTAATGTTTTTTTCATATCTATATTCGAATGTTTTTTTCATATCTATATTCTAATGTTTTTCATATCTATATTCTAATGTTTTTCATATCTATATTCGAATGTTTTTTTCATATCTATATTCTAATGATTTTTCATATCTATATTCTAATGTTTTTTCATATCTATATTCTAATGTTTTTTTCATATCTATATTCTAATGTTTTTTCATATCTGTATTCGAATGTTTTTCATATCTATATTCTAATGTTTTTTCATATCTATATTCGAATGTTTTTTTCATATCTATATTCTAATGTTTTTTCATATCTATATTCTAATGTTTTTTTCATATCTATATTCTAATGTTTTTTTTAAATACGTTCTGAAAACAATGTACTAATAAGAAAAAAATATACATTTTTTTAATAACGCGCGTTTTTTTTTGGTCCCCCGACAAAAAGAAGGGTGGACCTAAAAATTGTCCGTTCGTCCGTTCGTCCGCTCGTCTGTCCGCACTTTTCTCAATAACAACGCTTTGGAATTTTTTGAAAATTTGCACAAACATGAAACATGATATGAGTAAAAACGTTACAGAACAGATTTTCTGGGAAACGCCCGTTAATCCTCTAAGTGTGCCGTTCGCCTTAAAATGGATAAAGTTTACACATTTGGACTTATTAAAACAAAAAAAAATAATGCCTTGGATTTTTGTAAAACTTTCTTAAAAGTTGTAACTAACTGATTTCTGTGTAATTTTGTTTGTCTATACTTCGCGATAACTCTTGGGTGTGACACAGGGGCTCTTTTAGAGCTGATAAAAACATTCCATTTTTGAGACTATTTTACCATATTTGTCCAGAATTGTCTGAGAATGTCTATTTAGCACTTTTGCATGGTGCTGAACTCAAATTTAAATATGTTAAGGCCTTGAGGACTTTGGAGGCTAAATCGGGATAGGGGCAAATGATGGACTTAGTTATTTCTAATTTCCAGCGTGCAGAACTCAAATTTATATATGTTAAGGCCTAAAAATGCACTGATTGTTCATTTTCCCCAGGATTTAGCGGCCCATGGGACTTTTAGGGCTAAATGCGGGGGCTGAACTTAGTCATTTTATAATGCGTCGTTCACTGTGCACTCAAGGTGGACCATGCATGTTACATTTTTTTTTTTTAGTCTCAAACATTTCATAACCTCACTTTGTTGTATGGAGAGTGTTTTTTTTTCTTTTTATCGCATTCATCAACATGTTATGTAATTCCTTTCTTTTTTAACAACTGACCCAATGCAAAGTAAAGAAACAGAGAAAAAAAAACGTTAAACGTTGAAACTCTGCGTCTTAAACGCTCGTTAAAGGTTTTTGCCTCTGTTTGTTTACTTTACATTGTGTCAATTGTTCAAAGTCGCTGATGAATTTGAGCTGACTCTTTCCAAACTCTTATGGTTGATTCAGCGCAATGAAACCACTGGTACAACCGTGAAATATCATATATATGGTGTCGTAATAGATATTATATATATATATATATATATATATATATATATATATATATATATATATATATATATATTCCTACTTCCGGTTTTATTTCACCTTATTTGTATGTATTGTTGTTGTTGCCATTGTTGCACCTCTACCCCTTCTCCTTTTCTTCTTTTTTTTACCTTCTTTTCTTCTTTTGTTTCTACATATTCGTTTCTAGTTGTCATTGTTCTTCTCCGTATTGTTTTGCTGCTTCGTCTCCTCCCCCCTCGAATCTTTCATCGCTCTTTCATCCTCATTAACCTCTTCTCAATCAGATTGACTCGTCCTGAATTCATCCGCCATCTACAATATAAATCTCACCTGTCTGTTTAAATGTATGTGTGTATGTATGTTTGTATGTATTTATGTATTTATGGATGAATAGATGGATGTGTGCGTGTATGTATTTTTGTATGTCTGTCTTAAACTTTTCGACACAGGCGACGGATTTTAACAAGATCTGTATATCTCTGAAGATCGACGTCTCGGACGATAAATATCGAAAAAAATATAAAGCTCTTTGTCCTCAACCGGATAGTTTTCTACAAGAGGTTGTTGATTTTTTGCGAGCCATTTTTACATGTTATCGTATCGGTTGGATTTACGTTGCCTAATTTTAACATTCCGAACCCCCGGTCACTTCATGGAGTAGCAGTAAGAAGTCAGATTTTCTTTCACTTTCTGCCTACTATTTGTTCGTTTTTTTTTTCTCAACACCTCCAAATACCCGGATAAGGCCGGACCCCCAGGCTAGTCATTTAGATTTCACAAGTACTTTTCTTTTTCTACGTTTCGTTCCTATATTTTAGTCCCCTCTCTTGTCATTTTTACATTCCTTCTTTTTGTCATATCCTTCTTACTTTACTGCTTCTTTCAGTCTCCTCCTCATCTTCTTTCTTGTATTGCATCTCCCCCACTTTCTTCTCACTCAGATCTTCTCGTTTTCACTTCTCCTGAAATAATATCTATTTCACAAGTATAATATTTAACTACGTTTCGTTCATTTATATTAGTCCTCCTCTTTTGTAATTCTTGCATTCCTTCTTTATGCCATACCCTTCTTATTTTACTGCTTCTTCCATTCACCTCCTCATCGTCTTTCTTCTATTCAATCCCCCCCCATCCTATCTATCTAGGATTAATTTGTCTTCACTTCACCCACAATCATGTTTATTTCACCGGTACTTTTCTTTTTCTACGTTTTGTTCCTTCATATTAGTCCCCCCTCTCTTCGATTCCTTGTTTTCGTGATACCCTTATTATTTTACTGCTTCTTCTATTCTTCCCCTCATTACCTCTCTTCTATTCTATTTCCCCATATATACTCCTTACTCAGATGCATCAGTCTTCACCTCACCCGTCATGATTTCTATTTCACAAGTTCCTTTCTTTTCCGACGTTTTTGTCCATCATATCACTCCCCTCTCTTCTCATTTCTTCCATTCCCTCTCACCTTCACACCCGGAAACTTACCAACCACCCACCCACCTTACCCCACCCTGCCCGGGAGTTACAAGGATTACAAATCTAATAACTCGACGTGAACTCATTCATTACTCTTTCACATCGCCGCACCATCTAATAGAATTAGTTCCTACACTTTCGGAACGCGCTTTGTTCGCCTCTCTCAGAAAACCCGCGACTCTTCTTTCATTAAATGACACTTGCCGCACACTTACAGACTTTTCGCACAACCTTGTTGAAACTGGCACCTGCAACTCGGAGATAATTGCAGTGAGTGAGGGACCCACTGGAATTACTGGCATCCTCAGGCCGGATCTCACTGACTATGTAATGACAATACCAACACCAGCGACATGTAGTTGTGTTCACGGGTAGTCTCAGTGGAATATCATTATAATCTCTTCGTCAGAAGTTTAATTAGACGACTTGCTAACTATAGTACCGAACAGAGGGAAACGGATCGGGGTAGTGTGATTGGTTCAGTAATAAAGGGAGATAAAAAGAAAGTGATGTATATATGTATATACGTAAAGAGAGAGATAGAAGAAAAGACAAAGTGTAACAATAAAGAGAAAAATAGACCGGAAAAAGTATTGCAAAACAAATATATATCTGAGGAGAGAAAGAGAAGGAGCGAGAAAGTGATGTATATATAGAGAGTTTAGAGAGAGAAAGTACTAGAGAGGAAAGCATATATATGTATTATCTGAATATATATATATATATATATATATATATATATATATATATATATACAGGGTGACCCCCCCCTAAAAAAAACAAAAGCTAAATGGAGGTCATCTAGAAGATATGCTGAAGAACGGAGAAAAATAGGCCAAAGACACTAGTATTTTGATGTGATGTTTTGAATATAATAAACTAGTTATGACCAAAGTTTCATTTCATTCGGACAAAACACTAAGAAACGGGGCCTAATTAGAGTTGAGCCCATTTTTTGGGTCACTCTGTAAATATAAAGAGAGATAATAAGAATATATATATATATATATATATATATATATATATATATACTCGTGAGCAAAAAAAAAATGGGCCAAAAATTTTCATACATTTTATTGCACTAAAAGCTATATTGACCAAAGTAAAATTGAACAAGGAAACTTAAATGAGACTAATAACACAGAACAAGACATTTACTTTAATAATTGCTTAGGATGTAATCGCATTCCATTTTGATTTCTTTAAAAGATCAATCCTTTTAGACATACTCTCAACCAAACTGGAACACTGTGAAGACGAGATGCTATTCCATTCGCTTTGCACATCTTCCCACAGTTTGTCATTATTCAAAAATGTTCTTCCATCCAATGCACAAGATATTATGGACCAAATAGTCTCGATTAGGTTTAAATCGGGGCTTTGACCTGGCCAAAATATCACATTAATTGAATTATCAGAAAACCATTTTTTTTACTTTAGCAGTGTGGGCAGGGGCATTATCGCGTTTAAAAATAATGTTCTCAGATATTCCCAGCTTCTGGATACTCGGTAACAGTCCTGTTTCTAACATCCGAATGTATTGCTTTGCATTGATTGACTGACTAATAAGTTCCCCAATTCCTGCTGCAGTAAATATTCCCCATACCATTATCTCTCCATTCCCGTGTTTAACTTTCTTTTTTATGCGACTTAGTGAAAATATTTTTCTCCAGTTCTTCGATTGCACCATTCGGGAGCATTCGGGATTCATCTGACCAGAAAATATTCCTGAACCACTCCGTATCTTTCTTGCCATATTACGCGAAAAATTTCTTTCTAGCATTGATATTCTTCTTGGATAAAATGGTTCTTTGCCCACCTTTTAGAAGAAAATCCCATTTCTTTCATTCGTCTAGATATTTTATATCTAGAAAGAGAATTTTCAGCCCCTGGTTTGGAATTCTTTGCTATGGTCAACATAAGTTTTTTTTTCACTCCTTTAAAACAGTTAATTTGACTTCGAACTTTGACCAATTCGCTTCACTACAGAAAGAGATGTTTTCATTTTTTTCTTTTCTTAAAATATCAAAAATCTGCTTGTAAGCCATTTTGGACTGACTTAATCCTGCAATTCGGTTTTTTATATCCTTACCAAGATCCGGTCCTTCCATATTTAGGATTAATTTTTCCACTTATTATTATACGCTATAATAATAATGTTCGGCAAAACAGAAATCTCCAGTTAAAATTAACAAAAATGCATGGAAAAATCTTGGAAAATCGATTTCTTCCTTCTTTCACTCTTGGCCCATTTTTTTGGTCATGAGTGTATATATTTATTTTATATAGTAGATATACAATATATATTTAATGATTCGACACATCCATAGAAAATGGTGAGTCACCTGAATCTTACTTCCAGAGAATCCCGACCTATTGCTAATGTAAACATTAATCAGTGTAAGGGAAAATCAATAAAGGTGATTAGATAGAGAGAGAGAAAAAACGGAACATGCATATAAATTAACTACCGGCAACATGACTTTCATGTATTTTAGCCTGACATTTCTCCACGGAATGAAACGCGAAAATCTCTTCATATTTTCATAAATGACTAAAAATAATGCAATCATGTCCGATGCCGAAACGATTCTTTCAATTGTCTTTTTTTTAATTTGATTTTGTTTAAAACAAAATTTTTCATTGCTAGTAATAATGATAAAACAATAAATATTTATTGATTTTAAATTATCAATAAAGCTAAAATCGATAGATCACTCTCCACCATGGTAATTTAACGTTTATGAAAATATGTGCATAGTTAGCATGTGCTTTTTATCGGAAATCGAGGAAAATAACAACTCTATGGTTAATTTTTTTTTTAGATTTATAAAGAATCGGAATTGGAATCGGTACTTGTATCGGAATCGGGAATGTAGTATGGAATCAGTAATTGTATCGCAATCAGGAAAATATTGAAATCGTCCCATCACTAATATATATATATATATATATATATATATATATTTGTATGTATGTATGTATGTATGTATGTAAACAGGAGATGACAAATGAGAGTAAATAACGTAGAGATTGATAGATTAATGAATTGATTGATCGATTAATGGGTAGATTGATAAATTAATGGATTGATTGATAGATTAATGGGTAGATTGATAAATTAATGGATTGATTGATAGAGGTATAAGATTAATACAGGCAGATATACATGCAAAGGTAAAGTGGATTTACGGGCGAAAAATAGAAATATATATTGATAAGCAGAAAAAAGAGAGTATAAGTGTAAATATACAGAAACGTATACACATTGAATATGCATGTATATACACACACACATATATATACATACATACATATATATATATATATATATATATATATATATATATATATGTATGTATATATATATATATATATATATATATATATATATATATATATATATAAACAGAATATATCGGGTGGTGTGGAGGAAGGACAAATTGCTTGACCTCTAAAAATAGAGACTATGAATGCATTCATATCTGTATAACTAGTAATTTTGCCGTCTGAAGACTAGCTAATTTTGAAATACTTTTTCAACGATGTGATATTAAATATTGTTCAAATCGTTATGAAACAATTGTAACACTAAAGCGATTATAGAATGTTTGTATTTTTTTTTGCTTTCATTTTTGCGAAAATAGTATATATATATATATATATATATATATATATATATATAAATATATATATATATATATATGTAGGTATGCGTGCATATATAATTCTAGAATAAACATTTTCAAGGGTAAAGCAACCAATAAAGTTATAACGAGGTTAATACAGGAGTTCTCAATACCCAAATAGGGGAAATATATTTTTCATTTGTTTTACATATGCATTAATACAATGCTACACACTTATGAACATGTTTCGCTTTTAATCGAAACATTCACACGTAAGTTTAGCGACGTCTTTATGCTTCTGTCAAACAAATAAAAAGTATATATATATATATATATACATATAAATACATATATATACATATATATATATATATATTTATCAATATGACTCCTTCATTTAATCACATAAATTAACATATGAATATATAAATTTATGCGTAAACTTTAAGTATTTACTTAAACAGTGCTCAATAATAGGTAGAGCTAGGTAGTAAGTGTTAAAATACATATGGCAATTAAGCTACACAGAATATTCCGCGTTTCGTCTACGTTATGATTCATCAGGCTTATGCATGCCTGATGAATCCTAGCGTGGATGAAACGCAATATATTCTGTGTAGCTTAATTGCCATATATATATATTTTATAACTTACGATATATATATATATATATATATATATATATATATATATATATATATATATATACAGAAGTTGGACTCTGATGTATGAAAGTATGATAGGTTATGAAAAGGAATGTTTGTAAAGAGATAGCTTCGAATTTGGGGGAATCAAAACCAAAGCAAAATATGATGAAAGTAAAAATAGATAAACCCCATAATTTATTATACCATACCTGTTTACACTGAAACACTTGTCAAAATATTCTGTGGATCTATATTAAACAACCTTATTAAACTTTGTGACATATTTCCATTCTATGGAGCTCAGGCGCGAACAATCACCTCATAATTTATTATACCATATTTCTTCAAACTGAAACATAATTATCAAAGTATACTTACGCAGATAGATATGAAAATTCTTAATTAAAGTGCGTTCCTATTTCCATTCTATGTAGGCCAGGCGCGAACGCAGACCCCACAATTTTATTATACCATCCCTATTTAAGTTAAAACATACTTATCAAAGTATTATTATGTACATCTATATCAGAAACACTTGTAAACGGGGTTTTTTAATTCATAATTTTTTTTTATTTCTATACATTGTGGACCAGACGCTTAAGCAGACCCCACGATTTTAATGACTCATTATTAGGCCAGATCAAACATACATATTCTATCATTATATATATATATATATATATATATATATATATATATATATATATATAAACTAATATATAGCCACGTCACGTGTGTACAATAAAAAGCGGTCATTCTGAATCTTGCATATTAATTCTATATAATTTCATCTCTATATATGTTCACATTACAATAGAAAACTGCGAACATGAAAAATAATACGGTTAAGCTTAAAGATAGAGCAGAAAAGGTCAAGCTATTCTGGTAATATTGCAGCATAAAGAATTTATTATATAATGTTAAATCGAATTTCTAAAAATAATTCTTTATGCTGAAATATTTTAAGTTATGAATTTATTATATTTTTACTAGCATATCTTGTCCTATTCTTTTTCATGTTGATACTTAGTCATATTACTTTTCATTCTCGACTTTTTCTATTGTAATCCATAATTTTTCCAGGCTTCCAGTAAATTCACTTGTTATTTGTTTTATTCCAGTCTTATTTTTTTGTCTCCATAAACATAACATTTACATATGTTATAACAATGTACGGTTCTCGCCTGCTTTCAATACCCCCCAATTACCTCCGTTTCATTCTCTGATACTCTCTGTTTCACTTATTACTTCTCTTTTCGGGAGAGCGGTTAATTAGTAGCAATAGTAGTTGCTGTAGCGACGTGGTTGTTATGGAGACCAGTCATCAAACGTTGCTCACCTAATTACGTGTTTTTACGATTTTGAACACCAGTAAATTCATCATAACTTTTGTTTTACTGGACGAAATTGATTTTTTTCCACAACATAGCTGAGAGGTTGATCTTAAATAGTGTAAACTTTTTTTTTTAAATTGGTTGAAAACTGAGCGGTCGGTGAAGCTTTAAAACAGTTCTAAATGACTAAAACTGCCACTAAACCATATATTCAGTAGTGTTTGGATGATATATAGAGGGGAATAAAAAATGAGGAGAGATAAAGAGGGCGGGGAGAGAGGGAGAGAAAGAATTTTATAAGATTAATATGCAGTATTCAGAATGACTACTCTTTATTGTACACACGTGACATGTCTATGTTTAGTCAATGTAACATTTTTTTTAATTAATATACCCTCGTTTATCACAGTTAATATAATTATTTCCAACACATTACGAACGTGCGTAATTCGCCTCACGTAAAATATCCACACAGCATTCTTTATTAAATATCGCTTACAGCAATCTTCTTGCGTCTGATAGCTGACGTGTTATATATATATTGCTTTGTAGTAGAAGCATTGGCTGAAACATTGTCTGTCTGATCTGAACTCCGCGGCATGCATATATCTTTTCCGAATATCATACCAAATCAAGCTAAAACAAATTTTATTTATCTCTTCAATTACTCCGGCATTGTTATACGTTTAGTATCTGCTTAAATATTTCTCATGCAGTAGAACCCCGGGGCACGGTATGAATTCGGTCGGAGTTGATGAAATGGTCATATGGCAGGGCCTAAGCAAAATTTTGTACAGTGCATATAAAAAACATAACAAAATACAGAACAGTATATAATACACATGTATATATAAAACAACACCGTAACGCGAGGCAAATACCGTAATCACGGAGCGGAAAACATCGTGTTTCACATCGTATCCTATAAAAACGTATCCCAAGGCCACTGTGTTCTGAGGTTCTACTTTTTCTTGTCCCAAAAGCTTAAATACGAAATTAACATTAAAAAAATCTTTCATTCTTACTATTTTTAGTTTTCGAAACCTGTTTTGCAAAAGTGTACGTATATTTAATCTCCATTCAAAATTATTACATTTATTCATAATAGAACACTTCTCCCTAATGAATAAACTTAAAAAGATGCTACCAAATACTACTGTTGTATTGTCTGTGTCTATGTATGTCTATTACACATAATTTATACGTGTTTCTGTAATCAATGCTCGTGTATCGTATAGTGTTTTAATTATAAGGAACGTTATATTTCTTTGTATATCGGGTGTTTATACGTGTCAATCTTTTACGTGTATGCTTAATAGTCATTCTATGTGTATGTGGGTGTTTTCACATATTTACGACAAGACTGAACTAGACAATAACAGTCTTTACCGATGACGAATAATATGTCACCGATTTCATTAATTGACTCCTCTGACGGCAAGCATCTGAAAATGAATGCCATCTTTATTCGAATGAAACACCCAAAACGCCAAGTCATCAGTTCCAGATTTTTTTTTATTTCTAAACGTTCCACGTCTGGGATCTTTCGTCTTTTATTCTTCTTCTTTATTTTTTTTTTTTTAGTTGGTCCGTAGATGCTTTCATCTTACTATAAAGCCAACTCATATCCGCTAACAAAGCCAGTTGCTAGCTAACTCCCAATTCGTCAACTCGACTCCTATTTACAGACTGACTCCATATTCCGATTTCTCCTGGCTTACGTGTTGCTGGTGTCAATCACAGTGGACAATCCTGTTTGCATCACTGTTTACTTAACCAAATTCCAAACTAACTTTCTTTTATTCATAATATTTTTCTTTTAACCAAAATTAACCAGTTTAATATTTTACATACACATTTTAACTAACATTCTTTTCTTTAAAACAGTTTTTCATACCTTTTTAACCTTATTTAACAATTAATCATAATACTCGTTCGTATTTATGGCACTGCTCACCACAATAACCCACAGATTCTACGCTGTGATGATAGCGAAAGATTCACCACATCACACCACTCATATAAGGTTAAGTCCTGCCACTAGCCTCGCGTAACTTACAGAATAATATTAACACGTATCATTCTACTTAATCTTAGATTTACTAAAGTTACAAAATAAAATGAGAGAGCAAGTTGGGTTAACTAAGTAAATATGCAACTTGTGCAATTATTACATCTTAGAATTCAAATAAATAGGATTCAAGTATTTAAAGGCAAATCGAATGTAAAGGGTGAAACGATAAGATTTTCGCCTTAGAAAAGACGACAAGATTCCATTTCCGTTAAATAACAAACGTTTTTTTTTGTTATTGTTGCTGAATATCTACTAGTAAGGCAGTTGCGTAGTTGAGCGATATGAACCTTCAATTGTGTCTCAAAGTTATACAATTTTTAATGAGCGAGATCGGAGATGCGCCACTTTTCAACTATCAATCCACGTTTTGATGACCAGACCCTTGCTAGCACCCTTAACATACAAATCCAGATAGTTCAACGCATTGGCTAAAACCACGGTTATGGCCTTTGGTGTGGTTTCAAGTAAGGCCCATATTATGTCATCTCACATCTTCGAAGTCGGCTTGCAAGCCAACACAAAAGTGTATCTGAATATGCTGAAGAGAATAGTGATTGCCTGTTGCAATGAGGTGGCCGCTGGCAGACCCTGCAGATGGCAGCAGGACTCTGCGCCCGCCCACACTCAGGTTACGCCTTTCCACCTTTCTCTCACTAGCCCCCTCTCCCGACCTGAACATGCTGGATTACTTCGTTTAATCATACGCCGAGAACATCACCAAAAGCTAGTCTGATCGCCGCCATCCGCCTAGTATTCGCCGGGCTGCTTCCAGCTCTTGTGGAAAAGTCACACTCCCAGTTCCGGAACCGTATAGAGGCAGTGATTGAGGTTGAAAGCGGCTGCATTGAATAAATATCAGCTCTACAACATCATCAAGTTACCTGGATTGATTTTTACAATAAAGTTTCAAATTAAAGCTTTAGTATTGTATTCTTTAGGGAAACAAATATATCCTTTACAAACAATAATCATATTGGTGGATTTCGTATGGCAAAGAATAGCGTATATTTTCTAATGTCGAGTTTTAGAGAATAGAAAAACATCGGAATATATGGGTAATGGCAGAATCTTGCAAAGAAAATATCGGGGAATGAAAACAACAGACGTTTTAATCAGGTGATTAATCAATGTCTGAGAAGCCGGGCAGCTGTGTGTTGAATTGGTTCAGCAATAAATTATACGGCGGCTAGCAGCTTGATTCCATATGCATATCTTAAATTCCGAAAGTTTAGATTTATTTATGTTTTTTTATTTAATTTTTACACTAAACAAGGCGTAGTGCTAATTTGAAGTAGGGGCTACTATTGGAGGCATAAGTTGCAAGGGTAGTGTAAAAGGAGATGAATAGTAAGACGTCTGTTCTCATTACACTTGAACTTCTGCATGTCAGTACAGTTGGAAAGGCAGTTCCCCAGGAGGGAGTTCAAAAATCTAGCAGTTCTGGGAAGAAACTATTGGAGCAGAAGGAGTTGTTAATCTAGGGATCTCTGCAGTGAAAGGGTGGGAATTAGCTGTTTGTCGGGTTTTTCGGAGGTATTCACGTGGAAGGGGTACAAGTGCTTATAATTCGTCAGAGCATTCACCATTAAAGTACATGCATAAAAGGCAGAGGGATGCAACATTTCATCACTGGGACGGAGACTGAAGCCTGGATAACAGTTCAGGACCTATCAAGTTGGCGACTCCTGTTGGACCCTGTCCAGGAGTGAGAAACATTAAAATTATTAAAACTGCAACAAGAAATCTTGCTGCAATAACTATTAAAATACGAAATTAACCTAACAGTTCTAAAACAAACTTTTCCATTTTTTTACTTTCAGTTCTTCTTTCTGGTAGGTTTAAAAGAGTAGTGATTGATCGACAGACTCGCAGTATTAATGCTGGAATCCATCAGGTGGTCTATCCTGGGTCCGACTCTCTTCCTGATCTACATTAATAATCTTCCAAATCACACCCTTAGATTATTCATAGATATTTTTGCTGACGACACTACCATCTATGGCGGCACACCAAAGGCCGTAAAGGATTAAGTTCTCTCTTATTCTCTCTCCTCTGATCTTGAGCACGTGGTACAATGGGGGAAAAGTGGCTGGTTACTTTTAATTCATCTAAAACCAAGCTTCTGTCTGTACATCATAAACGTTCGTATCGCCATCTGGCATCAATTGAAATGAATGGCTCTCGTCTTGGGGAGGATCTATGTTTTGACAAGCTCCTCGGCTTGACCTTTATTCCCGATCTAAAATGGAATACGTATATCAAATCCGTTTCCAAGATCGTTGAATAAATGGTGGGATCCCTCTATCGATCCAGTAGATATCAATCTGTTGATGCAATTCTCTACCTATATAAGAGCCAGGTACGTCCAAGGATTGAGTATTGTTGCCACACATGGACAGGAGCTGCAAGGAAGACCTGAATCTACCTTGAACTTCAGTTCAGAATAGACCTCGTAGCCTAGTGGAGATGCCCTTTTTTTCTCCCCTGCAACCTCTTTATTGCAAATAGACGTCGCGAGTCTGTCTCTGATTTATCGTTATTTTAATGGCAAGTCCTCGTCTGGCTCCAATCTCTGCCCCCCCCCCTCGCCAAACATTCACGAGAAACACTCGTTTGGTTGTGAACACTATCAATAATTCCCCCACTCTTTGTCAGCGCCTTAATATAAACGTGAATTCCATGAATAAAGCTTCTTTCTTAGAACTGAACACCCGTGGAACTCTCTTCCGTTTACCTGCGTTTCATCTGACTACAATATGGCCGTTTTCAAGTCCAATGTAAACAAGTTCTTGATGAGCCGTTCACCTAAGTAATCCAATTTATCTAATTCACACATTTAACGATTATTATCATATCTTTTTGATTACTGTGCACTCTTTAACCCTTATCCTGGAGTAGCGTCTGGGCCTTGATAAGTGGTGATATGTTTGTAAAAAAAGACTGTTACGTGAAAGTATGGAAAATGGGGAAGGGAAACGGCACTAACCCTATGCGGATTTAACCGGCTTCCTCTAAAAACCAAAGAGCAACCACATGACACACAGTATAGTATCTATGGAAGTATGCGTCAATTTTATCTCATTAATAAAGTATGTGTTAATAAACTACTTCTCCAGAACATATATGCTTATAAAGATTGTAGTACATAGTTTAAAACTTTATGAGTTATAATATTCCACTTAACTCACGTCACCAGCAGAATATTATTAACACACTATATACTAATGTTCATACATTACGTCATCCGATCGATAAGAGAATTACATAGTTAGGAAGAGGGTATAGCTCATATTTTTACCTAGGCATTTTGATGCCTTACATTTCTAATCAGAGAGGGGCAGGGGTGCTAGGTAACAGGTAATAAATGTGACGCCTAGTGATAGGCTTATAAGGAACGAAATATTAGGATATTTGAAGGAGAGTGTAAATAGAAGGTGGAGGGAAGTAAGCTGGAGAGCTATTGCGATGAAAGTTGTATCAACAATAACTGGAATTGTCGCATATTTGGTGTATGGAGCATGGCTTGAGATTAGGTGACTTGCCATAGTACGTTAGGGGGTACGGGTTCAGTATTAGAAGTGTAAACATGCTGATTTTCAGATTTACAGATGTCAAGAAATACTGTACACGTGTGACCAGTGAATTTGCAATTTGTGTAATTGCTGCAGCTTTATAACTGAAATAAATACAGATTACGCATTTAAATGAGATGTTAAGGCTGATCTCGTACGACAAATAATGTAGCCATTTTCTAATATCGAAAGTTAGAAATACTCTAAACGTGTGACAGTGAATTTGAAAGTCGTGCAATTACTGCAGATCTATAATTGAAATAAATGCAGATTAATTATTTAAAGGCAAATGCGATCTAAAGACAATAATGATATGGTTGATCACGCACGACAAAGAATGTAGTCATTTTCTTATATCGAACTGTAGAGAATGGAAGAACAGCGGAATATATATATATATATATATATATATATATATATATATATATATATATATATATATATATATATATATTTTGTGTACAGAAAGTTGTTAGTTGAGACAGGTCATTGGTACCGTCGGTTTCAAGCCCGATAATAAGGCCCGTTTAAGGTATCCTTACCGAGCTCTCTTCAGCCAATATTCGTCTCTCGACAAGAGACGAATATTGGCTGAAGAGAGCTCGGTAAGGATACCTTAAACGGGCCTTATTATCGGGCTTGAAACCGACGGTACCAATGACCTGTCTCAACTAACAACTTTCTGTACACAAAATATAAGTACGCTCTTAAAATTTGGATTTTCCTTTTAATTGAGCACTCTGCTGGAATTCTTTTTCCAAAAAAACTAATCATATATATATATATATATATATATATATATATATATATATATATATATATATATATATATAGGTTACAGTCGAATTGCAAAGATTATATCGAGGAGTGAAAACGACAGGCATTTCAATCAGGTAATCAATCAATGTCTGTGAAGCCAGGCAGGTGTGTGTTCAATTAGTTCATCAAAGAATTATATGGCGGCTAGCAGCTCGATTCCATATGCTTTTTTTGAATAACGAAAGTGAAGATTCATTAAAACTGTAACAATATGTCGTTCTCTATGTGGATTACATACTACTAGATGAATAAGAATTAACGGAAGAACAGGCGAGGACATTTATTTATAAATTTATATATATATATATATATATATATATATATATATATATATATATATATATATATAAGATAAAATTAAAAGCCAAGAACAATGCGAGATTTTTTTTTTATATATAGAGTAAAATTAAATGCAAACAAAAGAAATAAATTTCTTTTTTTTGTTGTTGTTTGTTTTTTCTTTTTCACACAAATTTTAACTCTAAACAACAGTAATTTGTTTTTTCTGTTGTATTCAATGGTGTTGAATACAACAGAAAAAACAAATTACTGTTGTTTAGAGTTAAAATTTGTGTGAAAAAGAAAAAACAAACAAAAAAAAAGAAATTTATTTCTTTTGTTTGCATTTAATTTTACTCTATATAAAAAAAAATCTCGCATTTTTCTTGGCTTTTAATTTTATCTTATAATTTTCTTCAACAATGCTTCAAGCAAACTACAACCTACTTATATATATATATATATATATATAAATTTATATATATATATATATATATATATGAACAAATGATTAATAAAATATGTTAAAAGACATCTTGAAAAAAGAGTTAAAAACATATTTAATTTTTAAAAAGGAAGCACAAGATAAGTGAATAGTCCTTAATCCGCGGAGTTTCGAAGAAATACTCTCCTTCTCATCACTTATAATCACTTCTATCCATTTATCTTGTGCTTCCTTTTTTAAAATTAAATATGTTTTTAACTCTTTTTCAAGATGTCTTTTAACATATTTTATTAGTCATTTGTTCATATTATAAGCTCTATTTCCTTTTCGGTTTTATTGAGCTTTTTACATCTGCCTGAGTTTATTTTACTTGTAAATATTAACTCTTTAATATTTATAATATATTTTAAGTTTACCATTTTGATTACCTTAGTAAACTTATTGTAACTTTTATATATATATATATATATATATATATATATATATATAAATATATATATATATATGTTTAACATGCTTTATTAACTGTTTGCTCGTATTATTAGCTCTATTTCCTATTTGGTTTTATCGAGCTTTTACATCTGGCTGAGATAACTTTATAAATATTAATTCTTTATTATTTATAATATACTTTAATTTTATCATCTTGGATCATTTTGGTAAATTTAATTGTAATTTTTATTTTATTTTATACACACACACACACACACACACACATATATATATATATATATATATATATATATATATATATATATGCGTCACGCACGCCGTATGCTCGCCCATTAAACTGGACTTAGAAGCCCGTTTTCTAGAACCACACGTATGTTTACTTTATTCTGAGTACGTAGCATGTCATTAATATTTATTTGCTTGATACTGCATTTCCTATTTTACGTCACTCACATATGATGATGCACCAGATCATTATAGTTTCTTACCGAATCAGTTCTGGCTTTGTGCATTCAACGATGTCACACAGGTATTAAGCAATTAAAAATGAATATTAATAATTTTTTTCTTTACTAACATTCTTTAATTTAATATATCCTCGGGAAACGCCGAGAAACGAGACTGCTAGTGTATATAACTTCTATTATATAAACAATAATTCATCTGTGTGTGTGTTTGAGCGTGTGTGTGAGTGTGTGTGTGATTGTGTGCGTGTGGGTGAGTTCTTATTCTATAGACTCGGAAACAGCTGCGCCGTTTTTTTTTTAGAAAATTTCACAGGGTCTGAGCGTGTTCGTAAGCCGATTTAACTATTAGAATGGGTCAGCTAAGTATCGAAATAATAATCGGAAAAAATCGATTAAAAAAATGTTCGATCTTGATCAAACTTTACACTTTTACAAAACCTTACATCAAAGGTGTATTTTTGAAGTTGTATTATTACACAAGCAAAAAAAGGTCCAGCCTATAAAATCACATGCCAATTTTCATACGACATGAGCTCATTCGAAATGAATATTTCCATTAAGAGAATAACTGTACTAAGATACTTGACTTTTGTACGTTGAACTTTCATTGAAGTAATTATGTAATAATAGTTTCATAAAATCAACAGTTTGTTCTTTAAAAAGACAGGGCGCGTTCGAAATGATTTTTTTTTACTGTTAAAAGTACAGTTGAATCAGGATACCTGATTTTATAATTTTAATTGTTAAGTGAAGCCATTATTTACAGAGTTTTTTTTAGAAACAAACGGTAGATTATCTATAATGCAATGTAAACTAAAATGTATAGCTAAATAAGTCACTGCAAGGAAAGATGCGAAGCTTCTTCCCAGTAAACTGTAAGATAGAATCCATAATGAGACCAGGCATATCCACTTATTAAGTGTTTCATTTTCACATTAAATATGTTTTTAACTCTTTTTCAAAGTGTTTTTTTTAACATGTTTTATTAACTATTTGCTCTGATAATAAGCTCTATATCCTATTTAGTTTTATCGAGCTTTTTATATTTGGTTGAGATTAATTTATAAATATTAATTCTTTAATATTTATAATATACTTTAATTTTACCATCTTGGATCATTTTGTTAAATTTAATTGGAATTTATATATATATATATATATATATATATATATATATATATATATATATATATATATATACTAGCAAAAGTAGCCGTCGTTGACTGGGTTCAAAAAAAGCCTACAGAAAATGGACTCTGATTTATGAAAGTATTATAGGTTATGAAAAGGAAGGGTTGTAAATTTGGGTTGAATTTGTGGGTATCAAAACCAAAGCAAAATATGATGAAAGTAAAAATAAAATAGAGATACCCCATAATTTATTATACCATACATGTTCACACTGAAACACTTATCACAATATTCTGTTGATCTATATTAAAAATCCTTGTTAAACTTTGTGATATATTTCTATTCTATGGAGGTCAGGTGCGAATGAACACCCCCATAATTTTATTATACCGTACTTCTTCAAACAGAAACATAATTATCAAAGTACATATACAGATATATATGAAAAGTCTTTATTAAAGTTTGTGCCTATTTCCATTCTATGGAGGCCAGGCGCGAACGCAGACACCACAATTTTATTATACCATCCCTATTTAAGTTAAAACATACTTATCAAAGTATTCTTATGTACATCTATATCAAAAACACTTGTAAACGTTTTTTTTTTAATTTTTAAATTTTTTATTTCCATACTTTGTGGACTAGGCGCGAACGCACACCCCACAATTTTAATGAACCACCGTTCTGCCCGATAAAACATACCCATTCCTGTGTCTCGATACATCTTCTATCATTATATGGGATCAGTTTTTAAAAATAGTCAACCATATAGAAGCCTATTCCTGACCACACACACACACACGCACACAAACACACACGCATTCAGCTTTATATATATATATATATATATATATATATATATATATATATATATATATATATATATATATATATATATATTAGGCACCGTCAAAACTGGGGGGGGCAGGTCAGTACTTTTTGACGGACCGTCTGTTTTAAAATTTACCAAAAATCAGGTAATTATCCGATCAACACGAAATTTTAAGCGATTATTAAGAGAAGACTGAACTTTATAACGGTGTACTTATTTTTCATAAACGATATTTATATATATATTTTTTTTTTGCTTACAACCCCTCTTGTTTTTAAGTGGGAACAAATATGCTTAAAATAATCATCTGACACTGAACACAACATATTGTGTTGTTGTAAGGGACAGAATTATAGATTAAAAAATAATTGTTTGCATACCTTATTTTGACGTCTGAATAACAGAACTTCGATTGTGTTTAATTATCCCGCTTTTGAGTTTTGAAGTGTGAAATTCGGTGAATATGTTAAGTAAAATAATTAATTTAAGTTAAGCAAAACAAAAACAAAAAAATTTAATATTTATACGAAAATCTTTGATAAA
Organism: Euprymna scolopes; assembly: GCF_053919585.1. Taxonomy (NCBI): domain Eukaryota; kingdom Metazoa; phylum Mollusca; class Cephalopoda; order Sepiida; family Sepiolidae; genus Euprymna; species Euprymna scolopes. The sequence goes on along the minus strand of NC_136520.1, from coordinate 54,397,717 downwards.
TAAATTAACAATTTTTTTTTTTAGCGAGCCGAATAATGCATGACCATTATTAAACAGGGCACGCTTTGAAGAATCGATACCAAAAAAAAAATTCGATAAATATTGTGCCCTTTATGTTAAAAATAGCATCATTTTTTTCGATCCCGTTTGAAAACGTTTGCCGCCTTTCGACTACGGTGGACCAAACGCGCTGAAATATTTTTTTTATTCTGCTTTAAATTGCTCCACCCCCCATTTTGGGGAGCCTGGCCCCCACACACTTACACATTAAAAACCAAACTCATACAAATGGTCACCCATCTGGTACTGGCCCGCCTCAGCTTAATAATACATTGCAATTTTTGTCACTGAAAAATAAGTTTTTTTGGCCTGTTTGGTCTTCAATAGTTTGCTCCTTATCAAACGCAAACGTAAACAGTGTCGATCTAGACATCGTCTTGGGGAGGCCTCATGTTTTGACAAGTCCAGAAGCTTGTCAAAACATGAGGCCTCCCCAAGACGAGAGTCATATATATATATATATATATATATATATATATATATATATATATATATATATATGGCCTTGCCCTTTACTCCTGATCTGAAATGGAATATATATATATATATATATATATATATATATATATATATATATATATATATATATATACATATATATATATCTTATAAAATACAGTTTATATTAGCCGTTCTGTTTCTTTGTTTTTCTGTTTGTATGTTCCACTCTTTATCGAAAACAGCTAAGCCGATCTAGTTTGAATTATATATGGTAAGTTTAAGATAAGTTGCAGCAAAAAAAGTGATTTGGTATCCAAATTTCGTATATATTATTATAGAGTCGTGATTTCAAAAGTTAAAAAAAAAACAACATTTACTTAGGTGCCACCAGTTAGAATCGAAACCTTAGCATTCAAAACTGGAAACGTTGCTACTGTACCAACGTGACACGCGTATAAACCAAATAAAAATTATATATAAATTAAGATGAATAGACAAAAATGTTTAACGATTGGTATACTAATTGCTATGTAGAAAAATAATTCCTGAGCATAAAAATGTCGCTTGTTTTAATGGTATTACTCTCGTGTTCGTAGCTCTTCAACTTTTTGAGTTATAACATAGGAGACTTTAATTTTTTGGGCAACCATTGTACCAGACAATGTGATTATATATTTCTGTTCGGCTCTGGCATGATAAAATATATATTTTAATAATCTCGAATTTTTCTTTGTTTACAGGCCTATAGCGTTTTTGTTCTGACGTAAATCACACTTGCTAAATGGCATTAATGATACGCACAATCAACACTGATATTGAGTAACGACATGGAGTACCTTATCTAAATAGTCAATACCTTATTATTTGTTTATGTTCCATTTTATAAAGATTTATAATGTGTTGCATTTTATGTCAAGGCCGATCTAATATTTATTTTTTATTAGAGAACTAAATCTGTCAAATATGCCAAAGAAAAATGTTTTCAGCATTTTACAAGACATTAAAATTTCTTTATTTTTATACCACAAAAATGTAATACTTCTAATTTTTCATTGCCTGCGAAAAGATCACGAAGGGTTGACAATTACATAGTTATGACTACCCCGGGTGTCCGGAGTTGTCCGGATGTTTGGAAGGGGGGGGTGTTCAGCAAAAAAACAAAAAACAAAAAAAAAAACGTGGTAGTTGGCAAGCGGGCTTGAACCCGTGCCGCGAAGTCGGAAAAAAGTGAAGAAAACTTGGCGTCTTAGCAGATGTCTCCATGACGAGGCCGGAAGTCAAAAGCGGTTTAATTAACCGGAGTTTATCCAACGGTGACGATGACGTGCTAGTATGTCGGCGGAAAAAATCGACCCTTCCTTGTACAAAAGGGCCGAGACTCGAGTGAAAATCATGAATTTTGGATTATAGACTTTTGGCATTCATTCATTATACTGTTCTGTAATAGTATCAAACTTATTAAATAAGGATTAGTATATATAATAAGGCAATAATGTATATTTCCACAGGAGAATGTATATATATATATATATATATATATATATATATATATATATATATATATATATATATTAGGCACCGCCAAAAATGCCCGCAAAAACAAGTTGTTGTTGTTTTCTAAAACGAAATTACATTTATTAAAATCCATTATTTCTGAGTAACTTTTTTTTTCAAGAAAGATAAAACCCTGAATTTTATCATATAGAAAACAGAATAATGTAAAACTTTTTCTACTATTTTTAATTAAATTTTAAATGTTAAATTTTCCCCAAAAGTTAACAATTGACATTAAGGCTTATTTTTGGCACGATGGTCTTCTAAGGAAAATTAGATCATATGGAATCACTGGAAGAATTCATAATGTAATTAAATCCTTCTTAAGTAATAGAAAAATCAAAGTTGTCCTCGACGGTCGTACATCCAAACAATATGACATAAATGCGGGAGTACCTCATGAGTCTATCCTTGGACCTTTATTATTCCTGATATTCATAAACGACCTCCCTGATAAAATTGTTTCGGAGATGGGTATATTTGCTGATGACACCACTCTCTATAACAGATATGAGGGGAAAACAAATGAACACATATACAAGGAAATGCAGAAACACTAGAGGACGACCTCCAATCCGTAGTGGAATGGGAACAGAAATGGTTGGTCGCATTCAATACTGCTGAGACTAACTACAAGAAACTTCTCTACCACCAATAGCAATGGCCAAGAACACATTGCCTAAAAGTACTTCTTTTAAACTCCTCGGCCTAACATTTACAGGGAATATGAACTGGAATAGATACATTGAGAGCATTGCCAAGGCTGCTGCAAGGAAGGCTGGCTCCCTCTACCGTGCTAGAAAACTACTTACGCCTGACAGTATCCTATACCTCTATAAGGCAACCATTCTCCCATATATGGAGTACTGTTGTCACATCTGGGATGGTGCATCTGCTGCTTGTCTCTCGCTCCTGGACAGGGTTGAAAAGAGAGTAGCCAACCTGATAGGTCCTGAACTGTCATCTAGGCTTCAACCTCTGTCCCATCGACGAGATGTTGCATCCCTCTGCCTGTTCTACAAATACTTTAATGGTGAATGCTCTCACGAACTGCAAACACTTGTACCTCCCCGACGTGACTACCCCGGACAAACCCGACAAGCTACTAAGTCTCATCCCTTTACAGTAGAGATCCCTAGGTGCACGAAAGCCTTTTACTCCAATAGTTTCTTTCCCAGAACTGCGAGTCTTTGGAACTCCCTTCCGGGATTCTGCTTTCCCAACTGCAATGATATGCAGAAGTTCAAGTGTAATGTTAACAAACATCTTTCTACTCTTCTCCCTTCATAATGACCCTGCTAATTAAGTCCCTAATCGTAGCCCCCTGCTTCCAAGTAGCACTGTGCCTTGTTTGGGGTGAAAATTGAATTTAAAAAAAAAACAAAAAAAAACATACATACTTATATATATATATATATATATATATATATATATATATATATATATATATATATATATATAAAATATGATACTTTTATTTATGCAGGTTTAGTATCTATTATAAAATTATTGGACTCAATATATAGTAATAAGTTAAAACGTTTGATAAATAAATGACTCGTGCACCACCACCGACAATCCGCACGAAAACGTTTAGCATACGATTTACTTTTTCCTTTGACGTTACTGACTGTATAATAAAGATATTTTGCCATAAACCTAAAAATTAAAACATGAGCTATTACGTCAGGTAGGCATATTCTTAGTGTCATCGTTCGACCTTCACTTGGCAAATTTCATTTTTTTTCCTCGTTTGCACTGATTTTTCCCAGATGAAACTCAAATATGAAGTTTTATATGTGTTCGATTACCCTATATTTGAAGTTTCATGTCTTTAGATAAAAAATTGACAGAGGAGTTTTGTAGGCAACATTTTTTAAACAATAATATATGCGCATACATAAATATATATAGAACGGGGCTTGTATAACTTTAAGCTTTTTTTACTTAAATTTTATGCAAGTATAAATCGTGCAGAATATCTGCATGAATATAGTTTAGTAATAGTTTACTAAAAATGATCATCCCATGAGAACACCGAAAAACCTAATATGAAATTAATTAAAATGGATGTTTAAAAGAATACGCACATTAGCTAGATCATTTTCAGATGAATGCAATTCTACGACCCATATATAACAAAGTTGTATTTTCCTTATAAATGAATTAAAAAAGTTTTTTTTTATATGAATATCAATACACAAAAATAAAAGACAAACATTCATAGGCGTATATGACTAGATATAAAGTAAAGCTTTAAGATAACATCTTATCTTTTTCCCCTTAAATATTCTCCTCCGTTATTTTCTTCTTTTTTTCTTTTTTTTACTTTTTCTGGATTTAAAAATAAATTAGTTTAAATGTTAACTTGCATAACCACATAATTAAAAAGTATGCTTAGTTATTGTTTAATAATTAGAAAAGTTAGGATTTTTATATTAGTGCTACAAGAATTTACTCATGCACAAAATATGAACTCCTCAAAACTCTATTGATGTGTGGTCACTTTATAATATGTTATTTTGGCGTAAACTTGTGACGAATATTGCTCTCTGTACGGTGTTTTCTATTTTCATAATATTCTTCAACATTTTTCAGATAATCATTCCATATCTTTAACGCTTCATCCCTAAATGGTGTATCGCCTTGCTAATGATAAACGAAACGAATGACGATCTGGGTGTTCCAAGTTCGAATCCAGATTGTTCCACGAACATCATTTTAATTTACGATGCTGGCAAACTTCTTGTGGTCGCTACTTTTATTCCCAAACGGCTTTTAAGAAAGAATTCTGACTATAAAACTATCGTAGAAACGAATGTCAGCAATAGAATATTTGTATTCATACGATAGGATTATGATTAGAGACGACATCGGACATAATCTCTCTTAGCGAAACTGGAATAGGGCCGGCCACTTCCCTAGATGAATTAATAATTAACGGATACTCTAATTAACATCTAAATTTGACCCCCAAGATCGCCATGGGCATGGACTATGTGCCTACATTAACGATGGCTTCCCATGTGGCAGGGATATCTCTAGAGAATATCCTAATTTACCGTATATGTGATTCAGGGTTGCACTTGCTTACACCACTGCATTTATATTTGCCCTATATCGGCCCCATAACAGCGGAGTTACTATCTTTAAGAGTATATCTGAGAAAATTGACCACATCCTGTCTGCACATCCCTCGGTTAACATCCACATCTGTGGTGACTTCAACGTCCATAACGTGGAATGGCTGACCCATTCAAAAAGACGGACGATGAGGGGAGGTTCTGTCATGATTTTGCCATTGCTTATGACCTCACTCAGATTGTCCGCGAGCCCACCCGAGTGGCCGACACTACAGGTCAATATGCAAGCCTCCTTGACCTTTTTTCTTTCAACTTCCCCTGAGCTATGTTCATGTTCCGTTACATTCTCATCTAGGATCATCCGACAACTCCGTCGTATCAGTTAAGATAAAAATGAAATGTAATAAGTCCCCAGACGTACTCCTCCATCGTACTGTATACCGATACTCCATGGCTGACTGGGATAGCTTCCGTACATTTATATCTGATCAACCTCTGATTCCATGTTTAAATATGATGTGTCCTCTATAGTATCAGCCCTGCCCGAATCGTTAATTGTAGGCATAGACCGATTCATACCATCAAAAAAATTCCAACAAAAACCTACCAGCCAGCCATGGTTCTCCCCAAAATGTGCTGCTGCCATCGCGCACATAAATCACTTTTTCCATAGCTACCAACGTAATGGATGCACTGAGACTAGCTGCTTTCAGGAACGTCAGCAACCACTGTAAAAGAGTAATAAAAATGCAAGAGAGCTATATGCCCAGTCTGTTAAATCCAAAGTAGCTGATCAGCCGCTTGATTCCCACCAGTTTGGGCAAATAACAAATAGGATCCTGAACAGAAGTGTGCGTTCTATTCCAACCAGTATCAACGGACCAGAGGCCATCTCCTCAGCTTCAGACAAGGCCAAACTATTTGCAAAGAAATTTGCAGCTAATTCTACCCCATGCGACGAAGGCCATCAACTCCCCATATTTCCTACTATAACACAGAACACGCTAGGTAACATACAAATATTTGTGCATGATGTCTTCAAGCTAATCAAGAACCGTGATTCCAGTAAAGCTACTAGCCCTGACGGACTCCCAATTATAGTGTTAAAAAAAACTTCAACCAGGACTTGCTCCCATACTTACGAAACTGTTTAAACGTTGCCTTTAGGAGAAGTACTTTCCAACATCCTGAAAAACCTCATCAGTATGCACTGCATTTAAGAACTTAGGTGAAAAGTCATCTCCCTCTCAGTACTGTGTGTCATGAGTAAGTTGCTGGAATCCATATTAAATAGAGAAATAGTCAACCACCTCAGCAGAAATAACCTTCTTAGTGACACGCAATATGGTTTCTGTTCTGCAAGATCTACCGCAGACGTGCTAACGGTTATATCTCATAGGATTACTGAATCTCTTGAAAAAGGCTTCCTTTTCAGGGCAATTGCGCTTGACATATCAAAGGTCTTCTGCAAGGTTTGGCATAAAGGCCTACTTCACAAGATCTCCAGCTAAGGTATAACTGGAAATATTCTCTCTATCATTAAATCTGTTCTCTCTTATAGGCTCATAAGAGTAGTGGTAGATGGACAAAAATAAGAGGCCTGCAGTATTAATGCTGGAGTCCCCTAGAGTCCATCCTGGGCCACACTATCTTCCTAATCTACATCAATGATCTCCCTAAACACATACTTAAATCATTCGTTGACATCTATGCTGATGACACGACCATTTACAGCAACACATCCAAGGCTGTAAATGAAAAGTTCTTTCTGATTCTGTCTCCTCTGATCTCGAACGAGTGGTTCAGTGGGGAAGACGTGGCTGGTTATCTTTTATGCATCTAAAACCAAACTACTATCTTTACATCATCAACGCTCTGATCCCCATCTGGCATCAATTGAAATGGATGGCTCTCGTCTAGGAAAAACCCCATGTTTTGACAAGCTTCTTGGCTTGACCTTCACTCCTGATCTGAAATGGAACACGCACATGAAGTCTGTTGCCAAGGCCGCTGGAAAGATGATGGGATCCTTTTACCGCTCCAGAAGATATCTCACTACTGATGCAATTCTCTATCTACATAAAATCCAAGTACGCCCAAGGATGGAATACTGCTGCCATATCTGGACAGGAGCTGCTAAAAACAGCCTATCCTGCCTTGACAGAGTACAAAATAGACTTCGTGGCTTAGTGGGGGATGCCCTTTCCTCTGCCCTGCAACCTCTCTCCCACAGAAGAGACGTTGCAAGTCTATCTTTGTTTTATCGTTATGTCCATGGCAGGTGTTGGTCTGAACTCCAATCTCTGGTCCCCCCTCGCCAATCTTTCACGAAAAACACCCGTCTAGCTGAATCCACTGTCAAAAACTTTCCCCACTCATTATCTATGCCTAAATCAAAACGTAGATTCCATGAACAAAGCTTTTTTCTTAGAACTGCACGCCTGTGGAACACTGTTCCGTCTGCCTGCTTCCTTCTTGACAACAACTTGGATGTCTTCAAGCCCAACGTAAACAAATTCCTGATGAACCGCCCCCTTAAGTAGAAACTCTAAAATATCCACACTAACGTACTGTACTTACAATAACCCTTATCCATGAGTTTCTTCCGGGCCTTGATAAGTGGCGACCACCTTGTAAAAACAAAAGAAGGTTTTGATAGAGAATGGCTCACCTATATCAGAAAAATAGAATAAACTTCTATGATCCTTACATTTGTAAAAAAAATATAGAATTGCCTGCGTCACCACTTAGGTGACCAATGACAGCTGTTATTGTAAAAAGCAGTTTTTTTGTTGGAAATTTTCTCAAATAAATTTGTAAAAACGAAAAAGATTAAAAAGCGCAATATTGAATGTTAAAAAGAAAACAACCATTTTTTTCACTCGAAAAAAAAGATGGAAAAAATGGTCAGGCAATTCACTTGGTGTCTTCAACTTTCATTGAAACGCTATAAAGGTAAATTGTTCGCATTAGTGCGTGGTAAATCCTTTTCGATTTACGTCAATAAAAGATTTAAAATTTCTTCACCAGGATTACTTCCGCAATAATAACAACACGAAAAAGAATACGGACTGAACCTTAAAAAAAAACCCTGATGAGGCTAAATTTT
>NC_136520.1:54374470-54386970 GCF_053919585.1 Euprymna scolopes | reverse complement strand
CATTCTATGGATGTCAGGGCGAACGAACCCCCAATAATATTATTATACCATATTTCTTCAAACTGAAGCATACTTATCAACGTATACTTACGCAAATAGATACGAAAAGTCTTTGTTAATGTTTGTGCCATATTTCCATGGAGTATAGGCGCGAAAGCATACCCCACAATTTTATTATACCATCCCTATTTAAGTTAAAACATACTTATCAAAATATTCTTATGTACATCTATATCAAAAATCCTTGTAAACGTTTTTTTTCATTTTTTTTTTCATACTTTGTGGACCAGGTGCGAACGCAGACCCCACAATTTTTATGCACGACCGTCCTGTCAAATCAAACATACCCATTCCTGATCCTCGATACATCTATCATTATATGTAATTAGTTTTTTTTAAAAATAGGCAACCATATAGGAGCCTACTCGTGACCAGACACACAGAGACGTTCAGTTTTATATTATAGAAGATATATAATATATATATATAAATATTTATATATATATATATATATATATATATATATATATATATATATATATATATATATATATATATGTGGGGGACGTGTGTGTGTGTGTGTGTGTGTGTGTCTTTATATCTGTGTACACGCGTGTATGTGTGCCGATTCCCGACCGAGTTCAGCAGAAAGATTTACGTGTTCTGACAAGATACATCAGAAGAAAGCCGGAGGTTATATCAACCGAACCCTTGTGCGAAAAAAAAAAAACAACAACAAAAATAGAAAATGATAACAGCAGTCTTACTAATCTCAGTCATGTACAGAATGAAATTATAAGTAAAAATGCGAAAATTGTCAAAGAATAACGATATGATGTGCTACGTTAAAAATTAAGCTATACTAAAATCTCAGAAAAGGGAATAAAATGTAGCTTTATTGTATGAATCACTTATCTCTAGGGATCTATATCTCTTTTGTGGCGAATAACACTCAAGATGAGAACAGTAGTTCGAATAATCCTAATGATCAGATTTTATCTAAAAAAAATCAGAAAAATAAGAACGCAGATGTAGATAATTTGCAAAAAAGTTATGTTCATTATTACTTGGTTATTATTATTGCATTCCAACAGATTTATTTTGTCCCACCCTTTCAAAAAAAAAACAAAAAAAAAAACGGTCAGAAGTTTCCGGACAACTTGATCACTAGTAAGTACAACAATCTGGTTAATTCCAGTACCGTAGCAACGATAATTGTAATCAGTAGACAGTTTAGCCAATGATGTAATCGCCAACAAACAAGGTCGTTGACATTTAACTTCCATAATGGCAGTTAGAATGGGGTTTCTTTCCGTTTCATTCTCCGCGTTTATTTATAAATGGTCTTTATGGCATCGTAACCACGCCTCAAATATTACGACATTTACGTGAACTATGTGGATGGTGCTACGGAAAATTGTTGGATTATCTAAGACCCATATCTAACTCAATTAGACCATATACTTATCAAATTTATAGTAGACTAGCATTTCATCCCGGCGTTGCCCGGTTGTTTGGGGGTGTATTTTAAGCAAAGAAAAAAAAACAAAAAAAACATACAAAAACATAATTTAAAAAAAACAAAAAAAAAAAAAAACAAAAGCGGTCAATTTTTTTGTAATTTTACCCCTATTTTGCCCCTTAACATTTATTGCTTTGGGCTCATATCAAGTTATTAAGTTAGATCCATGTCCAAAGAACTTATATCTAAAGTTTCAATTGCTTATACTCAAAATTGGCAGAGGAGTTTGGTAGAGTTCTCAAAGGTCAAATCGTTGAAGTTAGACCCCTTAACAACCAAATTTCTGGACGAAAACCGATTACAAAGATTTTCGCAAATCTCAGAACGTTGTATATAAAAATTCGAGTCTGTAGGCTGAGAATTGACAGAGTAATTGCGTAGGAAAATGTACACAGACACACAGACACACAGACAGACATGTACTTTCACTTTCATAGATATATAGATTATCAGGCCTCCAAAAATTGCCTGTTTGTAATATAGACATACATATATGTAAATTAATGCAGATGTCTTATTCATTACAGAGAGAAATACCGTAGATATTAAAGGTAACGTTAAATTCCTTTTAAAAAATTGAGTAAATAAAAAAACGGAAAGAAACTGGACATGTACCTGCGTTTATTATTATTTTTCGAAACGTTTCCCTTTTTGTAAAAAAAAAGCAAAAAAAAAAAAAAAAACTCGTACTGGGGTGCACACCAAAACATAATGTTGTATTCAACCGGGAAGCAAGCCAGCGGAACAGTGTCTCACAGGCAGGCAGTTCTAGGAAAGAAGCATTGTTCATGAAATATCCGTTTAGATTTAGGCACAGAGACTGTGGGAGAAATTGTTTATATTGGTTATAGCTAGTCAGGTGTTTTTGTGAACATTTGTCAAAGTAGATCATTGATTGGAGGTTACTACAGCACTTGTCATGCTAATAACGATAAAGCGGAGATAAATTTGCAATGCCTCTTCTGTGGGGAAATAGTTTGCATGGAAGAGGAAAGGGCATCACCTACTAAATTTCGAAGCTAGTTTTTAACTCTATTCAGGTTGGATTAAGCGCGCCAAGCACCTCCTGCCCAGGTGTGATTACAGTACTTTATTTAAGGACGTACCTGCTTCTCTTATAAATGGAAGATCGCGGGAGCAGTAGATGGATCCAACATAATCACATTGGTTTAATTGTCATAACGTTTTAGTGGGCGTCTCCTCTAAACTTCTTCAGACACATCTTACAAAACTCGGACATGTTTATGTCGACCTGCACTCCATACGTAATCTCAAGCATCGCATCTTATTTGATCAACGAGAGTGGATTGCTCTTGTTCTTTCAGCCACGACTAGATACAAATTGTAATAGGATTCTTATTATTGCCGAAACTGAGGATTGAACCCCCGACCTCCAGAAAACTCTTCCAGTTAGAATCGGCATTCATCATTTTTACGATACACTAAAATAAATGCCGCTTCGAAACAACTGTTCACTACGATAACAATTTGGCATATACTATTTTTTAAAACTCAATTTTTAAAAATATTTTGTAATTTCACGAGTTGAGCACTCTTGGAGAATTATGTCGCCTTCCACTGCTTTAGCATAAATGAAAAGCACTTTGAAAAGAAATAAACTGAGTATTTTTGCATATAGCAATGCTAGATAGCACGTAACGCAATAAATAGAGCGACTGTCAACTCAATCGTTATCGGTTCAATCGCAGACTTAGGATAGCCGCTGGTGTAGCCACATTGAAGATGTGTGATACAGCGAAACATTCTGTCTGTGAGTGGTTATATATATATATATATATATATATATATATATATATATATATTTATATATGGGGGGTATGCATGTGTGGGTGTAATTTAAAAAAAAAATTAAAGCTAATAAATATTTTTTGGAGAAGTGGAAAATATATATATGTGAATCAAATATAACAAAATTATGTAAACGCCAGAAAAAATATATCCAGATTAATTTTAGTGTCGACGACGGTAACCGTCATACCAGGGTTTTGCTTAGAACTTTGTTGAACCCCTGATAAGACAATTAAGATAATCGAAACGTAAAATGACACAAAATGTTTACATCATAGCGTACTTAAAGAATGCATGCGTGTACCTCTGCTGTGTATGTACATATATGTGTATGTACATATATGTGTATGTACATATATGTGTATGTATGCTCATCTATATTTCGCAATGCATGTCTCTGTGGTTTCCAATGTGTGTGTATGTGTGTACGTATGGTTACATACATATACACACACAAACACACACACACACACACATATATATATATATATATATATATATATAATGTGATTGTAAAGAAAAAATATTGACTTGTTTGACATATGTAAAGCCTGTAAGTTTCTTATCTTCAACAGATGTGGACACATCAGTAGAAATGAGCTATAATATATATACATATATATATATATATATATATATATATATATGTATATATATATATATATAGATATATATATACATATATATACACATATATATACATATATATACATATATATATATATATATATATATATATATATATATATATATATATATATATATATATATATATATATATATACGTAGGTGTTTTCTTTATATACTAAAAGAGTGATCCGATGTTGCCCGGGATTCAATGATTATCAAAGATCTTTCATACTCCCAGATTTTCAGTATCATAGAAATCGGCAAAATTTCCCATTTTTTAAATCAAATCGATTGATTGCCTTCTCTAGTTGAAGACACATCGGAGTGCACGAGTAGAAATCCCTTATGCCTCTAGAGTGAAAGGAGGTGTGGTCAAGGAAGAGAGAAGGGGTGGGGAATTGGACGATGACGGGTGAAGTACGATTCTATGTGGTAGCAGCGGCGGAGGTATTGGTATTATTTTTATGTAGCGTTTGTTTATTGACCTAAGTTTTTCTTTTGGAAACCGAAGTAACATTATACACTAAAAAAAAAACTACTGCTCGCATTCACAAAGTATACACACCGTAACCTTCCACAACGTAAACCACACCCGAATATCTCATAAATAACGAATATAATTTTCTCTCTATTTTCAATTTTGCAGCTTTTAGAGTCTGATAAAGTGGTCTGCTTGAAGTGGGATTCTACTTAAACATGTATACACATATGTAGCCAATAACGTTTTCAATAATCATGCGTGTTTCACTGGATTTACTTTTAGGAAACACACATATACAACCAGTATATATATACACGCACTGAACCCCCCATATATATATATATATATATATATATATATATATATATATATATACATACATATATATGCATATATACATGCATATATATAGCAGGATCTTTCAGTCGAAGGGTTGTTTGCGCGTGAAAATTCTGTAGCAGGAATTGCGCAATCTTCAACTACACCTCTCCTAAGACGACATTGTTAAATACCAGTGGCAAGTGAAGTGCAGATCGACTGCAAACAAATGCCGAGATAAGCGGAGAGCGCACACAGCGACTAGAATTCCCAAATGGTCACTCATCTGATACTAACCAGGCTCAACGTTGCTTACTTCGGTGATCTTACGAGAACCGGTGTGTCAACGCGATTATGCCGTATATATATATATATATATATATATATATATATATATATATATATATATATATATATATATATATTGATTTATATATTATAGCTCATTTCCAATGATGTGTCCACATCTGTTGAAGATAAGAAACAAACAGAATTTACATATGTCAAACAAGTCAATATTTTTTTATTTACAATCACATTATATGTGTGTGTGTGTTTGTATGTGTATATGTATGTAATCATACAGACACACATACACACACATTGGAAACCACAGCGGCGTACATTGCGAAATAAAGATGAGCATACACACACATATATGTACATACACAGCAGAGGTACACGCATGCATTTTTTAAGTACGCTATGATGTAAACATTTTGTGTCATTGATGTGTGTCATTCATAGAGTTGAAAGCAATTTATCTATTTCAAAACGATTTATATCCAAATTCATATTCATATTTTTTGAGTGCATAAGCAGGAATGGGCCTATTATGCCGAACGCCTACGAGGTCATCCGTGCGCATATGTTGTCTCTTTGTAGCGTCTCACATCGTTGATTCGTGCTATTAACCCGATTCCGACAACTTTTGCCGCATTTCCAATATGTTGCTCGAAAAAAATGTGATTTGTTCAATCTACCGCTGCAGAAAGTGCTTAGGTCCAATATGCCATGTACGTCAAAAGATTAAGTTTCGCTGTCATGTCTCGCGAGGAGACAGCAACTGCAGTCTTTCTTGTTTTGACAGAATAAAAAATTGACTTAGACAAGGTTGAGCTGTTTTTTTTTTCTTTTTCTTTTTGTTCATTACAAGGTGGAACGATAAAATTGTCGCCATGGTTAAAACGACATTATTACAATTTCCGTTTTTTGTCTAAAACTATCTACTAGTTGGACAGTTGTTTGCAAATCTCAAGAGCGAGAGAAGCCTTCTATCATGTCTGAAAATGGCACAATGTTCAGCAAGCGAGTACAACCCATGCTCTCTTCTGATCCAAGTTATGACAAGTTCATTACCAGCACCCTCAAAATATTAATCCGGACGGCGCAACCCTTGAAACCACATCTCAATGCATCGGACGACTCTTTCTGGTTAAGGTTTTGGGTTTTGGGTTTTGGAGTCGTTTCAAGTGAGAGCTACATCATGCCATCTCACGTCTTGTAAGTCGGTTTAAAAGTTATCACCAAAGGGAAACTGGATGTGGAGAAGTGTGTAAGATCCCCTTCTGCAATCAGGTAACCGCAGACCGAGGCTGAGTGTGGCGGACAGCTTCGGTGTCGATCCACAAGTCCAAAGTAACCCGGGCGTGACTTCAGAAAAACTGCTACGACTTTGTATCCTTTTCTCATCGGCCACCCTCCTCCTCCTCCTTCTTCTCCTCCCGACCAGAATGCGCTGAACTACTTCGTTTGGTCATATGTCGAGAACATAACCCAAGATACCAAAGCCAGCCTAATGCCCGCCATCCGCCGAGTATTCTCCGAGCTCCCGCCGGCGCTTGTTGAAAAGGCCTGCTCCCAGTTCCGGACCCGTACGGAGGAGGTGATTGAGGCTGAAGGCAGCTGTATTGGATTGATGTCAGCTCTACTACATAATCAGGTTACCTTAATTGATTTTTTTTAAACTTTAAAATAAAGATGTAGTGTTTTTTTTCCTTTAGGGCGACAAATTTATCATTCCACCTTGTATATATGTAGTAAATAATGTATATATATATATATATATATATATATATATATATATATATATATATATATAATGGACATTTTAAGAGGTCATTTGCGAGCACCGACCCAAAGGGCTAATGGTTAACGCGATGGTTGTAATTCATTCACGGCTAGAAAAAGGTGATAGTCTAGCCTACTGATGAGTTGTGTTACAACTAAACAGTGCTGTATATGGATGACTATATATTTTAAGCGCTCCTCCCCTGTTTTAGTCGCATATGTATCTCAACCGCTACTTAATTGGTTATAAATCGAGGCCTGCTGTTTGTAAATAAACAAAGATCCCGGGCAGTGTAAAACGGTGGGTGAATATTTATTCAATAAACATTTGAAGAGATCATCTTCGAGCCACATTTCAATGGGCCAATGGTTAGAACTGCCGACTATAAACACGATGGCTGTTTAATTATTCCCCGGTTAAGGAAAGGTGCTAGTCCAGCCGCACTGACGGATTGTGATACAAGGAAACGGTACTGTATGTGGATAACTATATATTGCACATATATAGTAAGTTATGAAGATATATATGACAATTTTTATAACTTACTAGCTAGCTCTACCCATGTATTGAGCACTGATGAAGTAAATACTGAAAAATTTACGCATAAAATTTAAACTTTTCTATATTAATTTATGTGATTAGATGAAGTAATCATATTATATATATATATATATATATATATATATATATATATATATGTATATATATATATGAGCAAACAGTTAATAAAATATGTTAAAAAACACTTTGAAATGAGTTAAAACATATTTAATATGAAAAGGAAATACTAGATAAGTGGATAGTCCTTAATCTGCAGAGTTTTGAAGAAATACTCTCCTTCTCATCAGAGGGTATGAATTAGCAAAATACGAGATCGGATTTTGCATGCAGAAGTATTTGATGAAACAGCAAGTAAGTCAAAGATCTTACTTGAAAACAAAATAAGTTAAGCAGAGGGAATATGGTAAAGAAAAAGGTGATTATACATGAATGGATAGTCTGGTGGAAGATAAAAAATCCAGTGACGGTAAAATCCAAATGTAAAACTTCAAGAAAGTTAAAAGAATTTATTATAAGCTCAATTTTCTATTTGGTTTTATCGAGCTTTTACATCTGGCTGAGATAAAATCATAAATATTAATTCTTTAATATTTATAATTTAATTTAATCTTACCATCTTGGATCATTTTGGTAAATTTAATTGTAATTTTTATTTTATATATATATATATATAGTAATTTATAAAATATATATGGGCATGCATTTTATCAAACAGTATATTTGAGTTGGATGAAACGCAGAATATTCAGTGTAGCTTAATCGCCATATATATTTTATAAATTACTAACTAGCTCTACCTACGTATTGAGCACTTTTGAAGTAAATACTTAAAGTTTACGCATAAATCTATACTTTCGCATAGTAAATTTATGTGAATAAATGAAATAGTTATATATATATATATATATATATATATATATATATATATATATAGACAAATATGAAATAAAGTCCTAAAATTAAATAATTTAAATAATCATTTTATTACATGTTTTTTTGCTGACTACCTCTCGATGTGTATATAATCAGAATGAAGAAAAAGAACGAAAGAAAAATGTTGTCATTTAAAAAGACGTAAGGCGTCGAAAGTCTCAGAATAGCAATTAAATAATTTTAATCATCTAATCAAAAAAGTAATATAACATTATTTGATGTTCTAACTTCTTTAAAAAAAACAGCTTCAGTGGGTCAGATTGCTGAAACAATCTTTCACTTTGTGATACAAGCACCAACATTGAAATTTGTCAGGTTTGCTTCTGCGTCCATCTTGAAAAATGGCCGCCATCTTGAAGTTTCTGGTGTTCAGAACCTCATTTGTGGCAATCTTGGTGCTTGTATAACTAAGTGAAAGATTGTTATGGAATATTGAGATAACCTGCTCCACTACTTTACGAAATAATGGTTTCAATGACTCTGTTCTAATGAAAATTGCACACCACACGTTTAGTAGTTCCCCCTTTTAAACTTCCCCACCCTTTAAAAATACTGACCGACATTCTGCTCTCGATTCAATTTTTTTTTCGTTTTTATCCCCTTTGTTGGTAAATAATGTTGGCGTGTTTTCTTTTTCAACCTTGTGGATTTCTTTACTTTGAAATGGACCGCAAATGACAAATAAATCAAGATGAAATACTTCTTCATCTGCACGTTTATCGCTGCAAATAATATTTGCCACTTGAAACTAAACGTCAACCAAATATCTGATTTCAAACAGATTGGGACGAGGAACGAAGCTTAACAAAGCAAACAAAACTTTAAACTTATGCACGATAGACACATGAAAATATTATCCCAAAGTAAAACGTGACAGACGCATAAAAATTACTATATTAAAGTAAGACCAATTTCAACGTTAAACATGGTAGACCAATTTAAACGCTATGCGAACATTCTGCATGGCATAACAAAATTAGGAAATTAACATTCTAAGTTTAATATGATGAATTTATTCAACTTCCACAAAAAGCTACTCTAACGTTAGCCTATCGGACCTAGTAAAATCCTTATCCCAGTTAAACATCATATGAAAAATTCAATGTTACGCATGGTTAGCATATTAAAATTTTGCCACAAGATTTAGCTTGGCAAAGCGATTGAATATTATTTGGCTGTAATGAATAGTAGACTCATCTATATATTAATATGATAGTGTGTATGTTCTTTTGTAAGTCACACTTACATCCGAGTGACTGTTGTTTAATTTTTATTGGCTTCCATTTTTTGTAATAAACAATTTTACTAAGAATAATTTATAAGTTTTAGTTTCAACTATAGCGGAAGGAAGTCAATTCATATATATATATATATATATATATATATATATATATATATATATATATATATATATAATCAAATAATAGTCAATTTATATATATATATATATATATATATATATATATATATATATATTAAAACAGTAACCTACGTACATGCATGTTTCGGGGTCCTACCCCTCTTCAGCGTAGCTTGACTGTTATTAGGTCTCGGACCCTGGACCTTATGTATTTCAGTCCAGCGTCTTATCCATTAAGCTATGATGCCATAGACAATTTACTGTTTAGTTTTTATCGTTTATATATTTTCGTAGTTTTTCGTTGTTGATTTTTTAAACGATAGTGATGTTAGCGTCTTCACCTTGAAGATCGGATATATTTTTTAGAAATTGCCCATTTTGTATTTTGGACGTAAGCAAATAATATATATATATATATATATATATATATATATATATATATATATATATGAGGGAATTGGACCTGGAGTCTAGAGAGCAGAGTTTATTTTAATGTACTAGTAAATGTATTAATACAATTAAAAGAACACAATGCTCATTGTACTGTAGATATATAATACGCTCAATAAGTATGGATACCTTAGAGCTATTTTAAGATGTTTTAAATGTAACTATCTTGGAAGCACTCTAAGGACTGACAGCCGTGATGACAAAGAAATAAGCTACCAAATTGAAAGCTAGAAAAGCGGCTCTTGATATGGACTAGAATTTACAAAGCCGTCGTCCTGCCAGCCTTGCTGTACTCAGCAGAGACATGCACTCTGTATAGAGAACACATAAGGGGACTGGAAATCGTCGAGCAAAGACTTCTGAGTAGAATCATGAAGATCAAATGGAGTAAGTACGTATCAAACATATCAGACAGCGTGGAAACTACCCTTGCTATTATGCAACTAACATGGACCGGGCATATTGCCAGACTGGAAGACAACCGAATCTACTACGAGGAACTGGAAAATGAAACCCGCAAGGTAGGAGATCAGAAGCTTCGCTACAAAGATGTAACAAGGCGGCACCTGGAGGCGATGAATATCAATGCCGAAAGTTGGGAGGAACAAACCAAAGAAAGGATTAGCTGGAAGGAAGAAATAGAGAGAAAGATATTTGAGACGACATAATCCCGGCATTCACATATGCGGTATCTGTGACCGGACGTTTCACACAGAAAGAGAACTATGCCAACACCGAGGGATAAAGCACCGAGGCCCCAACTCGTCATCGTCAAGATTGACGGACTGCATAATGATGATGATGATGATGATGATGATGATGATGATGATGATGATGATGATGATGATGATATATGTAAATGAAACTAAAACACTTTATTTGAAAGTCAGGTTAGGCAGATGAAAAAAATATTGAAATTTCATTTAAGCATGGTAGATTGCGGAACACACTAATTTAAAACCCAAACGTGACAGACTGACAGACAGCCAGTTTATATTATGGAAATGCTTCGCCACAGCTCTAAATAGAGGCATCACTTCCATTTGCCAGTTTAACAATGATAATACTGTTTAAACGTAAAGTTTTAAGAGGAGGCAAAGAGAATGATATATTTAATTTTAATCATGCAAGATCCATGACAAAACTTAAGCGTGACATACTAATCTAAGGAATGACGAGACCTCTTTAACAGGTTTAAGGACGCATGGAAAGTATGTAAGCGAACAGAGGCGTAGTTGTTTGCGGACAGCACATGTCCCTTGTGTCACATTTTCCTTTCGTGGGAGAACAAAATATATCAATAGCACATGTAGTTATGTGTGTACATTGAGTTGATGCCTGTGTATCAATGATTTTGCATGCAATCTGTCAACGGACAGTATTAGTTATGATTTGAAAAGTGTTAAATGAGATACGCGAACCAATATTAAGACGTTTAAATGTTGTTGGAGTCAGACTATAAGTCAGAAAACAAAATATGCGTTTGGTCTTACAAAACGTAATGTCTTTGAGACAGCCATATTTAAAATGTCATTGCAAGAGTTCGAATTTGAATCAAGTCTCTAACAAATGTTTCGAGAAAAATACGTAATCTATAATATAAATCTGACCTGTCTGTTTAAATGTATGTATGTATGTATGTATGTATGTATGTATGTATGTATGTATGTATGAATGTTTGTATGTCTACCTAAAACTTTCGACACGGGGTACGGATTTTCACGAAATCCATATTTTGAAGCATCGGATGACAAATATCGAAAAATTGGCTAATAACATTAATTCATTAATCCTAAACTGAGCACTTTTCTACAAGGAGGGAAAGCTTTTTCGACCATATTTTCGAAAGTAATCCCACTTTTCGATTGTCTAGCCTAAATCTAAACCTGAGCCACGCCCGGTTTTGCGATTGGCGCAACAGCAACTACGTCACGCTTTTTCGCGTTCTTTCACTCCTTTTATTTTCGAGCTTGCCTATTACCACGTTTTTTTTTTTTTTTTTTTGCTCAACACACACCTCCAAACAAGCGGGCAACGCCGGTCACCCATGCTTGTTTATAAAAAAGTTTATAAATATTATAGCACAAGTATATAGTACAGATATATATATATATATATATATATTATTTGTTTCCAATGCTGTCTCTCTGTGTATTTGTTTCTTCAATATATATATATATATATATATATATATATATATATATATATATATATATATATATATATATATATACATACATATATATATATATAACTACTTCATTTACTCACATAAAATCAATATACGAAAGTATAGATTTATGCGTAAACTTTAAGTATTTACTTCAAAAGTGCTCAATACGTAAGTAGAGCTAGTTAGTAATTT
>NC_136520.1:54294470-54366970 GCF_053919585.1 Euprymna scolopes | reverse complement strand
ACAACAATAATAATAATAATAACAACAACAATAATAACAACAACAACAACAATAATAATAATAATAATAATAATAATAATAATAATAATAATAATAATAATAATGATAATAATAATGCACATTGAACAAAAAAATGAAACCGCAAATTTTTAATTAATTATGCCCTCCCAGATGTGGGGTGGATATCGACTGACCCTAAATCAAATATTTGTGAAAGGGTCAAGGAAGGTAAGAAAAGCCCGAGAAGGGCAAGCACTTACAAGACCTATATCAGACAACTTCAATAAAAATTGGAAATTATAAAGACTAGTGGTCTTTCCTATCACAGTGAAGCTCAATCGTTACTACCAACGAAAAGTAAATAATAAAAAGCTCTTGCAATAAAGCAAATTAATTTGCAAAAAAACTTGTGCAAGAGGGGAAGAGTTGTGGGAACTTGCGAAGACCTGTTGTCACCAAGATTTAAAGGAAGACCACGTTTTTTTTTTCAATGAGTAATTCCTTTATGACGATCTTTGTGAGAACAGATACTATATATATATATATATATATATATATATATATATATATATATATATATATATATATATATATATATATATAAAAGTGAAAATGTCTGTATGTGTGTGTGTATGTGTACATTTCCCTACCAAACAACTCCGTCAATTTAATTTTCGGTCTAGAGCGTCAAGATTTGACATAACGAGTATTTAAATTTGGGAAAGTCTTTTTAATCAATTTGAAATTTGGCCGACAAAAGGTCAAATTCAACGATTTGACCTTTAAGATCTCTATTAAACGCCTAAGCCGATTTTTAGTCTAAACACATGTAATTTTAAATGTAGATCACTTGAACACGAATAAACCTTTTTAATTTGATTTCAGCCCCCTAAAATAAATGTTAAGGGGTCAAAATTGGGGCCCAAATAAAAAAAGGAATTGATCTCAACGGTCTTTACCAAATTACTCAGCTTATTTTTGGTCTGATCATTTTTAAGTTGTATTCAGAGAAAGGGCAAGCCTTAATAATCGGTTTGGGTCGAAAATTTGAGCTGCCGAGGGGTCAAAGTTCAAAAGATTTAACTTTTTCGGTATGTAGAAAACTACCAACCCAGTTTTGGATCTAAACATTAGAAATTCATGCATTTTAATCAGTTTTGAGGCGAAAATGTGGCGGCTAAGAAGTCAAAGTTTAAAGAGTTGATCTTTGCGGATTCTACCAAATTCCTCCGCCAATTTGGGGGTTAAAGACTTGAAATTTTAATGTAGACAAGATGGAAATGGGTAAAAATTTGTATTTTAATTGGAGACCGAACTAATAAATTTTTAGAGGTCAAAATTTGTTTCGAGGTTTAAAAATAATTGACCTTTGCGGTCTCTACGAAATTACTCAGACAAATTTGGATCTAAACATTTAAAGTGTATTCCAACGTAAAGCAAGTTATGAACAGTACATAGGGGCCGAGCAAAGCCGGGCTGATCTGCTAGTATATCTATAAAAGTGAAATTGCCTGTGCTTGTGTACATTTCTCTATCAAACTACTTTATCAATTTTCAGTCTACAGACTCAAGATTATACATGCATAAGATATATTGAGATTTGGGAAAATCTTTTTAATCGGTTTTCGGCTAGGAACTTGGCTATCCAGGGGTCAAAGTTCAACGATTTCACCTTTGAAAACTCTACTAAACTCCTCCGCCAATTGAAAATTTTAAATGTAGGTTAATTGGACAGGGATCAAACTTTTTAACTTGATTTGTACACTAAGCAGTAAATGTTAAAGGGTCAAAATTGGGGTCAAAATTTAAAAAGAAATTGACCTTTGCCGCCTCTACCAACTTTTCTGCATCGTATTTTAGTAAGACTATCACATAGAAAGGCATGGCGGTACATATGAAAACATTTTAATATATACATATGCATATAAAGTTATGAAACGTACATAGGGCCCGAGCAAAGCCGGGCTGAATTGCTAGTATATCTATAAAAGTGAACATCTCTGTGTGCGTGTGTGCGTGTGTGTGTGTGTGCATGTGTGCGTGTGTGTACGCGTGTCTAAAGACTCGAGATTTGACATAAGAAATATTGAGATTTGCGAAAATCTTTTTAATCGGTTTTCGGTGGGAAATTTGGCTCTCAAGTGGTCAAAGTTCAAAGATTTGATCTTGGAAAACTCTACCAAACTCTACCGTTAATTCTGGGTTTAAACACTTAAAATTCTAAATGTAGGTTACTTGGACATGGGTAAAAATTTGTAATTCAATAGGAGACCAAAATAATAAATTTTAAGGGTTCAAAATTGGTGTCAATTTAAAAAAAAAAATGACCTCTGCGGTCTCTACGAAATTACTCATGAGACAGATTTTGATCTTAACATTTGAAATCTTACATAAGGTGTATTCACACGTTGGGCTAATTATAACCAGTACATAGGGGTCGAGCAAAGCCAGGCTTAACTGCTAATATATATATATATATATATATATATATATATATATATAATTTCAATGTTTTGAGGGTTTCGTTTAGGCATGAAAACGATGCTGTTGTTTTTTTTTTAATAGATTATTTTAAAAAAATTTTCAAACGGTTCTCTGCTCTTGTTCGCAAAATGTATCAAAATGAAAATGAAGGACGTTGAAAAAAATTCGAAATTTCTGTTTTGGACAACATTGAAAATTACTATTCGAGGAGCATACGTGTCTTCTTAATACACGCACACACACACACACACACACACACACATATATATATATATATATATATATATATATATATATATATATATTGTGCATTTAGAGGCGGCGAAAGTAAAATGAAAATAAATAACAAAAAAATTATTATACAAGTATATGGTTTATTCATAAAGTAAATTTTTGACATTTACAATTATTTGCAGAATCTGAAAATAGATTTAATGGCGTTTTCAATTTAAAGTTCGCTGCCTCTAAAGACACTCTTCCTCTAGTAGGTGAATCTAACTATTATTTGTTTGGTTACAGAACAAAATCAAATAATCTGCCTCTACAAATATGTCCTAATTTACTACCTGCCTGCGAAGTAAATATATTGTAGTAGCCTGTCAACAAAAATATTGGTTGGGATAATATGGAAAAAAAATGAATAGCAAAGAGAGTCAAATGCAAAAAAAAAAAAAAAAAAAAAAAACTAATGAAATGGCGCTTACTGTTTTGTTCATTTACGTATATTTGTTGTCGATGGTGACCTCGTTACTTATAAAAAAATAATACTCTAAGCTAATAGGTGGGTGTATTCAGTTTCTCTGCTGGAGGTTCATAACGAGGCCGGATAAGGTTTTTTCCAGCAAATACACTAGGAGAAGTTTGCTGGTAAACAATAATTGCCTGAGCAGCCATGTAAACATTCTGGGCAAAAGAGCAATAGGTGATTAGAAATAAACATAACCTTCCTAAGAGAAAAAGTAATGCCTTTTGAGATTGACTCTAAGGTCATATAGAAATACATATCATCCAAACAAAAAACTATTGTTGAACAGATTGACAACGACGTATCGTAGAATTGTATTAACTATATTTATTCAAGTTGTGTGATATACAGATAAGTGAAAAAAAAATTAGATAATCCAATAATAATAATAATGATGATGATGATAATGATGATGATGATGATGATGATAATAATAATAATAATAATAATAATAATAATAATAATAATAATTCTGATTTCGTGTATGAACGTCTCTCTGGAAAGGGATGGGATTCATTTCCAGAGGATTTCTCGTAATCCCGGCTTCAAACCAGGAGCTTCAAAGAGCAAGGGTTTTTCTAATGATGTTGATGGTACCAACAATATTAGAGGTCTGAAGGCCACCTAAAACATCGGGGGTTTGTAATTTTTTCGCTTGCCCTTCCAGACGACTTGATACTACTCCTAGCGTACCAACTACGACCAGGATTATTTGTGTTTTAACCCTGTGTATACGCGCTTATCTCCAAGGCCAATGGAGAATAATTGTTCGACTTCTAGTTCTCCTTCTCTCTCACATTCCTGTCCCAGGGTATGGAAAAGTCGACAATCTGCCAGTTTTTTTAAACTTTGTCAATGGCGACCAAATCCGGACGATTATGTTCCAATCGGTTGGTTGCTATGGCACTTTTGTCCCACCATACCTCTACCTCGCAATCCTCCCTCTTGTTATCAATTCATCAAGCACCTCCTTTTTTTTTTTTACACAGTGATCACCACTTATCAAGGCCCGGAAGCTACTCAGGGATAAGGGTTATTGCAAGTACATCACGTTAGTGAGGAGATTTTATGAAGTGTTTAATTAGGGGGCGGTTCATTAGGAATTTGTTAACATTAGACTTGAAGACATCCAAGTTGTAGTCCGGAGGGAAGCAGGCAGACGGAACAGAGTTCCACAGGCGTGCAGTTCTAAGAAAGAAGCTTTGCTCATGAAATCCGCGTTTTGATTAAGGCACAGATATAGAGTGGGGGAAATTTTTCACAGTGGATTCAGCTAGACGGGTGTTTTTCGTGAAAGATTGGCGAGGGGGGACCAGGGATTGGAGATCAGAGGAGACCCTTCCATGAAAATAACGATAAAACAAGGATATGATCGCAACGTCTCTTCTGTGGGAGAGGGGTTACAGGGTAGAGAAAAGGGCATCCCCCACTAAACCACGAAGTCTATTTTGTACTCTGTCAAGGCATGATAGGCTGTTTTTGGCAGCTCCTGCCCAGATATGGCAACAGTATTCCATCCTTGACCGTACTTGGCTTTTATATAGATAGAGAATTGCATCAGTAGTGAGATATCTTCTGGAGCGGTAGAAGGATCCCACCATCTTTCCTGCGACCTTGGCAACAGACTTGATGTGCATGTTCCATTTCAGATCAGGAGTAAAGGTCAAACCCAGAAGCTCGTCAAAACACGGGGCCTCACCCAGACGAGAGCCATCCATCACAATTGATGCCAGCTGGGGATCAGAGCGTTGATGATGTAAGGATAGTAGTTTGGTTTTAGATGCATTAAAGGTAACTAGCCACATCTTCCCCCACTGAACCACGCGATCGAGATCAGAGGAGAGAGAATCCGAGAGAACTTCGTCATTTACAGCCTTTGATGTGTTGCCGTAGATGGTCGTGTCATCAGCATAGATGTCAACGAATGATTTAAGTATGTGTTTAGGAAGGTCATTGATGTAGATCAGGAAGAGAGTTGGGCCCAGGATTGACCCCTGAGGGACTCCAGCATTTATATTGCAGGCCTCCGATTTTTGTCCATCTACCACTACTCTTATGAGCCTATCGGAGAAAAATGATTTAATGGTTGAGAAAACATTTCCAGTTATACCGTAGCTGGAAATCTTGTGAAGTAGACCCTTATGCCATACTTTGTCAAAGGTCTTTGATATGTCAAGAGCAATTTCCCTAGAAAGGAAGCCTTTGTCAAGAGATTCACTAATCCTGTGGGATATAACCGTCAGCACATCTGCGGTAGATCTTGCAGAGCGGAAACCATATTGTGTGTCACTAAGAAGGTTATTCCTGCTGAGGTGGTTGACTATTTCTCTATTTAATATTGATTCCAGTAACTTACTCATAACACAGAGAAGACTTATTGGTCTGTATTGAGAGGGAGATGACTTATCACCTGAATTCTTAAATACAGGGAAAACTGATGAGGTCTTTCAGGGGGTCGGAAAGCACTTCTCCTTAAGGCAGCGCTTAAATAGATTCGTAAGTATGGGAGCAAGTTCTGGTTGAAGCTTTTTTAACGCTATAATTGGAATGCCATCAGGGCCAGTTGCTTTACTGGAATCTAGGTTTTTTATTAGCTTGGCGACCTCATGCACGGATATTTGTATGTTACCTAGCTTGTTCTGTGTTATAGGAGGAAACATGGGGAGTTGATGGCCTTCGTCGCATAGGGTAGAATTAGCTGCAAAGTTCTTTGCAAATAGTTTGGCCTTGTCTGACGCTGACGAGATGGCCTCTGGTCCATTGATAATGGTTGGGATAGAACGTACACTTCTGTTCAGGATCCTATAGATTATTTGCCAAAACTGGTGGGAACCAAGCCGCTGATCAGCTACCTTGGATTTAACAGACTGGGCATATAGCTCTCTTGCATTTTTTATTACTCTTTTACAGTGGTTGCTGGCAGTCCTGAAAGCAGCTTCAGTCTCAGTGCATCTATTACGTTGGTAGCTATGGAAAAAGTGATTTCTGTGCGCGATAGCAGCAGCACATTCTGGCGAGAACCATGGCTGGCTGTTAGGTTTTTGTTGGAATTTTTTAGATGGTATGAATTGGTCTATGCCCACAATCAACCATTCGGTCAGATATGATACTATAGAGGACACTTCCTTTTTAAACATGGAGTGCAGAGGTACATCAGATATGAATATACGGAAGCTATCCCAGTCAGCCATAGAGTATCGGTATACAGTACGGTGGAGGGGTACGTCTGATGGCTTCTTACATTTTGTTTTTATCTTAACTGATACGACGGAGAGGTCGGAGGATCCTAAAGGAGAATGAACGGTACATGAACATAGCTCAGGGGAAGTTGAAAGAAAAAAGGTCAAGGAGGCTTGCATATTGACCTGTAGTGTCGGCCACTCGGGTGGGCTCGCGGACAATCTGAGTGAGGTCATAAGCAATGGCAAAATCATGACAAAACCTCCCCTCATCATCTGTCTTATTTGAATGGGTCAGCCATTCCACGTTATGGACGTTGAAGTCACCACAGATGTGGATGTTAGCCGAGGGATGTGAAGACAGTATGTGGTCTTTTTTCTCAGATATGCTCTTAAAGATAGTAACTCCGCTGTTGTGGGGCCTATAGAGGGCAAATATAAATGCAGTGGTGTTAGCAAGTGCAACCCTGAAGCACATATAGGGTAAATTAGGATCTTCTCTAGAGATATCCCTGCCACATGGGAAGCCATCCTTAATGTAGGCACATATTCCATGCCCATGGCGATCTTGGGAGTCAGATTCAGCTGTTAAATTTGAGTATCCATTAATTATAAACTCATCTAGGAAGTGGTCGGCCCTATTCCAGTTTCACATAGAAATAATATGTCCGGTTTCGTCTCCTGTAATTGGGTTTCAACCTCTGGAAGGTTGGAACGTAGACCTCTGATATTGGAGAAGGAGACCTGGTAGTAGGGGTCTACGCTGGAAGATGGGGTTCTAGGTTTAATCGAGTTTTTATTCTGTAGATATTTCATGTTGAGGTTTTGGGATTTGTGGAATAGGTCGGCATACTTGGTTAGAGCAGTACAGAGAGGGAAAGTAAGAGAGAAAAAGACAGGAATTTTTTTTTATTTGTAGCACACGAAAAGGTAAAGCCGTAACAATTACCCACTATTATGGCATCGAGAAACCCCACCAGAGACTACTGCATGGTCCAGATCCACTCACTAAATGGCAATACAGCAGTCCCAGTACTTTGCGCCTGCTGATAGGACAGCCTCCTTAGTGGTTAATCCAAGGTTCGGGTCGCTGACTATCAGGCGGATAACGTCAGCCCAGACAAAACGTTTACCTCCAGCACCCTTACTAGTGACATGGCAACAAAGGCAGACAAAGACAGAAAAATATCCGACATCTCAGACTACTGGTCACCAAGTAGTACCGACCTTTAAGCAGCTTTTTCTTCACCCTTTGTCAGAAACATCACTCATTGAATGAGGACTGAATGACAAAATAGGAGAAGCGAGAGTTACTGGAGCTGCCGATAACACATCCACTGTATTATCTACTCTCCATTTAAAAAAGGGGGGAGGAGAAAGGGGAATTGGTACAAGTGGCTTATATCTAAGTAGTAAGTCCGGTGCGAACTTAATAATTCATGACACTTTTGGTGATAATCTCCCCTCCCATATTAATGGGTGGAAGTTTGTCGTTATCTATCTAGTTTGAATCATTAAAGTTTCATCTTATAATTAATTAAAATCCAATAATTAACTATTATCAATTTGTAAAGACTGCTTAATATTAATTTACATTAGAGTTTAAATAATTATTCAAGGTTTTATTTTAGGAGGTCCGTTTTCATGAGTGACTTTCTTTGCACTGTATTATATTTCGAATGTACTTGAACATAAGGCTAACTATATAAGGTAGGATTCGAAAACAAGAAGAAAGTATTTTCAATACAAGCAAGCTTGCAGTAATAGTATATATTAAGTATACTACTTAAATAAAGTCCTAAGTTTATCTACTATAGAGAATAATTTCCGGCATTTTTTTTTATCGTTAGTTGCCGGCATTTTGTTTGTTTTAAAACGTTCAGCTTTGTAGCAGGAGGGGGGGACGGATAATACGGAATACAGACAAAAAGACAGGAGAAATACAGACAAAATACATAAAACACGAAAAGCAAATTTAAAACAATGTAACAAAACATTTAGGATTAGTTTAGAGAAAAATAAATAAATAAAATAAAAATACTTCACGTTTTTGCACTAGAGATTTCGCCCGCTGTTTTTATCAACTGTTAGCTAGTTTATGCCTTTCTAGAGTGTCAGAAGATTTCTATTTCCGGATAACTTGGTCGAGTGCCTATCTATAGAATAAAAGTCGTAACGTTCCTATGTGTAAAGAGTATCTAATTTACATTTTTTTTTTGTTAAAGAAAAAAAAAATTCTAGCTTTTTTTTTTATAAAGTCCTAAGTTTATCTACTCTAGAGAATAATTTCGGGCATTTTTTTTATCGTTAGTTGCCGGCATTTTGTTTGTTTTAAAACGTTCAGCTTTGTAGCAGGAGGGGGGACAGATAATACGGAATACAGACAAAAAGACAGGAGAAATACAGACAAAATACATAAAACACGAAAAGCAAATTTAAAACAATGTAACAAAACATTTAGGATAAGTTTAGAGAAAAAAAAATAAATAAAATAAAAATACTTCACGTTTTTGCACTAGAGATTCCGCCCGCTGTTTTTATCAATTGTTAGCTAGTTTATGCCTTTCTAGAGTGTCAGAAGATTTCTAAACCATTTTCCAGCACGCTTCACCCCAACTTTCCTACAGACCTCCCAATATATCCGGAATAATAATAATAATAATAATAATAATAATAATAATGATGATGATGATGATGATGATAATGATAATGATGATAATAATAATAATAATAATAATAATAGTAATAATAATAATAGTAATAATAATAATGATAATGATAATGGTGATAATGATAATAATAATAATAATAGTTGTAATAACATTAATAATAATAATAATAACATTAATAATAATAATAATAATCATAATAATACTATTAATATTAATAAAAATAATAATAATAATAATAATAATAATAATAATAATAATAATAATAATAATAATATGCACGGGTCAGACAAACTGTTGCAGAGGCACAACACGAAAAAGCGTTCCATGAAACCAAGAACGGTGAAGGTGTATATCTACTTACACATCCCCTCTCATGTCCTCATAACCACCCCTCCCATACGAGTGATGCCAAATCGTCGAGGGGTTTAGAAGGATTAAAAGACCGAGATGAAAGCGTTTACCAGACATCCGCTGGATATGTGCGAAGTACACTAGGACATTGTGGAGGGATATTGTCCCTCAAATTCCAGTGAAGACTAATGACCGCTGTCAGCGAGAAATCAAGGCTAAGCAGCTGTTGCGCTAACGCAAATTTATTTGCAAATGTTATCGAAAGAGGTGAAGAGTACTGGAAATCTGAGGAGACTTGTTGTCGCTCAGCTTCCAGGGAACACAGCAGGTTGTTTTCAAGGAGAGATCTTTGATGACCTGTGTGAAGCCTCTTTGTGAGCCAATAATACTCTCCAACTGTAAGGAGGAGCTTAGAAAATGCGTGTCAAAACTTGGAAAAAATGCAAGTGCGCGAATTAGTAAGAAGCAAGGAATTTTAAGGCAATAAATGAACAAAATGGACAAAAAATAGGAAAGACAAGTCGATTGAGATACAAATGCATTGCCTGTTGAGATCTAGAGATCTGCCAGAAGCAATAGACAAGGGAAAACCCTGGCAATGGTTCTGAACATGTGACTGTAAGATTTGGACAGAAACCCTCAGATGTGCCGCGCACGAGCAAGCGCACAGGAAAACAATTATATGAAGTGTCACATGTATAAAACGGCTGAAAGTCACCTACGACGACTGTGTGGACATAAAGATGAGAATGTACAACATCTCCTTCATGACAACGCTCGGCGGAATATTGGTCAACTGACCCTGTAGAGGCTGAACGAATTGGGTTACGAGACTCTGCCTCATCCGCCATATTAACCCACTCTTTCGCCCACCGATTACCACTTATTCAAGCATCTCGACAAATTCAGCGCGAAAAAGGGTTTAAAAGCCGAGATGATACCGAATTAGCCTTCGAGTACTTTATCACTTTCAGAACTCCGGATTTCTATGCTAATGGGATAAATATACTTTTTTCTAGTTGGTAAAACTATGTCGGTTCCAATGGTTCTTATTTCGATTAATAAAGTTTATTATGAAAGGAATTATCATCTTTTGAAGTTGAACGTCAGAAAACGACATTATTTTTGCAACAGCGTAATATAATGCAAAATAACTTTGTGTGTGTGTAAGAGTTCTTTCCTCACAGATTCCAAAACGCCTGAGCCTATATTTTGCAAATTTCATATAAAAGCAACTTATATGTCTGACACACTCTTAGATATGTTTTACGCAT
Source organism: Euprymna scolopes (assembly GCF_053919585.1). Classification (NCBI taxonomy): domain Eukaryota; kingdom Metazoa; phylum Mollusca; class Cephalopoda; order Sepiida; family Sepiolidae; genus Euprymna; species Euprymna scolopes. Next base: position 54,356,265 of record NC_136520.1, on the reverse strand, counting down.
AAATTCATCGGTTGTTGAAATGCGGAGCTCCAATATTAGGCAATTGGTGGGCTTCGGCACAGCTAGTTATTTTTTTAACACGGCACAATATTCAACGCAGTTTCAACCGTTCTTGTAACGACATTTCCTTGTTGATTGCGGTATGACGCTGGTCTTTTGTAGTTCAAGAAGGTTCATCATCCCAAGCCTTGCCTTCCCTCTTTTAGAAGTGGTTAATATACTATCTCGCCTGAAGCGCTCCCATCGGTGTTTAAACAATTCTTGTAACGACTTTTCCTTGTTAAATGGCGTATGATGTTGGCCTATTAGGAGGTTTGCCGTCCTAAGCTTTGTCTTCTCTCTTTGGAAAGGGGTTTAAATACTATTAGTCGCCTGAAGAACCCCTATCGGCGTTTAAACTGACATTTTCTTGTTGAGGGTGGATGGTGCTGGTCATATATAGTTCTAGGAGGTCCACCATCACAGGCTTTGCCTTCTCTGTTTGAGAAAGAGGATAATATACTTTTAGTTGCCTGAGGTTTCCTTACATGATAATGCCGACGGGGTTGCCTGCACATTTTTATTTTGCGGTCCAGAGTGCTTCTCCTAAGAAGCGATGCCATTTCAATCCCATATTCCAACATTTGTAACTAATATGCCGCTGTGTGTGTGTGTGTGTGTGTGTGTGTGTATGTGTGGGAGTGTGTTTAGCGATAGATAAATACAATCTCCGATATAGGGGCTTTATAAAAAGATGGGTTCGCTGGAATAATTAGGAGCTGTATGAGAATTGACACCTTTCTAAGTCGCGTGTTTCTTGTGCTTTGTTTCCTTTTTTCTTTTTCATCTATTAAAAAGATCGGGACATGGCGGCACAAGAGACACAGAAACAGACCAGAGTGACGTTAATGATCCTATTTAAAGCGACACCGATTGTGATGGTGATAACAGCGGCAGCAATCTGCAACCGTCGCTGTATATAGGATAATTATTATTATTATTTTTTTTTTTTTGTTATGGAGGGGCGCATTTCCCTTCCCTTTATTGCGTTGGCCACAACGATTTCAGGAAATGGCCTAGAAGTCAGAAGCATTTTCGAAGCCTTTTATTATTTTCTTTATTTTTGACAGTTTTATGTCGGCCATTGATGATCTGGACGCATGAGAAACCGGAAAGAGAAGCCACCATTACCGGAAACACGTCCGATGGAGGAAAGTTGAATAAATGTTACGCCAGAGATGGAGATTTTTAGGGTGCACATGTTCTGTGTGAATAAAGAAGTAATTTTATTTATTTATTTATTTATTTTTTACTGTCCGTCAACATTTACTTGAATCCGTATACATTTATGCACGGTGATAGACGCGGTGCCTCCATTAGGTTTCCAGACTTTTTGTACATGCATTAAAAATTGTCATATATACTCTTGGGTATTCAGTATGTTATTGCTGTGCATATTAGGAGACAACTGGCCAATTTTTATAATTTCAGCTTCAAAAGAACATCTGAAGCAATAAGTTAAATACAAAATGCTAGAGACTGATTATCACACCTGGTTGATTTCAAAAATGAAATCTTGACGTGGGTAAATTTAAAAAAAAGCATATGCAATAAAATTATCTTTTAAACGGAAACGTATGGGACGCTTCAGCTGTTTGTACCAGATTGCACGAATTGAACACATGAGTTTTTGAGTGGCATAAGAGATTCAAGGAAAGCAGGGAGCTTGTGAGGGATGAGGGGAAGTGTGGGATATGGAAATAAAGCAGAACACCAGAGGTGATTGGCCAAATAAAGAATTTAATCGATCAGGATCGCCGTGTGTCTATAGAGACAATACGTTCACAGTTTGAATGTCAGCATAGAAACTATACACGAAATTATTCGTGATGAACTAAAGATGCGGTAGATTTGCGCGAACTTCGTCCCAAGAGTTCTTAAAAGAATTCAGGACTATTTCACCAAGATGGGCGTCAAGACAGTTCCTCACCCTTCCTGTGGTCGAGATCTTAATCACTGTGAATTTTATTTAGTCTCTTGGTTCAAGGAAAACTTTAGCGACTGTCGTTCTTAGACAATTGAGGAAATGAAAGAGGCTGTGCCGAGTGTTACAGACACGCTCATAAAAACAATTTAGCCTTCCAGAAGTTGTGGGGCGGTACAAAAAGTGCGTTGCAGCCGGAGAAGTTACCCCCAAGAGGACTAGAGTTTCATGTGTGGATCAATAAAAGTGTCCCTCATGCGATAAGATTATAGAAACTTTTTAAAACCACTTAGTATATATATATATATATATATATATATATATATATATATATATATATACATATATATATATACATATATATATATATATAAACATAGATATACATATATATACACACAGAAATACTATAAAGTTGAGTTTTTACTTGTTCTGTCATAAATATTGAAAGCTTATTTTTTCTATACATACAATCAGCGATAATATAAACGTTAATTATTATTTATTTAGTTATGATAAAAAAAGGTTTAGGATACAGAAAGATATATATATATATATATATATATATATATATATATATATATATCAGTATATATATATGCATATATATATATAAATATATATTTATTTATAATTATATATATGTCAGTATATATATATATATATATATATATATATATATATATATATATATATATATATATATATATATATATATATATATACAAAACTACCCGTGACCCATTAGGTAAGTATATTATATAAGCTATGGAATTCATGTACGAGCGTCACACTTGTGCCGTAAAGAAAAGAGTTGTTGTTTTTTTTTTTACATAACAGAAACATTTCTATGAAAATATATTAAAATGAAAAATCACGGACGGATCATTATACCATAAAAAAATCCTCCCTATTCGTGTAAGGTTATCTATTTTTCTGAATAATCGCTCAAAAATCGGAAATCAAACATGATTATCCTACGAATCGAACGTCGACGAAAGTCATTTAGTAGCAATAACGCACATGAACCTACCGATGAGAAATATAAGAATGAAAAATCCATATTGGAATCCTTCAACCAAGTTATAGAAACTTAAAATCTTAGATGAAAAGGAATTACTAAAACCTGAAGCAAAACATAAAACATAAATAAATAAAATAAAATAAAACGAAACAGATTAGTAAATGTGCCCACAAATTCACCGTTCTTACAAAACTATTTTCTATCTAGAAATGTAAACAAAAAATAAAAAAGAAGGAAGGAGAGAAAAGGGACGGATAGAGTAGTAGTAGTAGTAGTAGTAGCAGCAGCAGTAGTAGTCTTATCTTTACTACAATTATTCTTATGTTTGTCAACGTGTAAATGTTGTTTAGTTGTCAGAAAATAGCGATAGTATAATTGTAAAAAGAATAGTTGCAAAACACCCCCACTATTCCAATGTTAAATAATATGTTTGAAATAATAACGTTAATATTTCAGAGCGCAGGTCAAAATCTGTAAAAGAAACAATTTGTGTTTATTTGTTTACGTTGGTATGGGTTAATGTATATGCGCGCATGCGCAATCGGATGCTGTAAACCGTAAAGTGGTTTACATCACTCGTTACAAGGTAATTTGTGCTTTATAATATATATATATATATATATACATATATATATATATATATATATATTTCAGAGGAAACATAATTTAATTTAAATACCAAAAAACAAGGAATGGGAAGGTGAAATTAAAATTTCCTTAAGGCCTTATCGTCTGACCCTCTAAGAGGAAACGTCAGAATGATAAATTAAAAACTAAGAAAACGAATGAGGGAAGAGGGGAATTTTGGTTTCAGTTGGAAGAACAGTGAAAAGAAGAAAAAAAAATTCTCACTGTTCAGGTGGTTTTAAATCAATGAATATCTCCAACTGATGTTTCAGAATCTTTTGTCTACACAGGCTAGGTCGAGAGTTGTTAATAACTAACGCCTCAATGATATTGAGATGATAGTTCGACCTAGCACTGTATAAAACAGAAAACCACCCATCGGAATATTGATCGGCACACCTATTTATACTCAACAGGTGATTGCCAATGGCGGACTCATGAGCTTGGGAGTGCCCGGATGTTCTCGAAACCTGGTGTAGTCGAATATCCCGAGGGATATGTTGGGATATTCTCATTTCTAATCTTTGGGATGTTTTGCCAACGTAGTCAGCTCCACACTGACAAACAAATTTATAAACAACAGAGTTCTTTTGAATGGTTGGCAAAACATCTTTACGAAAAGAAGAGAAAAAGGTTCGAGTTGTGTAAACTACTCTAAGCATAGTAGCTGGAAAACAACGTTGAGTAGCATTGGTATTTGTGCTGACTATCTATACCGTGGCCCCTTAAAATCTCCTCAATTTCCTGAACGAATTTTCGTTGAACTGATGGAACTTGCTACTAAATAAGTCTCCTTTAGTTTCAACAACATTATGTACCGTCAAATTGATGGGATATCTATGGGTAGCCCTCTTGGTCCTTCGTTAGCCAACATTTTCGTTGGATTTTTGGAAAACGAATTATTTTCCAAAATTATTAAGCCAGCATTCTACACACGCTACGTTGATGATACTTTTGCATGCTTTCCCTCTCGGAGCGAAGCTGAACAGTTTCTTCGTCTTCTTTGCAACCTGCATCCATCTTTACAATTTACTATGGAGGTTGAAGACTGTAGCTCTCTCCCATTCCTCGACGTTCGTGTTTCTAAAGTTGGTACTACGTTTGAGACCTCTGTTTATAGAAAACCTACATTTACAGGGCTCTATCTTAATTGGTTTTCTTTTGCCCCTCAGTCTAGAAAAATAAACCTCATTAGCGCTCTTACGCATCGTGCACTTATGATTTGTTCACCAAACCGTCTTGATACGGAACTTGGTGAAATTACAAATATTTTTCTTAATAATGGATATCCCATTAATATAATAAAATCTACTGTTGAACGTAAAATTACTACATTTAATAGTGGTAAACATATTGGTCCATCACGTTGTCCCATTTATCTAAAATTACCATGGTTGGGTCCTGTTGGCCTTCATATTGTTGAAAGGATTTCTTCTGCTACTCAACGTTGTTTTCCAGCTACTATGCTTAGAGTAGTTTACACAGCTCGAACCTTTTTCTCTTCTTTTCGTAAAGATGTTTTGCCAACCATTCAAAAGAACTCTGTTGTTTATAAATTTGTTTGTCAGTGTGGAGCTGACTACGTTGGCAAAACATCCCAAAGATTAGAAATGAGAATATCCCAACATATCCCTCGGGATATTCGACTACACCAGGTTTCGAGAACATCCGGGCACTCCCAAGCTCATGAGTTCGCCATTGGCAATCACCTGTTGAGTATAAATAGGTGTGCCGATCAATATTCCGATGGGTGGTTTTCTGTTTTATACAGTGCTAGGTCGAACTATCATCTCAATATCATTGAGGCGTTAGTTATTAACAACTCTCGACCTAGCCTGTGTAGACAAAAGATTCTGAAACATCAGTTGGAGATATTCATTGATTTAAAACCACCTGAACAGTGAGATTTTTTTTCCCACTGTTCTTCCAACTGAAACCAAAATTCCCCTCTTCCCTCATTCGTTTTCTTAGTTTTTAATTTATCATTCTGACGTTTCCTCTTAGAGGGTCAGACGATAAGGCCTTAAGGAAATTTTAATTTCACCTTCCCATTCCTTGTTTTTTTCTATTTAAATTAAATTATGTTTCCTCTGAAATTTCTCCTTCCATTTTGCTGTACCAAAAATTTACTTATATATATATATATATATATATATATATATATATATATATATATATATATATATATATATATGATTAGTTTTTTTTGAAAAAGAAATTAAGGAGAGTGCTCAATTTAAATCCGAAAAATAAGAGCGCATTTATATTTTGTATTTTGTGTACAGAAGGTTGTTGGATCAGACAAGTCATTGGTTAAAATTTGAATTATTTTAATTTTAAAATCTAATTCCGATTGAAAATTTTTATATAAATTTGTTTACATATAAAATGATTTAAATTTGAAACCAATATAATTTAAAAATCTATTTTTTTTATATAAAAAATTCAAACTTAAAATTCATTTCAATATCGATTAAAAACATACAGTTTCATTTAATTTTATCGAATTACGTTTTAAAATTTCGAAATACTTTTTAAAATTTCTTTAAAATTTTTTAACTCTTTCAAGGTTTGGGGAAGTGAGTATGTATCTAGCCTAAGGGATTGTCCTAGTATATTAACACTATTATAATTTTCCTATAGTTTTAAAATTAAAACTGATTGTAAATTACATTATAAACTACTAGCGAGGAGTACCCGGTTTTGCCCGGGTGTTTGTAGGTATGTGTGGTGTTAAATAAAAAAGAAACCGGGGGTAGGATCGAAGCCGAAGCCCTGAGGCGAAGTTTGAAAAAAAAATCGGCCAGCCAGAATGAAGCATTGTAATAAGCGAATAAGTGAAAGATGTTTAAAAGTCGTCGAGCGTTACGACGATGACCATGACGATGTAAGCACTGTTATAAGCGAAGTAGGAAAAGAACACAACGTTTTAATTAAGCGGGGTGGGAGTAACCAAAACATCGAAAAAAACACATAAGAACTAACGTAAGGCAAACGAACGATGAAAACATTTAAACGAACACGTGAAAAATGGCTTAAATAAGCCTGTTTCGATATTAAAATTTAAAAAATTGGTGGGTACCCGGGTGTTTTGGGGTGTCGCTTAGAATAAGCGAAGTAAAAAAAAACAACAAAAAAAAACACAGGAAAACGAAAGTTACGTGAAAAATGGTTTAAATGGGTTCAATATTTAAATTTAAAAAATCGAAAAAAAACCCATCTCACACCACGATTCGAGCCCAAAACGTTCAAATAATGCACCAAGGCCTTAACTACATGAGCTAAAGCGACGCATATGAAATTTGTTCGGTTTTTCAACTATTATAAGTAAATCAGGTCACGACGTCATGACGTCATCTGACGCATGCGTTTTTGACCCCCCCCCTGTCGAAAATTGTCGATTTCGCGGTGAAAAAGTTAACGTTTCTCTCTCTCTCTCTCTCTGTCTCTCTCTCTTTCTCTCTCTCTGTTTGCGTCTCTCTCTCTCTGTTTGCGTCTCTCTCTCTCTCTGTTTGTGTGTGTGTGTGTCTCTCTCTCTCTCACTTCGTCTTCCTTACTCTAAAAAGTGTTACTAAAAAAGAAAATGTCGTCTGGCTGTTTTTTTTTTTTTTGTAAAAACTGCGGTTGTTAATCTTTTTTGTAAGCGTACTTTTTTTTACTTCAAATTTTTGGCTTGGTATTTTTCGTTTAACTATCGTATCTTACTATTTTTGACGTGCTAATAACTTTGGTAACGTTGTCATAGCGTAGAAGTTCATAGTTTAGCTTGTGTGAGGGTTAAAAAATGTTTTACAGATAACAACAATGTTTTTAAATCCAGACTGCCACTACAGCTTGCTGACGTCAAGATCACGTGACATGACTCAGCGGGTTTTAAATACAAGTTGACCCAAAATAAACGGCCCCGTGTACATATTATGTAGAAGATTTGGCGCCCGTATTTTTTTGGGCAGTTATAAATCGATTTAAAAATATATAATGTTTAACATTAAAATGTCACTTTTTGGGGGGCAACCTTGCAGAAAATCGATCAGTTGACGCACTTCTGATGGTCCTTTTGAGCTAATTCTTCGTTATTTGTCGTCCGGAGATTGGACCTTTATATGAGGCCAAGTTTGTGAATTTTTGTTCGGTCGGTCAAAAGTTCTTAGCGGACACACAAACATACATACATACATACATACATACATTTCCGCTTTTATATATATACTTTTATATATATAGATAGATGATTTCTAAAAAAATATAATTCCTTAATTTAAAATCTATAATACAATTCCGATTAAAATCCAATTTTACCGACTAAAAACAATTATAGCATTTACAAGTTTACTAAATTTTTTTTATACATATGCTAGTATTTCAGCCCGGCGTTTCCCGGATGTTTGCAGGTGTATGTTGAGAAAAAAAAAGCGGTCATTTTTTTTTAAACTTGACCCCTATTATTACACCTAAACCTTTATTGTTTTGCGCTCAAATCAAAGTATTAAATTAGATCCATGTGTAAGGCACCTGTTTCTAAAATTTCAAGTGTTTAGATTCAAAATTGGCGAAGGTGTTTGGTAGAGTTCTCAAAGGACACATCGTTGAACTTTGACCTTTTAACAGCCAAATTTCAGACACGTTCACTTTCATATATATATATATATATATATATATATATATATATGTATGTATATATATATACATATATATATATATATATATATATATAAAATCAAAATTTAAGTTTTGTCTTTTTCACTGACCCAGTTTATAAGGAGTGTTTTCTTTCTATGTATACAATTTTTCAAAGATTCACGTCACACACACACACACACACACACACACACATATATATATATATATATATCTTATCTATCTATCTATATATATATCTATAAAAGTGAAAGTGTCTGTCTGTCGGTGTATCTGTGTATATGTGTGTCTGTGTGTGCATATTACGCAATAACTTACGCAATAACTCTGTCAATTTTCGTCTACAGACTCGAAACTTAATATACCGGTTACTGAGATTTGGGAAAATCGATGTGATCGGTTTTTGGCCAGCAAAAACGTGCAATTTTAGATATAGGTTCATTGGACATGGATCTAACTTTATAACTGGATTTGAGCCCCGAAAAAATTAATTTTAAGGAGTCATAATAGGGGTCAAAGTATTTAAAAAAATTGACCTTTTTTTTTTTTGCTCAACATTCACCTCCAAATACCCGGGAAACGCGAGGCACGCATGCGAGTATATGTATAAAAGTGATCGTGTCTGTGTATCTGTGTGTGTGTGTCCATTTCCCTACGCAATAACTTTGCCAATTTTAAGTCTATAGACTCGAAATTTTATATACAGAGCACTGAGATTCGGGAAAATCTGTGTAATTCGTTTTCGAGCAGAAATTTTGCTAGTAAGAGGTCAAAGTTAAATTTGACCTTTGAGGACTATCAAACTCCCCGACAATTTTGGGTCTAAACACTTGAAATTTTAGATATAGGTTCCTTGGACAGGGATCTAACTTAATAACTTAAAAAATGAAAAGGGGTCATAATAGGGGTCAAATTAAAAAAAAATTGACCTCTGTGGTCTCTAATAAATTAATCAGATACTTTTTAGTCTAAACATTCGAAATTTTACATAAAGGGTATGCAGAGATAAGGCAACATTTTTAATTGGTTTGGGTCGTACATTTTTATTCTACATTTTTATTCTACAGACTCGAAATTTGATATACAGGGTACTGAGATTTGGGAAAATTTTGGGAAGCGGTTTTCGGCCAGAAATTTGTCTATTAACAGATCAACGTTGAACGATTTGACCTTTGGGACCTCCAGCAAACCCCTCTGGCAATTTGAGGTCTGACACTTGAAATTAAAGATATAGGTTCCTTGGACATGGATCTAACTTAATTACTTGATTTGAGCCCAAAACAATAAATGTTAAGGGATCATAATAGGGGTAAAGGTTAAAAAAAATTGACCGTGTTTTGCTTTGTTTTTTTTTGCTCAGCATACACTTCCAAACACCCGGGCAACGCCGGGCACCCATACTAGTATATCTATAAAGGTCTGTGCGTGTGAGTGTGTATGCTTGTATGAAAATATTCCTAAGCAATCACTGTGTCAATTTGTAGTCTACAGACTCGAAATTATGTATATAGTGTGTACTGAGATATGGGAAAATCTATGTCATCGGGTTCGGCCAGTATTTAGCTGTTAAGAGATCAAAGTTCAACGATTTGACCTTTCAGAACTCTACCAAACTTTTCGGACAATTTAGGATCTAAACACTTGAAATTTTAGATATAGTTTCCATACACATGGATTTAACTTAATAACTTGATTTGAGCCCAAAACAATAAATGTTTAGTGGTCATAATAGGGGTCAAAGTTTAAAAAAAAGGTTGACCTCTGTGGTCTCTACCAACTTAAACCGATTAAAAAGTGTGCCCTATCTCTGAATACCCTTTATGTAAAATTTCAAATGTTTAGACAAGAAATTGGCTGAGTAATTTGGTAGAGAACGCAGAGGTCCAACTTTTTTTGTTTTGGGCTCATATCAAGTTATTAAATTAGATCCATGTCCAAGGAACCTATATCGAAAGTTCAAGTATTTAGACCCAAAAGTGTTGGAGGAGTTTGGTAGGGTTCTGAAAGGTCAAATCGTTGAACTCTGACCCCTAAACAACCATATGTCTGGGCGAAAACCGACCACAAAGATTTTCCTTAATCTCTGTACCCTGTATATCAAATATCGAGTCTGTAGACTTAAAATTGTTATTGCGTAGGGAAATGTACACACACACACACGCACACACACACACACACACGGACAGACACATATACACGTTCACTTTTATATATATATATATATATATATATATATATATATATATATATATATATATATATATATATTATTGTATTTATATTTTTATGGAGGAGATCACGATTTTTCTACAGTGATTTCGTAATGTATTTAACTTTTTTAACGAAATGTCTTTATAAAACGGTCTCTTCTGCTTGTTAAACTTCACGGCACAATACTCATTAATGCAATTATCTAATTTTATCAATTAAATGTTAGGAAAATACGCCAGAATTAGATTCGCAATAAACCGAGCAATCAAATTGTATGGCGCCATCTTTTCTAGATACGAAACTAATTATCAATAAAAAATAGTATGTAATGAGAACTAATGACGTCATAAATATACGTCATAATTTTAATTAGTTCTTTTTTCTACTCATTTTAATTCGAATTCACATTACGAACATGAAATACAAATAACTTACTGCTGATAAAACTGTATAGATAAAGGGCGGCAAAATTAAATGAAAATAAATGTCAGAATAATAGTTTTATTACACAAATACAGTGGCGCCAAAATGAAAGTCCACGCATGCCCTTTTTACCAAAAACCTCGAATAATACCTAAATTGCATCTAACTGTTTAAACAACCAATACCTTATTTGATTCGCCTTTTAATTTACTATAATTTTCCTTGTTCCTATTTGAATTTTATTGAGCTCCCTTAGTGTTCACGTCAATTTAAAATATTAACTTCAAATCGAGAAGGCAAAAAGAAACTCCGTGGCAAAACCAAAGATTAAAACCAGCTTAAGTTATCTACCCTTTAGGCAAGAAAGCATCTCTTATCGTAATTATAATTGTTTGAGGTTATACAACGTAACTTCTAGTCGATATGCCTCCACATTCTAATAATGATCGCCATGAGCTCGTTACTCTCAACCTTTCTGGTCTATCCAATCGATAAATCAACCGGAGATGTAAATGTGATAAGAAAGCTGTACGATGTCCGTGCAAAAACATTTTTTCAAAAAACGGAAGTGTTCGTGATGCCCTTTAATTTGGTCGTCCTAGAGTTACTTCTTACAAGAAAAAAACAATGCTATCAAGATCCGCAGCCTCAGAAACAGATTTGAAACGGCTCCCCAAATACAACAACCATGTAATCTTGTTAAAAATTACTCTCTTTCTACAGTTAAGAATAAATTGAAGTAATTTAACTCACGAGGCTGTGTTTCAAGACGAAAGCCAATGATTTCTGTAAAGAACAGAAAGCGCCGTCAGGACTTCGTCAGAGGCAATGAAGATCGTGACTTTTCATATTGGTCGAAAGTGATTTTTAGCGACGAAAGCAAATTCGATAGGCAAGTCACTGATTGTAAGCAGTACGTCCGTCGAAGAAAATAGGAAGAATTTAACCCTAAGGGCATACTTTCAACGCTGTAATGTGGTGAATCTTCAGTTTTGCTATGAAGTGTTACTAGTGCCAATGGTCCAGGGCCTATTGTGCAAGGTCGAATTAATTCGACCAAGTGCATTAATATGTTGACTGTGTATTTGCTAACTTATTTTATCCGGAATTTGGATGATAATCCCATCTTCATGCAGAATATTGCTCCCATTAACACAGCGGACAATGTCCAGTGCAATAATGTTTGGATTGTCTTGCACAATCCCCAGAGTTCAATCCTCTCGAAAACGTATGACATTGCATCAAGTAACAGCTATGCAATGATTGAATGTAAAATCTGAAATAACTTTGGACAATAATAAAAGAGAAATCGGATGCCCTTTCACTGGAGTATGTCCGCAGCCTAATTCATGCAATGCCCAAAAGATCGCCGGCTGTAAAATTGCAGAAGAGCTATACTACTAAATATTAACTAGTTCATTGTGTTCCTGTTGTATTTGTGTTGCTTTAATGTTTAAAAATTCCATTTAAATAACAATTTTCTATTGTATGGGGTTTTCTTTGCCTTATTAATTTGAAGTATTTTTTTTCAAATTGACAAGAACAGGAGGATTATTCCATTAAACGTGAAATATGAACAAGTAAAATTATTGAGGAATAAAATGGGATCAAATGAGCTATAGGTTGTTTAAGCAGTTACATTAAATTTAGCTTAAATTTGCGGTTTTGGAAAAATGAAAAGCCTGGATTTCTTTTTGACGCCATTATGTATGCATATATGTATGTGTAGTGTGAGGCTCATTCATGGTGTGAACACTTGATCTCTATATGAGATGCAAGTATATACGAGTCATGCTTTTATCTCTTAAACGTTGAGTTAGTAAATTAGGAATATTAATTTTTTTTTCACTTTTTCGCAAGTAAAAAAGCGTTCTATTGTATTTTTACTGTAGTTTTTTTTACTGAATTATAGACAAAAATTAATCTATTCTTGTGGAGTATCCATCTTATGGTTGTTACAATTGGTAACATCGCTTAGAGAAGTTGCACTATGCATTACATACGCATATGCAGTGTGGCCAATTTTCCATTGCGCAGATTCTCTTTTTGCCTTCTCGATTTGAAGTTATTTTTTTTTTAATTGGCGTGGACACCAGGATACTTCAATTAAAAGCAAATATGAACAGGTAACAGTATAAAGAAATAAAAGGCATATCAAATGCGGTATAGGTTGTTTTAAAAGTTACAGTCAATCCCAGCTTAAATTTGCGTTTTTTTTTTAAATGACCAGTGCGGACATTTTTGTTGTTGTTTTGGCGCCACTCTATGCGTTTTATTGCAAATATAAATTATCAGCATTCATAAATTCAATACTATTTCCAGAATATAGTCCCGACACTCGCCCGTATATAGCATAGTCTAAAGGTCCAATTTTCACAAATTCTACGCATTACCTAAGGATGCATTTAGTCAACAACGTGTGTTCTGTTGTCTCTCAAGTGGTCTATTGAGTCTGCTTTCCCTGCATAGACGTAGGTCTTTACAATAACTAAAATAATCTATTATGCTTCATAACCAATAAATTACAATCAAATAAACGGAAAAAAAAATTATTGATAATATGTATTGCATAATTTTATGCGGAGATTTTGGGAAAATTGGACCACTAGATTACGCTATATGTGCACAGGCCGCGCGGGGGGAGCTATATGCTCGAAAATGTATTTAAATTATAAACGAAAAAAACCCTACTATTTGTAATACACAAAATTTGTATAACAAAAAAAATATTGTTTTTGTGATTTATTTATTTAAATAATGCTGACTCTTAAAACCCATTAATATATATATATATATATATGTATATATATATATATATATATATATAAATATATATATACATATATATATATATATATATATATATATATACATAAATGTTGTTTGTTTTGGTTTTAGCGATATGTTTTGAATGAATTCAATTATTTATGAAAGCGCATTTTTACCTAAATGCAAGTTGGGGAAAATTTCCCTTTAACCAATTTGGTACCCCTACATGGGGAGGGGTATATATATATATATATATATATATATATATATATATATATATATATATATATTTTAAATGTAATTATCCACTGACACGTGTTCCGTCCTCTACGACGCATCAGAGTGGCTGAATCTCGCTATATTCAGCCACTCTTATGAGGCGTAGACGACGAAACACGTGTCAGTGTATAATTACATTTAAAATATATATATATATATATACATATATATATATATATGTGTGTGTGTGGGTGTGTGTGTGCGTGCGTGTTGTGTGCGTTTATGGGAAAAAAGATGGTTATTCTATTATATTTAAGCCTTTACTTACACGAATCCTTTATTTTATGAAGTTCGATGTAACTACAGAGCGTATACAAATAAATGACAAAAAGTCTATATTCAAAAGTTCAAGATAATGCCCATCTTACCGTTTATTTGTTTCCGCATGTTAAAATGTCAAATCTTGAGAGCATCTCTTTTATATGAAAATGAATCATTCATGTAATTATTATGCAATTTTTTACATTTTTTTTTACATGAGATAATTTGGGACCCATCAACTTTTAAAGAAAATAACAGAAATATGAACATAACTACAAAAATCGCTCCCCCCTCTCTCTCTCTCTTTATATATATATATATATATATATTTATATATATATATATATATATTTATATATATATATATATATATATATATAGTGTTGGGACGATTATCGGAATCGGGAATCGGAAAAATCGGAGCTTTTTGGGGTATCAGAATCGGTATCGGAATTGGAAAATTTTAGCCTATTTTCCGATGCCAAAACAGATTCTTAAAATTATCTTTTTTATTTGATTTTGGTTTAAGAAACATTTTCCCCTGCTTGTAGTAATAATAACATAATAAATATTTATTAATTAAAACTTCCATAAAGACTAACATCTCCGGATCACCCTCCACCCTAACAAGTGTGTTTTTACGTTTGAGAAAATATATGCACGTCTAAGATGTGGTTTTTACAGTTATAAGGATAAAATCACACTATTATAGGTAAATATTTCGAAAATGATAAAAAAATCGAAATATGAATCGCTAACTTTAGCGGAATCGGGAAATAAGTACGGAATCGGTAATTGTATCGGAATCTGGAAAAATATTGGAATCATCCTACTACTAATACATATATATATATATATATATATATATATATATATATATATATACATGCAATATATTTATATATATATACATGCAATATATTATATATATATATACATGCAATTAAGTTATCAAAACTATATCTTTAACAAAATCTTATCAATATATGGAAAAGTTAGCAAGTGTTAACGAATCAATTACATATATTACAAAATTACATATATTGAAAATTAACATGTATTAAAAAAATTGCTTATATTAAAAAAATACATATATAAAAACAATTACATATATTAAAAAATTACATATATTAAATATGTATTTAAACAATTACATATATTAAAACAATACCACATATTATAAACATTACATATATTTAAACATTTACATGTATTAAAAATTACATATCTTAAAAAATTACATATATTAAAACAATTACATATATTAAAAAAATGCATATATTAAAACAATTATATATATATATATTAAAACAATTAAATATATTAAAACAATGACATATATTAAAAAAATTATATATCTTAAAATAATTACATATATAAAAAAATTACATATATTAAAAAATACGTATATCAAAACAATTACATATATAAAAAAATACGTATATTAAAACAATTACATATATTAAAAAATACATATATAAAAATTACATGTTAAAACAATTACATATATTAAAACAATTACCTATATTAAAACAATTACATATATTAAACAATTACATATATTAACACAATAGCATACATTTAAACAATAAAATATATAAAAAATTACACATATTAAAAAATTACACCTATTAAAAAATACATATACTAAAAGATTACATATACTTAAAAATACATATATTAAAACAATTAAACATATTAAAAATACATATATTAAAACAATAACATATATTACAAAATACATCTATTAAAGAAATTACATATTTTAAAACAATTAAAAACATACATATATTAAAACATACATATATTAAAAAACTTACATATATGAAAAAAAAAGAAAAAAGTTGCATTTAACCTCATTATAACATGTGAAAAATAGGGAAAAGTAAAAGAGACAAAAAAGGAAAAAAGAAACATATTTAGACCATATCATTTTGAAGTAAAATGCTTCTCATTAGAAGCGGGAAAGTGATATAATCCAGCAAAATCTAAATATAGATAGAATTGGCTTAATAACAATTAGATTAGAACTGAAAATAAATACGAAATTAAGAAATATTAAAAGTAGGAATAAAATGCAATGTATCAGGTAGCGACGTTTGAAAAATGAATACAAAAAGAAAAATACAAAATATAAAAATTATAAATAATAAAACAACGAGGAAGAAGATAAGTATGCGAGAAGGAAAGGGAGGGGTGGGGATGAAAGCAAAACAAACACAAAGGATAGCATATATATATATATTATATATATATATATATATATATATATATATATATATATATACTAGCAAAAGTACCCGTCGTGACTGGGTTCAAAAACAGCCTACAGAAAATGGACTCTGATTTATGAAAGTATGATAGGTTATGAAAAGGACGGGTTGTAAATTTGGGTTGAATTTGGGCGTATCAAAACCAAAGCAAAATATGATGAAAGTAAAGATAAAATAGATAAACCCCATAATTTATTATATCATACCTGTTTACACTGAAACACTTATCACAATATTCTATGGATCTATATTAAAAAAAAAAAAACTTGTTAAACTTTGTGACATATTTCCATTCTATGGCGGTCAGGCGCGAACGAACACCCCATAATTTTACTATACCATATTTCTTCAAAATGAAACATAATTATCAAAGTATACTTACGCAGATAGATATGAAAATCTTTATTAAAGTGTGTGCCTATTTCTATTCTATGGAGGCCAGGCGCGAACGCAGACCTCACAATTTTATTATACCATCACTATTTAAGTTAAAACATAATTATCAAAGTATTCTTATGTACATCTATATCAAAAACACATGCAAACGATTTTTTTTTATTTTTAATTTTTTTTTATAGACCAGACGCGAACGCAGACCCCACAATTTTAATGAACCACCGTTCTGCCAGATCAAACATACCCATACCTGTGTCTTGATACATCTTCTATCATTATATGTAATCATTTTATTTTTTTTTAAATAGTCAACCATATAGACGCCTATTCGTGGCCAGGCACACACACATGCAGCTTTATATATATATATATATATATATATATATATATATATATATATATATATATATATATATATATATATATTTATTACGTAGTGAAAAGATTTTTTAAATATAAATAGGAGTCAGAATATATTAATTGTGATCATTATAGGAGAGTCAAAAGAAAAATGAAAAAGAGAAAGTGAAGAGAGTAAAAATGGAGGAAGAAAAAAAACGAAATAAAATAAATATACAAACAAACAATTTTATTTATATCCGCATTTTCGTATCACATATATGAATAAAGATGCTGTGTTTTTATGTTTGAATCACGGAAAGAAAAAATACTAAGAAATAATGATAAGCTTATGTATCGATCTATGGACGCCTCGTCATTTGTTTGATCGATTATCGATACAGATCGAATACTAAAAAAGAAATATTTGATTTTGGTCCATCAAACATTTCTTTAGATGTAAGAAAAGCATAAAAAACATTTCAGCAGTTAAGAGGGTTTTGATGGAACGTCAATCTATGCTGACAAGAGAAATCTTGTTATTAAAAATTGCATATTACCCGTCAAAATTATTATAGACAGTTTATATTATTTTTCAAAAAAATAATTCGTACGGAAGAATGTTTATTGACACTGGACCCCAAAATCCTACTGTTATAGGGGCCAGATTTATCTTACATGTTGTTAGGTTCGAAAAATTGGAAAAAGAAAACGCATTCTTCAGGCGAGGAAATTAGGTATTAAAGTTAATCATCCTACGTCATCTAGAGATGTCTAAAATTATGCTTCTTGTCGGGTGAGATGGAGGTATTTTCTCTGAGACGATACCATTGTAAAAACAACAATGTCGCTCCATGACAGAAACTGTAGTACGCATTTATGAGCCTATTGGAGATTCTATGTTACACCAAGATGGAGATGCAAATGTTTCCTGCACATCGTGCACAGACCAGATGTGGCAATACTATCCAATTTTACGTCGAATCATGTCTACATAATACCCCCATATATATATATATATATATATATATATATATATATATATATATATATGTATATATAAACGCGAGACAAGCACAAATCTTCGCATACACCTGACGAATCCAAGCTTGGATGAAACGCGGAATATTCTGTGGAGCTGAATTGCCATATTTATTTTTACAGCTTACTACCTAGATCTACCTATGTATTGAGCACTGTTGAAGTAAATACTTTAGTTTATACATATACTTTCGTATTTTAATTTACGTTATTAAATGAAGTAGTTACTTACGATAAAAATGCTAATTTTATTTTGGTGTCTTAAAATCCCCCCCCCTATTTTTGCTGATTAGGAAATTAAGTTCCAAGACAAAACCTTTGTCAATTATTATCAATAATTATTCTCAATTTTAATAAAATGAGCATCGTTTCCGAAACGATCGTACGCGCAAGTTGATTTTGTTTGTATTTCCTTTTCAAACTGGTTTATAATTTTATAATTCACTATTATTAATCTTCCCCCCCCTCTCTCTCTCTCTCCCTCTCTAAATATATACATATATATATATATATATATATATATATATATATATATATTGTAATTTATTAAATATATATATATGGCAATTAAACTACACAGAACATTCCGCGTATCATTCTCGTGATAATTCGCCAGGTTTATCTATAATCATAGTCAGGGTAATCTATTATATATATATATATATATATATATATATATATATATATATATATATATGTGTGTGTGTGTGTGTGTCTGTGTGTATATATATATTATATATATATACATACATATATATATATATATATATATATATATATATATATATATATATATATATAGAAAGTGCTGGGGCATATTCTAACTCAACAGGAAGAGCCGTATGCTTTCCAATGGACTATAAAAGTGTATATTCCTGCCAAGTAAAGCTATATGGAAATATGACATCGAGATATTTTGACGCTGAACTTCCGGGAAACGTCGTATTAGATAGAGACATTGGTGGTTGGATGCCTGTTTTCCTCGCATTTCTGATTAAATGTTATCAGCATTTTATATGACATATACGATTATTGTTTGAGCAACGTCGAATTCTCATCAAGTTATACTCTTTCCAGCTTATGGAAATATCAGGTAAGGAAGCCATTTAAAAATTATACCTTAGCGTAATAAACGACATACAATCTCATACATAAAATTCATTCTCCCCTACAATATTCGAGCAAGTTTGTAACTGTGTTTGCTTGTACATCAATCAGACAAAAACTGGATAAATAAACAAATGCTTCTTTTAAAACTAAGATCTCTGCATGAAAACATCGAATCAAACACCATTAAACAGGTCCATGATTATTAAAGTGTACTGGCTTTTTTATCATATCCTTATTTTCACACCAGAAGAGGACTGTAGGGTCTGCTTCTAATGATTTTAGCAAAATATCGACGTTTAAATTTTTATCAGAAGGCCTTTATCTCAGTCCTAGATAAATATTTCTGATATATCAAGCGCTACAGCCCTAGCTTAATCTGTTTTCTCAAGGGTATGGTACACGCATTCAGAGATTAGTGTTGTGACGTATAACGGTATTAACTCAATCGCTACCTGCAAGTCAACAAAAATAATAGGTTGAAATACTGTTAACATTGACTATTTTACTGACTAACGGTAAATTTATGTACGGCCCAAAGATTTTAGAGACAAGCAAGAATAGAGTGATGTGACGAAAATTTAACGGTCGATTTTTTCACAGTGGCACACTCCAAGCAACCAATGAAATTAGGAAAGATGTTTGTTGAAAGATTTAGAGAGGACAGTGCTAAGCTCAACCGATGATTCCTTTAGTACTATAGCAGGGATGAGATAAGGCAGCAGACCCATAGTAGTGTTAAGGGTTTATGATATTCTCGACAAGGCCAAGGAGAATGATCATGTGATCATATGTGGCTTCAGGATTCTTGGAACGTGGTCCAACCGCATTAGTAAACCTGCTAACGCCATAGCGATTCTTAGAAGGCAGTGTAATTGTTGATTGCCCTTTATTGACCAAACAATATAGTTCTCTGAGAAGTTGCAAAACCCTAATTTCTGCGATTTTATACGCTTTTTATTCATCTCCGTTGATCCAAACCTATGCCTTTACGCATTTAGAATTGATTAATTAGTGACATGAATTTCTGTTTATAATATTTTTCACTAACCATGTTTTTTTTGTTTTTTTTTTTGTTTTTTTAATCATTCCTGAGGTTCGGTTATTTTGTAATCTTTTTGATGTTCGCTGCTATTAATGTCATATTCATTTAGAATTGTTAATACCAAGAGCTTTCTTTTTCAGGGTTTTTTTTTTGCGATTAAGAATATACTTAGCTTTATGGTATTTTTTATATAACTCCGCGTGGGTATGTTTAGTCAGAAAATACTCACATTTCTCATTCATATTATTCCTATAGGGCAAAATCACGTTGGCACACCGGATCCCGCTGAATCAATGAAGTTAAACAACGTTGGATCTGGTCAGTACTTAATGGGTGACCATTTGGGACTTCCAGTTGCTGTATGTGCTCTTCGTTTTTTGTTTTTTTTTAATTTATTTATTACATTTTAACCCCAAACAAGGCACATTGCCACTTTGATGTAGGGGGCTACTATTAGGGGCATAAGCTACAGGGATACTATGTGGAGAGTTGGTTCACGTTACACTTGAACTTCTGCATGTCAGTACAATTGGGGAAGTAGGGACCCGGAAGGGAATTCAAAATTCTAGCGGTTCTGGGGTAGAAACTACTGGAGTAGAAGGTTCTCTTTCATCTAGGCATCTCTACTGTGAATGGGTGGGATTTAGCTGCTTGTCGGGTTTGTCAGGGGTATTTTCGTCGAGGAGATACAAGTGTGTGTAGTTCGTCAGTGCATTTACCGTTAAAGTACTTTTAGAACAGGCAGAGGGATGCAACATTTCGTCGATGGGACAGAGGCTGAAGTTTAAATGACAATTCAAGACCTATCACGTTGGCGACTCTCTTTTGAACCTTATCTAGGAGCGAGAGACTAGTAGCAGATGCACCAGCCCAAATGTGACAACAATACTCCATACATGGGCGAATGGTGACCTTATAGAGGTATAGGATACTTTAGGGCATTACTAGCTTTCAAGTACGATAGAGAGAACATACCTTCTTTGCGGCGGTCCTGGCAATGCTCTCAATGTAATTGTTCCAACTCATGTTTCCTGTGAATGTTAGGCGAGGATTTTAAAAGATGTACTTTCAGATAAAGAGGCTTTCGGCCATTGCTATTGGTGGTAGAAAAGTTTTCTTGTAATTATCGAAGGAAACATGTCGGCATTGTTGCCAGTCGTCCTGGACCTCTCCTTGCTACTGGACTCACACAGAGTCGATTCAGAAGAGGTGTGATTAAGGGATTGCGCGA
This sequence comes from Euprymna scolopes, assembly GCF_053919585.1. Classification (NCBI taxonomy): domain Eukaryota; kingdom Metazoa; phylum Mollusca; class Cephalopoda; order Sepiida; family Sepiolidae; genus Euprymna; species Euprymna scolopes. The sequence continues at coordinate 54,334,638 of NC_136520.1, read as the reverse complement.
CGCTTGCCTCACAATTACACACGCAGCTGCCTCTACAGGAGGTTTTCTTTGTTTTTCGAGACTGAACAGAGGCATCGAATTATTCCTTAACAGATGATCGACGAAATATGTAGGTTCCAGCACGAACAAGAAAATATGTAACGTAGTTTACACACGCGTTAACATGTACACACTCGGGGCCCAACACGTAGTAACAGAGAACGTCGCAAGGAAGAGAAAACCAGTAATAACTCGATCACTATTTTCCGTTGTAACAGCATTTATTTCCGGGTACTTTTTCGATCGCGCTTTTTTTTTTGTTCTGACCTCTATCCGCTTACGTAATCCTCGGTTTGTGCACACGCACTTTTTATAGCCTTTTTCATGTTTCTTTGACGTCACTTCGCACAAGATTCGACATTTGCATACAGCAACCATACGTGCGCCCGTGCTTCGTTACATTATGCATAATAACGCGATCACTAGTTTCCGTTGTAACGGCATTTATTTACGGGTACTTTACCGAATAGAATGTGATCGCGCTTCTTCTTTCAAATCTCAGGCGTATCTCGTTGGACACAGGAGTCTTTCATTCGAACTCGGGAACCTGTACCAATTTTCGATTGAAACCTACATCTACAAGAATAGCATGCTCTGGTCCCCGCTGGCATGACCGATTAGAAGTCCTAAGTAAGTCTTAACTGAAACATTATTATCAAAGTATACTTTCGCAGATAGATATGAAAAGTCTTTATTAAAGTGTGTGCCTATTTCCATTCTATGGAGGTTAGGCGCGAACGCAGACCCCACAATTTTATTATACCACCCCTATTTAAGTTAAAACATACTTATCAAAGTTTTTTTTTTATGTACATCTATATCCAAAACACTAGTAAACGATTTTTTTTTTAATTTTTTAATTTTTCATTTCCATACTTTGTGGATCAGGTGCGAACGCAGACCCCACAATTTTAATGAACCACTGTTCTTCCAGATCAAACATACCCATTCCTGTGTCTCGAGACATCTTCTATCATTATATGTAATCATTATTTTTAAAATATTCAACCATATAGGAACTATTCGTGACTAGACACACACACATACATTCAGCTTTATATTATAGATATAAATATAAATAAACTCGTGTTCCTTTGAATACAAACAGGATTCAGAATATATTAATTGTGATAATTATAGGAGAGTCAAAAGAAAAAGGAAAAACAAGAAAGTGAAGAGAATAAAAATTGAACCAAAAACACTGAAACCGCATATCTATAAGTTCTTTAAACCAACCCTAACCACATTGCCACATCACTACTCCCCTCAAAAATTGTTTTTAGTGCAATTTCGACTTTAAACCCAGGAAATGAAGTAGTGAAAAGAAAACAAAGAACAAACTGAGAAAGATATATGAACCGGATATTATTTTACGTTCGTTTGACTTAAATGTTTTCTTATATTACAAAGAACCTAAGTTAAAAATGAGCACATTAGTGAGGTACTAACACATTATCCTTAATTAAAACAATTAAATACATATTTATTCAATGGGCCTAACTCTCTTCCTGATCTACACCAATGACCTCCCTAAACACATACTTAAATCATTCTTTGACATCTATGCTGATGACACGACTATCTACGGCAACACACCAAAGGATGTAAATGACAAAGTTCTCTCTGATTCTCTCTTCTCTGATGTCGAGCGCGTGGTTCAGTGGGGGAAGACGTGGCTGGTTACCTTTAATGCGTCTAAAACCAAACTACTATCCTTACATCATCAACGCTCTGATCCCCATCTGGCATCAATTGGGATGGATGGCTCTCGTCTGGGAGAGGCCCCGTGTTTTGACAAGCTTCTGGGTTTGACTTTTACTCCTGATCTGAAATGGAACACGTACTGTACCTGCAAAACCCTTATCCCTGAGTGGCTTCCGGGTCTTGATAAATGGTGACCACTGTGGAAAAAAATAATAATTCAATTTCAATGTAAAGGAATATGGTGGCATGTATCTAATGTGATTAAATATGCGCGGGGACGTCTCAGATAAAACATACGTTGAATAACTCAGCGTGACTATATTACTAGGCGTATATACCTGTGCGTGTGTATATGGATTGATTAAACTCCTTTTTAGATATTCTGTTTTGAACATCTCTCCATCTCTGTCTCCCTCTTCCTTTATTTCAAAGTCCAGTCGTTGAATATTCTCCGACTGTTTTCGATGAATACTAGCCGATATGGGATTTATAGGCACCAAATTTCCTGTAATTTTTGTGTTGCTTTTCGGTGGCTTTATAATAAGATGCTCACGAAGTCATAGATAACTTTGTGACTAGGTTCAAATACCTGACTATCAGCAATTCTCACTTCCTACACTGATGTTTGCGTGAGACATAAACAGAAGTGCCTGAACGGATACAGGTAATTGTTAATATCTATCTTGAAGTATAATAGTTATTAAGCCCCCTTAAGCAATTAAAGTTGATTCCTCTTTATGAGAAAAAAAATGTGCCAGCTTCAGCGCAAATTCGAAAGTCCGACTTTCGGGTGTTGAATACTCTCCGGATGTTTACTATGAATGTCTGCATTTATTGACAGTGACGTTCCGTCAAATCTACTGTTAATTGCAAGTGTTTTTTCAAGCTAGATGCTATCTTACGAAGTCAACGGTTACTTTGAAAATAAATTCGAATATCTCGACCAGCAGTAATTATAAGTTTCTACACTGGTGATTGCATAAAAATGAAATGCTTCCGTCTAAAGGTATGAATATAAGTTGTTAATTTATTTGCGGACTGTTTTCCTCATGTTCATTGTTGTTGTTTCACGACGATTTGACTATCTATACCTCTGGCCCTCATGTGGTTAACCGTGATGGGATACGAGTGCTGAGTCTCTTAACTCTATTCTCAGTAATTATTGCCTTCCAATAGTTGTTGTCGTCTCACCACGTTTTGGCCAACTAATCTTCTGCCCAGTTTTTCTGAACATTATTATTATTATTATTATTATTATTATTATTATTATTATTATTATTATTATTATTATTATTGGCTCACAAGGAGCTTTCACACAGGTCTTCAGAGATCTTTCCCTGAAAAGGCCCTGTGGTGTTCCCTGGAAGCTGAGTGAAAACAAGTATCCCCAGGTTTCCAGTACTCTCTCCACCTCTTTCGATAACATCTGCAAATAATTTTACATTATCGCCTCAGCCACTTGCCATTGCTTTCTTGTTGGTGGCAGCTATTGGTCTTTGCTTGGATTTGAGCGGTGATATTCCTTCCCAAGGTCCCAGTTGTCTTCGCACTTATTCGGCTGAGGTCTGGTCAGTTTATCAGTCTTTCCTTCCTCCTTGATTCTACTTGGTTATTTGGTCTCGCTTTGTTTGTGGAGGGCAGTGAGGTGGCAATGAGGTATTATTGGGTTATAGAACTTATAGATATGCTGTTTCAGTGTTCTTGGTTCCATGTAGTGTTTAATGTTTTGTCTTTGTCTAGCCCGCACTATTATTATTATTGTTGTTGTTGTTGTTGTGGTGGTGGTGGTGGTGCCTTTTTACGCCAAACAAATTACACATCTTCTCTATATACGCCCCCGGGAGAGGAGACTATATCTTTGAACAATTTCTTTGAATAAAGCGACAAATAACCTTCAGCATAAATCGCTTTTTAATGGCCAAATTGCAGAAAATAAAAATAAGATCCGTTGCTTTTTTAGCTTCACGCATGCGCTAAGTGATGTCTTCGTGCACGCACGCGTCTTCATCAACAACGCTATTCGTTGTTAATCCTATTACTGTTTCTTCAAATTGTTTGATATTTTTTTTTATGTCGAAGTTCAACCAACGACAGAGAAGAACTGGGAAATAAATTGAACGGTTTATAAAACACACACACACACACACACACACACACACACACACACACACACACAAAAGATCAAAAGCTTCGAAAATAAAAAAAAATATGCAAAATTATATACGAACCATTGTCTTTGTCTTTGCATGTGACAATTTATTTGGAGTAGTAAATTTGTTAATATTAAGGTAGTGTATCTCTATAACTCTCTTTCTGCATATCTCTCTGTCTTTCTCATTATCTCTGCGTACGTATGTATGTATGTATGTATGTATATATGTATGTATGTATCTATCTATCTATCCATTCAGCTCTCTCTCTCTCTCTCTCTCACTCTTAACGTATTAAGCGAAGCTCTTTCTGTAAGCAAATCGAGCGGAGGGATTCGGACAATGTCAAAAACATCGATAATTCATTATCCTTACAGCAGACGTGCGGACAAGAGAGTACAACTGCCGACTTGATGATTGTTGGTTCGGGATATAGTTCGTAAGGGGTGTTAGTCAAGCCACAGAGATGAGTTGTGATAAAGCGAAACAGACTCTGTGGATGACTATATATATATACATATATATATATATATATATATATATATATATATGTGTGTGTGTGTGTGTGTGTGTGTGTGTGTGTGTGTGTGTTCATTCATGACGGCTTTGTTTTACGTATTGCATGTGTTGGATTTGTTTTTATTTTTTATTATCGTGGGTATTCATAGAATTGTAAACATCATCACTGTCGTCATGATCATTGAGTAATTATACTGTTTTTAAACGCTTCTCTCAATTAAAAAAAGGACACCAATATTCATAACTGTTTGTTTTACATGTTGAATGCGTTGGATTTGTTTTATCTAGGGGGAGGGCTCTAGAAATCCATAATCAAGGCAACCTCTCTAGGAGAAGCAAATCTCTGATTTAAAAAAAAACATAACTCGGAAGACCAGTACCCGCATTAAACTGGTCTGCAGTTTGATTTGTTGCTGGCTATCTTGCTCTTGCTTGTTGCTGGATATCAATATTTTGAACCGAGGGAGAGACTAGCTGTCGTACAAAGCTAAATCTCAGTAATAACATCTTTGTACAGATACTTTCTCAGATATTTGCCAAACAAAATAATATTGGCGATGGATGACCATATTAACAGGAACAAAAGATAATATGCTAAATGACACCCACTCCAGCTCTGTTGCTGGAATGTGAGAACACTTATTGACAATGGTAACAAACTAGAACAGAAGACTGCAATTTTGCCTAAGGAATTGCTAAGATACAATACAGACATTGCTGCACTCTCTAAGATACGTTTCGCAGGTGAGGATCAACTGCTTCAGCGTGAGTTGGGTTACACGACCTTCTGGTCTGGTAAAGCTGAAAAGGAGAGGCGTGAGGCTGGTGTTAGTTTTGCAGTTAAGAACCCCTTAATTGACAAGATCGAACAGCCAGTAGACATAAATGACCGTGCAATGACATTGAGAATGCCCCTTGCTGCTGGTCGTTACGTGAATGTTCTTTCTGTCTATGCGCCGACTCTTACTTTGCCTGAAGACGATATTACTTCCTTTTATCATATGCTTAGATCTGTTATCACCGGTTTGCTAAGTGCTGAGAGTTTGGTGGTGCTTGGTGACTTCAACGCACGGGTTGGATCAGACAATAAGACTTGGTCTCCATTGGGTCCATATGGCATTGGTAGAGTCAAGTCGAATGGTATGCTGCTTCTCCATCTCTGCAGTGAACTAAATCTTGTTATCACCAACATTTTTTCCCCACCAGAAAAACAAGGAGATCTGGTTCCCTCCCCAATCTAAACATGACCATTTTCTTGATTACATACTGTGTAGACGTGGTGATCTTGGAAATTTTTGAAAAGTTAGAGTACTGCGTGGTGCTTACTGTGGTACTGATCATTTAATGGTCAGAGCTAAACTAAGAATTACAGATCGCAAAAAAGCCGTTTCAATGGTGTCAAAGTGCCTAAACGTATTGATATTTCCAAATTGAAGGATCCAGTCGTACGAAGTTCCTTGAAATCTTTCAACCAGGTGGAATTTTCAGATTGTGATTGGGAGACAGTAAGAGATACAATATACCAAAAAGGTGTTGAAGCTCTTGGATTGAAGGTGTCCAGACATCGATATTGGTTTGCTGATAATTTCAATCAAATTGACAGAAAGCGGAAAGCTTATTCGAAACTTCTCAACTCTTCACCTCTGAACGAGCCAGCGCTCGCTGCCCACTTTTCTTCTGTACGGAGTGAGGTTCAGTGTTGTGTACGCCAAATAAAAAACAAATGGTGGTCTAACCTCTCCTGGGAGATACAGACTGCCTACGATCATAGAGATGTCAAGACATTCTACACTTTGCTTCATCAGGCTTATGGTCCGAAATCCTCTTCAACACCACCACTCCTGGCGAAGGACGGGAAAACCTTGCTGAAGACCTCACATAGAATTATGCATCGATGGCATGAACACTTTCATGATCCTTTTCATAACCTATCCAATGTTGATGTTGCTGCAATAGAAGGTATCCCTCAATGTTCCTTTTGTCCGGAAATTTATGTTGAACCAACTCTTGTGGAAACAGTTGACTGCATAAAACAGATAAACTCGAACAAAGCCCCTGGGCTGGATGGCATCCCTGTTGAGCAGCTGATACATGGTGGTGTCAATGTGCATTGTGTAGTCCATTCTTTGATACTGTCAGTATGGCAGGTTGACCCGGTTGCCCAAGATTAGGTGGACGCAATCTTGGTTATATTGTATAAAGGAAAGGGTACAAGATCTGATTGTCGAGTTTATCGAGGTATCTCGCTGCTGAGTACGGTGTGAAAGGTATTTGCACGGCTCTTGCTAAATCGACTGGAAAAGTATGTATGTCCTAATATCCTTCCAGAATCCCCGTCTGGTTTCAGAAGTGGACGAGGAACTGTGGATATGGTGTTTTCTGCTAGACAGCTCTTGGAAAAATGTATTGAACAGCGTATGCCTCTTCGCCAGGTGTTTGTGGACTTAACCAAGGCGTTTGGCACAGACAACTGTTAGGCTCTCTCGAAAGTGCTGGAAAATTTGGCTGTACACCTGCTTTTACAGACAAGTTCAGGCAACTTCATTTAAGTCTGAAAGGTCGCGTCAACTTAAATGGGCGGTTTTCGGAAGAATTCCCCTGTGAAATGAGTGTGAAGCAGGGTGATATAGCTGCACCAACATTGTTTTCGCTCTATCTAACTGCTGTGCTCTGGTATGATTTCCACGATTGTGATATGGGTGTTTGTATTAGATTTCGAACGACTGGAAAGGTGTTCAACCTCAGAAGATTCCAAGCCAAAACACTTGTTAGTGATGGACTTGTTAGGGGACTGTTGTATGCTGATGATGCTGACCTGGTAACACACTCCCCAGTAGATATGCAACTAGTGATGGATCTCTTTACAAATGCTTGTACCTGCTTCGGACTGACAGTTAGCATTAAGAAAACTAAAGTCATGTACACTCTTGCTCTCGATGATCTGTATGTGGAACCTGATATCTTCGTCTGTGGAAAGCGCCTTGAAGTCGTAAAAAAATTGTCTACCTTGGGAGTGCCTTATATAATGATGGCACTCTTAATGCGGAAATAAGACAGAGAATCAGCAAGGCATCTGATGCTTTTGGAAGGTTACAAGATAGAGTCTGGTCTGACGATGATCTAACTCTGACAACTAAAATTTCAGTATATCAAGCATGTGTAATACCATCCCTACTCTACGCACCTGAAACTTGGACCTTGTACCGGTCACATATAGAATTGCTCGAGTGGTTTCATCAGCGCTGCCTGAGCCACATTCTTGGTTTAAAGTGTTATAGCTTTGTCCCTGATACATATGTCTTAAAAAAGGCCAAAACAACCAGTACTGCTACCATTGTTATTAAGAACCAGATGCGTTGGGCGTGTCATCTCATCCGGTTTGAAGACTATCGATCCCCAAAACAGTTGTTCTATGGTGAGCTCTTTCTTGGAAAAGACCCCTGCATAAGCATCAAGAAGAGTCTAGTGAGCTGTCATATTCCTGTTGACAGTTGGGAGTCCCTAGCGTGTGATCGCAAGAAGTGGAGGACACTGATATATATAGAGGCACAGAACACTTTGAAGCAGCCAAAATAGACCGAGCAAAGCTTAAGAGAGCACGTAGGAAATTCCAAACCTTGCCGCCCACCCATGGAGATCTCTGGATCTATAAGGTGTGTGATCGGGCTCTGTTGTCTAAGGCAGGTTTTGTTTATCACATGAAAGCCCACGATGATACAGGTTCTACTGCTGTTAGTTTCATACAAATCAGTGAACGTTTTAGTGCAATGTGTGCTTGAGGGTGTGCGAGTCGCTGGCAGGGCTAAAAGTCATCTTCGGGAACATGGACTTTTAGTGACTGAGGGAGTGGCTCTCGTCTTGACAAGATGTTGCAATCATATATAATATATATATATGTGTGTGTGTGTGTGTGTGTGTGTTACAGATCTGTTAAAGGGTTACAAAAGATCAGACAACGTTAAAATAAAGTAACAAAATCTGCCAAAAAAACATCATCGCAAGCAAGAAGTAAAAGAAAAAATGTATTGTATTGTTTTAAAAAAATCCTGATGAGAGCTTTGTTAAGAGCTGAAAATTTGAAACTTTAAATAAATAAATATTTCTTTACTTAAAATAAATACAAATCCGCACGTCGTCGTCCTTTCTAGCGTCATATTTTGAATTTCATTTTCTCCTGGCTGCTAAAAAGTGGATTACTACAAATACGATTTTATCATTATCTATTTTTAGACTCCATTTTATCACCTCCTATTCTTATTTTTAGACACCATCTTTTAAATTACTGCGCTATTTTATCCCAATTCAATTATTTCTAATTTAAAAAAAAAAAAAAAGATTCTTTCGTAATCTCGTGTCATTTTATTTATTTAATCTATCACCGCTTTATTTCCAAACACAATTTTTAATCTCTACGATATTTTATCTTTTAGACGTAATCCACTACACTAATTTACTCTAATTAGTTCTTCTCTCATAAAATGTATATACATGTATATATGACATCTAATTTACATAAGGAAAACACGTTGCTCTCCCCCATCATTATATATAGCCCCAATCCTCCGACTCTCTCGTCAATGACCATCCCTCTTGAAGAAGCCCGCATAAATCGGGCGAAACGTTGAGTATCCAGGTCCTTCCACCTCCATTTTATTTCATATATATATATATATATATATATATATATATATATATATATATATATATATATATAAACCTTTAGTTCCGTCTGCTATGAATAATTATTGGTAAAATTATTTATTACAAGAAATGGAAGGTTATAAAAATACAATGACAGTCACTCGGAACAAAAGGTGTAAGCGTGACACAAAATAATACAAACAGTATCGTATTAATATATAGACTAGCAGCCCCTATGAAAATTCAACAGTGGACTCTTTCATATGTTAGCATTCTATGGATGTTTAGCGGGGATGACCTGATATTATTGTAGCTCTTTTGTTAAAACTGCAAAAGTATTTTTCTAATGTAGCAGGGGGCTCAACGTTAAATACGCTTTAATATTTTAATTCATGCAGATTTCGTATATATTATTATATTATTATTATAGAATCGATTTCCTATGTATTCTTTTGTATTATAAAGTTGTGCTTTCAAAGATAAAAATCATATATCCATATGACTTGAGTGCATCGGCTTGAAGCGAAACCGAACCGAAAACTTATGGACAATATATATATATATATATATATATATATATATATATATATATTTATATATATATATATATATATATATATATATAGCAATTCATAAAATATATATGGCGATTAAGCTACACTAAATTATTAACTAGCTCTACCCACCTATTGAGCACTTTTGAAGTAAATACTTAAAGTTTACGCATAAATATATACTTACGTATATTAATTTTATGTGAGTAAATGAAGTAGTTATATATATATATATATATATATATATATTTCATGGGGATCATTACTTATGAAGGTCTGTAAGCCACTCGGGAATAAGGGTTATTTTGTGTACAATAATCAATGGGATAATATCGTAGATATAGTTGGTATTGGCTATTTGATAAAGCGTCTTACTTAAGGGGGCGATTAATCAGGAATTTGTTTATGTTTGACTTGAAGATGTCTAAGTTGTAGTCAGGTGGGAAACAGGCAAACGGAAGAGAATTCCACAGGCGTGCAGGTCTCAGAAAAAAAGCTATGTTCATGGAATATACGTTTTGGTTTAGGCACAGATAAAGAGTGGCGGAACTTACTGACAGTTGTTTTAGCAAGACGGGTGTTTATCATGAAGGATTGGCGAGGGGGGACCATGATATTAGAGCTCGGACGAGCACTTGCCATGGAAATAACGATAAAACAAAGACAGGCTCGCAACGTCTCTTCTGTGGGAGAGAGGTTGCAGGGAAGAAAAGAGAGCATCTCCCACTAAGCCATGAAGTCTATTTTGTACTCTGTCAAGGCAGGATAGGCTATTTTTGAAGCTCCAGCCCAAATGTAGCAGCAATACTCCATCCTTGGACGTACTTGGCTTTTATATAGATAGAGAATTGCATCAGTAGTGAGATATCTTCTGGAGCGGTAGAAGGATCCTACCATTTTCCAAGCGGCCCGGGCAACATACTTTATATACGTGTTCCATTTCAGATCAGGAGTAAAGGTCAAGCCCAGGAGCTTGTCAAAACATGAAGCCTCCCCAAGACGAGAGCCATCCATTTACATGGATGCTAGATGAGGAACAGAGCGTTGATATGTAAAGTTAGGAGCTTGGTTTTAGATGCATTAAAAGTAACCAGCCATCTCTTCCCCCACTGAACGACGCGCCCAAGATCAGAGGAGAGGGAATCAGAAAGAGCTTTGTCATTTACGGCCTTTGATGTGTTGCCGTAGATGGTCGTGTCATCAGCATAGATGCCAACGAATGAATTCAGTATGTGTTTTGGGAGATCATTGATGTAGATCAGGAAGAGAGTTCGGCTCAAGATGGACCCCTGGGGGACTTCAGCATTAATACTATGGGCCTCAGATTTCTGCCCATCAACCACTACTCTTATGAACCTATCAAAGAGAAAGGAGTTAATAATTGAGAAAACATTTCCAGTTATACCGTAGCTGGAGATCTTGTGAAGTAGGCCCTTATGCCAAACCTTATCGAATGCCTTTGATATGTCAAGAGCAATTGCCCTAGAACGGAAGCCTTTGTCGAGAGATTCACTAATCCTATGGGATATAACTGTTAGCACATCAGCTGAAGATCTAGCAGAACGGAAACCATATTGCATGTCACCAAGGTGGGTATATCTGCTGAGGTGGCTGACTACTTCTTTATTTAATAGGGATTCCAGTAACTTACTCATGGCACACAAGATACTTATTGGTCTGTATTGAGAGAGGGATGATTTATCACTTCAGTTCTTAAATACAGAGCATACTGACGAGGTTTTCCAGGGTGTTGGAAAGCACTTCTCTATAAGGCAACGCTTAAACAGTTTTGTAAGTATGGGGACAAGTTCTGGTCGAAGCTTTTTCAACCTTATAATTGCAATGCCGTCTGGGCTAGTTGCTTTACTGGAATCAAGGTTCTTGATTAGTTTGGCGGACTCGTGCACAAATATTTGCATGTTGGATAGGGTGTTGTCTGTTGTAGGTGGAAACACGGGGAGTTGATGCTCTTCGTCGCAGAGGGTGGAGTTAGCTGCAAAATTCTTGGCGAATAGTTTGGCCTTGTTTGATGCTGATGAGATGACCCCAGGTTCATTGATCATGGTTGGGATAGAACGTACGCTTCTGTTAAGGAGCCTGAAACCTGGTGGGAAACAAGCCGCTGCTCAACTACTTTGGATTTAACGGACTGAGATCTCTTGCATTTTTATTACTCTTTTACAATGGTTGCTGGCAGTCTTGAAGGCAGCTTTAGTCTCAGTACATCTATTACGTTGGTAGCTATGAAAAAAGTGATTTCTGTGCGCAATGGCAGCGGCACATTATTGGGAGAACCATAGCTGGCTGTTAGGTTTTTTTTTGAATTTTTTTGGATGGTATTTATCGGTCTATGTCTACAGTAAACCATTGGGTAAGGTCTGATACTATAGAGGATACATCCTTTTTAAACATGAAATGCAGAAGTAGATCAGATATGAATGTACGGAAGCTATCCCAGTCAGCCATAGAGAATCTATATACAGTACGGTGGAGAGGTATATCTGAAGACTTATTACATTTCATTTTTATCTTAAATGATACAACTGTGTGATCGGAGGATCCCAGGGGAGATAGGACGGAACATGAACATAGCTCAGAGGAAGTTGAGAGAAATAGGTCTAGAAGGCTTGCATACTGACCAGTAGTATCGGGCACAAAGGTGGGTTCATGAACACTCGGAGTGAGGTCATAAGTAATGGCAAAATCATGACAGAACCTCCCCTCATCATCTGCCTTATTTGAGTGGGTCAGCCATTCCACATTATTGACATTGAAGTCACCGCAAATGTGAATGGTAGCCGAAGGATAAGCAGACGGGATATATTATCCATAAGTTTTCTGTTCGGTTTCGATTCAAGCTGATGCACTCAATTCATACAGATATATTATTTTTATCTCATATATATATATATATATATATATATATATATATATATATATATATATATATATATATATATATATGTATGTATAACTTCATATATAACTTCAGTTCTTTCAGTTTTAATCGACAGGAGTTGGAGCTTAGTTCACAAAGCGAAACGTCTTAGATTGGAAACTCTTTTATGGAACCTGGCCAAGAGAGAGAGAGAGAGAGAGAGAGAGAGAGAGAGAGAGAGAGAGTGAGAGAGAGAGAGAATAGCAGTAGACGCTCCAGCCAAGATGTGGAAATGATACTCAACGCATTAGGGAATTGTGGCTTTGTAGAAGGGCAGGATACTCTCAGGTGTGAGCAGTAGTCAAGCGGGATAGAAAGAACCCATCTTCGTTGCAGCAGCCTTTGCAATATCCTTAATGTATTTGTTCGATGATTCTGATGTCTTGAGATGATAATTGGTTATTCGTATAATTTGGATTCATCGGACTATTGTTCTCATCTTCAGTGTTATTTTCAAGATGTTTCGATATAATCTCCGACTTTCTTCATGTGTATCTTGTCGAACTTGGGAATATTTCTGTCGAACTCGGGAATTTGGACGGAATTTCGAGCAGAAACCTTTATTTACTTTATCGGAGGTAGCGTGTTCTTGTTGCGTCAGTCATGACTGGATACAGGTCCTAGGTAATTCGCAATTGTATTTTTAATTGCCCACACTGAGGATTGGACCTTCAGCCTTAAGGAGTATATCACTTTGTACAACTGATTTTTCTAAGTACTCTAACCAAAAACACAATTGTGAATTACTTGTAACCTTTAACCCGTCATCACTGACGGAACAAGAGCATGCTTCCTTCATGAAATAAATAAAGGGTTCCGCTCGAAATTGTGTCCAAATTCCCGAGTTCGACAGAAATATTACCGAGTTCAATAAGATACACCTGAAGAAGGTCGGAGGGTACATCGACCGAAACCTTGTGAAAATCATACACAAGATGAGAACAGTATGAGTGCAAATAATATGAGTATTTGTTCGAGTTCATATTGCCTGTGAATGTTAAGCCGATGAGTTTAAAGTAAGAATTCTCAGGTAGGGTATTATTTGTCATTGATATCGGTGGTTGGAGAGGTTTCTTGTAATTTTTAAGGAAAGCAGTTTAGTCTTATTAGCATTAAATGTTACCATCCATTTACGGCCCCATTCCACTACAGACTGGAAGACATGTCATTGTCTTAAATTTGTTGTACATCTTTTTTTTTCCATATATTATAATTATTACTATTATTAGAAGTATTAGTTGAGTTGCTATTGGTAATAGTATTCTTAGTTGTCTTCTTGTTTATTTATTTTCCTTCACAGTTAGGTAATTTCTATTTGAGTATATTAATCTCAATAAGCTTCTATAATATAAATCTCACCTGTCTGTTTTAATGTATGTATATATGTATGTTTGTATGTCTGCCTGAGACTTTCAACGGAGGTGACGGATTTTCAGAAAATCTGTATCGTTCTGAGACTTGCCCCTTTTGGACCACAAATATCGAAAGATTGGCTAAAAATATTAATTTCTTCACCCCCAACTGGGTATTTTTCTACAAGGAGGAGTTGCTTTTTTCGCCGATAATTTCGAAAGCCATCCCTTCTTTTCGATTGATTAGCTTTAATTTAAACGTTTGTCACTTCCGGTTTGGCGATGGTCACAACCGCAAAGTACTCACATATTTATTTGTCTATTTTTCCACGTTCTTTTCCCCCTTTGCGGCTAGTTTTAAATAGAGAATATCCATTTGCGAGTGCGAGAGGCAAGCTTGTATGAAATTCTATTAGAACAGACGAATAAATCGGTGAAACATTTCAGGATGTTAAAGCCCGTTTGCTGAAGGTCATAAAATCTTGTTTATTTTGTGAACGAGATCCCGTATCATCAAGAGGGCAAAATAAAAGCGAGTTATTATTCAGCGCATTATAGACTGTAATTTTCAAGTTGTTTTTCTTTTCTTTATTTTGGAAAAGGTTATGTTGATTATTTCGCGGGAGGTAATTGCGATACAAATAACTATTAATTTCAATTATTCTTCAATTAGAAGTAAGAACCACACTGGTCATTGTCCGGGATTGATTGGTCAATATGATTACGTATAAGTTTCTAGGTAAGTAACAAATTGCTTAACTTTTTTTTTTTTAGTATCATAATATGTTCGTTACTAATGCAGCCGCGAATCTCCACAGATGGACAACAATAAGTACACATCGCATACTATTAAAGCTGTCAGCTCCTTCTGTCGGCCAGACAACTTCTCACCCTTTTCTTTTTTTTTACACGGTGGTCACCACTTATTAAGGCCCGGAAGCCACTCAGGGATAAGGGTTATTGCAAGTACAGTACGTTAGTATGGAGATTTAATGAAGTGTTTACGTAAGGAATTTGTTTACGTTGGACTTGAAGACATCCAGGTTGTTGTCAGGAGGAAAGCAGGCAGACGGAACAGAGTTCCACAGGCGTGCAGTTCTAAGAAAGAAGCTTTGTTCATGGTATCTCCGTTTTGATTTAGGCACAGATAAAGAGTGGGGAAAAATTTTCACAGTGGATTCAGCTAGACGGGTGTTTTTCGTGAAAGATTGGCGAAGGGGGACCAGAGATTGGAGTTCAGACGAGCGCCTGCCATGGAAATAGCGATAAAACAAGGACAGGCTCGCAACGTCTCTTCTGTGGGAGAGAGGTTGCAGGGTAGAGAAAAGGGCATCCCCCACTAAGCCACGAAGTCTATTTTGTACTCTGTCAAGGCAGGATAGTTTTTAGCAGCTCCTGCCCAGCTATGGCAGCAGTATTCGACTGGCTATAACATAGTGGTTTTCAAATCTAATTTACATAAGTTACGGTTCAGTTGCCATCCTAAATAATCAAACGCCACCAAAGTCCCACCCGTACCGACTTTTTTGATGACTTCCTAGTAAAAAATAAAACACCATTACTTTATGTGTAGAATATTGACACATCTGACACATATGAAAATAAGAATCAAGATGAGAACAGTAGTCCGAATAATCTATATATTAATACGATAGCTTGTATTTTCTTTTGTGTGTCCTGCTTCCCGACAAATTTCATTGGTTGAGATTTAAGTCCGGAATACACATTAATTCCGGAATACACATTTACGAATGCTCAAGGCGGCATTCGATTTAGCATGTTCTCACCGCTGTATTTGTTTTTAATTCTAAAAAAAAATTAGGGGTTTATTTTTCTGGTAAATGCAAAAGTTGTTAAGAAATAATTGATTTTAAGTTATTCCGTAGTAAAAATCGATAGTACAGATCTCTCGACCGGCGGACGCTATAATTTTTCTAATTTAATTTTTTTTTTAATTGTTTGAGACAGAGAGATACTTTTGCAGTTTTAATAAAAGAGCTAAGAGACGTTTCCATTTACGCTGAATGCCAACAGCAATATATTAAATATGAAAGAGTCCGCTGTGGAATTTCCACAGGTCCCGCTAGTATATATAATACTAATAATTCGTCTGCATCTAACAAAAATATAGAACCAGAAAACAACTATTCTTTCTCCAAGACTGTTCTGTGATTATCGTTTATGTTTATTTATCGAACAAAACTGTATTATTTTTGTTGTTGTTGCTTGGTCGGTTTTACGACAGATAAACCTTTTTCGGGTTCTTTAATGCCGAAAACAGGGATTTCGGAAATAGTATTCATGTTGGATCCAGCTATTTTGTAAAAAGGTTTTTATTCTTCAAGCTCTTTTAACATTCAATCGCTAGTGTTTGATTTGGTTAGGTTCTTTTATAATCAGTTTTACCATTTTTGTTTCTCGCTTATTCAGAACATGAATGAGTTTTGCAATGGAAGTGGGGGAAAACTATTAATATTTGGTACATTTTAAGTAAGTGTTGTGGAGACGCCCATTAAATAATATAGGCGGGTGAGTGAGATATATAAAGGTATCAATCACCAATACCGGGGGAGTTCGGCAACCGACCGCCAAATAGGCAAGACGCCTATATTGCTTCCAGTAAGACATGCAACACGCAAACTGCCGGAATATCTCAAACTGAAATATATCTGAAGACATATATATATGTATATAACTTTTCTTCCTAATATATGATTATATACCTTTACTTTCCCTGTTCTTGTTAATTATTTGTGCAGACTCAACAGTAAGGAAGTTGGGGAGCTAGAAAGAGGGGCGCAAATGAAAAGAATGAAAAGAAGAAAAAGGTGGGTTTTTGTCTTTGTGTTTGGTTTTGCAGAACATAATTAAGTTTTTCAAAAGGAAGCAGAAAAACTAAAAGCACCAAGGTTAAGTGCATTTTGTCATAGGACGTAATTATTTTGTATAACAGTCGTTATTCTTCTATTGAATATTGCCTTTTCATTGGCAAAAATGCGATCACAGTTCGAACTCTGTAAGACAGACTTATTAAAAAAAAGTAAATAAATAAATAAAAATAAAACTCATGATGAGAAATTAAAAAATTCACGTCCAATATAAAAGTTTGGAAAATTACAAAACCTAATATGAAACGAAAGAAGATCCTAGTATACATTTTTGTTGAATACATCGACAGGGGAATAACTTTGACAAAAGTGATCTCCTGGCGACAAATGTGAAAACTAAAAAAATAATTATCAAATGCACCAAAAGATTATTTTTATAAAAATTATGAACAAGATACATGCACCTGCTGTAAAAATGCAGCAAGGCAACACCCCCCCCAGATATATATATATATATATATATATATGTGTGTGTGTGTGTGTGTGTGTGTGTGTGTGTGTGTGTGTGTGTGTGTGTGTGCATATATATATGTGTGTTCGTGTGTGTGTACAACTCACTTTACGCACTTTATGTGTATGTGTCTGTGTGTATGAGGTTCTTTTCCATGGACTCAAAAACAACTGGACAGTTTTTTTTTTACTTTTCCACAGACCCATTTTATGTGTCTGAGAGTGTTCTTAAATAGAGTATTTATCGAAATGCTCTCGATAAGTATCGAAAACCAGACCTTTCAATATTTATTAGACAAAAACTGTACGATTTTTCTCAAAGTAACCACTCTTATATCGCTTAACACTAAATGGGCATTTTAGAAATTTGATCATCGCATAAGCGGAAGGGAACACCGTATACACTAAACAGTAAGTTTTCTGATACGCCAAAGATAATGTTTCTGTTTAGAGAACAACTGAACCACGATATTTGACTTTTGAATTTTGAACTTTCATTCAAAATATTAAGCAAAATAATTTCATAATAGCAACATTAGGTTCTCTACAGTGCATTTTAAACAAGTGTATTGTAGATTAAACACGACGCGACGGATGTGAAAATTCCTTCCGGTGCATCCATATGCATCCATCCTCGTCTAGTGCAGAAAATGAATCGATTTTAATTGAGAAATAGCGATTCAACCGATTTCGATCACAATAAAAGTACTAAAACTGTGGAATATTCGTTGATCATCATTCTATCCCAGGCAGCGTCGCTTACAGATATATCTTCTCATTTAAGTAGTAAATTTCAGCAAACGCAATTAATCGTTAATTCAGTAGACATTCTTCTTATAAACCGATTTCAATCCGTTTATTAGCAGTTTTAATGACACGGCTCAAGAGAGTGTTTAGCTTTTTTATTTAAAAATGGCAATTAATGCATTTTATACCTTTTCGTTTTTAAGTTAGTATAAGTTTACACTAATTGTCTTGCAAATGTTTTTAACAAATACTTACCTTTCTGTATAACCTATTACTTTCGTAGCATATTGTTTCTACGGGATTTGCTTCAGTGTTTTGTCGATTAGAATCACCTAACGTACTTTCTAACTTCCGGTGTGAATGCTACCGGAAGTGGTGAAAAAGCGGGTCATTTCCTTTATAATTCTTGTTCTTCAATATTTCGTTTGTCAAGCGATTTATTAAAATAAGATATAAGAAAAGGACACTATAGAAAAATACACAATAAAAATTTACAAAATAATACAGGTAAAAATGTACTTTAAATGGCTTTATGTGCAGTTTTAATAACGCAATTCTCCAAGACTACTTATTTTATTTGATGTTTTATTGGGATTTATGTAAAAATAAAAAAATATAAAACATCATAAATAAAACGTATCCAATACATATGAGTTGGTTGTGATAACGTGTTTACAATATTTTTTTAAAATAAAAATTAATTTCAATTACTATTTTTAAATATGTTTTCAATAGATTTTTCAATGAAAAATCGTGCAAATGTTTTTTCAATAATTCTGAAACAATTGAACTGATTTCAATAATTCTTAATATAAAAAAAACAACTTTTTAATAATTCTTAATTTAAATAAGACTTTTTAATGATTCTTAATTTAAAAAGCATTTTTCAATAATTCTTAATTTAAATAAGACTTTTTAATAATTCTTAATTTAAATAAGACTTTCTAATAATTCTTAATTTAAATCAAACTTTTACATAATTCCTAATTTAAATAAGAATTTTTACTAATTCTTAATTTAAATAAGACTTTTTAATAAGTCTTAATTTAAATAAGACTTTTCAGTAATTCTTAATTTAAATAAAACTTATTAATAATTCTTAATTTAAATAACATTTTTTAATAATTCTTAATTTAAATAAGATATTTTAATAATTCTTAATTTAAATAATACTTTTCAATAATTCTTAATTAAAATAATACTTTTTTAATAAGTCTTAATTTAAATTAGACTTTTCAATAATTCTTAATTTAAATAAGATTTTTCAATAATTCTTAATTTTAAAAAAACTTTTCAATAATTCTTAATGCTAATAAGACTTTTAAATAATTCTTAATTTAAATAAGACTTTTTAATAATTCTTAATTTTAATAAGACTTTTTGATGATTCTTATTTAAATGAGACTTTTCAATAATTCTTAATTTAAATAAAACTTTGACATAATTCTTAATATAAATAAAACTTTTTAATAAGTCTTAATTTAAATCAAACTTTTCAATGTTCTTAATTTAAAGAAGACTTTTCAATGATTCCTTATTTAAATAAGAATTTTAAATAATTCTTAATGTTAATAAGGCGTTTCAATGATTCTTAATTAACATAAGAGTTTTAATAATTCTTAATGTATAAAAAACTTTTATCTGATTCTTAATTTAAATAAAACTGTTTAATAATTCTTAATTTAAATAAGACTGTTCAATTATTCTTGAATTAAATAAGACGTTTTAATAATTCTTAATTTAAAAAAACTTATTAATTATTCTTAATTTAAATAAGACTTTTTAATTAATCTTAATTTGAATAAGACTTTTCGATTATTCTTAATTTAAATAAAACTTTTCAATAATACTTAATGTAGATAAGACTTTTCAATGATTCTTAATTTAATTAAAACGTGTTAATAATTCTTAATTTAAATAAGACTTTTCAATTATTTTTAATTTAAATTAGACGTTTTTATAAATCTTAATTTAAATAAAACTTATTAATAATTCTTAATTTAAATAAGACTTTTCAATAATTCTTATTTTAAAAAAGACTTTTTAATTATTCTTAATTTAAATAAAACTTATTAATAATTCTTCATTTAAATAAGACTTTTCAATAATTCTTATTTTAAAAAAGAATTTTTAATTATTCTTAATTTAAATAAAACTTATTAATAATTCTTAATTTAAATAAGACTTTTCAATAATTCTTATTTTAAAAAAGACTTTTTAATGATTCTTAATTTAAATAAAACTTATTAATAATTCTTCATTTAAATAAGACTTTTCAATAATTCTTATTTTAAAAAAGACTTTTTAATTATTCTTAATTTAAATAAAACTTATTAATAATTCTTAATTTTAAAAGGACTTTTTAATAATTCTTAATTTAAATAAAACTTTTCAATGATTCTTTGTTTAAATAAGACTTTTCAATAATTCTTAATTTAAATAAAACTTTTGAATTATTTTTAATTTAATGGAGACTTTTCAATGATTCCTTATTTAAATATAGAATGTTTAATTATTCTTAATTTTAATAAGGCGTTTCAATTATTCTAAATTTAAATAAGATTTTTTAAGAATTCTATATTTATAAAAAACTTTTTAATGATTCTTAATTTAAATATAACTTTTTAATAATTCTTAATTTAAATAAGAATTTTTCATATTTTTTTATTTAAATAAGACTTTTCAATGATTCTAAATTTAAAGGAGATTTTACAATGATTCTTAATAATAATAAGACTTTTCAATGATTCTTAATTTAAATAAAACTCTACAATAATTCTTAATTTAAATAAGACTTTTCAATGATTCTTAATTTAAATAAGACTTTTCAATAATTTTTAATTCAAATAAAACATTTTAATAAATCTAATTTAAGTAAAACTTTACAATGATTCTTTTTTATTACATTTTTACCCAAACAAGGCACATTGCCACTTTGGTGTAGTTGGCTACTATAAGGGGCAGAAACTACTAGGGCACTATGTTTGGATTTGGTCAGGAAGATGTCGGTTCACGTTACACTTAAACTTCTGCATGTCAGTACAGTTAGGGAAGCAGGAACCTGGAATGGAATTCCATAGTCTTGCGGTTCTGGGGAAGAAACTACTGGAGTAGAAAGATCTTTTACATCTAGGGATCTCTGCTGTGTGGGGGTGAGATTAAGCTGCCTGTCGGGTTTGTCGAGGGTGTATACATCGTGGTGGCACAAGTGTCTGCAGTTCGTCGGAGCATTCACCATTAAAATATATGTAGAACAGGCAGAGGGATGCAACGTTTCGTCAATGGATCAGAGGCTGAAGCTTAGATGGAAGTTCAGGGCCTATCAGATTGGCGAAACTCCTTTGAACCTTGTCTAGGAGCGAGAGACTAGTAGCAGATGGATAAGCCCAAATATGACAACAATACTCCATATATGGGCGAATGGTGGCCTTATAGATGTACAGGATACTTTCAGGTGTCAGTAGTTTTCTAGCACGGTAGAGAGAGCCTACCTTTTTCGCAGCGGCCCTGTCAATGTTTTCAATATAATTGTTCCAACTCATGTTGCCTGTGAACGTTAGCAGTTTGAAATATGCTATCTCAGACAGGGAGTCACTGGCTATTGCTATTGGTGGCAGAGAAGGTTTCTTCTAATTATTGAAGAAAACCAGTTTAGTCTTGGCAGCATTGAATGTGACCATCCATTTATGTCCCCATTCCATTACTGATTGGAGGTCATCCTCTAGTGTTTCTGCCATTTCTTTAGATATGTGTTCATTTGTTTTCCTGTCATGCCTGTCATAGAGTGTGGTGTCATCAGCATATATACCCATCTCAGAGGCAGTTTTGTCGGGAGGGTCACTAATAAATATTAGGAACAATAGAGGTCCAAGAATAGACCCCTGAGGCACTCCCGCATTTATATCACACTGTTTAGATGTACGACCGTCGAGGACAACCTGGATTTTCTCTTATCTAAGAAGGATTTAATTATGTTAAGTATTCTACCAGTGATACCGTTTGATTTTATTTCCCTGAGGAGACCCTTGTGCCATACCCTGTCAAAAGTCTTAGATATATCTAGAGCTACCGCTCTGCCCTCCCCCGCTTTGTCCAGTGAATGGCATATACGTTCAGAGATTACAGTTAGGATGTCAGCTGTGGAACGGGCTTGTCTAAATCCATATTGTTTGTCAGTCAGAAGTTTAGCATCTGTAAAGTGCCGAATTAGAGCATGGTTAATTTTGGTCTCAAATATTTTGGCGAAAAGTGGGAGGAGGCTAATGGGGCGATAATTTGATGGGTCAGTTCTTTCGCCAGAATTCTTGAATACTGGTACGACAGAAGCAGTTTTCCAACAGTCCGAAAAGCACGATTCATTAGGGCATATGTTGCAGAGTTTGGAGGGAACTGGAGCTACTTCGGCTGAAGACTTTTTTAATAGCACAGCTGGGATGAGATCAGGTCCACATGCTTTTGAGGTGGTAAGGTTTTTTATCATAGCGTGTACCTGAGCAGTGGTGATATTTAGATCGTCTAACTGGCGTCTGTCCGCAAATAAGTCAGGCAGGGGGTGGTTGGAAGGGTCTAGTGTGGAGTTCGAGGAAAACCGGCTGGCAAGCGTATTAGCCTTGTCGGTTGCTGAGCAAACAACCTCATGATTGTTGGTTAGTGGGGAAATTGTTGATTGCCCATTATTTACTACAATGTTGTAGATTTTCCAGAAGTCTCGATTTCCTAATTTTTGTGCTTCGATTGCGTTTTTTTAGTGGTTTCAGTAAATTCTTTCTTAGCTGTCGCTATTTCTTTCTTAACGTTACTTCTAGCTTCTATATACTTCTGTTTGTTTGAACTGGACTTATGTCAGTTAAATCTGCGGTATGCATGCTGCCTTTGAGCAATGGCAGTTGCACAAGTCGAAGTAAAACATTAAATAAGACTTTTCAATGATTCTTAATTAAAATTAAACTTTACAATGATTCTTAATTTAAATAAGACATGTTAATAATTCTTAAATTAAATAGTACTGTTTAATAATTATTAATTTAAATAAAACTTTTCAATGCCTCTTAATTTAAAGAAAACATTTCAATAATTCTTAATTTAAATAATACTTTTCAATGATACTTAATTAAAATAATACTTTTTAATAATTTTTAATTTAAATAATAATTTGTATTAATTCTTAATTTAAATACAACTTTTCAGTCATTCTTAATTTAAATAAGACTTTTTAATGATTCTTAGTTTAAAGAAGACTTTTTAATAATTCTTAATTTAAATACAACTTGTCAGTAATTCTTAATTTAAATAATACATTTCAATAATTCTTAATTTAAATAAGACTTTTTAATGATTCTTTATTTAAATAAGACCTTCAATAATTCTTAATTTAAATAAAACTTTTTTATAATTATTAATTTAAATAAGACTTTTTTTATAATTATTAATTTAAATAAGACTTTTTTATAATTATTAATTTAAATAAGACTTTTTTATAATTATTAATTTAAATAAGACTTTTAAATAATTCTTAATTTTAATAAAATTTTCAATAATTCTTAATTTAAATAAGCCTTTTCAAGGATTTCTTAATTTAAATAAGACTTTTCAATGATTATTAATTTAAATAAGACTTTTCAATAATTCTTTTTTTTATAAGACTTTTTAATAATTTTAAATTTAAATAAAACCTTTCAATAATTTTTATTTAAGTAAGATTGTTTGATAATTCTTAATGTAAATAATACTTTTCAATGATTCTTTATTTAAATAATATTTTTTTATGATTCTTTATTTAAGTAAGACTTTTCAATGATTATTGAATAAAAGAAAATGATCGGAAAAAACGTAATAAAAAAGTACATGCGCAGGGGATATATAGGCCTGAGAGAGAGAAAAAAAGAAAAAAACACCGGAAGTTGGGAAGCATGTAAGATGACTACTACTATGTTGTTTAATAACTAGGGCAATGGCAACATCATATTCTGTTCATTGTTTTCACTCTCGAGTATATATCCGCCACAGTTAGACACAATTAATCAACCGAAAACCACATCACTCTACATAAAAACATATAAGATATCACTGGATATATAGTTGAGATTCAAAACAAGGAAAATAATATGCTGTTGTCATAGCCGTAAAAATAACGGTGAGCGATATATAATAATTTTTAAACATTGTCACTTAAAGTAAGTAAATTATCTAAAGTAATTATTCTTCAAACTTTTTAAAGAGACAATCATCTTTTGGTATAAAATTGGAAAATACGATTGGTAATCGTTTACTTTTATTTATTTTTGTTCATTTTCTTTCTGTTAAGATATATAGTAGTGCTGGGTATAGGAATTCTTTTCATTAAAACCGACCGAGAGCTTTTTTTTATTATCCTTGCTGTTTCCTTAAGTTCAATTGTCTGGATTTCTCTTGCACTTGGTTAACCAGGAATACTAGTTAGGTAGAACTTCAGTTTCTTCTTCGTCATAAGTCGTGTGGCACCTATAATAACTGGTGTGACACTATATCTTAAAAAAAAAATGACGGTTGTAATAGTTGTTCCTATTTACAATGCCTCCACACGGGACAGTTTTAGACAGCAGAATGTTTTTTGTAACGTGGAGAAAAGCAACAAAAATAAAAATCGTCTCAGTCGTGAAGGATTTCTCCTCCACTAAGAGAGAACAAGAACTTGAAGTGCGGCATCCGAAGAACAGATACTACACTTTCATCTTGGTCTAGTCAAAGAACTTTGTGATGGTTGTTAACACACACACCCTGCATGGTCAGAAGGTGATTTGGTCGTAAACGGAACGGGTACATAAGCAACCGAAATTCAATCCCAAAATTCCCTTTCTTTACTTGATCTGTTTTTGTTCGGACAGCACTGAGGCGAGCACGTATTTTTGTCTCTCCGTAAATGAGAAGAGGGGGCACTCCCTACCTCAGCAAGTTAGTTAAGGTTAGTTAGTTTTAATTGTGAAATTTAATTATCACTTGTAAATTGATTTGGTAAAATATTATAATATTTTCTTGTAAAAAAATAAATAGTTAATTATATTTATCATATATTAACATCGTGTCATGCGTCGTTGTTTGTGTCTGTCTTAAATGTCTGAATTAATAAACGAAGTGGACCTGGAGAAGAAGATTCCAACCATGTCAAAGCCTCAAAGAACAAGACGAAAATCTGAGTGAGGAACAAGCAAGCTAGACTCAACATCTCAGGTATGCTTTTTCTCTCTATCTGACAAAAGAGGTGTAATCGACAGATCTTCATACGCGGACCGTTTCCAGGACATTTACTGTAAAACGTGGGACGGTCATACGCCAATGACTGAACTATAGGTGTACACTGGTATGAATAAACTATCTTCAAGGTTTGAATTTCTTTTCCTATCATACATGAGACTTTTCTATTTGGTATGTTTCTCCCTTTCGGCTCAATCATTAGAGACACTCACACTCTCTGACTTATTCCATATAACTATGTCAATTTTGACAGCAGCATTTTCAAGGTAAATTGCTGTAGGGATTACATGGTCGTGATGTATGGTACATAAGTCATTTCCAACAGTTCTTTCAAGTTGAGGATCTCAGGACTTGCTGGTAGACTAGTTTTTCATTTTTATAGATCCGCGATTTTTTTTATATTTAACAAGGGGTGAAGTTGTATAATAATAAATACAATGGGGAATCATTCGGGGCTGATATAATTTAATGCTATTCATTTTGAGTGGTATAGACATATGGTGAATATTCAAATAGCTGCTTAGTCCCCAGGTAATAGCAATCATAATCGTATCGACATTTGCTTCCAACGCAATATGGTTCAACCATGACCGACGTGAATAAAATACCTAGCCAATAAATAAAAATATGCATTAGATCGAGGCGAGGAAAGTCTGTTCCACAATCAGACTTTTGAAAATAAATGTTACGTAAATAAAGAAAGAAAACATTAGAAAACTTTCAATTTTATTTTCAAAATGAAAAATAAAACAAACACGATTCATACTAAAAATTGCTTTATTCAAAATGAAATACAAAGGGTTCATATGGGCACGAAATTTGGTCAAAATCAAACTTACTTCTTTAATCAGATTTTTTCGAGTATTTTCAATACTAATCCGATACATAATTTGTATAACAACACTTCCAGCAACATAAGTTCATTTCTGTGTGATTTTTTTAAACAACAGCATTTTGTCCGTTTTCCTTATGAACTCCAAAATGACTGGACTTATTTTTGAAATTACACACAAAAGTACTTGGTGCGACCGTGAGTGTTATTATACTATTTTTTATCAGCTAATTATTGAAAATCGATACATTTTCAATATGATTTTTTCGAGTAGGTCTGGTTTTAACCAAAGTTAATACCGTACATAGGGATAATTGTCCAAACTCCGGGGGTAATTGCACTAAACTAAAAAAAAAAGAGTGCTCTTTATATGTGTGGTTGTTGAAAGATCACTTTTAGCTGGTTGGCGCAATTACACCGGACTTGGCGCAATTACCCCAAAGTGCGATACCTTGTACTAATTAACATAACACTTGCATTCAGCAAGTTTTATAGTCAGAACCCCTCAGCGTATAAAATCAAGGGAAGGTTCATTGATAAGATAGGGGCTCAATCGAAATAAGCGTTTCCGTGTAGAGCATAATTGAACCGAAATACTTGACTTTTGTATTTTAACTGTTAATTCAAGCCATTATGTAAACACATTATTATAAAAGAGCCAAGAAAGCTAACAAACCGGAAGTCCAATGCTCGAGTTTCGCCCTCATTTGGGCTCATCGGTTAGATACGTCCGGACTCGGGATTTGTAACTCAAGCCTCTTGCATGCTAGCCGTACACTTTACCAACTGAGCAAACACGCCACCCACACAAGAATGCCTATTAAATTACACAGATCAAGCAAACCGTTACCTAGCCAGTGATACATTGAAGTGTACATGTCACTGTATAAAACCCACGGTTGATTTTAGATTTTTTATATACAATCCCTTAAATTAAACTTTAAATTTCAAAAATCAAGTGCCATGCTTCAATTCTTTTTTAAACAGAAGAATTCATGTCAAACGCGCCCCTGTCATATCCCAGAACCTACTGTAGATTGTATATGTCCTGTGCTACTGCTTGTATCGTGATAATGGCTATAATTTCAGTATAAAATTGAAAAGTCAAGTATCATTGTGCAATTGTTTTAAATATAGGAGCCATCCATTTCGCACTCAGCCCTGTCAATGCAAATAACCTACTATTGATCTGATATGTCGGGCCTAAATATTTGTTACTTATATTTCTAATTGAATTTCATAACAAATTTCCGATTAAAAAGCGTTTAAGTATGTTTTAAAATAAATGTTATCAGAAAAATTACAATAGAAACGATGTGCCTTCTATAAGTGACCAGACATTTTTGTACAAGCATTTAAAATTTTCGTAGACCCTTGAAAATCCAGTATCTTATTGCTGTACATTCTATGAGATGACTGACTTATTTTTATAATATCAGGTTTAAAAGAACAGCAACACGAGGAATTGGAATACATCCTACTAAAGCCTAATCTTTTCAGAGAGTATACATTCCAGATGTGAGGACACTTTAGAAGAACGGTATGCAATAAAACTCTGTGTTAAACACGGAAAAATTCTACAGAAACCTATGGAATGCTACACACGACATTTTGGCTATCTTTTATGAATCGAGCATCAGTTTTGGAGTGGCATAAGAGATTCATGAAAGGAATACGTTCTGTTAGGTAAGATGAGTCGTGGGAGGACTAAGAAATTCAGAATAGTAGAGTTGATTCACAAAATAAAGAATTTCATGGATTAGGATCGTTGAGTGTCTATGGCAACGATAAGTGCATAGTTTGATGTCGGTGTGGGAACTGTACAGGCACTTATTCGTAAGGAACTGATGAAGCGAAAGAATTGCGTGAATGCACAAGTCCACAACCTCTATCCTTGTCACTGAATATTTTACGAAGATGTGCATCAAGACAGTCCCTCACCTTCTCTATAGTCCAGGCCTTGCTCTGTGACTTTTGGATTTGCACTAAGCTCAAGGAAAACCTTAGAGATATACAATTGGGGAGATGGAAGAGGCTGTGATGAGGATCATTGACACGCTCACACAAGAGGACTTCTATGGGGCTTTCCAGAAGTTGTTGGAATGCTACAACAAATGTATTCCAGCCGGAGAAGATAACTTCGAAGGGGTTAGAGTTTCATACGTGTATTATCAGTACTAGGACCCATACGAAAAAATCTGGAATCTTATTGAAGATTACTCGTATTATTAGAATTATTCGGACTACTGTTTTCATCTTGAGTGTTTTTTTTCTGTTGTTTCGAGCGATGTGATCTCCAGTCTTCATCGGGTATATCTTATATAATCGGGTATCTTTCTGTTGACTCGTGAATCTTTCTGTCGAACTCGGAAATCTGTACGGAATTTCGAACAGAAGGCTTTATTTAAGATAATGATTAGTGTTAAATGACTTGGTAGAATTCAGTTTTAGATTACTCTCTCTCTCTCTCTCTCTTCTCTCTCTCTTCTCTCTCTCTCTCTCTCTCTCTCTCTCTGGACGGTGAAGGCAAAATTCTAGGAGCCGACGACCCTAAAAAAAAATTCCAAATTATTTAGGATACTACCTGATCCTGGTTGACAGACTGAGAGCATGCTACAATTTCCAAAGTAAGATCTGCGTGTTCGAAAAGGTACAGCTTAAGAAGGGCGGAGGTTACATCGACCGGAACTAAAGTCGTAAAAGTAACACTTAAGGTGAGAACAGTAGTCTTAATAATTCGAATAACACGAATCTATACCTAAAAAAATTCAGAAACCTAATTAAAATGGATTTCTTTTTCAAACAGAATTCTCTCCCTCCAAATACACCACGTACATTGAGTGATCAAAGTATATTGTAAAACGTCTCGTATGAATAAATGCTTATTAACTCAGCTTAAGCATATACGTAAATATCTGCACAAAGATGTGTATCATAGTCAGTATGCGGGTGCACATCTAAAGGCTTGTTTCAATTGTTTTTTGATAAGATATATTAGACGATATATTAGCCCAGAATATGAAAATAAAAATTAAAGATGGCTGCCCGATGTAATAGAAAACATATAAGTAATTTCTACTTAACTCGACAAATAATGACTTATGCAGAATGGAACACACAGATAATAATATGGGATCCTCTTTATAC
Organism: Euprymna scolopes; assembly: GCF_053919585.1. Taxonomy (NCBI): domain Eukaryota; kingdom Metazoa; phylum Mollusca; class Cephalopoda; order Sepiida; family Sepiolidae; genus Euprymna; species Euprymna scolopes. Next base: position 54,305,447 of record NC_136520.1, on the reverse strand, counting down.
ACAACCCTCTATTTATTTATTACTTTACAATTAACAGAGTCATTTCCGTACACATATATAATACACACGCGCGCACACACACAACCCCTCACATATATATATATATATATATATATATATATATATATATATATATATATAGAGAGAGAGAGAGAGAGAGAGAGAGAGAGAAAGAGAGAGAGAGGGGGGGAGGGAGTTACTAGATATTTGTCTATCTACATATTTTTATATAAAGGACGTGAACCTCGCACTAGATAGGCATAACGGATTTTGACATATGGGGATAGGAGCTCTTGGCCAACTGGACATTTTCCGAGTACATTCAACTACAAAGAGGGACAACTTCTTTATTATATGGTCTCTTTAAATATATAATATTACAGATTTGCTATAACAGACAGCCTTAAAATGCCCCCTGTATTAAAATATAATATTGAAATATCCTCCACAATTGTCTCCTTCCCTCCGATTGACCTATTTTTAAAAGATTTTTCAAACGCTGTTGAGGTCTGAAGAGGGGTTTTCGATTTTACTGACTTGAGAAATAACGCGGAAACTGTCATTAGAAAGAAATGTACTAATTTGTGCATCAAACATTATATGATCCGTTAAGTCTTGAATTGAAATTTAAAAAAAAATGGTTAATTAATTAAACAGGAATACACTAAACTTAAATAGTTGGAAAAAAAGACGATGAAGACAAACTACGTCATTTACGAGGCCAATTGAAAATTAAATATTTGATATTTTCGTGAAGAAACGTTTCAAAGCAAATAAGTACGATGAAAGAACAATTGAAACGAAATTAAGATGCTTTGAAAGAAAATAAGAAGAAACCCGACTTGTATAACTGAAACCGCCGACAGAGGAAAACGCTAATATTTTATAAGACTATTATACACGTACAAACATGAAGATTTTGGTAAATTGAGAGAAAAAAATTAAAACTACATTATTCGATGTTCCTGAGTTCTGTAAGAGAAGATACTGGTTGAAAGCTGGACATTTCTGAGTAAGTATTAATTTCTTTTATTTGATGTACGCAATCAATTATTAATTATTAATAATCAAATTAAGCTAAGAATATTTAATTTTGAATTTGACCAGATTTTATATAAGAAAATATTAAGAAATCACCCGAGGTCTTTACTGCTAAATTAATATGTAATGAGTTTAGAATATTTTAAAGCTGTATTTTTTAACTCACCATGTTTAATGAATAGGTATCAGGGGGGGGGGCTTTAAGAATTCGAAGGAGAATTCTGAGCCAGTCTTTGAAAAAAAAAAAAAACTGAAAAAATTTACAATTTGAAAGTATACTTTTTTCGGGTTTGTATTACTGTACACATAGATTCGAAAAAGTTGTCAAAAAACAAATATATAACAAATAAATGTTATCAAAGGCAAGATAAGTTACTTTTCTACCAAACTGGATATATTTTTCATGTTTTTATTCAATGTAACATGTTTATTCAGCTCGAAAAACATACAGTGTTTACCGATGTATTCGAAAATTCAAGATGGCGTCTCACACCCTCTTTAACACCGTAAGTTTGGGAAAAGGTGTTATAAATTATAGACTATACAAAATACTATTAAAAACCCGCCGAATATATGCCAACCTATGTAACGGTAACATATATTGAGCGAGTTTTTAACAGTATTTTATTCGGTTTTTTATTTATAACACCTTTTCCCAAACTTACCGTGTTAAAGAAAGAATCAGACGCCATCTTGAATTTTCCAATACATCGGTAAACACTCTATGCTTTTCGAGCTGAATAAACATGTTACATTGAATAAAAACACGAAAAATATATCCAGTTTGGTAGAAAAGTAACTTATCTTGCCTTTGATAACATGTATTTGTTATATATTTGTTTTTTGACAACTTTTTCGAATCTATGTGTACAGTAATACAAACCCCTTTTTTCTTTTCTTTCATTTGAGAAAAAAAATCATTTATGTTGCCTTAATTCTGAAGGACTGAATTTTATTTTCCAACTCCTACAAGTAACCTAACCATTTTTATATTTAGTATCACATATATATTTAACACTATTTCCCCAGCTTGCAAATCGTAAACTACTTCGACCATTTCCGGCACTGATTCGGTATTATCCGTTAAGCAGCTAACATCACCCGGCTATTCATTCTTTGCAAGTACTGAAACACTGCGGATATTTTTCTACTATTTTATTTTAAGTAACGTTTCTGAATTTTGGAGATGAGGAATGTTAATTCGTATTATTTGGATTCATCGGACAACTGTTCTCATCTGTTCGCAAGGACCCATGGCGCAGTGGTTAGAGCACTTGGAAAAATCAATTGTAAAATGTGATAGTCTCCTGAAGGTTGAAGGTTCAATCTTCAGTGTGGACGAGCGAAAAATACAATTGCGAATTACCTAGGACCTCTATTCAGTCATGGCTGACGGAACAAGAACATGTTACCCCCATGAAGTAAATAGAGGGTTCCGCTGGAAAATTTGGTCCAAATTTCCGAGTTCGAAAGAAATATTCCCGAGTTCGAAAAGATACACTTGGAGAAGACCGGAGGTTACATCGTCCGAAACGTAGTGAAAGTCACACTCAAGATTAGAACAGTAGTCCGATGAATCCAAATAATACGAATTATATTATAAATGTTTTTTATCGTTTCATCAGAGCTAGTTTATTATACTTGGTATTGTCCGGAAGTTATATTTTTATTTATTTAATTTTTATTTTTACTCGCATTTCAGCCCGGCGTGTCTCTTTTACCCTTATTATAACCCCTTAACATTTTTTTTGTTTTGGGCTCAAATCAAGTTATTAAGTTAGATCCATGCTCAAGGAACGCATATCTAAAATTTCAAGTGTTTAGGCCCAAGATTGGCGCAGGAGATTGTGAGAGTTCTCAAAGGTCAAATCGTTGAACTTTGACCCCGTTAACAGCCAAATTGCTAGCCGAAAACCGATTACAAAGATTTTCGCAAATCTCAGTACCCGGTATATCAAATTTCCAGTGTGTAGACTGAAAATTGGCAGAGGTATTGCGTAGTGAAATCTATACAGACAGACACACAGACACTTTCACTTTTATAGATATATAGATTATTTAGCGTAAGTTATTATTTTTTATGAAATTATGCAGTGTTTTATTTAACAAATTATTAGTTTAATATCATAAACTAGAATTTTAGCCCGGCTTTGCCCGGGTGCTTTGAGGTGTACGCTTAGCAAAACAAAAAAAAGTCAATTTTTTTTTCATTTGACCCCTATTATGACCCCTTAAAATTTATAGTTTCGAGCTCAAATCACTTTATTAAGTTAGATCCAGGTTCAAGGAACCTATATCTAAAATTTCAAGTGTCTAGACCCAAAATTGTCGGAGGAGTTTGGTAGAGTTCTTAAAGGTCAAATCGTTGAAATTTGACCCCTTAAAAGCAAAATTTCTGGCTGACACTCGTCACATCGATTTTCCCAAATCTCAGTGCCCGGTATTTCAAATTTCGAGTCTATAGACTAAAAATTGAGTTATTGCGTAGGGAAATGTACACAGACAGACAGACAGACAGACAGACACGTTCACTTTTATAGATATATAGATAATAAATGTAATTATTACAGCATCGTTTAGTCATTAAACTATTGACTCAAATTATTATAAACCTATATTTAATTGTTTATGAGTAAATGTTCTTTTATTTTCTATAAAGTGTGTAATGTTAATTGCTTTCAAAAGCGTTAACTTTTTTTAAACTCCTTAGTATTTTCTAAGAAATGAAAAGTCAGTGTTAATTACATTATATACGATTCCTTTTCACGATTCCATTCAAACTTTCTATGATCATATCCCATTTTTTTCTCAGGTGTAACTAATCGCTGATATCATGCGGAGTAACGAAACGCAGTTTGGTGTAACAAAGCGTCTATCTTTTCATCATTAGAACGTATATACTCACTTAGCCCCAAATGAAATAATTAGCTCTCGTCTTGGTTAAGCACACTGCTTAAACATGCTTCTGTGACTATAGTGATCGCAATATATATATATACTTTTACACCGTGGTCACCACTTATCAAGGCCCGAAAGCCACTCAGGGATAAGGGTTATTGCAAGTACATTACGTTAGTGTGGAGATTTAATGAAGTGTTTACTTAAGGGGGCGGTTCATTAGGAATTTGTTAACGTTGGACTTGAACACATCCAAGTTGTAGTCAGGTGGAAAGCAGGCAGACGGAACAGAGTTCCACAGGCGTGCAGTTCTAAGAAAGAAGCTTTGTTCATGGAATCCACGTTTTGATTTAGGCACAGATAAAGAGTGGGGGACATTTTTCACAGTGGATTCAGCTAGACGGGTGTTTTTCGTGAAAGATTGGCGAGGGGCGACCAGAGATTGGAGTTCAGACGAGCACCTGCCATGGAAATAACGATAAAACAAGGATAGGCTCGCAACGTCTCTTCTGTGGGAGAGAGGTTGCAGGGTAGAGACAAGGACATCCCCCACTAAGCCACGAAGTCTATTTTGTACTCTGTCAAGGAAGGATAGGCTGTTTTTAGCAGTATTGCCCAGATATGGCAACAGTATTCCATCCTTCGACGTACAATATATTTCTCGATCCCGATAAAATGGCCGATTCCGTACTAAATTCCCGATTCCGATACAATTACCGATTCTGATTCCTTGTAAAGATCTAAATATTTAACTCTAAAGATGTTATTTTGTCCCGATTACTGTAAAAACACATCTTAAATGTGTATATATTTTCTCAAACGTAAAAACACACTTGTGAGAGGTTGATATAGAGATTTTAATCTTATTGGAAATGTAAATCCATAAATATTTGTTATTTCATTATTACTACAAGCAGTGGACGAAGTTTCTTAAATCCAAATCAAATAAAACAGATAATTTAAGGAACCGGTTCTGGCATCGCAAAATAGGCTCAAATTTGTCCGATACCGATTCGGATACCCCAAAAAGCTCCGATTTTGCTGATTCCCGATTCTGATTCCGATTAATCGTCCCAACACTAATGAGTAACCTTCACTCCGGACATAAATTGCAAAACTTACATCATATCAGTGGTCGAGGTCGCACCTGTTCGTCTACAACAATTGCCAACTATTTCCATTAGTCTGTATCTGTGCCTTAAACTAAACATGAGCAAAGTTTCTTTCCTAGAATTTCTCATCAAAGGAACACAATATCGCTGGACGGCTTTCAAGCTGACATGGTCGTATCCAAGTCTAATTTAAACAAGTTCTTGTTAAACTGTCCTCTTAAATAAGCAAATCTTAGCCAAGTTCCAGCATTACCGAGTGACATGGTGTTGTCTGACCGGCAACATGAAATATATTAGCCCATATTTCTAATTGGCATTTTAGCCCTGATAGACAGTTTCCTCATAGTAAAAATAATACATTATTTTTGTACAATTTTTTAGGCTTTTGTTTTAATATAAACCATTGCATTATATAATTTAATAGTTAAAACATATCTATACTACTACAACTACATAATATAACTACTTCTACTACCACTACTGCTAATACTGCTGCTACTACTAATAGTAATAATCTATATATTAATAGGATAGCGTGTGTGTTATTTATTTTGTGTGTCCCGCTTACATCCGAGTGACTGTCGTTTAATTGTTATGGACTTCCATTTCTTGTAATAAATAATTTCACCACGAATTCATTCATAAGTTTGGGTTTCGGTTTCGATTATAACTGATGCCACTCAAGTCATTTGTTTAGTTACGAATAATTTTACCAATAATTCTTTAATAGTTTTTGTTTCGGTTTCGATTATACCTAATAGCACGTAATTTTTTTTATATAAATAAATTTACCAAGAATTTTTCAGAAGTTTTGGATTCGGTTTCAATTAGAAAATATGGCACTCCAGAAATCTATGCTTTTTTTTAAATAAATAATTGTCTCAAGAAACATTATTCAAGTTTTGATTACGTTTCAAGTATAGCTGAAGAAACTCAAGTTATATAAATATATTTATGTGAAAATATATTTTCTTATAATATATACCAATCCTTTTTTAAGAAGCTCAATGTAATTACAGAGTAATATATTGAATAAATGACAAAAGACTATATTCTAAAGTTCATGATGCTGACGATCTTATAATTTATTCCTTTAATTCGGTTGAAAATTATAATTCTTGACAGTATCTGTTTTGTAACGCAAAATCAATCACTTAATTATTATATCAATCAGTGAATCTATTTTGCCCTTAACTCATCAATATTAATAGCAACAATCAATCCAAAGGAAATAAAGTGCGTTTTGACAAGGTATTTTCAGCTTCTTTTCCAATTTTCGGATTTTAATCATGTCAAAACGCTTTTTGACGGGATAGGAACTCCGAATAGCCTAACTGCAGTCTCAGCAATTACTGCCATCCATAGTTGTTGTCGTCTCACCACGTCAGGCTGAAACGTCGTGAAGCAACATCTAAGCAAGATGAGGATAATAGTCCGAAATAAATAAATTAATTAATAATACCCAACTCAATAATGAATTCCAATTAAATAACATATATTCTCTAATGCAGTTGTGATGTTAGGTTTTATAAGATGTTCATTTTGTCCCAAATGGTTCTTTCTCTTAATCAAAATTTTGTGATTATCAGTTAACGATTTTCGATACTTACCAAAGGCAGTTAGATACAAAATCTGTCTAAAAACACTCCCATACATATGAAGTATATTTTTGTGAAAATTTATAATAGTCGACACAGTCGTTTGGAAGTCCCTACGGAAGAAAATCACGCACAGCGGCAGATTGGCTTTTTATACAATAAACAAAGAAGATATGTATGCTTTAATAGTCTGAACGAAAAAGTTATAAATTAATATCAATATTCATAAAATAACTGCGACATGTTTAATAAAAACAATCTCATGCAATAAACTACAATGGTTTAACATGCCCTTTCTACAAACTGGCAAAACCTTTTGCACTAACCTGATAGACTTCACTTAATGTCAATCGTGAGTTTTTATATTTTCCCGCTAAAACGTCTACAGAAACACAGAAAGCGTCCAGATGTATACATGAATTATCAGTCTTGTAAGACTTTTATAGATGGCGGGCCAACCTTGTGTCAGTTGTGTAGCTCTGCTTATTCGTTCAGAGATAAATGTTGGATTTATTAATTTTTAGGCTTATATCCGCTTATCAGCTATACGTACGCCTTGCAAAGCGTGGAAGAGTTCATTCATACTCACATTAAATTGTTACACATTCAATAATTTTATATTAAAACGCCTTGCAGGAGGTTCAAACGTGCATCGTTCATCTGTTAGGGTATACTGTGGCGCTCCACGAATTGTCTCTCACATACTATATTGCTACGATCGTTCAAGTATCTAAATACTATTGTCAACAATCTTTCCACTATTGTTTCTTTAATGGAACATAATTTTTGAAGTAGTGTCTTCTTTGATACCTCTTTCTGCAGAAGTACTCGATTGAACTCTAATCTATAATCCTCCCATGCCAAACTTTCACAAAAAACACTCGATTAACTACAACCACTACATACGATTTTCTCCATACTATATCTGTGCCTAAAAATCTTAACGCAGATTCACGAACAAAACTTCTTTCCCAGAACTATCCACCTGTGAAACACTGCTCCTCTGGCCTACTTCCCGGTTTAATACAACATGGTGGCCTTCAAATTTAATGCAAACAAGTTCTTTCTGAGCCTTCCCCACAAATAATCAGATTCTATCCAATCCACACCATTTTCGATTATTACACTATCACCTTACATTCATTAAGCTTTATCCTCGAGTAACCTTCGGGCCTTAATAAGTGGTGACTCCCAAGTAAGAAAAGGGTCGAAATATCATTTCATATTTGCATTAAACTATACTTTTTCTGAGTTTATGAATATTGCTTTCACCTAAACTTCAAATATTTAAGTTGTATTCAAGCTAGGATTAAGTTATATTAAAACAAAAATTAATTCGGAAAGTCTATGATCGGCACGATAAAGCGTAATTTTTAATTCGCACCAAGGGAGGAATTATATATCTATATATATGCACATACTATTATATAGACACGAATATATTTTTTACACAGAAATCACCATATTATCAAGGCCAATATACCACTCGAGGATAAGGGTTAAAGAGTGTACAGTAGTCAAAAGGAAAATATAGTAATTGATAGTAATGGAAATTCAGTAAATTTGTTAACTTATATGGAACGGTTCACCAAAAACTTGTTTAAGTTTGACTTGAAGTAGTAGTCAGCCGGAAAGCAGGAAAATGAAAGACAATTCCACAGGCGTTCAGTTCTAAGAAAGAAGCTTTGTTCTGAGAATCTACGTTAAGGTTTAGGCACAGATAAAGAGTGGGGGGGAAGTATTGATAGTGTTTTCAGCTAGACGAGTGTTTCTTGTGACAGTTTGGCGAGGGAGGACCATAGACTTAAGTTCAGTCGAACACATTCCATGAAAATAACATCAGAGACAAACTCGGAACAACTCTTCTGTGAAATAGAGGTTGCAGGGAAGAGAAAAGGGCATCTCCTACGAGGCTACGAGGTCTATTTTGAACTCTATCAAGGCAGGACAAGTTCTTTCTAGCAGCTCCTGCCCAGATGTGGAACAGTATTCCATCCTTGGACGTACGTGACTCTTATATAGATAGAGAATTGCGTCAGCAGTGAGATATCTACTGGATCGATAGAAAGATCCCACCATTTTTCCAGCGGCCTTGGCAACAGATTTGATGTACGTGTTCCATTTATACAAGTTTGTCATCTTTTTTAAAGTTCCCTTCATTATCGACAGTCTTATTGCTTGAATCATGGTATTTTTAAATTGAACTCAATCCCTTATATCTATAAGAGCTAACGAGCCAATTATATAATAAACTATACATGGTTCCCTATTACCTGTAAGTCATGTTAAGACGATCTTGTTTCGAATACGTTAACAGCTACTAGAATAACGCAGATTACCTTCTAGGTTAAATCTCTGCGAGCGTTTAGGCTCTTTGTTTAAAGGTTCTTTCACAGTTTCCTGATTTCAAGATATGTTGAACCCTATGTCGTCTTCAAGCTATGATAAACGTATATTAAGTTAATTGTTTTTCTTTTCAATTTTGACTAATTAGCGGCTATTTTCACAAGCTAAATACAAACCAAAGGTGTATTCAATGTCCAAATACCCTATATATAAAGTTTCAAATCTGACGACCAAATATTCAGAGAAGAGTATCTCACAAACGTTTCGAACAAACACAGACAAGTCCACTATATATATATATATATATATATATATATATATATATATATATATATATATATATATATATATATAATAAGCTTGTTGTATGCACATCTGAAACTATTGATATTCTATTAATTAGACTATCGTACTTTCTTGTAATGTTCAATTTATTTTCTTTATACGACTTTAGACTAATCTAATTTATAAAACTCACTCTGCCGGTCTGTCGGTCTGTCTTTATATTTCCCAAACGCTTTCTTTTCGAAACTAAATGTTTGGATATTTATGGACCGTTCTTTTATGAGTCCTTAGCCGGTTAAAAGCGTTTTAAGGTGTCAAAAAAAGGGAGTAAAATTGAAACGCTTGTTATACATTTAGTACATTCATCTTAGTTTATTTTCAATCCGTTCATATGCGTGCCACGTTGTACAGTCGTAACATCATCAGCTTTGAATGCTACAATTTTACTTTTGGTTTAGATTCAAGCTGATGGCGCCCAAATACATTATTTTTTTTAATTCAAAATCACAAGTCTATAATAATATATACGAAACCTGGACGAATTAAAATATGTAAACGTCGGTATTGAAGCAGAGTTAGGGATCACGTAGGCCACAGGAAATTTACCAAACAGCCCAAAATTCTATTTTTAGATATGACGCACGATTGAAACCAAGGGGTGAATGGCATCACGCACGTTCCGATCAGTGGCGGGAGAAAAGAGAAGAAAAAAAAGAAATATTTTCTATCTCGCTCAGTTGATGTCGACGTTTTCATTGTGCTCGGGGGAAAAAAGGGTTAAACTGTGATAATCGAACAGGGAGCAATTATGGAAAGAATATTTCCTTCCCCGAGGGGTACAAGGTCCCTCATTGGATATTACGGCGAGGAGAAAATCAGGGATACGTGGCCATATCTGTAAATTGACTCTTTTATCAAACGAATCGGATACATCCTCTTGGAGAAGCGAGGCGATTACGAATGATGCCGAAAAGAAACAGGTCGGTGATATGTTCCTTTGCTAGTCTTGATTCTCAGATTAATGACAAGTTCTTATCTCCCCCCCCCCGTGTCATGTAAAAAGAAATAGAAAACTTTGCTATATGCATTATGCGACCGAGACCCGTCGAGTCATTTACTGAGTATTGAGCTGGGAAAACTTCACCGCGCTTAAGCACTTATCTTTCCTAGATTTCCTGTGACCCGTTGAGTCGTCTTATTAAACTTTATAAATAAAATCCCGGTGTTGATTTATTTATAAACATTTAAATAAAAACCGAACAAAAAATGTAAAAAAAAATATATGAAAATCTAATAATTTGGATTTGGAGTCATCACTGTCATTCTGTCCGTTTTCTCTTCCTCCTTATATTGATCGCTCTGCTTTCCTGTTGGACTGGCTCCCTGCTCTTTCATTTTCGTTGTGTTTGCGCAACTGTTTGCACGGATGATTACAAGGAATTCAAGCCTAGCACTCTATTTGCATAGACCCGACTAGAATCAACTAAGAGTCTCCATACCCTGAACGTCGAATATCTAAAGGGAATCAGTTGGGTGGCGCGTCTTCGGTGGCCAAATACTTACCATTCAACGAAAGCCGATGCAGCTACTAACTCTAAATCAACGTGCTAAGGCTGAAGTAAATTCCGTGCCACGATACCGGACAAGGATGTAATAGTATATATAATAAAACAAAAAACAAACAAGCGTAGCAATGT
>NC_136520.1:54289470-54291970 GCF_053919585.1 Euprymna scolopes | reverse complement strand
GGGGATTACGTCTTCAGGTCAATGATTCTCATCGAGTTCTTGGCCTGAAGACGTTGTCCCCCAACGCGGGTGATGCACATATGTAGCCACCAATTTTTGTATAAATAAATTGCATATACCTGCTCTTTTCACTCATTGAGCACTCTTTGGTAGACGTATATTGTTTCATTGGATGTACTTCTAGGAAACTAAACTCTACCGGCTATATATATATATATATATATATATATATATATATATATATATATATATATATATATGTACTAGCAGGCCGCCCGACATTGCCTAGTCGTAAAATACGGTTAAATATGATATTTTGATTAATGCAGATTCCGTATTTATTACAATGTCATATTGGACCCACTATATAGTAATGGTTTTAATAGTTCAATGACGTGTGCGCCACCACCCAGAATCGAAACTAAAGCTTTTAGCTTAACGATTTACTTTCTCTCTTGACCTTAATGCTTGAGCTATGAAGACATGTTTGCATCAAGGGTAAAAATTAAAACATGAACCAATAGCTATTACGTTACGCGTTCATATTCGTAATGCCGTCGTCCGATCTTTACCTGGGAAATTCCGCTTTCTTTAATTTTCACACTTTTGCATCGATTTTCACCGGCTAAAACATAAATATAAAGTTTCGCATGCGTTCGAATACCCTACATATTAAGTTTCATTTCTGTAAACCAAAAACTGAGAAAGAGGTTTGGTAGATAATTATTTTAAACAAATATATATATACGCATACATATATATATATATATATATTGAAAGAGGTTTGTGTTAATTATAACCTTTTTTCGCAAATATTACACAAGTATAAATCAAGTAGAATATCTGCATGAATATAATTACACATAATAGTTAACTAAAGATGACCATCCGATGAGAAAAGTGAAAAAACTAATAGGAAATTAATTAAAATTAGTTTCCAACGGATAGTCGTCCAATAATGGCGCCATTATTCAAGTGCAAAGTCAGATATTACATTTCTAGTAATTTGGCTATATATATATATATATATATATATATATATATATATATATATATATATATATATATATATATTCTGACATCTCTACGAGAGTAGACACAAGTCTCCAGTTAATCCCGAATAAATTACCAAGGAAAATATTTTTATCTTATGCAATTATTGCTTGATTTGATAACACAAGCTCTCGTTAAAGAGACTTGACCGGCCATCAAAATGTTGTTATAAGTAAAATATAATTTTCTTAAAAAATATGCAAATTAGCTTGGTCTTTTCAGATGAATGAAATTCCACAGCCATATATAGCAGAGTCTTATGTTCTTTTTTTTAAATAGAAAGACGGCTTTTAATATGTATATACATACACAAAGAAAAACACATTTATAGGAGTATACACATATTGCTCGCATCCATCATCTATAATATAAACCTCACTTGTCTGTTTAATTGTATGTATGTATGTTTTTTTGTCTGCCTAAAACTTTCGACAGAGGCAACATTATTTCACAAGATCGGTATCATTTAAAAGCTCGACCCTTTCGGCCGTCAAATATCGAAAAATTGGCTAAAAAAAAATAAGTCCTTCATCTTCTATTGGGCACTTGTTTTACATGGTGAGGTCGCTTTTTTTTATTCACCGATATTTTGGAACGTCGTCCTCTCTTTTTTCAATTGTCAAGCCTTAATTTGAATCTGCGTCACATCCAGTTTTGCGATGGGCGCAGCAGGTAATGCGTTTGTACTCTTTTTTTTTTCACTTTACAGTACGAGTTCGACCCTACCTGTCTACTACCATTTTTTTGTGTGTGTGCGCTCGCAATTCCCCCCCCCTTTATTTTTTGCTCAACAAACACCCTTAAACACACCTCCACTTCCTTTTCCGTCTTCGCATCACGGGTTCGAGCCTGCCTGCCTACTACACATTTTGTGTGTGTTTTTTTTTCCTGAACACGCACTTAAAAACACTAGTTTGATAATTTAGTAGCGGTATATATATATATATATATATATATATATATATATATATATATATATATATATATATTGTTTAAAACAATTATCCGCGTACAAGTCTTTCGTCGTCTAAGTCTCTTCAGAGTGGCTCAATAGAGCGAGATTTGAAATCGGGACTTCATGGTTAGAGACCAAAACCTCTACTCCTAGGCTATCTCGCCCAACTTTTTTATTTGTCTTTGCCAATTGCTTGTTTTTGTTTTCGATACATTTGAACGAATTTAATTCTTTAATTATTTATACGAAAGTGCAGTTGGTAAAAGGGAAAATTAATCCCAACACGTATTTAGGTAAAAATGCACTTTCGTGTAAATAATTGAATTCAGTAAAACGTATCGCAAGCAAAAACAAGTACATAACATATACGCAGCAGTCGCGCGCGATAGTCCAGGATGTTTAGGCTTCTAAGCATGGTATCCGTATTTCGAATCTCGCTAGATTCAGTCACTCTCATGGACGGCGAAATACATGTAATTGTATAATTATATT